>NC_083282.1:46426042-47051857 GCF_963506605.1 Zootoca vivipara | reverse complement strand
GCTTTTGAAGCCTGACTATTCATGATTTGAGATCACTGTTTGAAGGTTGTTTGTTAAATACTGTATATTCCAGTGTATAAGGCAACCCCCAACTTTTCCAGTTACTCGCCGTATAAGAAATACGACCCGGCGTATAAGACGACCCCCGACTTTTGAGAAGATTTTCCTGGGTTAAAAAGTAGTCTTATACACAGGAATATACAGTACATTGCACTGTTTTATTTTGTTCCTCATGTTCCCCTCTTCCTGTAAATTTGTCAGTGAACTAATCTTGTGAATATTTCCTCACAATGTAGGTTAAATGGATTTCAGTTATTTACTCTGCCCTGGCTTCCTTGGAGGAAGGGTTGGATAAAAATGTAATAAATACAATAGAGCATAGGAAAGAAATGAATAACTAACGAAACAAAATTTGTTTTTATGAAGATTTCTACTGGATGCCTTATTTGAAATGCTTTTTTCATTGTACCCAAATGGTTAGAACCATTTCTTTTAAATTGCAAGGTGACCCTGTATGTTCTTAAGAATGCTTCACTTTTCTATCCCACACCACTGCTTGCCTTTCTTTTTAGTTTTATGCAATCCTTTTATTTTAACCACTGTTGTAAACCAAGGAAATAACTATGATCATTTATTGCTTCATTTCCATACAAAATAGCATTTCAATAAGCAGGCTGCCACAGCATGATTCAAAACTGCATTGGTTCTTCAAATACCTGCAAACTATATTGCAGGCAACTATATAAACAGATCTTTCCTGTTCTATTATTTTTCATTTAAATTCTTCCAAGTGCATTTGTTGATTCTTGTTTTTTACAGTGGGGTTGAAATGCTGCCCATATCAATAAATTGGCCCGGTGGTAGATCCGTCCATAATTTATGATAAAGTAATGCTTCAGTCTTTTGAAACATTTATGCTATGCTACTCTGTGATCTGCCTCTGTTGTAAAAATATACAACACTTGCAACTTCATCTACTAACTTGACAAACTCTCCTCTTTCATGATTCCAAGTACTATGTACCGTTGTATAAAGAGACAATAGTCTTCATTGAGCCCAACTGGTATGGGTGAAACATTTGTCCTTCTGGTAAGAAGGCTCTTGCTTCATATGACATATGATATATCTAGTCCACATTCCCAAGTTGTGGGTTCTCGAGTGTTCCTGAGCTGGGGCAAGCTCTCATTGTAAGCTGGCTTCTGTGCAGTTGTTGTGGGAGGGGAAGAGGGGTTTCCCCAGTTGCACTACTGAGCTTTTGATGCTGTAAGAAGCAGGGTGAGGACCTCCCCTCCAAACGTCAGTGTGATAGGAGAGCCCCTCACTCCCAATTTTTCTGCATTTACACAAAATATGACTGGCTCGTGAGCAGGGGAATTGGTGGACCCCTGAGGATGATCTGAATGGCTTGTCACACAAGCAGGTTTTGGATGTATGCATTATTTACCTACTTGCTTCATTTATATCCCAATATTCCTGCAATAATACAAAGGTGGTGCACATGGTTCTTCCCTCTCCTTTTATCATCACAGCAATACTGTGAGGTGGTTAGGCTGGCCCAAGCTTTATGGCTGATTGAGGATTTGAATCCTGATCTCTAGGTCCTAGTCAGACATGCTAATCACTATACAGTAACATATTGGCTGAAGTAGACTCCTGTCTGGAGCCTGTTACAACCACAATAAGTAAGTTTGCATTGTATTACTTGAGGCTGCTGCCCCTGTTAATATTGCTCACCACCACCTACCTGCCAAACTCCCAACTTGTTGCCAGCCCCCTCTGTCCCTCAGTTTGCCCCATTGTAGCCATCTTCTCACAACTCGCCCCAAACTCCCATATTACCCTGCTGCTGCTGCCACTGGTGGGGTGGGGGGAAAGAAGGGGGGAAAGAAGGGGAGAAGGTTTTTGTCACCTTCAGCCATTGCCCCCTGTCATCGCCAAGAGAATGAAGTCTTCCTTTTCTCACCGTCGTGGGGGGGGGGAGATGCTGGTGGACAAAGGGGCAAAGACCCCTTCATGGCTTTCTTCTCTCATCCTTATTGTCAGTGGTGGGTGGGTCTGTCTTCTCTTCATTCTCTTGATAGCAGTGACAATGGGGAGCATGGGAAGACCTGCCTGGGTCATCCTCCTGCATGCTCACTCCACTTGCTCAGTTGTCAGCATGGCGATGGATGGCTGCAAATACGGAGATAAGTCTAAGGCCTTATTCACACAGTTGCATCTCTACATGACTGTTGTGAATATTTTAATGTAAACTGGCTATTTATATGGGACAGCTATAGTCATTACTGTGACCAGTGGCTTGAAAAAAGGCACCCATGATCAGAGAAACACAACTTGTTTACACCCGAATCATATGCTGTACTGGGTATATGATGGTGTAAGGGAATATAAGCTCCAGCTTTCTATGGTGTTTGACCCATGGAAAAACTTCCAGTCTGCTGAGCTATGTAGCATATGAAGGTCCTGTCTCCTCCTCCTTAGCAAATAAATACTGTTAAATAAAAAAGTTAATTGACTTGTAAGCAAGAAATCTGTGTACTATTTAATCTTTGAGGAATTACCCAATTAGCATGTTCCCAAAAGTCTGCCCTAATGTATTGCTCAGCTAGCAATATTTTTAGCAAACTCGGTCTCCAAGGCATTGCATCCAAATCTTTCTCTTTAGTAATTCTTTCAGCAAAACCTTGCTTGGTTCAATGCAATTAAAATAATTCACAGCACTGTTCTAGGCTCTTACTCACAGGTTCTTGCTTTTTTTCTCATGAGGCGGAATTTAGCTTTGAATCTGCTTATGTAACATTGAGGGACATAGACAGTGGGGTCTCTAACACATTTATTATTTATTAACAGCAATTGTATGCTGCCCATAACATAAAAGTTCTTGGAGCATGGTGCAATAAATAAGTATAAAAACACTTTAAATACAAGATAAAACAGAAAATCATAAAATAGGAATACAGACAAGAAAACAAAACTCATCACAACTCTGAAATAAAAACACACTTATAAAAATTGAGAGAATGAAATTGCACGAGATATTTAAAACCCTAAGTGACCCACAAGGTATCACCCGTAGCCAAAAAGACCACAAGGGTGGTGCTAGAGGAACCTTTCTGGGAAAGCGATTCCATAATTTGGTGCCGGGGGGGGGGGGGGGAAGGCGCACTACTGGAATGGCCCCCTCCCTAGTGGTTACCCACCCTACTTCATTTGACAGGGATACCTGGAGCATGGCAACCAAAAAATATCTTAAGGTTTGGGAAGGTACATACAAGAAAAGGCGTCTAGCACAGTGGTGGCCAAACTTGGCCCTCCAGCTGTTTTGGGAGTTGTCGTCCAAAAACAGCTGGAGGGCCAAGTTTGGCCACCACTGGTCTAGCACATCTGTACTGTACTAGATAGCTCTAGATATGACAATAACCTTTGGGATAGAAAAAAATCATTTTGTGCTGTGTGCTTATTAAATGGGTTGCAGGTTTAATTACACACTGGGATGGGGAAAGGGCATAGAGAAAGACTTGCTTTGAACATCATAGCAAAGGGGAATAAAGAGCTTTTGCTGTTTACCATCAAGATTGGAATGTGATTCACAATGTTCCTGCATCAGCTGGGACTGAGGAGTGGCTCCACACTTCCTTTTTCTCTTTTAAAAAGGGCTCATTCTGATGCTACTACTTCCTAGGGCGGAGGGTGCCATGCTCTTTTCCTGTTACTAATGAATAATGAATGAATTGTTCTGCTATTGAGGCATTTTTTGAAGTATCAATTATGAAGATGCTATACTGTCAATGTCTTTTTAAGGGCGTTTTCATTCTTTGTTTTGAACAAAATTGTTGTTGTTAGCATCCATTTGTCTTGGGAAACAATAGAGGAGTATTCTTTGCGGGTAAAGTCGAACCATTGGAGAGCTACAGGGCCTGCTGTGACGGGACCGATACGGAATAGACCTGTTTTGTTGCAGCTGGGGCAGGTGAAGGCATCCAGTTGTGCTGCTGATGCAGCATGGTGTTACTTCTCTCTGTGTCCCTCCCAGTGGTCATTTCTCCTCTGGTCACTGCTGTGGATACGCGACCTGTCTGTCTGTCTTCAGGCACAGCAGTCATCTGCAAGGGATTACCGCGTGACGGGGCTGATGTTGCCATCCTTCGTATGATGTTTGCAGGCATCTTTGTAACACAGAGTTGGTCTGCCAGTGAGCCTTGTCCCTGAATCCAGTTCCCAGTAGAGCACAATCTTGGGCACCATGCCAATTTCCACTCTGTGGACACGACCAAGTCAGCGTAGATGTTGCTGAGACAGGAGTGTGAACATGAAATGTGGGCTTGGAATAGCACATCTTTGAACAGAATAGCCATGTACAAATAAATTGATTGTGATTTGTTCAAAATTTGGTAATGTGAGAAGACTAAAGGATGCAACTTGTAACAAAACTGGAAAGGTGAACTTTCAGATTATGTTCACGTTGAGCTGAGTACACAATATAGTACAGTATGCATGTTGAGACTTGCTTTCATTGGCTTGGTTTATACGTAATGGTAAATGAGAGTCAAACAAACAATGACTTTCTGGGAATGAGCAAGTATGCTGGTACACACTGCTCAAATCATGCCCACTTGGGCCCATCTTCCTCCTCTGACTGTGTTGGAAACAAACAAACTAGAGTGCTGACCACCTATTTGAGCTGGTGGTAATGGGGTGTACTGTTCCCATGGGGTACCCTAGTAAATTTGCCAGCAGCAACCCAAACAGGATCCAGGGCTCTTCCAAGGTCAGAGTGCATAACAAGGAGTGAGGTGAGAGGCAAAGCCAGAGCATTCCATGGTCAAGTTCAGCATGGGCAGGAGACATGAGAGCAAGTAGAACACAGAACAGGTGCGTAAATATGGTTCCAGCAGGTCTTCCAGCTCACATGGGAGGTTTTGAGCTGGAGTTGTTGGAACCTCACCCCAACCTCAGCTGATTTCTGTCAGCTCCTTTCTCTCCGGAGGCCTCCTTGAAAGGAGGGTCTTCTGAAGAGGCCATTGCCCTGAGGAATCCTCGCCTGTAGTTGGAAACTGGGTCAGTTTTCCTTTGGACCCATTCGGCCTTGGTCGTCAGAGTCTGAACAACTCCTGGTTGCAGACAGCCCCTCCCCAGGCTCACTGCAGGCTCCTTACCCTCAGATGGAGCCTGACTTACGACTCCCTCCTCTAATGAGAACTTCCCTGGCTAAGGGGAGATGGGGACATTCATTTCAACAGGTCTACTCTTGAGTAAAACATACTTGAATACTGCTTTGTTGCTTCCTGACGTGGCACGTGGGGAACAGGCAGCATTTGAGCAATGTGCACCAGCACGCTTGCTTGTTCCAAGCAAATAATTGTTTAACTCTGACTTACCGTCACAGGCGTCACATGCAAACCAGGCCACTTAGCGAGCTCTTCACAGTAGAAGTCTATCCCTCCTCTGCCCTGTTGACATTTGTATTTATACGTGAAAATAAAAAAATTGTCCAGTAGCACCTTAGAGACCAACTAAGTTTGTTCTGGGTATAAGCTTTCGTGTGCATGCACACTTCTTCAGATACGAAAGCTTATACCCAGAGCAAACTTAATTGGTCTCCAAGGTGCTACTGAATTTTTTTTAATTTTTAATATATTTATCTTGACTGCATCAGACCAACATGGCTACCTACCTGAATCTAGTATTTGTGACAAACCTAGACAGCATCTTAAAAAGCAGAGACATCACCCTGCCGACAAAGGTCCATATAGTTAAAGCTATGGTTTTCCCAGTAGTGATGTATGGAAGTGAGAGCTGGACCATAAAGAAGGCTGATTGCCGAAGAATTGATGCTTTTGAATTATGGTGCTGGAGGAGACTCTTGAGAGTCCCATGGACTGCAAGAAGATCAAACCTATCCATTCTGAAGGAAATCAGCCCTGAGTGCTCGCTGGAAGGACAGATCGTGAAGCTGAGGCTTCAATACTTTGGCCACCTCATGAGAAGAGAAGACTCCCTGGAAAAGACCCTGATGTTGGGAAAGATGGAGGGCACTAGGAGAAGGGGACGACAGAGGACGAGATGGTTGGACAGTGTTCTCGAAGCTACGAACATGAGTTTGACCAAACTGCGGGAGGCAGTGGAAGACAGGAGTGCCTGGCGTGCTCTGGTCCATGGGGTCACGAAGAGTCGGACACTACTAAACGACTAAACAACAACAAGAACAACAACAGTACGTAGGTTGTATTAACAAAAATAAAGTATGTACACCAAATGTTAGAATGTGATTTTGCTGGTTTTCTTTTGTTGCTAACTGTGTAAAGGGAGGAGAGGCCCTCCAGGACCTGCCCACATGTACGTTAGCGTCATAGAAATAAGAGGAGCCTTGCTGCATTAGATACATCTAATTCAGCATCTGTTTCCCATAGTGGCCAACCAGGTGTCTGTGAGAAACCCACATGCAAGCTGTTTTCATACACATTCTTCTTCCAGTCCTGGATGTAGTAGCAGTAAGGACTGGGAACTTGATTTAAAAACAACAACAGCAACAACAAAATCTGAGTTCCTCAGTATGTTGAATTCTGTATGTATCCTATACCTGATTGTGTGCTTACACAGTGTTGTTATTAGTTACGATGTTCTTTCAATAGATTATACTGTATTATAGGAGATAAGGACAATAAAAGCAGTATCAGATCAAACTCTGTCCACCATCAAGCACATATGAAGAGTAGCAAAAGTGTTGGAAAAGTTTTGTCTGCATAGGTATGTTTGGAGAAAAACTTTGTAGGCAAGATCTTGATGGAGCATTATTTCCCCACCTTTCATCATATGTTATTTTTGATTGTGTCAATCGAAATGCAGGAAATCTCCATAACTGAAAATCCTTCAGATTTGAATTTCTTGATCAATCAAATGTCTCATTGCTGATTCACAGGCACTGCTGCTGCTATGAGGTTAAGTTTGCTGTGAAAGAGGAGGCAGTGGAGAATGATTTTTTTTTCCAAATAATTCATCAGACTCTAGGGTTTGGTCCCTACGTTTATTGTGTGAGTGAACTATAAGAACTGATGAAACTGCTTGGACTGTGGGTGGATTCTGAACAATATAAGGAATTTAGTGAGGGGATGGTGGTAGGGAGAGCTTTCTAACTTGACAAACATTTCAATTTTTTTTATTAAAAGCCGCAGCCCACCAATTGTCAAAGCCATTGTTGCCAACCTAACATTGTTTACATCCTAACAGAGTAAATTATTAAATATGATTCAGCATTTTAAATTTCTTGTTTGATACATAACTATTACACAACTTACTGTTTCGAATTCTTGATAGTTTTGTTTTGTAGCATTCTGAATTGGACGCTCCCACCCCACCCCAAAAGGATCATGTTTAGTAGAATAATGAATCCTAGTAAATGTGATCCTTGCTGGAGACATGCAAGCAATATTACAGATAGCTTTGATACTTGTCTAGTGTTTCAGAAAGACATCATCGGCTGAAACAGAAGCTAAAATTCATTCCTTTTAAATTATTTATTTAAGGTCCTTTGAGGTGTGGCTGGCTCCAGATGGTAGCAATGTCAGGCATTTGCCACATCCACAGTACTGGCAATGGCTCACGCCTCAACGGCATTGCAATTCTCAGTTCACATAGAGCACACAGGCGGCTGGAGAGATTTTTGTGCAAGGCTTCAGAGCGCCTTGCTTGAGGGCTGCTAGAATTCTGGAGCTCGCATTACTTGGAGTGCTTTCACAGAACGAGCAATAGAGTGTGAGAAGGCAAGGTTCTTACAGTAAAAATACCCAGTGCACAACTTCATTTGTTTAAAAAATGGTGCATTTATTTGGATTGTATGAGTTAAGAGTTTACCAGGTACAGTCATACCTCATGTTACGTCCGCTTCAGGATACGTCTTTTCAGGTTATGGACACGGTGAACCCGGAAGTCCTGAAACGGGTTACTTCTGGGTTTGGCGCACTCGTAACCTGGGCACATGTGCAGAAGTGTTGCATTTGCGTCATACGCGTACACAGATGCGACGCTTCATGTTGCGGCCTTTTCATGTTGTGAACGGGCCGCTGGAATGGATCCCGTTCGCAACATGAGGTGCCACTATACTGGTAATTTTAGATTAATGAAGTATGAGCATATGGGTGCAGGCTAAATTTTTTTAGTAAATTAGAAACAGCATTGTCCTGCTTCATTTTATACATTGTTTTTGTACGCATAGAGTGGGAACTTCCTGTTTTGTTCTGTGAGTTACTGATCCTCCTAACTTCACAATCCAATAATGGGGTATATTTTAGTATCATTTGTAATGAAGTAATACCAAAACCTGCAATAATATTAACTGTTTCCCACATGTGTATGATTTTGCGTGCATTGGGAACCATTTTTTCTTTCGTGTGTGTGTGTAAGGTAAAGGTAAAGGGACCCCTGACCATTAGGTCCAGTCGTGACCGACTCTGGGGTTGCGTGCTCATCTCGCATTATTGGCTGAGGGAGCCGGCGTATAGCTTCCAGGTCATGTGGCCAGCATGACAAAGCTGCTTCTGGCAAACCAGAGCAGCACATGGAAACGCCGTTTACCTTCCCGCTGTAGCGGTTCCTATTTATCTACTTGCATTTTTTGACGTGGTTTCGAACTGCTAGGTTGGCAGGAGCTGGGACCAAGCAACGGGAGCTCACCCCGTCACAGGGATTCGAACCGCCGACCTTCTGATCAGCAAGCCCTAGGCTCAGTGGTTTAACCACAGCGCCACCTGTGTGTGTGTGTGTGTGTAAAGGTAAAGGTAAAGGGACCCCTGACCATTAGGTCCAGTCGTGACCTAATCTCCACATATTGGAAGGGCAGAGAAGTTGGAGAGTGAGGTTACTGTATTAGGGCTCTAATAGCTGGCAATTTATTTTTTGCAAGGTTATCAGTAGACCTGTCTTCCATCAGCAATTCTTTTTTGTTCTAATCTTAAAGTTATAGGGAGAGCTCTGGAGGAGGGGGGAAATCATACCTGAAAGCCATAAGAAGGGATTATAAGGTGAAGGAGAGGGTTAAGCGCTGGAAAGTAAAAGAGACAACAACCTGTTGGGTGACTGTATCTTCCTCCGGATCAGTGAATTGAGAGAAACAAAGACCCAAATTAGGTGAGATAAGGGAGATCTGTGATAGAATATCTCAGTGTTTCTTATATATATACTGTATATATAAAATGCAGCTGGGGGCATGCATGCATTGAATCAGGACCACACTGATAGGTTTTTGTTTTAATTCCATACTGTGCCATTTTCCTAATTGAAATTCCTCTGCTAAAGGTATTTTCTCCAACATTGTGCCCTTGATCCAATGTTGGGCCCCTTTAAGCAAAAGGAAAGTTAAGAGATCTGATCATAGAGCTCCCTTTCCCCCCCCCCACCAGCCCTTAGACAACACACTTAATCAAGTAGCTCCTCCCTTCTGTAAGAACACAGAGGGAAATTACTTGGGAGAAGCCATGTACGCACACAGTATCCCACCTACTGGCACAACTGACCACAGCACCTTAGCAACTTGGGTTTTAATGCTGCTCCTTCACTCTGTGGTGTAGGAGGGAGAACATTGCTTTCTTTTCTCTCTCCCAGGCACCAGACCTAATTATATGGTTGCCACTGGCGACCAGGGTACTGCAACTTTGCATCTCTGAGGATTGGGTGGGATTAATGGGCTGTTGGCAGGCAAATTGCATTCTATAAGGTTTGGGGACTGCAGCAGGGGTGGCAGCAGAGGTACATAAGAGTTGCAAATCGCATATGTTTTTCTCCAGATGACTGCAGTTTTCACTCACTATGCTGCCTCAAGTTCTAAAAATGATTTTATGCTAGGATAGATGCTAGGAACTCTGATAAAATAAAAGCCGAGATTCACAGTATTCAATTGAATGCAACAAATTTTGTATTTCACAGTAGTTAAAACAATTTTCAGTAAATCTCCCATACTATAGTTTACAAGCTCTGTCTAACGTGAACTTTTCTTAGACCTTAGATCACGGGTAGGCAAACTAAGGCCCGGGGGCGGGATCTGGCCCAATTGCCTTCTAAATCTGGCCTGCAGACAGTCCGGGAATCAGCATGTTTTTACATGAGTAGAATGTGTGCTTTTATTTAAAATGCATCTCTGGGTTATTTGTGGGGCATAGGAATTGGTTCATTTTTTTCTTTTCAAAATTTAGTCCGGCCCCCCACAAGGTCTGAGGGACAGTGGACCGGCCCCCTGCTGAAAAAGTTTGCTGACCCCTGATCTAGTCCAACTGCCTGTAATGCGGGAATCTTTCGAGTCTCATGTTCCTAGTCAAGTCAGAATCTCTTATTGCTATATAACTTGTTATTTTTTCTTGTTGTACATTTAACTAGATCTAATTTATATAACCAGTTATTTTAGTTACTGGCTGTAGATCTAAGGGTTTGAACTTTCATGATGACTCATGCTGACCCCTGCCTTAGATCTATTGATCTCTCCTGCATATATGATATATGCAGCAGAGATGTTAGGAAAAATTAATCATAAACAACATTAATGTCATGCATTTGTATTCTTTAATGTGTGCTTCATACATGTGGTGGTCTCATTTTTCTTTGCTTATTGTCATTTGTGTAATATTTAGTCCATTATTGTCCAAGCAGTTTAGCATTAATTATGCTAGTAATATATGAAAGTACGTCAAATATATTGGTAAAATTAGCTGTGTTACTTTCAGTCCTTACTTTTATCAATCATGTTTTCTATTTTCCCCCCAAATTGTGATTACAGGATAAAAGTAATCACAATTTGGGGGGAAAATAGAAAACATGATTGAGATATTTGTAATCTGCATAAACTTTCAGTACTTGTGATTGCTATTCAGGTATATATTCATGTTTGTTTGTCTTCTTAGATAGCTATTAATTGCAGTTGCCACTGATGATACTCCTTCCATGGATCTTTTGCCATGAATTCTACATGCTTCCAAACTTATCCAATGATTCAGTGGTCTGCTTTTTTCCAAAGCCCTCTAGGGGTAGGATTCAGGGCTGTCACTAACATTAGTCAGAGTGAGACAGCTGTGTCAGGACACAGAGGCTGAGAGTGTGTCAAGGCATTTGAGAACAGAGTTGTGTATTCCATGTGGACTGCCCTGTGTCTCCCTACTCCCCTTAGCTAGCTAGCCTGCTGACTTCAGCTGTGCTTAAGGGTGCTGTCCCATCACCACTGTTGAAGCAACAGATGCTTCAGGAACTCATTTTGGGGGGATGTTTGCGTGGAGGTATTGGGAGGAAAAGGAAGCATATTTCTCTTTGTGCTGGGCAAAGAACAGTCAGTCACCAGACTGCATTTTCTTTGATTATTTTCTTGCAGCTTGATTTTAGTAACCTCACTAGGCATGCTGTTAATGTCTGGATGAAATTCTATCAGACTGCAACAAAAGGATAGGTGGGACTGCAGGGGCATTCCATCAGCTCTGCTGAGAGACCAGCTTGCATCAGAGTCCTCTTCTCCCTCATTAGTTATCTAGAGAAGGGAAGGGAAGCAGGGTAACCACTGACTGCTGAGAGACCAGCTACATTTGGCTCTTTCCCTAAACTATTTCCACTCAAGCTGATCTTGATAAAATCTTTTGTAACTTCAAGAACTGGTGTCTGAGTTTACTAGATTTCCTCTTCCCTCCTTAACCTGCTTTTCTTTTGTGCAATGACTTCTACCTTGAAACCCTAAGGGCAGAAATTATATTGTCTGCTCCTGACAAACTGCTTTGGGATCCTTTTCTGCTGAAGAGGCAATGCCTTAAATTAATTAGATGTATCAACTAACTAAAATGTCAACCTTTACAAACCACATTGCCTCCGAGTGAAAGCAGCATGGTGTTGCTTTCCCCAGAGGTGTAATCTTGTTTGCCACCCTGTGGTCCTTTGAGAGGAAGGCTGGGATAGGAATGTAATTAAATAAATGTTGCCTCTGTGGTTGCCTGCCATAGCCCTAGGATGACTGTAGACTTTTTTGGTCACTATCATCCTGTCTGCTATATAGCAGGTGAAACTTGATTTGTTAGTTCACACACATCGTAAAGCCTTACACTGGAATTAGGATATTCCCATAGGATATTCCCTCAAGATTTCTAGCCTGTCTTTTGAAAGATAAGTCAAAATACATTGTATAAATGTAAGATTTTCTGATGCGTTCCTTTTCTGAGAGTGCAAGTGATGTGAGGGAGCAGGAATCACATGTCTGCATTTTCTTGATTTTATTTACGTACTTACTTGAACACTTACTTATATGTTAAACTAGCCTCATTTAAGTTCTCAAAATTGTTCACATGCATGTTTGTGCATGTACACACACAAAGAGAGAGAGAGAGCGCAAAACCCTAAAACCAACAGCCCTAGCAAATAACGCTACCACATTCCAGAATTCCAAAGTCCTCCTTAAACTGTAAGGTCTGGAGAAGTCTTTAGGAGTCAGACAGGTGACTCTCCCAGGGCAGGAACATAGGGTGCTGCCTTATACTTATATGAGACCATTTGTCCATCTAGCCCAGTACTGCCTACTCTGACTGGCAGAGGCTCTCTGGGATCTCAGACAGAAGTTTTCCCCATCCCCTACTACTTGATCTTTTTAAACTAGAGATGCCAGGGATTGAACCTGAGACCTTATTTGTGAAAAACATGGGACCTTCATGATCTACCACTGAGCTATGGTTGCTACCTCCAATCCCATTTCCAGAGCCAAGGAGCCACATCAGAGAAGTTCCTTGATTATCACCAATATCTGCACCTTTGCCTCATTTGCAGATATTAAGAACCAGTGTAGAGCAACATGAAATGTACCTTAACTTTCTGCCAGTTTTATGGGAAGATGGGAAAAGTTCCATTTCAGATGCAGTAAAGACATTTGAAGACAGCAGCAGAAGATACCAGGACTGGTTGCAAGTTTAGTAGTATTGTCTCAAGCCATGCTCTGTGAGAGGTAGAAATGTTAAAACTATGACATTTTTCAACCTTTTCTTTCTAAGATCAGTTCTCTCTGGTTCTCTCTGGTGCTATTTGCGTTTTTCATTAACTCCCAAGGATTAATATTCTCTGTACAATATTATATAGACTATTAAGAGGTGTAAAAAACCTTAATGTTTAAGCTGTCCACCTTATTTGTAGATACTGTACTTCATAGTGAAAAGATTCAAGGTTCCATGGGTGTAATTAGTTGCTGGTAGTTGACAGGTATGTGGCGGATGTTGCTTTGAGTATGTGTGATGGCAGTAAATGGCAAATTATTGGCTGCTGTGATCACTATATAGGCATTAATTTTTTTGTAAGAATGTAGTTTGGGAAGTTGTGCAATTAGTGTATGGATATGCTAGCTCCTGCTCTGAATTTATAATGAAACAGCAGCAAACAAGACAAGAGGATACTTTCTCAGGGTGATAGCCAACTAAGACATCCTTATGTGCATTGATTTTAGTGGGTCTACTTTTATTATTGGGACACGGGTGGCATTGTGGTCTAAACCACAGAGCCTAGGGCTTGCCAATCAGAAGGTCGGTGGTTTGAATCCCTGCGACGGGATGAGCTCCCGTTGCTCAGTGGTCCCTGCTTCTGCCAACCTAGCAGTTTGAAAGCACGTCAAAGTGCAAGTAGATAAATAGGTACCGCTCCGGCGGGAAGGTAAATGGCGTTTCCGTGCGCTGCTCTGGTTCGCTAGAAGCGGCTTAGTCATGCTGGCCACATGACCCGGAAGCTGTACGCCGGCTCCTACGGCCAGTAAAGCGAGATGAGCTCCGCAACCCCAGAGTTGTCCGCGACCAGACCTAATGGTCAGGGTCCCTTTACCTTTTACTTATTATCAATCTGCTTTTGGCAAAATCTCATCATACTGGGCTTTGTTTTTAGTGTAGTTCAGTTTTGCAAATTCATATATCTTCATAGAGTTATACTTTAATTAGAATCCATTAAAATTTCTCCAGATTTGTTTAATAGGTGTGGATTTTAGTCATCCCTCTTACTAGCCTTCACTACTCTTATGCCAAGTGTGAATCCCTGACACAAATTTCCTTTGGACACACATCCCATTGTCAGTCAGTTACTTTAAATGACATATACATTTCTATAAATTAATCAAAGAATGGCCTAGTTCACACACAACGATAAACTATACTATGGGTTATTGTGAATGAGCAGGTGTGCTGGGACACAAGGATAAAATTGTGGCCACTTCACTCCTCTCCTGTTCCTACTACTGCCATGCTATTGTGATCTAAGTCATGGTTTAGCTTAGTGTTCCATCTGAACTTGGATTTGTGGTTTGTCCCCTGGTCCTGTTTCCAAAGTGCTACTGAAGCCAAGCGAGCATTCCATGAGAATGTGGACTTGTGGTTTGTTTGTCTTACTCCAACTTGTAACCAGGGTTTGTTCTTGGGTTACTGCTTGTCGTTTCTTTTGGGGAAAACAAACCACAACCTTAGATTTGGATAAGCCAACCATGGCTTAGCTCCTGGTGGTGTGGCCAGAGCAAGGAGGAACAAAATGGCACAATTTTCTTCCTGTACACCAGCACTCTTGCTGTTTCATGGTAATCCATAGTTTGGTTTAGCATTGAGTCTTAAGTGGTGAATGTCATAAAATATCATACAGCAGTATAAATTTAATAGATAAAATACAATTCAATCAGACAATAATGCATCAATAATAGCTAGTTTGATCACACTCCAGGGAAAGATAGTGCAAATTATCCAAACTTTAATACTGATGATGCTTGCTTGATATTAATAGGTAGGGAATTCTGCAACTGATCTTTTTGCCAGAGAAGGTACACATTCTTCTGCAGTATATCTCACCTAGGCTATACACTGGTACCCCAGTTGTCGAACGTAATCCGTTCTGGGAGTCCGTTTGACTTCCCGAACCATTTGAAAACCAAGGCACGGCTTCCGATTGGCTGCAGGAGCTTCCTACACTCAATCGGAAGCTGCAGAAGCCATGTCAGACGGCTTCCGGAAAACGTTCGCAAGCTGGAACACTTACTTCCGGGTTTGCAGTGTTTGGGAGCCGATTTGTTTGGGAGCCAAGCCATTCAACAACCAAGGTACCACTGTAGCTCTTACTATACTGTACTTTGTAGGAGTTAACCCCATTTAACACAGTGTAATTTACTTCTGAGTAAACATGTGGAGGATGGTGCTCTCTTGATAACTATTCCACATTAAACAACATTTTATTTCCTTGCTTCAGGAATCAATAATCCTTTGACTTTCAGGATGAACCCCACTCCCATTTTTGCAGACTTTCCTCTCTTAGTGCCTGAAAATTCAGTTGAGGTGGTTATTCTATCCTTTTATTATTAATGGAAGTTATTAAATGAATCTGAGTAAGTTCTTGTCACCGTTGTCACACACACACCCATTTGACAAAAGCAGCAGTCTCCCTTATCCATCAGCTGCTCTTTTGACTGTACAGTGAGACCTAATGATAACTGTGCAACTATCCTTCAGTTTTGTTTGAATAGTATGTCTGTCCCCCTAAATCCTGTATGAGATAAACGTTGCCCTACAGTTATGTCTGCTTATCAAAAAGGGTTGAAAGTCAGAGTAGCTGGGTTTTTTTTGCTAACTGGATGCATTTCAGCTAAAAATAGAAGTTACTTCCAAAATTATGACTGTCTCACTGTTTGTTTTTGCAGAGATTTCAATAGAATGCTAAAAATTAAACTGTAGCTAATAGCTGCACATGCAAGCAGATTTGTTCCCCTTATAAGAAAAGCACAACGAAAATAAGGGGCTAGAGAAACCCCTGTTAGGAAAGGTTGCAACTTTGGGGGCTTAGAGGAGTTTAATATTATGCATGGTGTGGAGAAAATTAGCAGATTCCACCCACCCCCCTCTCATTCTCAAAATACTAGAACTCATTGTCACCCCATGATACTAAGTGGTAGAAGATTTAGGACAGATGGGAGGGAGTTGTCTAGTGTGTCATAGAGAAGAATAAGTTGGAATTACTTGCCACAAGATGTGCCAATGTGCACCAATTTAGATTGCTTTAATGGGGGACTAGACAAATTCATGGAGGATAAGGCTATCGATACGGTCATAGGATATGAGTGGCTGGGGAACAACAGCTGTTGTGCCTTGGTCCTTTTTGTGAGCTTCCCATTGCCCCCTGAGGGAAACGGGATGCTGGGCTAGATGGCTCTTCTGCCTCCTTCACTAGGGTTCCTCCTACAAGTGCTTGATCCATTTTTTAAAATGGTAATCATTCCCGTATATCTTGCATTACTGATAAAATAATCCCAGAAGAAATGAGTTGATTCATCTTTTACAAATCCACAGTCAGCTGCTTTAAAAGGTCAGGCAAGCCTGCTCAGGTCAAGCAAGACTGTGGTGTAATCATGGTAGCTCAATAAATGGATATAGATAACACAAGCGCTATTAAAAAAGGAGAATCGGGCATGGTGTTGATCTGTGTGTGCTATGCAAACACTGGTGGGATCCTGGCAGAAATGATGTTGGTGCAGGTAATAGTGCTCATGCGAAACATGGACATTCCTCTGTTGCTTTGGCACAACCTCCTTTTCCCGTAAACTTGGCTGCAAAAATTTCATTTGACATAACCAAGTACATGTGCCAGGGAGGGCTGTATAGGGGTTTAGTTTATAAAGAATAGCTAATCGGCTATGGTAAAATTTCCTTACCCATTAACTTTGTAGGTCATTGTTTTCCAGAAGTTTACATTAGAAATTGCTGATGAAAGCATACTAATAGTTTCACTTGCATGGAACAATGATAACAGCTCTGACAGGCAAAAGGATTAGTACTTTATTAATACTGCATTGAATCTGCTAAGGCTTTTTTTTTTGGACGCTACACTAAGCATATACACTGTGTAGAGTACACTGACTTTACACTTGGATAGGCTTCTGCAGAGTTTCATTTTTTCCTTGTAGATGACTGCTCTCTCCTGCTTTGAAGTAGAATCATTCTCACTTCAAATTTCCGGCGTTACCTTTCTGGATTTGTCTTTGGAGAGAAATTAATAAAAGAGAAGATGACTGCAGCTTAGTTTGTAGTATTTGGCATAGTGTTAGGATCCAAAACACATTTAGTGTTAGAGAAAAGAGAAATAATGGTGCTGTCCTTTTGTTAGAGGAAAACATATTACAGATATTAAAGATAAAACAACAGATTTACCCCCTGGTAGAGAAAGTAATATGGAAGATAATAAAGCAGCCTAGCACATTGATAGGCTGAAACTACAAGCTATAATGTGGAATCTCTCTAAAGCTTTTTGGGTTTGTATTATAAAGTGGAACATACTTGTGTGTGCACATGCCCACGTTATCTATATATTGACTCTTTAAATATTTTTATCTTCCAGAAGTCCCTCCCCCCACTCTAGTCTCCTGCTTATCTGTTCCCTTATGAATGAAAACAAAGAAAATCCTGAGTATCTGTTTAAGCAGCTCAGCGTCATTCTCTTTATTCCCATTGCTGTTGCCATAGCCACCCTCTAGTTGAGCTTTATACTGTCAACTTTGCAGGGAGAGATGTCATCAAACCTTCATGCATTTTAAATGTAACTGCAGATACCATACAGCAGCAAATCAGCCTCTTATTAGAAATCTTTTCCCTCTACAAAATTCTGCACCTTATTTAATTTGTTCCCTGCAGAACAGAGAACAAACTTGCATTACTTTAATGCTTAAACAAATGATTATAATACAGTGGCATATATGCATGATTAAAGCTAAAATGCAATACTCTGCTGGCATTCATTTACAACAAAATTGTTTGGAGATGACTGTGGTAAGGTGTGTGAATATTACTGATTATTAATCAATGATATTGAGTTCTCTTGACAGGAAAGTGGACAATTTGTTTTTGAACACTTACACATCCTTTGTGAAAGCTGTATGTGCATCTGAGGTGCAAAATAGTTTAAATATAAGAAGAGATACTATATTAAATTCATTATAATTGTTTTAATTCACCTTGTTGCTTTGTCCAGGGCTACAGTGTTTATTGTTTTGGTCTCTTTATTAAGCTATACTTCAATGCTCATTGTACACAATGCATTGTATATAGGAATTTGTATTCTATACGTGATACTCTTTTTTTTAGAACTTCTGTTTGTACACAAGATAAGGTGGATCAGGGATCCTTTACCTGATTTTCTTTGACCTTTTCAAATGGCCCAGCAAAATAAATATCAGGTGTTGTGTGTAGAGAAAAATGCTAAGTAGCATTAAAACCAGCCTATTATTCTAATGTTCCTGCTCTAAATACTTGTAGTAGTAAGTACTTATAAGAGTCCTGTAGGACCTTTTTTAATACAGCTCTTGCAAGCAGTTTGTGTCAATATTATAATCTGGAAACCCATGCAATAACAATAAACTATAATATGAAGATTTGGAAACCAGGGTCTTGCATACCTACATTCCAGGTTGGTTTAAGAATAACCCTGTTTCTAGGAAACTTGTGATATGTATTTGATGGTTGATGAGTGAGATGGAGAGAAGGCTCTCTTAACTGGTACACTACATTGATAGTGTAGATCAGTGTTTCTCAACCAGTGTGCCTCCAGATGTTTTGGGACTACAACTCCCATCATCCCTAGCTAGCAAGACCAGTGGTCAGGAATGATGGGAGTTGTAGTCCCAAAACATCTGGAGGCACACTGGTTGAGAAACACTGGTGTAGATGCCCTTTAAGTATCTTTTCCTAGCTCAGGAGCTCTAATGCCAGAACAGACAGGAAATAAATATTTAATTATCCTGAATACGTTGAAAAAATTTGTGGCTTTTGCTAATGATGAACTTGTTTCTTGAAAACTGGGCTGTTTGAAGCATATATTTCTTGGTGCTTTCACCTGGTGTGCTTTGTGTGAAAAGGGTGGGGTGAGAAATCTGATGCTTATAGAAGCAAAATGCATTTTTGAGGGGGAAATGAATAATTTTGTACTAAAAAACAAACTCATAAAGCCTATGTTGCAAAAGTAAACCCGATATTATGATGAGACTTCACTGTGTTTGGTTTCTAATAACATCTCTGCTCAACAGCAGGGATGATATGCCACTTCTTTAATTACTTTTAAAATGCCGATTATAAGGTGTATGTATTAGTGATTATCTGCTGCTGTTGCAGGTCAATAAGTGCCCTATTTCAATTTATTCTAAATTGATTCTTTACAGACTTAAGGAAAATTGTAATAAGGCCTCAGTCTCCAATAATGATGTCCACCCCAGGGTGGTTTATCTATAATTAACTATTGGTAGTCAGTTTAGTTAGAGCAATGCTAAAGCTGTTTAGCCATCCCTGCACGAGTTCCCATGCTGTTGGAGATGAGAACACTTTTATTAGCTGCACACTGGGTGGTATATGACTTAAAGATCATCGGAAAGCCAGTGACATTTTCAAAAAAAACCAGTTCTTGCTAGGATAAGGGAAGGAGGGGAAAGAGTCCAGCTGCCCCCTTAAAAGAACTAGGTTCCCCCACTGGGAAGGGAAAAGAACAACAACACAGTGCTAGGACCTGACCTCTGGGACCAAGATCAGGAGGCAGATGGTAGCACCTGTGTGGAGCTGTGTCAAGGCCACACACTGACCACATGAATTGCTGATCTCGTTTTTGAAAATGAGTGAAACTTTAGAACCAAAGACTATAAGACGTGGCCGATGTACAGTGGTACCTCTGGTTAAGAACTTAATTCATTCCGGAGGTCCGTTCTTAACCTGAAACTGTTCTTAATCTGAAGCACCACTTTAGCTAATGGGGCCTCCTCCTGCTGTGCCGCTGGAGCACGATTTCTGTTCTCATCTGAAGCAAAGTTCTTAACCCCCAAGGTACTATTTCTGGGTTAGCGGAGTCTGTAACCTGAAGCATTTGTAACCTGAAGCATTTGTAACCCGAGGTACCACTGTATATGGAACGTCATATTGGAACATCAGTTTTCAGTTGACAAAATACTGGTTACTGCAGGACTCTGAAAAGCGCAGCCGCAGTGCCACAAACAGAGCAGGAGGGGTCAAGTGCTCTCAGTGCCAGAGGACAGCACAACATGGCGAAGCAGAATTATGCCCAGGTGTTAAGCAGAGTTCATGGATATGATGCACCTTTGAGTGGGAAACAGTGGAGAAATATGAGTTGAGGAAAAAGGCACTGGGAATTGGTGCAATACATTTTAGCAAATTATTTTTAAAACTGCTTTGCAGTAATTAAAATATGAGAATGTGGCTTTTTTGGGGGGGGGAGAGCTTGAGAATCAGTAGAAAGGGGCTGTGAACTGGAGTTGGCCATATTTATACGCATACGTATTCAATAATTTGGGGGCATAAAGAAATATGGGGCATTTTTTATAGCACAGCCCTATTTTGTTTGTTAAATTCTGAAACATTAATCTTTAAGGTGCTTTTGATTGCCATACCCACCCTTAGCCTTAGGGGAGTACACTTAGCTTTAATATATAAAAGAATGCAGCCTACCTCTGACTAGATAATCATTACTCATTTTAAAACTGATGGGAATATGAAGGCTTTCTGGAAGAAATGTTATAGATGTGACATGCCACCATGTATATCCATGGGCAAACTAAGTTTTAAATTGGTGTTTTGGCTAAAATTAATTTTGTGATGCACAAACTCTAGACTTTATTTGATTGGATAAGTGATCATTAAGGGCATGGCTGTACAAACCTGATAATTAAAAAACAAGCACAGGGAAGAGTTCATGACTTGGTTTAATCTGAGTGATGAAGGCAGGTACTGGAAGAGACATGAGAGGACTTGTGGATTATAATAGCCTCAACTAAACATGTGAATGCAAGCCTTCGCCTGTCTCTTGTGTCTGGCTAGCTTTTAGGCAGCAGAACACAGGAATCTCAAGTAGGTCCTGGAAATCAGGCTCTTGAAACTTGCCCCAGCATCATGGCTTGGGTGAAGAGTGCCCCCCAGAGGTTTGAAAATAATTTACGTTTTAATTTATTTTATTAATATTTTTGAAACAGGTGTTCAAGCTTGCTGTTTCTGTACAGGAGTTTTTAAAAAACTGATGGTTAAGAATGATCTCTCTCTCTCTCTCTCTCTCTCTCTCTCTCTCTCTCTCTCTCTCTCTCTCTCTCTCTCTCTCTGTGTGTGTGTGTGTGTGTGTGTGTTACTGATTCAATCTTTCTACCTAGTTGCCTAGTGGAAGGGAGTGACATTTGAACTGTGTCCACATCTACCACATGAGACAACAGTATAGTTACGTTTATGGTGTTTATGCCCAGGAGAACTGGGCAGAAGCAGCGGCAGAAACATGCATTGCTGGGTGAGAAAAGGTTGCAGTTTATTGGCGCCTAAGAGAGAAAAGACCCAAACATTCTAGTCCTAAAGCCCAGTTCCATTACCAGGCTGATGACCTGGCAATGCCTGCTTACCACCTTGCTCCTCTTCCCTTCCACTTGGTCAACTATGCCATTGGCATCCCATCCTTCTTTCACTTTTCATGCCTGCTGGTGCAGGGAGGTCCCATCTGTTGATATCAGATGTTTAAAGGATGGAATGGTAAGAGGTTGAGAGAGGGCCTGGGGCTGCCTGAGTAAGTCAATATATCCTACCCATAGCTTTTGCCTTTTGGGATGCAACCTTTAATACAGGGGTTCCCAACAAAATTTTCTCGGACCCCTCATCGAGCCGCTATTGTGACAAGGACCCCCATTAATTCCTAATCCTAAAATTAAAAAGTGAGAGCCAAATTAAGAGTCTTTTTATATTTTATATTTATACGTTTTTTACAGTTACGATTTAGGTTCAATGGACACTGACAAGATCAGTTCGAGAGTCACTGACTTACTTGCTTGAACATCAAATGCATTATCTTCCTCTTCATCTGTAGGCCTTTGTCATTTTAATGAACCACTTTTTAACCAACGGTCCATTTTTAACTATGCGAACTGTAGCTTCCGCGAAAAACGCTTTGTTTACAAACACTACTGTTTTGCAAAGAGGCAGCACGCGCCAGGGAGGAGGGAGGGGAATGGAGAAGACAGGGTACCTGCGCAGTAGCACACAAATGAAGCCGACGCACGCAAAGCATCTTGGGGAGGTGAGCATTAGTAGAATGCGCGCGCTGCCTCTTTGCAAAACAGTAGTGTTTGTAAAGCGCCACCAAACGGCATACAGCAGAACTACTGCCTCTATCTAATTCTAGTTTTGTGCTAGACCCTGCTCATGCAGGAAGCGGCCAAAACAAAAAATCTGTTATCATACAAAATATATTTAATATATTTTTTATTCTAATAGCATCTTGCGGACCCCTCTGGCATAGCTCGCGGACCCCTGGGGGTCCGCGGACCACCTGTTGGGAACCACTGCTTTAATACATCTGAATTACTGGATTAGTTTGGGTGTCCCGGATAATTCAGATCCCTTAAGGAGCCAAACATTTCAAGGGGGGTGAATTAGGGTGTTATAATATAGCCAGTGGCTTCCTAGTGATGCCTAATCTCTGTGCCCAGGTTTCTTTGGGCTAATTGGTTCTACATTGTTCCTTGGTATTGATAACACCATCTTTATGCTGATTGTTTTTCTTCAAAAGGACCAGTCCTCTGTGGCCATTGGGATTGCCAATACTTCTTATTATCTTGCCTTCAGCATAATGTGAAAGCCCGGCAGCCATCACATAGCATAGCATTTCAAGTTCTCTGCTGCTGAATTGAGACTGGGCTGCGCTTGCTGCGGGTCCAGGAATTTCTGGTGTTAAATGGGCTTCAGTCACTGTTAACAAATGTGAGTGAACTTTGAAAAATACCTCTGATTAAATTGAGATTGTTAATCATTATTATGCAACACTTCTTCCACTTGATACCTGTCTCTATCCATCAATTTATCTCTCTCTGTGTGTGTGTGAGAGAGAGAGTGGGGGGGGGGAGGGAGAGGGGTAGAGCGTGCTAGCTCGCTTTTATCACCTTAACCTTCCATTTTCTTTGTGTGAGGCACAGATTTTTCAAGACAGTACATATTGTTGTGTGTGTGTGTGTGTGTGTGTGTGTGTGTGTGTGTGTGTGTGTGTATGTATGTATGTATGAGAGAGAGAGAGAGATGGGGGGGATATTGATTAGTGCTGGTCAGACCATAGCAACTTCACTCTGCTGCTTACAGAGAATTTCACTCTGCTGTAAAGGGCTGCACTGTGCTAATCCTCCTTACACTGCAGCACTTGTCACCTACCTGATAGGTGTTAAATACTGCATTCGGAGGGGATTATCACCAGCTCCTCTGCTCTGGCAGTGAAAAAGAAAAGAAAGCCTATGCTTTCTTGCTGTTCTCTCAGGGAGGAGTAACAGGGAATCCCAAAGGCATGATTGTAACATTTGTGTAAAGCAGTTTGGAATCCTTGGGGATAAAATGAATTGCAATATGAACACAGGGATTAATAATACATTTTGGGGGTGGCTTTTAGTTTAAAAGCTGTGAGCTGGTGTTTTTCTTAACATCACTTGCATTAGTACAAGGGTTTCTTTTGTGACACAGAAAAGGCATAAAAATAGCACTTCATTTGTTTCAGCTGTGGAATACATGTGTTAAAACCCTTGATATATGGCTATAGAAGGCAGCATTGTTGGCATAGCTGAAATTCTCCTTTGTGGTGACTTCTCAGTGCTGGTGATCACTTTTGTGTTTCACAATAAAGTGGAAGAACAACTTATGGATTGGTTGCCTTCTGTTGGTAGCATGGAAAATTTCAGATCCATTAACCATCTGCATTGAATTACAGACATTGAGACTAGGGCTGCACGTGACAAAAAATAGGGACTATTGAGTCCAACCCAGAGCTCTCTATATGTTTTGGGAGTGCAGCAGCTTGTTGGGGCTGATGGGAGTTGTTGCTGAAAAAGAATTACAGTATTGTGCAGTGGTACCTCTGGATATGTACCTGATCTGTTCTGGGGTGCGGTTCTCACCCCAAAAAGTATGTATCCGGAGCGGCGCTTCCATGCATGCACGAAGTGCCGATAGAGCACTTGTGCGCATGTGCAAAGTGCAAAGAACACTTCTGCGCATGCGTCCATGGCGGAACCCGAAAGTAAACAATTCTGGGTCCGGCCGTGTACTTAACCTGAAAATACGCAACCTAAAGCGGATGCAACCAGAGGTATGACTGTATTAGAAAAAGCTTGTGAGCTTCGTCTGATCACAAATTCCTGGGTTATTGTGTGCTCAGAGGCACCCCGTTCTTTAATTTGCAATCTATGTCCATCTGCATATGCCCTTGGTTTGTGGATTTTGGGATTCTAATAGAAATCTGCTCAAGAAATCCCACCTTGGTTTATATAGCTTGTTACCAGTCTACAGATGAGTTTCTGTGGAAGTATAATTTTAAAACATAGAGTTGAGATTAAAGCCAGTTAGGTTAGGTTAAGTTAGTGTTCAGCCTAGTTGATAACTCTCATGAAGAGGATATGGAAGTTTGGGTTAGCTTCTTGCCCAGAGCATCTTGTGCCTAACAGTATGCCCCCTGTTTATCCCTGAGAAAAATAATGGCTGCTGAAGTGATGTGTTGAACATGTGTTGCCTATTCAATGATGAGGAAAACAAGGGTAATGTAGGCTTCAGGGTGTGTGCTGTCCATCTGTCCAGCTTTATTTTCATGTTGCATGTTTACAAAAATGTGAGCTCTTCAGTTCAGTTGTGAAGGTCTGTCTTCTGCAAGAAGGCAAAATGATACTAAGGAGTGGGGAATGTAACTAACTTGCCACAAGTGCTTCCACATGATAACCCTCAAGCACTTTTTTTTCACTGAATGCATGCGTACTCCTGTTAAAATTGATCCCCTTACATAAAGATCTGCCTTGGACATGACAGCAAAATACTAAAAACTCTCTTTAAATAGTCCGAATGATTCATTCTGCTTTTAGTTTTTTCAACTGGTTGTTAAGATTGCTACATCCTTTAAGTTTACTACAAAAGTGTGAAAATAAATATGACTAACAGAAGTAAAATTGTATTTAATCCACTTGTTTATAAGGTTGTTCTTGGGATCAAGAGACAATTATCAGTGGCCTTCAATCCTCTTAGCAAGGAATCCTTATAATTTCCAATGAAGCTGGCAATAAAAACTTAGCAGCTGTTTATACAGGAAGAGTGGGCGATTTATAAGCCAATTCTGAAAATTGGCAGACTTATGGCATTAAAAGTGATCTGTTAGATGTGAAGTGGAATGTGCAAGGTACCATAAACATACTGCTTAGTATATCAGGATGCTGTTTTAATAATGTTTCTCTTCAGTTTTCTCAACAATCCCAGATGGTCAATGCTAGTTCTTTTCAAACAGTAGACTAAGGACTATGTGGCCAAGATGATGCAGAATCAACTATGCCATGGTACTACAGTATTAAGAAACCATGAGATAGTTGCACTGTCCCATTGTTTGCAAATAGCTTGGGACTATTTAATCACATTTCATGTCCCGCCTTTCCTCTAATGAGTTCAAGGCAGTGTACCTGGTTCTTTAAGCCACCTCCAATCTCATCCTCACAACTACCTGTGATATAGGTTAGGCCAGTGTTTCTCAACCTTTTTTGGTCCAAGGCACACTTGTTCCATGAAAAAAATCACGAGGCACACCACCATTTAAAAAGTTAAAAAAATTAACTCTGTGCCGCCCTATATTGACTATATAATTATGACTGTAAGAAACACTTGCCAATTGCTGTGTTGGTTGCAATCTCCTGTAATAAGGCTTCACAAGCCGCTGATTTCTCTGCCAGCACAATCCTTTGCTCAGCAAGTTTCAGGTCGAGCTCATCCAGCCAGCTTCTTTAAGTTTGCCTAAATTTTAGTTTAGTATGGTTATTGGTGGCCGCCAGGCACGTGACAATCCAAATCGCCCTTCTCGTCGCCGCACGTCGCGGCACACCAGCCAGCGTCTCGCGGCACACTAGTGTGCCGCGGAACAGCGGTTGAGAAACGCTGGGTTAGGCTGAGAGATAGTCACTTAGTGAGTTTCATTAATTAATTAATGTTTGAAGAGGACTGGGGATCTGGTTGGCCACTGCGAGAACAGGTTGCTGGACTGGATGGGCCTTTGGTTTGAGCCAGAAGACTTTTATGTACTTCAGCTTCTCTTGCCCCTCCCCACTTCCCTGAACATCCTGTCATTTTGCCTGTGTTGCAGTGGCAGCAGCAAAATTGATTAAAAAGCCCAAAGCACATGTAAGCAGTGTTAAGAATTTCAAATAAGGGTTGGCAGGGTAAATGGTTTGGGAACAGCCGCGGTGGTGCCCTGCTCCCCTTGCAGCCCATGCTGGCTTCTTTTCAAGGCACTCCTGCCAACTTCTCTTCCCTTGTACTGTGTTTGGTGACTGGCAGTGCTTGAAATTATTACTTCAGTGGGTGCGAGGAGGGAAGCTGGAGGAGCAATGCTGGAGCAGCCTCATCATTAAAAAATGTGCAACAATAAATCCAGCCCCTTCCTTAAAAAAAAAAGTCACCAACTCTCTCATCTCCCCTTACTTCTCTCAAGATAAGTGATTATTTATTTGATATATATCCCAACTTTCCTCCAAGGAGCTAAAGGTGGCGTACATTTCTGCATTTTAATGTTTTGTTGGAAGCTGCCCAGAGTGGCTGGGGGAACCCGGCCAGATGGGCGGGGTATAAATAATAAATTATTATTATTATTATTATTATTATTATTATTATTATTATTATTATTATTATATACATTGCTCCCCTTGCTCCATATTATCCTGTGAGGTTGGTTAAGTTGAGAGACAGTGACAGGCCCAAGATCGTCCAGGGAGCTTCATGGCTGACTGGGGATTTGAACCCTGGTCACCCAGATCCTTAGGCTTCTAAAGTGGCTTGTGTATGCAGCAAAATGTTATATTACTGGCTATGTAATTTAGAGAAATTAAGGAACCATGTGCATGACCATGTGCACCCATGTGCAGAATACTCATGTATTTTTTGTGGTCTGAATGTATGCATGTATGTAAGAGAGTGACTGTGAGGTGACCATACCCACTACCCACTTTAGCTTTGGACATGACCCACATGTGACCCCTTGGATGGATGACCAACAGGGAATGCAGCAAGACAGACAAACCACAGCATAGGGTTCACACTTAGTACTGGTTTAGCTCCCAGTAGCATCTCAGCAGGACCAGGGGAAGAGGAGTAAGGTGGCTGTGCACCAACATGCTTGTTTTTTCATGCTAAGCCATAGTTTGGCTTAGTAGTTAGTGTGAACCAGACCAATAAGTCATTTGAGTGTTGGTTCCTTTTTCTATTGATGAAACTGAATTGACCAACTGGGTTCAACCGGTGAATTCTGGCTTCCAGGTCTTCACAGGGCATAGTATCAAGCTCAAGCTTCTGTTAGTGATTAGGCTTTAGCAGCCAAGGCTGAGGGTGCTATTCTCTGCTATTCTCCATACCATATATTATTATTTTCAGAGTGACAAAGGAGAGCAAAGATTGTTTTGTTTCTTTCTCAGGGCTGTGTGTTTATGTGTGAGAAGGGAAAGTGTCTGCCCTGTGTAATCATCCCCCTGTCCTTCATTGCTTTGATATCTCTGGTAAGCCTCCTCCCTTTCACCTCCTTCCATAAGATGAAGAGCCCTAATCTTTTAAATCTTTCCTCATGTGTAAGCCTCTCCAGGCTTCTAATCGCTTTTGTCACCTGTCTCTGGACCCTTTCTATTTCTGCTCTCTCTTTTTAGAGATAAGGTGACTCGAAATGAAACTTTAAAAAATAGAGATTATGTTATTTATAAACAGTATTGCTGCTGTTTATGCAGCATCCTGTATGAACAGATGTTTGGATTGCCATTCTGCCCTTGCTTCTGGGTGGGTCAATACACCAGTAAAAAATAAAAATAAATGAGCTCATTTCTGTAAAAGGCAAGTGATGGAGGAAATTTAATGGGAAGAATCTTAACGGGCTTTGGGGAAATCCTAGGGACTAGGAGTAGTGCAGAGTTCCTTAATTGATGCCGGATCAGTAGTATTAAGAAGACTTCAGTGGCATTCTGGTAAAACATGATAATTACCTACTTAATATTTTGTAAATATGTGAAATGAACTTTTTGGGTAAGAGGTCAGTCCAGTTTTGAAAGCAAAATATAATTAGTTTTGAAAGCAAAATATATATAGTTTTGAAAGCAAAATGTCAACTTTTAGAAAACTCAAAAACTTGCCCACAATGGTCTAGTTTGCACATACCACTTATATTTATTTTTCCTTAAAAAAACCACACTATGGCTTATTTTCAGGGGATGTCTTTATTTTCGGGGTATGGCTTATATTCCTTGAATGCTTAAAAACCGTGCTACGGCTTATTTTATGCCTACGGCTTATTTTCAGAGAAACAGGGTAGGCATGTAGAGCAGGCTTCCTCAACCTTGCCCCTCCAGATATTTTGAGACTACAATTCCCATCATCCCTGACCAATGGTCCTGCTAGCTAGGGATCATGGGAGATGCAGGCAAAAAACATCTGGAGGGCCGAGGTTGAGGAAGCCTGATGTAGAGGGATGTAGGTGGCACTGTGGTCTAAACCACCAAGCCCAAGAGGGTTGTCAGTTCAGATATACATGACGTAAGCTCCCGTTGCTCTGTCCCAGCTTCTGCCAACCTAGCAGTTTGAAAACATACCAATGCAAGTAGATATATAGGTACCATTGCAGCACGAAGGTAAACAGCGTTTTCATGTACTCTGATTTGTCATGGTCCTCCGTGCACCAGTAGTGGTTTAGTCATGCTGGCCACATTACCTGGAAAGCTGTCTGTGGACAAACGCTGGTTCCCTCGGCCTGAAAAGTGAGTTTAGCGCCGCACCCCATAGGGGTCCTTTACCTTTACTTTACCTTACCTTACCAAGGCATGTGTCACTGTCAGTCACCTTAAAGGACATGACTGTTGAATTTTAAAATAAACACAAACATGTTTTCAATGCAAGAATAAATGCAGGGAGAGAAAACAAAGGATGGAAGTAAAACAAGCAGTTTGATAGAAGTAAATTTTACTGAGCATCTGGAATCTTGCATTTCTATTTGAACAAGAAAGGTGATGGACAGATTATTATTGATTGAGCCTTGGTCCATTATCAGTTGTATTTTAGATTATGAACCTATAGAGCAGGTATCCCCAAACTTCGGCCCTCCAGATGTTTTGGGCTACAATTCCCATCTTCCCCAACCACTGGTCCTGTTAGCTAGGGATCATGGGAGTTGTAGGCCAAAACATCTGGAGGGCCGCAGTTTGGGGATGCCTGCTATAGAGCAACTCAAAACCAAATACAACATTACACATTTTAGGACAGAACTGTCCCAGTCATTATTCAGCATTCATTCACAGTTGTTTCCCATAAAACAAATAAACAAGTAAAATTTGTGCTTTGCACAAATTAGGCTGATTTTTTGGCTAGAGCTATTGCATAGCATTCCATTTTAAAAACAATTGGCTTATCCTTGCCATTCAGTAAGACAGTAACTTTCAGAAAAAGCAAAACAGAATCTTTTGTTGGTACAGATGAACAGATTTATTGTGGCATTGGCTTTCATGGATTAGAGCCTATTTGGATTTGAGTTATGAAATGTATCCTTAGTCAGCACCCTATGTGGGGGACTATGTCAAAAGCCTTACTGAAATCAAGATACATTATGTCCACAGCATTTCCCTGATCCACCAAGTTTGTAATTCCATCAAAGAAATCAGATTGGTCTGGCATGACTTATTTTTGAGAAACCCATGCTGGGTCTTAGTAATCACAACTTCCCTTTCTAAATGCTCACAGACAGACTGCTGAATTATCTGTTCTAGGACCTTCCCTGGTATTGATGTTAACCTCACCAGTTGGTAGTTACTTGGGTCTTCCCTTTTCCACTTTTTGAAGATAGGGACAACATTTGCCTACCTCCAGTCTGTAGGGACCTCGCCTGTTCTCCAGGGTTTTAACGTAGCAAGGTGTTTGCTTACTACCTCTTTTCCTATCTTGGGCTGCAGCTCCCTCCTTACATAATTTATTCTGTTATCACCAGGTTGGGCATCGTTTTTTTCCTTTTGGATGAAGACAGAGGCAAAGTAGGTGCTGAGTAGTACTGCCTTCTCTCTGTCACGCATTAGCATTTCCCGGTCTCATTCATGCAGAAAACCCACCACGTGCTTGTTCTTCCTCTTACTTCAGACATAGCCAAAGAAACCCTTTTTATTATTTATAAGCTGTCTTGCAAGCCTGAGCTTCTTCTGATGTTTAGCCAGCCTGACTCCCTACCCCCCCCCCCGGCTACTTGTGTATACTCCTCCTTTGTTATTACCCCTTTCTTCCATTTCTTATACGTGCCCTTCTTAACTCTCAGCTCATCTGTAATGTAGCAAATGTAAAAGAAAAGTTTGATGTCTTTACATCAAATATGATTTTTGTCAACCGTTCTTACAGATCTTGATGACAGATAATCTGTTGGTCTGTACTCATCGGAGACCCATCAATAGGGGAGTAAAACTCCATATGATCTATTATCATCAAGTAAATATGGGCAATGTCTAGTGTATACACTTTAAAATTAATGGCAAAATTGACTAAGTTTCTTTTTAGTTATTCTTTCCTGTTCTTACTATGTCATTGGAACTGTCAAACCACTCATTTTACAGGTAGGTAGCCGTGTTGGTCTGACATAGTCGAAACAAAATAACAAAATTCCTTCCAGCAGCACCTTAAAGCACTACTCATTGTTACTGAAAATGGCTATAATAAAACAGTTTACAAAAATTAATGACAAATTAGTTAGTAATTTAAAATTTATGACAAATTTGCTAATAATTAACAATACCCTGCCCGTGAGATGCCCACACAAATCTCTGAAGTTCCACTGGTGACAGAAAACTTTTCTACTCTTATTGAAATAATCCATTCACAATAAATGAAAGAAACTCATTTTTCCATCAGTGAAACCCTGCAATAAAAAGTATAAATACCTGTATTTAAAAATCCTTTAATTCTGAACACTTACCCAGATTTAGGATGTATGGTTATCAATCAGTTAATAGATAAATAGTCTGTGTTGCACTTTGAAAATTCTAAATAGTAATCTTGAAAATACTTTCATTTTTATTGATTATTCATAGTACATATATTTGTTAGTGATTGTTATTTTTATTGGATTCTGTTTGCTTTTTTATTCCTCTGGATTTCTGTTATCCAGTTAGGTTTGCATCAGCAACTTGTTTCATGTCCCTTTTCCAATTCAACTTGCCTCATTAATTAATCTTCACAAGTTTCCTGTTTGTAGTTTTTAGAGGTTTGAATAAAATAAGTTAAAGAGAAGTGTGTTGGTTCTAAAAAACAATCCCAAAAGGATAAAATTAAAGGGACAAAGCTGACATATGTTTAATGTTTCATTTGCTACTTAATGTATGATCTTAGGTTTCCTTTGCTGCTACTACTAGTTTATCTTTTCTTGTCTCCTCTTTTTAAAGTAAAAAAAGCACTTGAGGGCCAAATTTTTAGTCTTCTAGTAGAATATGCTTATTATAACAAGAATTGAAGGCCACATTCCGTGTGCCAGTATTTTAATGTAAAGCATTTGGCATCTGTCAGCATAATATCCTGCCTTTATCACCTCATTGAATTTGCTAGAGGAATGCTGATAGTAATTTGCACAGCATCATTTAATCTTCTTTGTCAAATTATGATGTTGTTATTGATTTCAAGCTGCTGGTTAGCTTCACAGATTTCTTTGCATCTTATTGTTTTTCCTAGGGATTTTCATGCTATGTTACCTTTGCTGGAGCTGTCAATTAGGAATAGATGTCTTGAACAGTAGGGAACAAAAACATTCTTTTTAGAGCTCACAATCTGCACTGTTTTTCAAACAGAAAGTTGTCTTAACCTAGGGTGCAATTAAATAGTGGTTATAACCAGAACTACTTAGTAAAGTATCTGAAGAAGTGTGCATGCATGCACACGAAAGCTCATACCAATGACAAACTTAGTTGGTCTCTAAGGTGCTGCTGGAAGGAATTTTTTTATTTTGTTTTGACTACGTCAGACCAACATGGCTACCTACCTGTAATTAGTAAAGTAAAACATGCAGAATTATCTCAAGTTGTTCATACCTTAGGGTAAAATGGCAAGTGTGGAGAAAATGGCTTATTTCAAGGGCAGCATCTCTGTTGCTTTGCAATTTTGCCTTTTAGGTTTAGGACAGTGATTTTCAACCAGGGTGCCATGAATGACGGTCAGGGGTGCTGCGGGCAACAGTGGCCTCTGTCCCTCTTTCCTGCCTTCCCTTCTCTGATGCCCTCTCTACCTCCCAAAGGCTTGTGTGGCTGTTGGTTGCACCAGCCCTGGCTACAAGCTTCACAGGCAAATGGTGCCTTTGGGGCTGGTCAGGGGGAAGGAGTAAGCAAGCAAGCAAGCAGGCAAGGGAGCCCTGCCAGCCAGTCCGCTAGCACTTGCTGTTGGGAATAGATAGACAAGTTCCAGGCTCCTGTGGGACAGTGCGAGGAGGTATCTCTCTTTGGGGGCAGGGGGCCAGCTCAGAAACTAGGGGCAGCAGCAGCGGCTGCCCGGAGGACTCCCAAGGAGAGGGGAGAGAAGACAGAGGAGGCTGAGGGAACACTCCACAAGGGAGGATGTTCAAAAAAAGGTGAGAGGCTGCCAGCACTGCAGGCAAGGGGTGACATAACTGTGCTCCTGAACCCCACAGGGATGCCGCAGAAAGAATGTAGTTGGTAAAGGGAGGCATGGACTCAAAAAGGTGGAAAACCTCTGGTTTAGGGCAGTATATTTTATTTTAATTGCATACATGCATGTGTAAATGACTTGTATTAATGTTATGCTCTTTGGCTTTGTACTCCACAAAGCTCTCTTACTTGAAACACACCAATCATACAATGTAAGAGTGAAATTATGAATGCTAATTGCTTACAATCTTGGTGAAAAGATATTTGAACTAATTTTTATCAAATCCACAATGTATAATTTGAAAAAGAAAGAAAGAATTAGATTATTAATTATGGCCTCATTTTGTTAGGCCCTAAGATGCAGCTTATAGCTGATGCGGACTTCACGTGTCTGATCCCTCACCCAGGCTTAAGGAATTGGGAATAGACAACAGGACCCTCTGCATCTTCTTACCACCTCAGATGTGAATTTCCACAGTTCACACAGGTCCTGCTTACCAAACACAATGTGTTCTGTGGAAACTGTTTGTTAGGCAAGCATTGCATAACAAGTCCACAATTTCCATGATTTCCTATGGAAATATTTCTAATGTGGGATATGTCATACTCCTTTCACTGTTTTTTTCAATGGTTTATTCAGCAAAAGAGAGACACATTAAAAAAACCTAATTTGTTCGATCTCTCCTGCACCCTGATTCATCTGATCTTGCTCCTACATCCCTCTCCTTGGTTTCTGCCTGAAAATGGCTGCTGCTGACCAGCAAAGCACAAACAAACAAGGAAGTTGGAATTTCAGATAGGTCAATCTGCAGAGTATATAGGGGGTTTGGAGATTGTTTACGTGCGGATAAATGAATTTTCAGATAGCGGGATCTGTGTGTAAAAGCCTATGCTGGTAATATTTACCGGTACTGGAATTCTTAAACTTCATTGGCCTGAAACTATAGATCAAAAAGTTTGAATGGAATGTCATACAAAATATTCTGACCTTTTGAAATCTGAATTATATAAAATGCATTCTCCAGCTCTTGTAACTGAAACCTCACGTTCCTTGAAACACCATTCTCCTCCATTTCCTATGGTCAGCAGAGGGGTGATGATACACCCTATGTCATCTCACTTAGCTATTTATTAAAAGATGCACTTTCCTAGTTTATGACCAAGTGCTAATCTAAGTCTCCAGGGATATGACTCCATGCATATTATTTAATCTGTTCATTTTTGTTTGGCACAATGGGCAAAACAGAACCAATTAGTGTGGGCCTACTGAGTTGAGTAGTACAGTGGTACTAAATTGGTTCCGGGGTGCCATTTGCTCCTCGAAAAGTACTTAAACCGAAAGTACCCAACCACAGCGGATTTAAACCGAGGTATGACTGTAAGCCTTTCCTCTTCTTTTTATTTGAGTTTAACAGGCAGATTATGCTAAATAATGTTCTGCTAAACCGATGTTGAAATTTGCACCACATAGATAAAATTATAGGTTCATTAGCAAAGGGTATATTTAATATTTTGGGTTCTCTGTAGACATTCAGGATGCTTATACAGTATAATACATTCAGGATGCTTATACAGTACAATACAAATCTTTTGCTTGAGATGCATCCATGCTTCTTTTTTTTAAAAAAGTCACAAAAATTAGAAATTCAAAATATATCATCTCTACCCGCCCAGATCTTAATAAAGTTATTTTAAAGTCTGTATGCCAGACTAAATGTTATGCTGCCTAGGCTGACATTCCCATTTCTTTGTGAGGAAACAAAGGTGTAGGAATTTTACAAGTGCTTTTGCTTATTCTTGCTTTTAAACTATCAAATGTTGGAATCTTTCTCAGTAAATGAGATCACCCACTGAGTTGAGAAGGTGAGGAGCACTTTTCATGCTTTACAATTGTGTCCTGAATTTCTGCTTAATTTGACTGTTGTATGATTATTGTTTGTAAAAATGGGCTTTTGTGCATTTTAACGGCTTTCAGAATGTTCTTGTTTTGGGAAACCTGGAGAGGCATAAGGTATTCCTTGGCATGTCAGTGTTTCTGCCTAAGGGGAACATTGCCCTCCAATAGATAACATTGTCTTCAGCTCATAAACTAGCATTTTACCATTAGCCACCAGGTATTCTCAAATGTCAGTTAAAAGTGCATGATCATTCCCAGTTTTTAGTGGGAGGCTGCAGCTACCATCCTGTTGCAGCAGGGAAAAATGAATAGGAAGGAAAGAAATGTTGACCTTTCTTAACTTTTACCTTCATACCATCAAATGTTTGTGCTTTAATTAGTGGGGCCCCTGAAAATACAAGACCTTTGGACTTGCAGTATATCTAGCAGAAATGAATGAGAACAAAAGCTACTGAAAATGCTGCTAGGAATTCTTGATGTTAATTTTGGGTCTGATTTTCCCCATTGACAATAAACATAAGAAATTGTGAGTTTGATATGAGCTCCTGTTGGTACAGATTCAAGATCACAAATGCAGGTAATAATTGACCTTGTAAGAATTAATGTGCCACTCATGGAGGTACGGTTTAAACCATGCAAAGACTTACCAAGAAAGCTTTCTATAATTTGGGGCTGTAAATTGAACAAATGGATAATATCAGGAAATACTTGGTTTTGAGGTTGTGTTTTCAAGACTGAGAAGTTAGTATGCACCCATCGTATTCCTGATTAAATCTGTGTAATAAATCAAATAGGTGTGTTACTGTTCTGCAAACCCTGTCTATTTTGAATATAGGTAGAAGACAAGGTTGCATTAGCTTTGAGGTACAATATATTGATTTCCATGCAACAGTGAACTATGTTTTACTTTATTGTGAATGAGTAACATGTTGGTACACATTGCCGGAAAAGTCCTGAGTTGCTCCTACCTCTTAGTTTGGTTGAGGGAAACAAATAATGAGCCCTGGTTTGCACATAACATGAAGCCAGCCTCTGGTTTGTTCCCTCTGTGGTGTGGCAGTAGCAGGGGGGAGGAGTGGTTCAGGAACTTCTGAGCACTGTGCACCAGCACATCACTTCTTCACATTGAACCATAATTTATAATAAAACAGCTTTTGCCAAATCTATGATTCTATTAACCTCGTGCCCTCCAGATGTTCTGGACTACTATTGTGCTGGCTGCTGCTGATTTGAATTGTAGTTCAATGCTTCTGATGGGCAGCAGGTTTCCTCCACGGTGTTCTCATTTTTGCACAAGGTGAAGACCTTTTTGTTACCAAGGAATGTAATCAAGCTCCTTGCTGACACTGCTATTTTGTTAATGTTGTCGCTTATTGTGCCGTATTGTTACCTGCCCCACACTGCCATTGAGAAGAAGAATGGGATATAAGTATGAATAAATAATAAAACAGAACTGCAGGTCTTTCAGGTTTGGGAAGTTTGAGGTTGTATCTATTGTGGCACTTAAGTCCTCATTCTGTGTCCTAGGCAAACCCATGGACTCCAGAAAAAAGAAATAATTGCCCCGAAGCTGCTTTCAATTCCAGTAGTGTTTGCTCAAATGAGAGCCCTGTTGGCACAAATTAGTTAGGCTAGTTTCCAAGTTGTGCTTCTCTAATTCTCTCCCCACCTATAATCCTAGCGTTTTGGAGGCATCTCAGAAAGAATGTGGCATCTTTTAGCCATAAAGAACACTCTTATTACAGTTTGTTTGGCAGACATGCACCAGTTATGCATAGGGGACTGAAGCAGACATTCTTAGTATCATCCTGTGGACTTGAAAGCATATACCGGTATTGATATTTTGGGGAAGCTTTTCAGTATTTACTGAGATTATGATTATCCATTTTTGTGTTCTGTAGGGTACCACCTGAATGGGTCTGATCAGTGTGAAAAGGACCTACAACTTCAGCTTGCAAAGGAGCTGTGAGGAGGTTTGCTGCAGTCAGGTGGGTATAAGTGTGCATCATATGGTGTATAAAGAGCGGGTACAACTGCAGTTTTTTGTTAATTGCAAACCTATCATTTCAGTTGGCTTTTCAAAAATGGCAAATAAAGGGTTTTGCAACCTTTCAAATCAGGCATCTTGAAAAAAGAACAAGCAAAAAAAAGTTGCAGTTGATGAAAAAGTTATCTGGCAAATTGAGAGTGTGTAAAAATGGATTTGGAAGGAAAGGATTGTTCTTGCATTTTGTTTGTAATATAATTTGTATCCTGTTGAAAATTCGTAAAATGTTCCAAGGAGATAGAGTTGATCTTGTCCACTTCTGTCAAGCTTAAACAAACAAACATTCACAACTGAAATATCTAGATTGTCCATTGTAACATTTTGAAGTCAATGCCATTAATTAAATTAGTATTTTTAGTACTAACAATAATGCACTCTCCCAATAATTGCATTTAACTTTTACTTATATCCAGATCAGCTCCCAGCCCCCTCAGGTAGAATGCATCTCTACCTTAACTGTAGAAATACAAGAGAATAATGTTTTGCATTTTATTGTTACTAGTTTTTTCTGCATATCTACAGCAGTCTTTCTCAACTTTGGGCCCTGGATGTTGTAGGACTACAACTCCTATCATTCTTGGCTAGTAGACCAGTGGTCAGGAATGATGGGAGTGGTAGCCTAACAACATCTGGGGAGCCAAAGTTGAGAAAGGCTGACTTAGAGAATCCTCATAAAATGTAGTGTTCTACATCCAAAGTGTCACTTCTGTGAATAAAAAAGGGGTGGAGAGCCAATGGATGTTCTCAGTTAAGGACGGAAAGGAATAGATTTTCGCCACCTATCATGTTATTCCAGAGGATTTCCCAAAACACCCCAAGAAAGTCTTCAAGATACTGCAGTGGGAAAGCAGTGTTGTCAGAAATACGCTCCTCCTATTTCCAGCAAGAGCATCCAGTAAATAGAGTTGTGAAGATAAAAGTGGGAAGAACACAATGTACACAGCTTTGAATTCCTGGGAGAAAAGTCACAAGACAAATCTAGAACAATAAGCAACAAATGTGTGCAGTTTCACAACTCTCAGCAAAATGTATACACACAGAACATTTTGCTAATCTTGATAAACAAAATATATCATTGTGTTAGGGTAGTCTACAGGAATTTAAACTAAGCAGCTACAGGGTGCTTAGTTTTTTATGGTTGTATCTGCTGATTCATTTTGTATGTTACAGTTTTGTTTTATGGTTAGTGTTCATTAATAAATAACAGCATAGTGAGGACAAGCAAACCAGTAGTGGCTTTGTTAACTGTTTATATTTGGACAACTTTTCCCTAACAACCACTTAAGCAATTTATTTAACTAAAACAATAACATTATAGCATATTTATCCATGTTTGTTAACTGATGTGGTTAAACATTTTAAACAAAAAAACTTAGACTGAGTTTTAGCACACATGAAAAACTTAAAACAAATCCTTAATTCCTGATGAATAGCCTTTGGCCTATAACAGGGGTAGGCAACCTAAGGCCTACCTTAGGATGCGGCCCAATCGCCTTCTCAATCCGGCCCTCAGACGGTCCAGGAATCAGCGTGTTTTTACATGAGTAGAATGTGTCCTTTTATTTTAATTGTATCTCTGGGTTATTTGTAGGACCTGCCTGGTGTTTTTACATGAGTAGAATGTATGCTTTTATTTAAAATGCATCTCTGGGTTATTTGTGGGGCATAGGAATTCGTTCATTCCCCCCCTCCCCCAAATATAGTCCCGCCCACCACATGGTCTGAGGGACGGTAGACTGGCCCATGGCTGAAAAAGTTTGCTGACCCCTGGCCTATAACGTAACTTAAATAGAAGACTATTTTTAGAAAGATTTTTATTCCAGAAGCATTTTATTTTAAAAATCCGATTTAAATTGAAAAAATCTGATTTAAAAAAAAAATCTGAATTAATTTTTTTTTTACAAAAAAAAAACACCATTGATTTTTCTCCGCCCTGGTCTCCATATTTTGTTTCATACCTTTCTTTAGAAACGACCAATTGGCTTATCTTTTTTTTTTTTAAGTGAAAGCTAAGAGTCTGGGACTGCTGCTAGCATGGGTAGCCCCTGAACATTCCTCTTGGTGGCCCTGATCCTTCTCTTCCTAGATTTAAAAATAGGTTGTGGTGTTGGTACCAGTTTCCCCAGCCTGCTGCAAACTGTCATTGCTTGCACCTGAGACTTGGTCACTTAGCGCAGTGTTTCTCAACCAGTGTGCCTCCAGATGTTTTGGGACTACAACTCCCATAATTCCTGACCACTGGTCTTGCTAGCTAGGGATGATGGGAGTTGTAGTCCCAAAACATCTGGAGGCACACTGGTTGAGAAACACTGACTTAGCGAATTGCTGGGGAAAATGTGGGGTTGCAGCATTCGGGGAGATATTTGGCTGTTCAAGGAGTGAAGAGAGCATACTATGGCACATTCAGAGAAAATGAAAACATTGAGTTAAAATTATAGTAAAAATGCTGTTGATGTAGTGATGCAATATGGACATCAAAGTGGCCCAGTGTGAATTGAGTTGTGTGTCTCTGATGGATGATTGTCCTGCTGCTTCAGAGTATAAGAGGGAGATGTTAGGGAAATAATTCCAAACTGATATAGGGAGAATGCTTTGGAGGGCTATCTTCCTATAGCTGGCTATTGACCTCATTAAGAAAAACGTAAGAACTTTCTTTCCAAATATATCTTGAAAATATTCCAGGAATGCCGTATTTGGACTGGTATTCTGTAGCTGGGCCAGTTGGAAATGTGGTTTTGTTTCAATAAGTTGCTGAGGATAGATTGTAGCATCCTTAAATAGAAAAAGATAAGAAATAAAAGTTAAATTAAAATAATCAAGTAAAACAAACCATTCAGCAAATAGCAGCATTAAAATCCCAACAGTCTCTTATTAGCATTATTTATTAATCTGCTAAATGTGCATATTAAATAACAATTTAAAACTGTAGTATCTACGCTGAACTGTTGAGGTGAACTGGTCTGTGCTTCATTTTTAAAAAAATCTATTACCCATTTGGACTAATTTAATGCTATCTGTGAGAATTATGTTGTGTCATCGCTAGTCCTGGAAATTTATCTCTTAGGCATTATTTCTTTAGGTAGCTTTTAATTTGCAAGTTAGTTAGGGAAAGTTATTCATTTAAATCCCCTTATTTCTTTAGCTAGCTTCATTCTAATTTGTAATCCCTTCTCACCTTGGAGTTGGTAATGATGTCTGTGGAGGACTTGCAAAGGAAGTTTTGGCATAGTTTCGGTTTACTATTTCTACTGATTTCAACAGCATTCTCAAGGTGGTAACACACTGTTAATTTTTATGCTTGACAAATGAATCCAGACCAGATTTGGGAAGTCCTTGATCCATGAAACCATGATGTAAAGAGTTTGTGATCATTGTGGATAACCACTTTACTGAGTACAATGTTGTGATGTAGTGTGCTGTGTTAGGAGCACGAGGTGGATAGGTAGGTACTTCAGATAGGAGTTTGCAGGTGATGCTTCTTTTGTATTGGTGGGACATCTGTAGCCTTCACTACTGGTTCAAGGGTTCTGGAAGCGTACCTGTCAAAAACCAGGCTGAAGATCTGGAAATGCAGATTCTGAGGGGGAATAAATAATTGTGTCACCGAGAAACATTGGACTGATTAAGCAGAAATGCATAATAGAGGAATGTAAGAAAAGCCCTGCTGGATCGGACAATAGGCTCATCTAATCCAGTATTATTTTTCTTACAGAGGCCAAACAGATGCCTATGGTGAACCAATAAATTGCTGCAAATGTTTGCAATATTAAATGTGTGTAATCTTAACTATTTATAGATGCATTCTTAGTCAAGAATTCTGTGCTGAATGGTGAAATCAAGGGGGAAAGGTGGTGGAAAACTTTCCCCATGCAATTATAAAATTCCCAATGTGTTTTCAGCAGTAGGGTTCTTCATACAGGGACAATTAGGTGAACCCACCCATAGACCGCACATTAAACTGCTTGTGAACAACTGGAAGATGGCTTGTAGACTTTTGGTTGCAGGCATGATTCATTTAGATATTTTACCCCTTGGATTTAACTTGTTGCTTCTGTATTTTAGCCTTTTCTATCACTGCTCATAAATTAGAAGCAGACAACAGAATTTGCTACAGATAATAAGATTACAAAGGCAAATATTTCAGCTCACAGTTTGGCATTCCAGTAGATGAATGTTGCAGGTTGAAATACGTTGTGGCATATTTCTTCTAAGATCGAAGGCAGATCTCTTGTCTGTCTTCTAGTCCAGGTGCTCTGCATGCTAAAAAAACTGATAAAAATGCCGTCTTTGTTGCAGCATGGAATGGGCTTAACAGAGACTATCTCTTAATCTTCCTCAAATGTTTAATGTTTACATTGTGGAATTGGAGTTAGGTGCCATAGAAGTGGTTGGGAATAAAAGTGTGTGTCTTTTGAAGTACTAATTTCTCATGAATTGAACACATAGGTGATGTAGCACAGCATGACTGTACTTGAATCAGGCCATAGTGCTGTATTTTCATTAGGTCTTTCATTTCACAGTGGACATGAGCAAGCTTTGTTGACCAGCACAAACCATTAATTTTTTTAATAAAGTTATTTATCAATTGCCTGTCAAGACAAAAAAGCACCTAAGTGTCTTAAAATATAAAAATCTTAACTTGGAAACTTTAAAACAATTTCATAACAGATTTAATAAAACCATATTTTTTAAAAATCTCAGAATGGAATGGAATGAATTATCTTAAAAATAATTCAAAAGCTATATGGAACAACAATGAAAAGTTTTAATGACCAGTATACCTGAAGGAGCGTCTCCACCCCCATCGTTCTGCCCGGACACGGAGGTCCAGTACCAAGGGCCTTCTGGCGGTTCCCTCGTTGCGAGAAGCCAAGTTGCAGGGAACCAGGCAGAGGGCCTTCTCGGTGGTGGTGCCCGCCCTGTGGAACGCCCTCCCACCAGATGTCAAAGAGAAATACAGCTACCAGATTTTTAGAAGACATCTGAAGGCAGCCCTGTTTAGGGAGGCTTTTAATGTTTAATAGGTTATTTTATTTCATTTTTCTGTTGGAAGCCGCCCAGAGTGGCTGGGGAAACCCAGCCAGATGGGCGGGGTATAAATAATAAGTTGTTGTTATTATTATTATTATTATTATTTATTATTATTAAATTAGCTGCTGAGGTGAGCTAAGCTGCCACTTCAAGCAGTGGCAAGGTAATTTTTCTAGTTGGAACGAACAGATAACCCTCAGCCACCTTATACTTTACTCATTCAGAAGTTCTATGATTTTACCTGTTCCCTAATGTTGATGATGAAACATGTGGTGGGTGTTTGGCTACTTTGCTGGAGGGTTGGGCCCATTATTGGGTGGCAGACCAAGGTAAGGTGGGTCACACCTGTAACACAGCCATCATAAAAACAAATGGCGTAAAGTTATGAAGTGCATCTCCAAATGCTTGTTTGAGCTAAAGGTTGGTCCGACATCTGAAAAGATCTTACCTGCTACACTGACAGGTAGTGGTTTTCCAAGATTTCAGACAGGGCTTTCCCCCAGCTTTACCTGAAGATACCAAGGACTGAACATGGCACCTTTCACATCCAAAACATGTCCCTTGCTTCCGGCTCTAGCCCTTCCCTGAAACAGTTTCCCCTTGCCTTTAGGAACATAAGCCACTCTTAGGCCACTGGTCCATCAATTTCAGCATCTCTATGGCAGCAGCTGTTTAGGATTTAAAGATGAACATTTTCCAGTCCTACATGGAATGGGATGCCAGGAATAGGACCTCAGAGGTTTTTGTGTAAAGCATGTGGTCTGCCACCGAGTCACACCTCTTCTTATTACTCCCCCCACCCCCACCTAAGCTGTGTTCTACTGAGTCAGGCCACTTACCCATCTAGTTTTCTAACAGCAGCTCTCATGGGCTTGAAATGAGATTCTTCCTATAGCAATTACTGGAGATCCTTTAACTGGAGATGATAGAAACAGAGCCTTTAGAAATTGTGACCTTTATGTTTGCATAGCATTTACTCTGCTAATGAGCTATGAGATCTGTGACCCTTCCCTTCTGCAAGCCAGAGTCCTGTTTATATTTTTCAATATAGTCAGTCCGTTGATAATAAAGGAACATACTGCGCAGAAATACTAAGAGGTATATTTTATAAAGCTGCCTGTTCAGCCAGGAGTACTTTATTTAAATCAGAAATAATATTTAAGCCAGAAATTTTAAAAGAGCATTGATTCCCATTTTTCTCTACCTTTTCAGTTTAATGTGGGAAATAATAGCATTATAAATTATAATTGGGGTGTCTATGAAAGAGTAAATACAATAGCTGCAGGTAGAACCCTTCTCAGGCAGCACATCTTTTTTTTGTAGTTAAACTGTTGGAAATCTTAGTATACACCTTATATACAGTAGGATCCTCTTAAACACAAGTTCCACGTAGCAGATCACAGAACATAATGAAAACATAAACTGTTACACAAATAAACCTGTCAGAGGGTATAGCATTGCTACCATAAACAGCTGTAAATTGTGTACATTGGATGAGAATGCTGCTTTGCGGGTCAGCTTTGCATTGCATAGTGAAATAGCCTTCTTGGAAATAGCCTTTTGGTGTAAGCCTGAGGGTAGGTCAGACACACATTTTTAATGGGTGTATTGTAAAAATCTCCTGAAGCAGTAGACCTTTATTCAGTAGGACAGTGAACATGAGCCTGGTGTTTGGTTTGACACCATGTTGCTGTGGAAGCTTTGACTGTCCTACTGAATAAAGGTCTACTGCTTTGCCTTCATTCAGCAGGGAAAGCTAGTAAGGTTAGGTTTTTGTTACTCTGGTTGTTTTTTCTACATATATTTTAAGTCAGAGTTTGTTCAGCACACTGGTATTGACCTTTGGCCCCCCTTCACCCTGACCAAACCAAGCCTGCATCACCTATGACATTTGCCTGTGTAATATGTTAAATTAAAGCATCTAATTCATTTTATAGAGCATCGAAAATACACTGCAATATTATGAGCTGCCTGCATAATTCAAGGAAGGTAATTTCACCCCAGTGAGGTCACTATGGTGTGAAACTTCAAATAATTTGGATGCCTTCTGAATACATGTAGTTCAGATTTTGCATAATGCTGAGTTTTCAGGTCGCTTGCTTTGTGACCCAGCGTTCTCTTTCACTGGCAGATTTGTGGTGGTTGGTAGTGCAAATTTGCTATGCTGGGCATGTTATGTTCTGCTTTCAACTTTTCCTTGCAGAGGATCGTCACTGCAGAGCAACGGAGACTTCAGTCAGCTTTATTACATCATTACTGACAAGGCTATTTCATTTGTACTTATAAACTCTGACAAATAACATGTTAGAACCTCAGTGGTCAGATAATCTAAAATGTTTAAGAGATACCAAGTTTGAAGAGACCAGAGTGGGAAAGCCATATACAGTGGTACCTCTACTTACAAATGTTTCTACTTACGAATAGAGCTCCGTCCACCATCTTGGATGCGGTTTAGATAGGGTTTTTTCTACTTACGAATTTTTAGATAGGGTTGCTTCTACTTGCGAATTTTCCCCCCCAATGCATTCCTATGGGATTCGACTTACAATTTTTTTCTACTTACAAATGTGCGTTCGGAACGCATTAAATTCTTAAGTAGAGGTACCACTGTAGTATTTTGTCGCAAAAGAGGGATCTGTTTGGGGCAGCTGTGAAGTTGCTACCTCACCACTGGTACTGCTGGCTTCTTTCCCCTCAGTTGTCTTTGTGCCTCAGCAAATCATTCAGAAAATAAAGTTGGCAAAATATGTAAATGCCTCTTTTCCCGTAACACAGCCATTTCCTTGTAATTTTGGCCAGTACAGCTTGGCAAGGGTTGGTGCCACTGAATCCAGCCAGCAGCAGTCCCTCCTGTATATGTGTATGTGTATGTGTGAGAGAGGTGTTTTTGTAGTCATCTCTCATTCCTCAGTGTTCCAGTCTTGATGCTCACTTCTAGACCACCAAACTTCATCAAACTATGTGCACCAAGTGATCACCCAGACATCATTATGGTGTATCCACCTCAGTCACTGTGACTGTTGGTTAATATTACAAGGACGCTTACTACTTCATGCCAATATTATCATGGAATTGCACACCTGCATGGTTTGTATTAGCCCGTTTTAATTATATTTTTTATTAAACATTTTATCAACACACATACAGAACACAAATACAAAAAGTAAACATCAAAATACAGAAATACAAAAATACAAAAATACAACAAAAAAAATATATCATCTCTAATCCATTTTAATATTCATTGTCCTCTGGCTTCCCCAATTCCCTACTATCTGATTTTCTTTTTTATAAACTTCTGTAGCAGTTTCTAAATCATCCTTCTTACCCATCATATAGTCTCTTTAACACTTCAAAAATTTCATCTTTATATCATTTATCATATTTTCTCCCTTTCAATCTTCTATTATTTCCCTATTGCCTTAACTTCTTTATTTTCCTGGATGTTCAAAATCTAGTTTTCAAATTCATACCCTATGTATATTTTAAATTTCTTCCAATCTTTTAAAACTTTGTCATTTGTTTGGTCCCGGAGTCTTCCTGTCAATTCTGCCAATTCCATATAATCCATCATTTTCATTTGCCATTCCTGCCTCGAAGGCAGTTCCTCTTTTTTCCAATATTGTGCTATTAAGATCCTAGCGGCTGTGGTGGCATACATAAACAAATTAACATCGTCCTTGGGGATTTCTTCCCCAATTATTCCAAGCAAAAAGGCTTCCGGTTTTTTCAAAAATGTGTTTTTAAACATCTTTTTCAACTCATTATAAATCATTTCCCAGAAGCCTTTTATCTTAGGGCATGTCCACCACATATGGTAGAATGAGCCAACATCCTGCTTACATTTCCAACATTTATTGTCGCTTTTGTGATACATTTTAGCCAGCTTGACCGGCGTCAAATACCATCTATACATCATTTTCATCAAATTTTCCTTCAACACAGTACAAGCCGTAAATTTCATACCCTTCTTCCACAATTTTTCCCACTCCGACATCATCACATTATGACCCAAGTCCTTGGCCCATTCAATCATCACTGATTTTGTTTGCTCATCTTTCAAATGCCATTCTAGCAACAAATTATACATTCTAGACAAATTCTTGTAGTCTGTCTCTAATAACTCCGTTTCTAATTTCGACTTTTCTGTCTGGAATCCTATTTTTTTATCTAGCTTGAATGCTTCATTTATCTGCACATACTGAAACCAGTCACTCAACCTATGTATTAGCCCGTTTTATACAGGTTTTTGACAAAATGCTTCAGGGTGTTGTAAGCTGCCAGCACCCCTCTGTTCATTTCATAGCTGCCAAGTCTCCCGTTTTTCGCGGGAAAACCCCGTATTTCGTTAACGTTTCCCCGCTGTTATCCCGAATGGGTTTATATCCCGTAAATCCCCCCAATTTGGAATGCAGCTCCTGCCGGCGGCCATGTCCCAGCTTCTGGACATGCACAGAAGCGATTTCTGGTGCCCAGACATGCAGACACGGGCAGCCTGGCACCGGAAGTCGCTTCTGTGCATGTCTGGACATGCGTAGAAGCGGCTTCCGGTGCCACGCCGCTGCTGATCCCGGATTTTTCAATCCGGGAGTTGGCAGCTATGGTTCATTTAATGAATTTATTTACCACATTTTTAGCCTGCTCTTCAGCCAGAAAGGGTTTCCCGAACAAAAAAAAATCAAGCTAGTTCTTGCCTTAAAATTTATGAAAAGACAGGACACAAAAGAGAAAAGGGATGGGGAGGGAGGATGAGAAATGCTAGGCACCAGTTCTTAAATGTACAAAGTCCTTAGACTGATGACCTGTCATGGAAAAAGAGAAGAACCCAAAAGGAGCTGGTCTTACAGTAAAGTCCATGGAGCTTTCATTTTCTGTCTTCTGAAGCCTGATGTAATGTCTGGAGCTAGGTGACTGTTGACGAAGAGGCAAATGTGACTGGTCGTTGCCTGGTCCTTCCGCAGAGCTGGTAGAATGGCCCTGCTTCCCTTCTCTCCCTCTGCTGCAGCCTTTGTGGACTGCTTGTTTTTTTCCTTCCCAACAAGAGAGTGCCCTCTCAAAGGCTGAAGAGGGATATGTTCTTGGGTAAATTTTTTGACAGTATTCTAGGCAGAGGGTATAACAAGCATAACATAACCAGGATCACTATTGACCCATGGCTAAGTCCCAGACACATCAAAGGCAGTTCCACTCCACCCCCCTTTGAATCATACCCTCTGGGCAGGACAATCCACAGAAGTTTCTGTAAAGCTACAAACAAGGGCAGGAGCAACTGCCAGCTGAAATTAGGGTATGTTGACAAATCACTTACAAATTCTTTGTTTTGTTTTAAAATAAAATGCCAATCCTAGGAAAAACGGATTTCTAAATAATTGCCTACTTTTCCTTCAGTCTGCATATCACTTCATTGGAAGTGTTTGTCAAATGGAAATTAAAGTATTTTTGCCAAAAAATATTATCTCTTGCCCTAGCTTAATAGCTAGTTCTCCAGCTCCCCTTTGTAAACATCTGTTATGAAAATGTGTATGAATAGTACAGTAATAAGGTACTCCATACTAAAAAGCCATGAGAGATGTATGTTATGTGATCTGCTTATATTTCTATGAACTCCGCCTCAGATTGTGGAACCATGAACTTAGAAAGAAGTTCCCTGGGAATATCCCAGTGTTCCATGAAGCAAGAAATAAATGCACTGAATTGGTAGATGCCTCAAATAAAAGCTACCTCTTTACAATTTATGAATCTTCCCGTTTTGGTCTAATAATTTATGGAGGTTGCTCTTCCGTTCAACAGAGAGTGACTCTTCTCTGAAGTCTCAAGCAGCAGAATGATGTTTTAGTGTATGCACTTGAATTATCAAAATCAATTTCGGGAATCGTTACTAATTTTATTTCCAAAGTTAATAAAAGTTATTGTTACCAGTTAGAAAGGAAGATTTGCTTTTCTGTAGTGTATATTAGCTGTAACATTGATTTTGTCTTGAAAGTGCCCGAGAATAGAATTTAGAGCAAATAAAACAGATGTGAGGGTACATGTTTCACTTATATTCATAACGATTATACTTTAGGGATTGATATGAAATAGAAAACCTGCTGCAGTTTCTGTGAAATGTAGTAATTTATGTGTTAAAACACCCCCAGTTTGACTATAAAGGCCTTATCTCACCTGTGTAAAGAATTTATGCGTAAATGCATATTTTATCTTTTGCCGCTTTCCATCTTCTGGTTCCTTTATACTTTTCATACATGGCACTTGTGTTTGTCTTTTGGAGACCACAAAAATGTGCATTGCATTTGATGTCATTACGTTGACTACTCTGTTAGTTTATTTTGGGTACAAACAAGAACTGAAAAGGATGATTAGAGCTGAGTGTATGAAGATGATAAAAGCAAAAGTTGAGAGCTAGGAATTGTGTGTAGGCTCTTAAAAATTCTTTAACTTGCAATTAGTTGGAACACTTCATGACTTGCACAGGTTTTGAGCTCTTGTTTTTACCTTTACCACATTCACTCTTGCAGGCTCTACCTCCTCTTTTTAAGCTCCATTTATTGTAAAGATGTTAGCATTGCCAATCTGTGTTTAAAAATGCTTCCTGGTACAGTATGATGAGCATTTGAAATGGGATATCAAATCTGAAAGCTTTGAAAGTTGAGAAGCATGAAAACCTTTAGGAAAAACCCGCCTGAAATAATGATTCAGTGGTGACAGTAACTGGTAGCTTATGCTGAAGCAGGATTTCAGTGGTTTCCTATGCTGAAGAAACTGCACTGCCTGCCAATAAACTACTGGGCCATGTGGAAAATCTTGTTAAGCCGGTCCTGAGTTGTTCAGGGCTTTGTATGTTCTCTAAAAGACCTCCTGCCTCTGTACAGACCTGCTTTTGTGAGTTAAGGGATCCTTTGGAGTGTACAGTGGTACCTTGGTTTACGAACTTAATCCGTTCTGGAAGTCTGTTCTTAAACTGAAACCGTTCTTAAACTGAGGTGCGCTTTCCCTAATGAGGCCTCCCTCCACCTGTGCCCTTTCACCATTCGGATTCCGTTCTTAGACTGAGGTAAAGTTCTCAAACTGGGACACTTTCTGCTTTTGTGGAGTTCGTAAACCAAATCGTTCTTAAACAGGACTGTTCTTAAACCGAGGTACATACCACTGTAGTGCAGTATGTTGCAGGGGCTTGCAGATGGAGTAGGAGATAGTGGATCTCCCTGCTCCTGATACAAATGGAAGAGCAATTTAGGATCCATGACACTGACCTGGTTTGCAGCCAGCAGACTAACCATGGTTTTTCTGACCAAATCATGGTCAGAAAACATGGTTTTGTTATAAATGATGTCTTGTTTTAAATATGGTTTGGTATTATATCTGAACCCAACATTCCTGCTTAACCATGGTTTCCTTGATTACTCCACCCAGATGCTCACCAAGCTGTACCAACTAAGCTTCTGTTGGTGATCTGAAAGCACATGTGTGCCTTTCTTAAGAAAAGCATGGGAAAAGGGTCATACAGTGGAACCTCGGTTTATGAACACCTCGGTTTATGAATTTTCGGTTTATGAACGCCGCGGACCCATCTGGAACGGATTAATCCACTTTCCATTACTTTTAATGGGAAAGTTCGCTTCAGTTTATGAACGCTTCAGTTTATGAACAGACTTCCGGAACCAATTACACCCATGTTTCAGTTTATGAACGCTTCAGTTTAAGTACTTTGTGGACCCGTCTGGAACGGATTAATCCACTTTCCATTACTTTCAATGGAAAAGTTCGCTTCAGTTTATGAACGGTTACTCCGCGGACCGTCTGGAACGGATTAATCCTCTTTCCATTACTTTCAATGGGAAAGTTCGCTTCAGTTTATGAACGCTTCAGTTTATGAACAGACTTCCGGAACCAATTGTGTTCATAAACCGAGGTACCACTGTAATTCAATAGTAGAGCATCTGCTTTTGTTGAAGAAATTTGTAAAGGATTCATCCTACTTGAGGTTTCCCAAGAGAACATCAATAAACACTGGCTTTAAGCAAAGAATTAGACCTTTAATCATACAAATGTACATAGTCAGCCTACTTAAAAAAATCAGAGGGAAGCATCATCTTTTATACACATCCAACTACATAGGTGATTACCATTTGACCAATCGGACAGTTACGGCAATCTATCCCATCATAAGTACACAATTACAACACTGTCGTCATAGTAAACTATTCAGAGATCAGTGTCTGTCTACATTGTCTTCGAATTGCTCTGTGTATTAGTGGTCTGCAGTGTCTGCTTTCAGTTCTCTATGTTCATATTTTTGTTCTCTTCTTAAACCTAAGAGTTAGTGTAATTATGATGCTTGGCCAATCTCCTAGTGTATTGTTCTCCATCGTCATAACTTATCTTCATATGTTCAATTCCTTTCAGTTTTTCTAGGAACTGTAAGAGAACAGAGGCTTGCACATACTTAAAACAGCCTGTTTGTTCTATTAAAAAGGCTTAGTAAAGCTCATACACAGATTTTCAGCTCTAACTGCAAAAAAATGGATTCAGAGATGAAATAAAATGAGGAAATTCTCCTACACTTTGCTTCAAGCTCTGGCATCTCCATGAAGGCCTGGGAAAGGTTTCTGTTCGAAGCTCTGGAGATGGACCTAGCAGTCTGGCAATGTATAAGGCAGCTTTCTAGGTTCGTTCATTTGCGAGATGACTCATGGTTTCTTGCACACACCATGGTTAAATGAGTGTTTTTCCCCCTCTAGAGAAAGGGTGCTGGTACTCACCATGCAAGGAAGGGCTCTTGGACCCTGCCAGAGCATCATGCCTCCCTCCCTAATCTGGGCAGAAGCTTCCCAGGCTCTGATTTGCCCGGGGGGGGGGGGGAAGGGAGATGCCAGTGCTGTGTACCAGTGTGTACTGCCATTAAAAGCACTGGTCTTAAAGCAAACCATGGCTTAGTGTTATGTGTAAATGCAGCCACTGAGTTCAAGTTGGATTACTGTAATGCTTGTTTTATTGCTTTAAAAACTGTCACTTTTGCCCACTGAAGTGGGAATTGTATTGTTTTGAGTGTAAGCCACCTTGAAGTCTTTTGAGGAAAGGCATGATAAAATTGTTTTAATTAAAATAAATCAGCAAGGAGAGCAGGGGTTAAAAATAATGCCCTCCTCTCCAGCTGTGTCACTTGTGTACACAGATGGAGTAGTTGGAAGCAAGATCTTTATATATCTGAATGAAGCCAAGTTTCAAATTTGAGTCTGCCACTGTCCATGTTGACAGTGTGTAGCATCAAGAACATACCGGTAGAAAAGCAGCTGCTTTGTCCTTTTGTGGAGAGAAAAGAAATCTAAATAAGAAAAATATGTTATAAAAAGTGATGCTGATAACAGAAACATTATTTTTTGTTGATTTGGCACTGTGTCATTGGAAAAATAAACTAAGATGGCTATAAATGCAAATGCAATATATCTTACTATTCTGAATAATTTTTTTTCTGAACAAGTCCTGACAGATGCCTTGTTAGTAACCCTATTTTTTGAAATATCCTTATTAGTAGTAAATGTATGTGCAGGAAAAAAAGAACAATAATTTACTCCAATAAACAACTCCTTTGTAAATCAATGAGTGTTCCAGATGTGCTGGACCTTTATAGCATATATTTACTATGAAGCTGAACAATTCTGCTGATAATAGGTCCTATGTTCACTGAGAGCAACCAGTTAAAATCAATCGCTTTCCTTTCTAATTAGAGAAATATATCTTCCCATAATCCAAACCAAAGCAAAAAGAAGAAGATTCTGAAAAGATATGTAATGGTCAGAATCCATATATTTGCAACTGTAGTAAAAACTTCCATTGTAACCTGATGAATGTCGGTAATACATTGAGAAACATACAATACATTGACTACCCTGCGGACCACCTGATTCACCTGGCAGCAAATTTTATTTTTCTATTTTTTGGCTGTGGGGCTGGCCCTAGACATTTTGTTTTGGCTCCTAGCAGTCCTATACCAGTTTCTAACACTGATCCTGGGTCCTTTGCTGTGCCTTCCATCAGCTCCAGATGATGGCCTACCTGCACTCCTATCTGGACAGGGATAGCCTAACTATTGTTGTCCATACTCTGGTAATCTCTAGGTTATATTGCTGCAACATATGTGGGGCTGCCTCTAAAGAGACTTTGGAAACTACAGCAGGTGCAGAATTTGGGAGTCAGGTTGCTCACCAGGCCAAGAAAGTTTAAGCATATAGCACCTAGTTTCTGGACCCAATTCAAAGTGCTGGTTTTGATCTGTAATGCCTAAAATGGCTCAGGATCACAATACCTAAGACTGTATATTCCCATATGAACCAACTTGGACCCTGCAATCATAATCTGGGGCCCTTCTTCATGAGCCCCTCCACAAGAGGTCCGATCGGTGGTAACACAAAAGCAGGGCTTTTCTGCAGTGGCTCCACATTTGTAGAATGCTCTTCCCAGGGTGGCTCGCCTGGCACCTTCATTACATATTTTCACGCTCCAGGCAAAAACATTTCTCTATAACCAGGCCTTTAACTGATTAAACAATCTATGACATTTCATATGTTTTCTGGAGGTGGGGTTATTAGTTTGATTGGTGGTTTTGTTACGAATTTTGTGTTCTCATTTTGTATTTTTATGTTTGGAACCATCCTGTGATCTTCAGATGAAAGGTGGTATATAAATTTAATAAATAGTTTGCACACAATAGTAAAACCATGGTTTAAATAAGCCTTCGTTAATAAGCCATGCTTTGCTGTTGGTTTACTGATTTTAACTATCATTCATTGTCGCTTGTAAGCTAGTTCTTCAACTTTAGCTTAAACGTGATTTGTTTTCCCAAATTGCCCTCGAAACTAGAGATGCTAACTCAGAGCAGCTGAAAAATGAAACCACTCTCCATTCTCAGCAGCTTTTTCTGGCTGTTAGATAAAATGATATCACTACTAAGTCTACCTAGTAACAGGATCTCTTTCAAACCTAACTCTTTCCCCTGCAGCCTTTGCTTCACAGCCACAGCACATAATGACATCTTAAATGGGACTTTTTCTCTGTCTGCTCACTTTACAGAAGTTTCTCTAACCTCACCTGCCTTTACTGCGCAGCTGGGTGTGGAGTGGAGATGAAAATTTAAATGGAAAGTTAGAGACTGTTGTTCATTATGACTGGTTTTTATCAGTTCTCTTTAAAGTGTTTAAAAGCCTGTTACTAGCATTTTACATGTCATGTCTGTGCATGTGAGTGTGGGCCTCAAAAAAATGTTTTTAAAGCAGGATGAATCCCTTAGCTGAGATATCCACCTTATTAAGCAATTTAAGATGTGCCCAGCCCCCAATAAATTTATCTTAAGTCCCCCACCCAGCAGCCATTTTACTGTTCTCCATTTCAAAACAGAATTTTTATTATCCTCTTTCCTTTACTCCTCCTCACTGTAGTTCAATTCTATACTTGTCTACTCAGAAGTAACTTCATTAAGTGTAATGGGGCTTACAGCTGAGCTGCATTCTAAGCACAACAGAAAGCCCAAAGGCTGGATTAATTTTGTTTTTAAAGGCAGAGTGGGACATCTCAGACCAACTTGGAATCAACAGCATTCTGAGGATGGTCAGGAGAGGAAATGAGACTACTGAAGTAAGGTGATGTTAGTAGCACACTTACCCCTTTGGGACATTCCTAGAACCTACACGGCAGTCTCACTTTTATTCGCTTTGCCTCAAGAGACGTGTGTCAAATTCTGAAGTACAGACTCCTGCTTGTGAAAGAACATGGGTCCCCCTCCAACTTTCTTTTTTTGCAGAGTGTTTGAAACAAAAGTGGGCAAAGAGCTGGGGGGGATCCACATCCTTGCTCTATTGCAGCCCACCATTAGGAAGAGGCATGGTAATGTGATGAAGCAACACCACTAGTAGTAAGCCAGAAGTCAGGCCCGGCCCACTGATAAGGCAAGGGGAGGGGACTGCCTCAGACAGCAGGCTCTTGGCAGTTTGGAGGGGTTAGGGTTGCCATATTTCAAACAGTGAAAATCCAGACAGAAAGGTTGTTGAGCTTTTTAAGGCAAAATCGCAAAAACAGCACCGCTGCCATACGCCTGGGTTTTCCTGGACATTTCACCGATTTCTGCCCAGACACTGCTGGAGACAGAAATTCCGGTCGTATGGCAACCCTAGGAGGGGTGTGAAAATGACAAAAATGGTGTAAAAATAGCATCTAGCAATCCCACAAGGATGCCTGTGGAGAGATGGAGTTTTAGAGGGTGTGGTTGTGGTAGAGTTTGGTGGATGTTTGTTTTTTGGTTTTCCAAGGGTTTTCAGAGGTTTAGATAGTGTCTGCAGGCTTTTTAAATGGTGTTCCCAGCATACATGATTTCATTTAAACATGCAGTGCCTTCGAACATAACCTCAGTGTAAATGTGAAGTTGCCTGTAATCTCTTGCAGGAAACCGCCCAGTCCGTTGCAAAGAGCTCTGGAAGGCTAGGGAAATGTAGCAGTGATACATGGCTTGGGAGGAGGCACTATTTTCTGGTTCACCTCAGGCAGTAAAATGTCTTGTGCTGGTCCTGGCAGGAGTATAAAGAAGGTGGGAATTAGGCAGGATGAAAACTAGTCAAATGCTTGCAATACTGGCAAATAATTGTTTGGTGACATCTGGTTTAAGCATTTCCCCCCCTCTAAGGAACTGTGGTTAAACTTTGGCTTAGCATGATGTTTAAAACAAGACATAAAGGATGTTCAGATAATGGTAGAAAGATCTCTGAAATCCTCTTCTCCCCCATTGTCAAACATAAATAATAGATGGGTAGATGTCAAGAAAATCTCTTGTCACGTGGAAGTTGCTGGATTTAGCCATATGATATGAATGGGACACTGTCCACTTAATGTAGCTGTTAAAAAAAATATCTCTAAAAGCTCATGCCAAAATAAATTTATTAGTCTTCAAGATGCCACAGAATGCTCTCTCTTGTTTGGTAGAGGCAGATTAAGATGGCTGGTCTTACGAACAGTCTGGGAAGAGTGACAATTACCTAGTTTTTGCATAGGTCTGATTCTTTTCTTACCGTAGGTAATGCCTTGTCTGGTATATATCAGCAGGAAAAGAAGTTAATAGGGAAATGCTACAGCAGGCTTCCTCAACCTTGGTCCTCCCGATGTTTTGAGACTGCAATTCCCATCGTCCCTGACCACTGGTCCTGCTTGCTAGGGATCATGGGAGTTGTGGGCCAATAACATGTGGGGGCTGAGGTTGAGGAAGCCTGTGCTACAGCAAACAAAGTGTGTGCACAATACTTTAATCACACTGCCTTGCTGATTCAGTATTCCATTACTCTGACCATTGTGTTAGTGTCTAAAATCCTCTCAGAATTAACTTTAATTGGTTGTGATTTGGTTTTTGCATAATATGGTTTTGTACTTCTTGTAGGGAAAGTTTTTGTATTGTTCTTCAGGCTCATTATTACTCTTGTTAACAAGAAAAGTGGGTGGCTTTATATAAACCAGTTGTAAGCATTCCATTGCAGCATTATAAGCTTCCTAAAGTTCCATAAACTATATAGCAAAACAGTCAGTGGCTTTAGTTGCATAAGAAAGTAAAATTATTTTTTGATACCTTCACTTCCTCTTTGAAAGGACCTTCTTCTGTTCTTCAAGGTTCCAAGCGGTAAAAGCTTTTCACCATGAATTTATTCTACTTAGATTTCACTCAGACTTGCAGGAGCTGGATTCTAAGTAAAAAAATATTGAATTTCTTCCTTTTAGTGTTAACCTCCAAATAATCTGTAATAACAGCAAATTGGGTGAAGCAGCAAGTGCCATGAAAAGTGTAGTAGGTAGCACAGAATAATTCCTATTTGGCTGAAATACATAAGTCAATACTGTAGGAAGTAAAATATCCAGTTATTATAAATCTTTATTGAATTTCCCTGAATGGAAAAGTATAATTACTCATCCTAAACCTTATATATTGGCACGACAAATTCTCAGAACAAAAGCCTATTTAAGGATGTTTGCGAGAAAGCAGGGGAGTGTCACTGTTAACTTGAATTAAAGCAGCCACTGAACTTTACGCTTGCTCTCTTACTAAGGAAGAAGGTATCTGATATCTCTAGCAATCACTTCCTTGAGATAGCTCAATTTAAAATATTTTTTTCATGAAACAAAATGAAAAAGAACTCTCCTTTAGAGAACAACAATTACTACTTTTTAGAAAACAATAAAATATCACATACAGTAATATGTTTCGGTTTAGCTAAATAAATATGTGTTGATGTAGATAACATTTGTTGGGTGAGGGGTCAATTAAGCTCCTTAGTTTTTGAGTGAGGCCTGCAAGTTGGCATGGCACTCTGGTGTGCTAGGAAACATCTCGAACTTGCCCTGATAATAACTAACATTGGTTTGGGTGAATTTGGACAGTTTGTGATACATGCTGATATATAAGTTCTAGGATACAGCTCTTCAACCCCTGTGTTGCCTGTATGGTAAGCAGTGTAGTAACTGGGAAACTGTAGCACATCTTTAAATCAATCTGCATCTACAGTAGTTACTGGCAAAGGATAAAAGCCTGCTCAAATAACTATAGCCACAGAGTTTAATGCTAATGTTTTCGCAGGGCACATAGAAGTCATTACATATATTTCATCAGAAGACATAAATCATTAGGGTTTGAGAGCACAGCTGGAGATGGATTGTCAGAAACTCCAATTAAATGTCTGCTCTGAATGGGGGTAATGATGTAATGCATAATCCACAAGTTATGAGAATATTTGTGGCCAAGAAGCAAGACATAGCTAATTTTCAACAATTAGGAAATGACTTTCTGCTTAGGACTAAGATGCAGTGTCATAAATAACTGCAGAGGGTTTCTCCAGCTGCACAGGATTAATTCTACACTGTGCAAAGTCGATTGCAGGTATTAGGGACAGGTTAATGAGAATGCTCTGCTGAAAATTCTCCCCTTGATCTCGGCATTAGGTTTAGCGTTTTAATTAGTTCAGATCACAGTTTGATTTGCAGGTAGGTAAAAGAGATAATTTGTGTTGATCTGGAGGTTTGAACAATATTCTGCTGTTAAATGTTTAAAGGGCCAGTAATAGCTTGTGATCTGTCATCTAAAACTGAGGCCCAGTATCGTATCGAGGGATGAACTTATGTCTACTTGTGTGTGTGTGTATCTCTTTATCTCTCTTTTGTGAATGAATCCACCTCAGTGGAGACTAGACTGAGTCTTGAGGTTTGAGTTTTATTTTCTGAATGTCTGCCTTGTGCAGAGATTTGACCTTGGAATATTTCAGGACAAATATTACCCAAGGTTAGGTGCATTCATCTCAGTTATCTTTGAATGCAAACACTTGCAAATATATATATTTAATGTGAGCCTAATCAAGATGTTTGAAGACTTTGCCCATCTTTCCCCCCACTAATCAAGATGCAATGTATAATTTACAGGATACTGAAAGATAACAGACAGTGGAATTTCTCTCTGTGTCTTTGATTTGAAAACAGTTTTCTACATTCAGATGCTTTTAGATATGAAGCCTTCTTTTGAAATCGTGCATATTATATTCCACTCATAGCAAGGAGACTACTTTACGAGTCACTCAACATTATTGATTTATATTAACATCAAAGGAGTATATCAAACTAAATTTTACCAGGTGACTTACCACCTGGTATAAAATTATAACTGCTTTGGCAACTTTTGTTTAAAAGTGGAAAATAAATAAATAAATATTGTGGTCATCCAGATAAGGAAATGTATTTTACATTGTTTTCTTAACTCACTTTATTGTTTTCACAAAGTAGTGCAGAAAAGAACATAGTGATTATTCTTCGATTCTGCCTAGATTATCTGCAAAAATTTCCTAGAATCATAACTGTGACACGTGGATAGAAAAAAGATAATTTTGCAAACAGCTTGGGTCTAAGCTTAGTTATAAGTGATTTATTATTATTATTTATTTAACATTAGCAAAGGGGTCTTCCCTATGGATGGGCCATAGGGCAAAGCTGTTGCCTATTTGAGATGTTGTGTGAGATGGGATCTGGCAACAGAGGTCAAACAGCTCCAGGAAGAAAAGAATAATCATACTTTCTTTTGGGTGGTCTGGCTTCCAGGGAAGTATACCAGTCATTTATGGAATATTTTTTGTACATCTGTTGGAATTGTTCTATTGGGCCAGATCCAACTAAGTTGTTGCACTAGTGGAAGCGAGTTCATTGAGTCCTGCCAGTGTAGCAAGACTTCCTCCTTATCTCCTATGCCATCCTCAAATCTGCTTGACAGGGGCAGGAGAACCCCCAGAAGACTCTGCAGGAGGAGGAGAGTAGAGATTGTTCCATCTGGCAAGCAGGAATGCTTGTGCTTAGCAAACAATCACCTTAGTGCAAATCTGAATTCCACCTATTGTTTTTAGACCTTGTCTTATTTTTTTAAAAAAATATTTAATCTCAACTTTGACTAGGTGTACACTGTTTTGATGACTTGAAGCTGTGAAGTGGTTCTTAATTTTGTAGAATAAATAATAAACAAATAGTCATGATGGCTGCATGGAACTTCCAGATTCAGAGCTAGTATATATCTGAATACCATTTTTTAGTGAAGGATATTCACCCTGTTTGTGTGCTTCCTGGAAACATGTGGTTTGCCACTGTTGGGAAATAGGATACTAGCGTAGAAGCACCTTTTGTCGGATCTCAAGTTCTTACTTAAGATTCAATGAAATTAATTCATGTTGCGCATAGATGAAGCAGGCTTACTGTGGTAGGAGGACTTCCTCCACAGAACAGCTACAGATGGGGTTAATGTACTGTGGCGACCTTTCCCCCCTGTGTCCCTTTGCTGCGTCTCATTTGAAACCGTACAGTTATTACTTGATATAGAAATAAGAAAGATATTACACAAAAAATGCCTTTCCAACCATTTATGATTACATTGCACATTCCTGTAAGAGTCCATTTTTCTACTACAGTAAATTAATTGTTAAGGTAGATTCAATTCTTCGATGGATTATGTCAGCTAATTAGCCCATTTCTGCAGTGTCTAAAGACTTTCAGCCATTTGTTAATCAGAGCAGGGATTTTCCGGTAACAAGCCCAAATAATCTTAGAGACCCATGAAAATATTTGTGAAGCAAACCAGAGTACAGACATTTGAACTCTCCCCCACAACTCTACCTCTGTGGAGAAAATTGGGGAATGAGGGACTCGGAGGGTAACAGAAATGTAAAATACAACTTCGAAATACAATTTATAGATTCCATAGTTCCCTTGGAGCAGGATAATATTACAAGTTTACAAAAGGAGCAGTTGTGATCACCCTGAATGCATTTATGGTGTAATATATGACTTGCAATCTTTCTTGGACCTCTGTTATTTAGTTAAAAGCATAAACAAAAAAACTGGTGGTTTCTGTTACGATATTCTTCAGACTTCACTTCTCCCTTCTATCTGAAATAATCAGAGTCTGTTGGCAGTGTGGATACATGTTAAGGCTTTTGTATGGTCTGGCAGTTTTTGAAACCTGAAGTTGATTTGAGCTTGTATATATAGTTTTGGCCTTGCCCACTGTGTAAACTTAATGACAATTATGCTTGCCAATTTATGAATTCAATCTACGGACCAATAAAAAAACCCCACCATTGTTATTCGATACATGGTACAAAATGGGTGTGTTGAGTGCCAAATTGCTGAGTTCTCAGTTTTAAATGTGTCAGGTCAGAGAGGTAAACATATTTTGTGTGAGGGGTCACTAAAAGACATGACTGACAAAGCAAACAGCTTGCACAGTCTTTATTTTCTTCGATCTATCACCAACTTTGCACATACAACCCAACGATTTATAGAGGAAACCAAAGGCTGAAGAAACTATCAACAAATTAAAACATAAATTAGCATTATAACTAAATCACAAATAACACTTGCAGTTTAACTCCTGCTTCTTTGCTGCTAATTCTCCAGCTACTTGTTTACATAATTTCTTACAAATACATTCAGTGGCAGACAACCAATGAGGCAAAGTGCTGGGATTAATTGAATGAAAATGAAATTTGAACAAGTATTGCTTTCAACACTGTAGCTTAATAATGTAGCTTTATACTAATTCTGCACTCACCCCAATCATATAGACTCCATTTTAAAGTAATTGCAGCTCACTTGATTCTTGTGTTGTTTGAAAGCTTATATAAAAATACATCCAGGGTCAAAACTGTTACCTATAATGAACACTTATTCCACAATAATAATAATAATAATTAATGAACATATAATAATAATAATAATAATAATAATAATAATAATGAACACTTCTTCCACAACCTTTCCCAGATCTAGCCTTTTAAGGTTCCATGGGCTGCTCCATATAATTTATGCAGTTTCAACCCTTCACCTCTTTACTGGTAATTCAGCTTTGAAAATCCCTTCTTGTTCTGGTGGTACATACTGTTGAGCTTCATTGACACTGATCTTACGTAAATGTTCTCTCCAATTTTCCAGAATCATCTTCATCTTAATCTCCCCCTCCTCCTCCTCCTCCTCCTCCTCCTCCTCCTCCTCCTCCTCCTCCTCCTCCTCCCCCCAGGGTGGTTCACAACAGAAAAATACAAAATGAGAATACAAAATTTATAATAAAAAACCCCATTCCACAAACACATTAATAAAACCCTGTAGAAGGTTAACCCAGTGTTTCTCAACCTTTTTTGGGCCAAGGCACACTTGTTCCATGAAAAAAATCACGAGGCACACCACCATTAAAAAAGTTTAAAAATTTAACTCTGTGCCGCCCTATATTGACTATATAATTATGACTGTAAGAAACACTTGCCAATTGCTGTGTTGGTTGCAATCTCCTGTAATAAGGCTTCACAAGCCGCTGATTTCTCTGCCAGCACAATCCTTTGCTCAGCAAGTTTCAGGTTGAGCTCATCCAGCCAGCTTCTTTAAGTTTGTCTAAAACCACCCTCCCGTGGTGGTGGCTGTTGAGAGCTGCGCTCGCTCTGCGTCGTGACCCGGCCGGCTTCCTTTCTGGCGGGTAAGTGCTGAATATTGGCGGCCGTCAGGCACGTGACAATGCAAATCGCCCTTCTCGTCGCCGCACGTCGCGGCGTCTCGCAGCACACTAGTGTGCCGCGGAACAGCGGTTGAGAAACGCTGGGTTAACCGACCGAACACCTGGTTGAAGAGAAACATTTTTGCTTGGGAAGAGCATTCCATAGGTGGGGAGCCACTGCAGAAAAGGTCTGTTCTCATGTTGCCCACCCTCCAGGCCTCTTTTGGAGGAGACACACGAAGAGGGGCAATGTGTATGTGGTCTCTACAGCTACTGTCAGTGTCTCACTGCTTTTGTTGCACCTTAGGTTAGGAATGCATCGCTCAAACTGTGACACTTATGTTTGCTGTCCCAAGATTCTTGTTGGTTTCTTGATCAGCTGATTCTTCCTGGGGCTGTTGCGTGATAAAATAGATCTGAGTTCTCCTCCTCAATAATACTTTCTTGCCAGTAGGAGTGGGTGTGTTTGAACATAATTCATGTTTGTATTTTCAAATTAAGCCAAAATGTAATGAGTGTAAGCCCTTGAAGGATCTCAATAAACTTTCAGGAGTAGCCAATCTTATGAGAAAAACAAGTGCAAAACATTTTACAGTGGCATGGGAGAAACATGAAACTAACATTACCTGTAATTTCCCACCCCTAGACTAAAAACATTGTGAAAATGTACAGGAATAAAGTAGGTGCACCTACTGTAAAGAAAACATATTTAATTGCCCTCTTAAATTGATTCCAACATTACATTTACTGTAACGTGTTGCTTAAGAAGGTGCAGAATCACTTTACAGGTGTGGGAAAAGTGTGATTCTCTCTTTGATAGTCTACAGTAGAAAAGAGATATGGGGCAGGTTTTTTTTATGCCCGTACCCCACCCCACCCCACTCATGGCAAGCATTCTGCTGTTTGTCAGGTAGCTAGCTCTGACACTTCTTATTAAGGATTTAGGAACATGCATAAATATTTGGTGCACACATGGAGATACAATTTTGATAAAAAGAATGTAAATTCAAAAAGTAGCTCTTTTTCTTGATGTACATTTTTAAAATCCATTTTGAAGTTCTAAAGAGTTATTACACTTTGCTGAAGGGCAGTAGGGTGGGTTAGGACATGTTCCATTTGATGTGCAGTGTGAGAGATTTGTTTTCTAGTTTCCGAGCTGCGTAGCTAGATGAAGCAAAGCGCCTTAATCTTATTAAAAAGAATTGTGACTGCTTTAAACTACTGGCATCTGAAATGTGTAATTTCCATGCATCCATAGCTTATGTGCCATTCAGAGTCTAAAACAAGACGGTCCACTATCCCCTTGTAATTTAGTGCCTCTGGCAACAGCTATTGGGAAAATGGATCACAAAAAGCCATGACTATGGGGAATGGATTATAGAAAGCGTTTTATTGTGGTGGCAATCTGTAATTTCTTGAAATACTACCATGAATCTAAAGGATGGAAGGCATTCTCTGTGCTTAACCATAAAATTAGCTGCTGAGTGGAATGTCTATTGATTTTGAAAAATTCTATTTATTCATTTATTTTTAAAATTTATAGCTCACCTTTTCAATATAACAATTCACACGGCAGAGAACAAAAATGAAACCAAGATACAATTAAAAGCATAATAAATCAATCTCCTTTATTGGCATACAAAGGATACAAAAGTATATAAGTCAAAGCATAAAATTGATGTCTGTTCATAATAGGAGATTATTTAAGATAAAACAAATACAGACATATTGTATTAAGGTTAAAAAGTGCCTCTTAAGTCTTATAGTAATATAAGTTTCATGGCAGCTCTCAGAAATGCTGCTACATTCTCCATAATTTCATGCCTACAGCTGTTCAGTAGAAAGGAAACCCTGAAGAAGTCAGGACAATTTAACCTTTCTTTCAGCATGGAGTTTAAATATTTATCATGGGTTTTTGCATAAAATGGGTAGTAAAATAAAACACGTGCAATGGTTTTGACCTGTTTTATATCGCAAGGATAGTTCCTTTCTGAATATGGATTTTTTTTTTTGAGAATTTCCCAGAATTGCAGGAGGTATGACATTAAAACTTGCCAAGGAAAAAGCTCTACGTTGGTGGGGATCATAGATGATGTAAATATTTGGTGGCCTGGCCAAATGAAGTTGGACTCCCTAACCCTAATGGAGAGTAAGAGTTATTAGCCGCACTACTGAGTTTTTGGAATTCAATCTCTAGAAATCTGTGCTTAATTGTTTGAAATGCTTCTAACAGTGGGAGTATAAGCAGTGAATCAAATGATAGACCAATAGTTTTAACTTTATTCTCGGTTCAAGCTAACCATTTAGAGTGACGGGATTCCAAACTTCATATGAAAAATTAATGAAGAAGGGTCACACTTGAAATTGAGGCATAGCCAGATTTTTATTGCAATGAGCTACACTCTAGTTTCCATAAGCCCTTGTCCATATTTCAAGCACATGGTTGCATATGGAACACAGTTTGGCATACCTAATATTTTACAAAGGAATTTTGAGTTGGGTGCATTCCATTGAGTGGTCATCTGCACCAATCCGTTATGGTATGCCGTACAGTAGCTTTAGACTTACTTTGGCATTTAAAAACTTTAGTGCAGCAGGAACATACTGGCTCCCTCTATTGCTAGGTGATAGCCAAAGCAATGGTATATGCTGCACTTCATGCTAACTTGGCAATGTTTTCCCGCAAGAGGCATTATATTGGAAATGAATGCCTAAGTATTTCCTTTTTTGAACTTGTTCCAATATGTTACCGTTAACTTTGTGCCTATGTGGCTTCCAGGACCTTGGAAAAATGAGCATTTGCATTTCACAAAGCTCAGTACCTGACTGCAGAGTTTTTGCAATTCAGAAAATCCTCAAGAAGCTATTGAAGCATATGAAAATCTATTCTAAACTTAAAACATAAGATAAAGGGAGACTTACAAACATCTTTCTAGTAAATAGTAGGTTTCCCTTCCTTGGCTTTCTCTGTGGTGCCCAAGGGCTAGGCATTTCTGAGGGACATTCTGGGAAAAAATCTGGCAGCCACCAACCAATCAGAGCTATGAGTAAACCCCACTAAGTTCTGCATCTCAGGGCCTACTGGTCCCAATGGAGATATGCTCTCTTAAAGATAAGAGGAAGTGTGTTTCTGAATACTCCTCAGGGAAAACAGTAGGAGGGTGCTGTTACATTAATGTTGTCTCTGAGCTTTGCACCATTGGCCACTGTGAAAAACAAAGATGCACCAGATGCACCTTTGATAGTCTCCGCTCTCCAACAATTGGGCAAAAGCATACCTGTCAATCATATTTCTTTATACAAAAGAAAAGTATTTAGATATTAATCCATTTCTGATCTCTCTGTTATTGTTTTCTTTTATTCCAGAATGTCTCACCTTGGTACTGTAGGTAAACAATAGTCTCCCATACCAATTGGAAACTTGATTTAGGTTTTCAGGAAGTGAAATAAGTCCTTAGAGCTAAGCCAGTTTTTGTTTTACAGTATAATCTTTAGAGCGCTGAGTGCCTGGTAATCATATGTGAACCCTACACAATATTGAAAATGGCTGCTCTACTATTATTAAAGTCCACAATTATTTGGAAACAGGATTTTGAGCTGACAAGTTCCAGAAATATGCTGGGGTGGTGGTGGTGGGGAGGAGATCACCATTTGATTAATCGAGTGCATCATATAAAATTGAAGCAGATATCATTAACGTGGTAACCTTCTTGCCATGCATTTCCCCCCATGTATGTATTTGTGTGCTACTTCATCTACAAATATCAAGGAAAATAATTGTTTCATGTTACTATTGCTTATAGTTAGCAGATGATGTCACAAGCAGCCACCCAGTTTTTTTGTTTGATTGAAAACTGCTTTGCAGTGAGAATTTTATGCAGCTTGGAATTGTATCCTTTCCCTACATGCCTGGAATTGCACTTCATCGTCTTATGTACCATTACCGTGGTAGTATAAATAAGTTTTTGCTTATGCCTTGTATTTAAATTAGAATGCTCAAGGCTCATTCTAAGAACGAAGTGTTGTGCCTAAATTTGCATTTGCTCTCATGGTTATCTTTGTCATTTTGTGTGCTGGAGTACAATAAATGTTAAATATTAAGAGAAGACAATTCAGATTGCTTTCATTGCATCATGTATAAGTTGCAGAATCAAATTTCTTTCACTGCATGTTTAGTTTCACTGTTAAACTACTTTGCTGTAGCCAGTTGCTTTAGCTGATTTACTTCATGTTAACCTTGAGTACAGTTCAGATGTGTTTCTTTTCCATTATCTCCTGTTCCTTTCCCCCATCCTACCTTTCGATTAGTTGCCAACATTTATTCTTATGTTTTCTATTAAACTAGTAAAAGAGAGGATTATGGCACATGGTGAAGCAGGTTGGAATAGATGGAACCTACTTTAGTTATGCGACCCTGAGCACGCTTTTAATGAAAGGGCTGGTGCTGTGCTTTTTTTTAATAATTATTGGTATGGTTTTAATAGTTTTTATATATGTATATATTTTTAATTTTATCAGTGTTTAATTGTTTTAAATGGTTGCTTTTCTGTGTTTTAAGTACTTATTTTTACCTTTAAGCCACCTTGAGTCCCTTCAGTGGGGAAAGGTGGAGTAAAAAGAAAAAGAATATTAATAATTTGTGCCTGTTCATCTGCTAGTTCTTGCAGCTGAGAACCTAATTTCTGTGCTAGGAGTTTGGTTTGATCAGAGAGGATAAAAACTGCCTAGGTCATTGGTGATTGAGGCTATTGTAACAAATGCAACAAAACCTACTCTTGAGCTATTGAAAAAGGATTCTCAAAACAAGATATTAACTGGGGCACGAGGATTAAATGGAGGAATAACTTACTGTCCCTTCTCTACTGTTTGTCAAATTATTTGTTTTGGTTTTTTCAAAAAAATATCACTTCAATTTGAAAGAGTTCTGATTGACACTCTAAATCAGGCATCCCCCAAATCTGCCCTCTAGCTGTTTTGAGACTACAATTCCCATCATCCCTGACCACTGGTCCTGTTAGCTAGGGATGATGGGAGTTGTAGTCCCAGAACACCTGGAGGGCCAAGTTTGGGGATGCCTGCTCCAAATTGTGGAGGCTGTTTTGAAGAAACACAGCATTTGCTAGATGAAAAAGAACTTTTCCCCATCAGTTTGCTGGGTAAGCTGCACCCTAAAGCCTGAGGTGATATGCGTGCACGTGCGGAAAGCAAACAGGTATGCACAGGCTCTCATGATGCATAGGCGAAACTTTTCAGGTTAACAAATAGAAAATAACAATGCAAGGTATTATATTTTTCAAGGGTTTAACAAGACTTACTGACAGTTTAGGAACAAGAATGCCAAACCAATAAAAACTAGTGTCCTTTTGAGGTAGCTGTGAAAAATATAAACAATGCCCCAGAGAGGCAGCTATTCCAGTATTAGAAAAGGAGAGATGACGTGCTTATCAGTAAGTATGCGGTTGTTGCATACGATTTGGAGAACTGAGAAAATTAAATGCATTTTAAGTTTCATTTGATCCCATTTCCCCCCCTAAGAAACCCATGAATTTATGTTAAATTTATCTTGGCTTATGAAAAGAGATGTAATGACTTCTGCTAACAAGATAAAAGAGAAGCCAGCACTTAATTTCCTAGGTGATACACAAAATAAAATGATTTGCATGCCTCCAAAAGATTATGCACAACCTTGTTAAATGCAGTACAATACAAATGAAGAACAAATGAACTACCCAGATAGGATGCATTTTTGTAACTCAGGGCTGCTGTCTGCAGAATTCCAATAGAGAGTGAATCAAGAGGTACTTGTTCTTTCCAGTGGCTCTCAGGTTTTTGATAATCATTGCTGGCAAGATGATGTCTCCAAGCATGCATTGATAATCCCCCTCTGTGTTTTTTATAGTTATGGTATGTTTTGGTGGACGATGCTTATTTGCTAAACTCTAAATCTTATTAATTTCATTGGTATACATATTTTTATTTCCTTTGATTGCCAGAGAACATGCCATATTTATATATATACTCCAGTCACTTTAACAAGAGATGTTCCCAATAATTGGAAAATTCCTACTTTTAAAGTGTTCTACATGCAAATAAGCTGTGGTGGTTCCAGAGGGTGATTTTGCAATTAGGCTAATCTTGTAATGAGTGATTAGGTGAGCGACAGCACTCTGCTTGAAAACGGTGTATATTGACTGTTGGAGCCCTGTAATGAAGCGTGGAAAGCTCTATGCCCAGCGTTCTCTGGTAGAATTGTCAGTCACTGGCACATCATGGCTGAAGCAGTTTATTGAGTATGACTGCCAAATCTTACACAGGTGCCGGATTAATTTTGATGTATCGCACTTAGAGCAATGGCTTTGGACAGTTACTTTGCAGCGTGTTTGCTGGAAAACCATTCAAGGGAATTTTTTTGAACAATTGGGACAAAAATAGCTGCGCTACTGTAAATAATCTCCTGCAATGCTTTATAATCTCTGTAATGAGAAATTAATGCTTGTGAATTGTAACATATTTCTACTATAAAACTAATTTCTGCTGTCTGTTCAGAAAGGCATTTCCTAGGCACAAGCTGCAAAAGGCTGCACATTGCTTTACTGGCATTCCTTGGTATCACAGTACCGGAGGGCCAGAAATTAAGTGGCTTATGTCATGAACAGAAACATTCTGGAATGACATGACATACACAAGGCACGAGTAGGCGGACCACATTTCATAATGTGTACTTTGCTTTGTGCAGTTTTCCTACTAGTACCCCTACCTTATACCATGCCCCCATCTTATATCAAGGTAGATAGAATACCTGATTAATACAAACAGGAGGAGGACTGCTGAAATATCTATGTAGCCCCTTTTTAAATACAAAAGTATCCCAATCACACGATTCGCTTTTCTGGGGAACACTCAGGTAGCAAAATGCCAAATGCTAGGTGGCTTTTGTGGGTGTGTTGCAGATTTGAGTAACATATGAATACACAAATAGACAGCTTGAGTTAGCAAAACACTAACATAGTGAAATGATTCCCTTTTATGAGGAAAGGGCTTTGTGAAATCAGGGATTGGGACATTGCAGCAGATGTGATTTAGAGCAAACTTGGGGAGGGGGGTGGCACGTGCTGAAACTCGACCAAAGTCCTGGAGTTAAATTGTGAGGAGAGGATGAGGACAGTGTAAAATTAGGTTAATACTTAACTCAAGACAATCAACAGGGGCACCTGCCTCATCAGGAGTCGATATAGTGCACGGGGTCAATAATGTGCGTGTGGAAGGGGGGGGAAGTCAGATACAGCTTTTGCAGAACAAGGCTACAGGCAACTACAAATTCACGCCCAATGGATGAACTATTGCGTGTTCATACATCGCCACAACCCAGAAGTGGCGAGAAAATGGGATGGAATGGGGGTGGAGTGAGCTTATGCATGCGGGGGGTCAGGATTGCAGTTTTTGTATTTTCCTTTGCAGACTCTGGTGGGGGGGGAGCAAGAGGGCACAAGTGCCCTGGGTGGCAGATTAGCAGGGTGGCAAACTGCATCCTGCCCTGGCAATAACATGGCTTGTGGGGGAAAGCCATGCTTGGTGACTCCCCAGTTTGGACAATCACCTCTCCTAATAAGCAGAACTCAGCTGGAACACAAAGGAGGAGTTTCCAAGCGTATGCTGTGGCAGTATTCCTTTCTCTTTTTCCCATGCTGTGTCATCAGGCCATCATTAGCTTGGCAGTGCAGGGGTGGCTGGCTTGCTGAGTTAGCAGCGGAGAGGCCAGGGAAAGTGAAGTGAGGCTAGCTGTGCAACACTGCTTTGTGGGCAGGAACCATCGGTGCCAGCAGTCAAGATGGTGCCTGACTGGGGCTTTGCAGGGGAGAAGAGGAGAGGAGGAGGCAGCCCTGGCACCACGTTGGCCATGTCAGGCAGTGACTGGTGATTTGCTAGATGCATTTCTGAACCCAGTTAGAGAGGCTGAGAGCAGGTGCTGCAAACTTGAGAGCAGGTGCTGCAAACACTGGCAGTGCTGTTCCTCCAGCTGCGCTCCTCTGCTTCCTCACCCTGGCAGGCTCATGCTGCTGCTGCTGCTGCTGCTGCTGCTGCTGCTGCTGCTGCTGCTGCTGCTGTGTTTTCTTCTTGTTTAGCAATCTGCAAGAATTCCATGAGGCATGGTTTTGGTGAGGGTAGGGCAAATGGGAAGCTGCCCACCCCAAAATAATACTTGGCAGAGATTTCTGCGGTAGGAAAAGCTTAATTCAAATTATTTGTTAATTTTTCAAAAATACCACTTCAGATTAAATTATTTGGCAGCTTATAGTTTAGGCGCCACTTCTGTATAAAACGCATCAGCACTTAAAAGGACGCTTCACATTGTGAGTGGCAATTAAGCACTGCTACTACAAAGGACACCCTCCCAAGAGAGTTCACAATTGGACAGCAGACTCCCACCCCGGCAAAATTTGTAAATCTGGCACTGTTCCTCTGTAGCACTAGCTCAACCTGGAAGCATAAACATGGTTGCATGTGGAAAAGCCTGTTGGTTTACTTTTTGTAATTTCTGTTTGTATCCAACAGTAGAAAAACATCATATGTTAAGTGCTTCAGAAATTAGGAGATCTATAATTAACTTTAAAATGACAAACCCTATCAGCAGACTTGCAGTCTTAAAAAAGGAAGAACAGACAGAGATCACAGGTTAAAGAAATTGGGAGCAAAGATATCACACACTGTTTAGAAACTTGAAAGGACAGAGAGGGTTGGCAGGGAGAGAGATTTGGAAGCTGGATAGGGGAACGAATTCTAAAGAGAAAGAGAAGGTCTGGAATGCATGAAATGGAAGAAGTAATCCAAGGTTAAGCAGAGAAGACTATCTGTAGAGTGGAGAAGACAAGAAAGACTATTAAACAGGCAAGGAGTGAAGAGATTGGAAAACAAAGTAGTAACTTCCCTGGCTCAAGTTAAATCCAGTTGAAGGGAGTGCAAGAGAGGAGAAGCATGGGCAAAACATGGGTGGACCAAACAAATGGGCAGCAGAATTGAAAACAGGAAAAAAAAGAAAAAAGAAGTCCAGAAGAGAGAGAAGAAATCCAGAAGGGGGACAATTACAGTAATCAAGTTGGGTAAGAATTGAGAGAAAAGACTAATGTCTTTTGCAATTTTTTCAATAAACCTGAGGGCCACTTATGCATTTTTACCTCAAGATTCTACAGTGCTCTTAACCACAAAAAGGCATTATTGTCACTTTTATCTTGTGAACCGCCCTGAGATCTTTTGATGAAGGGTGGTATATAAATCTAGAAAATAAATAAGCCCATTCTCTTCTAACTCCTTTTTCTCTGCACATACCAAAGCATGCTCTCTCTCATCTCATCATTTTCTTTCCCCATACCAGACTTTATTCTCAGCAACTCTCTCAAAAGCACACAAGTCTTTAACACTCACAGCATTTCAAAGGGCATCTAAAACAGGTGGGCAGTGAAGTATAGCTATGTGGTTGAAGCAGAATTGAAAAACTGGAGCCACCTCCGCCCACACCTTTGAATTTAGAGAAGGAAGAAGCAGTGCACACCTCAATGTAGCCCTTTGACAGCCCCCTTTTAAAAGAATTCATCCGCAGGGCTGCAGGCCTTACGTTGTACAAACTTGCAACAGAGGGAGAAGAGAGCAAAGGACTTCTTAGCAATAGTAGCAAAATCAACCAGGGCAGTATCCAACTAATGTGTCTCACTGGTACAAGGATTAACACTTGGACAAAGGAGCTTTCCCCTCTCTCCTCTCTCATCACCTCTCACCCTTTCTCTTTCTCTCAGAAAGATGATAACGAAAGCAAGAAAATGTATGTCCACCAAATTCCAAAGAAGAAATAGTAGATTAATCAACATTGCTAAAAAGTAAAGACAAGTAGCAGAGGGCTAAAAATTGACCAAGTGATACAGCACTAAAATGGGAGGAGCAACAAACAGATTCAGTGAAATGCCAATGATACAAACCAAGTGATGCACTTCTCCTTAGCCCAACAGTATTTCAGCCCCTTCTGTTTTAGTTTGTTTCATTACCAAAGAAGTGATAGAGGGTGTGTGTTTTATAAAAAATGTTATTGAAGTTCAGAGAATTGCTGTGGAGGAGTGTATTGTTGTGCATTGTTTTCTACTGCTCCCCCCTCCCTCCCAAAGGTTTTCAAAAGTGCTCACACAGACAAGCTCTTAACTTCCACTTTATTCTTGTTAATTACTGTGAGATGGGTACGCTGCTTGTCACACACATTTAATCACACCAGTAGAAAGCATATTTCTCTTCAGCACTGCTGTTGCTTCTGAGGTCTAGTTTCCCAGGTAGAGCTTGATAAGCTACCAAGCCTTGCAAAACTAGTTTGTCCAGAGACCATTGTGAGTCAGAAAAAATGAATATGTATGTAATGGGGCACCAATGGCTTTTACAATGCCACTTCTATGCCTTCATAAAGCTATTTCTGAATATATCCATGGTGTCTAAGCAGGGAATATGAGCTCCCTTCCTGATTCACCTTTTTTTTTTGTCATCCATCTCTCATTGGAGGGCTGTGGCAGTACTTGGTGGTTGCTTCTGGGATCTCTTTGCTTAATATTTCTAGTGGCATGTATTTGCTTTTGTTACAATAGATAAACTCTAGAAATGCAATAGAACGTTTACGAAATGAAAAGCTTTTATCCTGCTGCCTGCAGTTCGTAGAGGCTTTGGGGAAATGAATGCATGCGACTATCAAGCAAGCTCACTGTGAACAGCCTGATGCAAGCTTTCTCATTCTCATTCCCATTCCCATTTCCTGCCTCCTGTCTGCTTCCTTGCTGTTCCTTGAAAATAGAGCAGTTCTATTTCCCAGATGACCACTGGAATAAAAAGAAACAGACAAAAAACAAAAACCAAGGCAGTAAGACAAACAGTTCTTCTTTTTGAACGAATTGTGTTGTCATTTTCTCTTGCTTTTAACTGCTATCTGTAGTATAAGATATGACACAATAAATCAATGCAGGATTTCTTTTCTCTGATGCATATTATATGTATCTCACTTACAAGGATGGGATAATTAGAGGATGAATTTTCTTTTTGTCATGGACAGTGATGGATCAAAAAGAATCCTTTAACATTAATTTTATTGCCTAACAGAGATATTAATGCCAAGATTCTAATTCAGGCCCTTGAGAACCAAATTGCTTCGTTAAAAAGAAAAAAAGAAAAAGAAAATTGTGTAGGTTATAAAAGTGCTGTGATGCTATCCTTTCATGTCATACAATGAAATCAAGGGAGGAAGGATTGTATTTAAAGGCATGTCCACACTCAGTGCATGTAATACCTTCATCCTTCATCCTATTTGATTTGCCTCGGGCAGGGAAATCCCAAGAAAAAGGGGGCAAGAAAGAAAGAGTTGTGGTATGTTGGGAGTGCCTTTCTTTCAGAGGGAGAAAAATTGAATGCAACTAATTTGAGTATTCACATTCTATTGAATACATTATAATATTTTAAATTGCCCATGGTTTGACATTGAGCCAGTTTGCACACAGTACTAAGCCAAAAAGATGGTTTAGCATGAACAAGCAAGCATAGACTCCCAGAGAGAAGATTGCAATCACTTTGCTTCTCCTGCATATTTTGGCTTAGTGTGTTTTCTGAATCTGGGTTTATGGTTTACCTCTCTCCAAATGAATCGTGGTCTATAACTAAGGTTTGCTCTGTGCCTTACAGCTTGTGGGAGAGCTGAACAATGAACTGGGGTTCAGACACACTAAATCATAGTGCAGCAGCAAAACAACCAGAGAGGAGCAAAGTGGCACTGATCTCCTTTGTGGGAGCCAACACACTTTGCTTGTTCATACTAAGCTATGGCTTGGCTAGGCGTTATATGTACAAAGAATACATACGGTACCTCCAGATTTTGGTTAACAATTAAAACCGCTCCATATAGGTCCCCTGCAGTAGTTCCCGGGCACAGACCTGGCTAAAGGAGGGAAATACTAGAAACTTCAGACCATCACAGAAGCCTTTTGAACAGCAATTTTCAGAGGCGTAGCCATATAGCTTGTTGCACAAAAACCAATAAAGAATAATGTTGCTGAACTTCAACTCCATCCATTGGGCATGTTTACTGGACTTCAACTTCCATCTGTGCCAGCAAGCATGGCCAGTGGATGAAGTTGGGAGTTGAGCAACACTTGGAGGGCAAAAGGTCTCCTACACCTGATTTATAGGAATAAATAATACTCTTTGTTCCCTCTCTATGACCCTCAGCTACATAAGGTACATGGAGTAGCAGGGCATCTTTGCATCTATATAAAAGGAGAGTATGTATCTAGTGTGGTTTTTTCCCTTCTGCATGCAGATGTGGGAGCAGCTATGCATGGAAGGTCAACAATCATAAAGAGAACAGGTCAGAATTGGCCCCATCCCCAAAGTTAACATGACCATTGCTCCCAGAGTTCACAGGAAGTATTGTTCCTTTGTTCCCCGAAAAGCATGTTGGAACAGCAGGCATTGAATGAACACCAAGGGTTCCTTTGGAGGACACATAATGCTTTGCAGCTGCTATAGGGCACTTTTTGTCATTTAGCATAAAGTGTAGCAATAGCCATTACTGTAGTGGGACACAGAGACAAGGTAATGGCAGAGATTTCTGTGTGACACATGGTACATGCACCAGGTTACTACTCCATTTGTCCATTACTTGAAAAAACTGACCTTTTAATGCGTTGTTCCTAAGCAGTTTTCTTTATTGTTTCAATTTGCTAATAAGCTCAGAACTCACACCAAAGTACAAAGTAGTTAAATAGTTAGGCTTATCAACCTGAAAGATGCATTGTCTCAGCTGCCAAGACTGATTACCTTCTGCCTTTTATGCAATGAGCAAAATATTCAGCTGTGTCGTTAATGAGGAATCATTAGCAATCTGAACAAGCAGATGTGATCTTAGCTATTAGTTCTCAAATCACCTCCTTTTAATCAGCTTGAACACTCATGTTCAGGTTAGACTAAGAGGTCTCTCTTGCAAACCTTAAATAGTATTACAGCCTAAAACTCTGGATGCAAACTTAGAGAGCCTCTTGTCTACATGGCCATCATTTGCACATATATGAGATACCTGTTCAAAGAACGGTGTAGATGCTGCACCTGGATGCTGCAGAAGATATGCACTCTGCAGTGATTCATTCTTTATTTCAGTAACCCTCAGTGTTTGAGGACAGATGCTTAGCTGAGAGAAGATACACACTGAGAATTTTGGAATGACTACAAGTCATTCCAATGGTCTGTACATAACGCGAAACCCTAGTTAAATCAGGATTTATTAATCTTTTTTTGTTACAAAATAATCCTCTTTGTTTTCTATGGTAAATATTATATTAAATGGAGATGACTAGTCTTAGACAATAGGTACATATCTTCAACATTTTAGCTCCAACTCTGAGGACACTTTGAACTAGTATCCAATGCACATATATCATTTAAGAACTCCTACCTTAATTATCTAATTTTTGTCTTCATTTTATTCCTCACCACCAAATATGCTAGTTTTGATGGAGACTTACTTTGTTATCTGCTTTTTACTTCATGATTGTAGAGCAGTTTGGATAAAATGTCAATGCTAAGAATTAAGTAAATAAAGGGAATTATTATTATTTTTAAAGCAAATAGCCAGTCATCATCACATTTGAGCATGAAGAACGACTCAATATTAAGTCCTAATGTTTCCAAAGCAAATAGTTACAGTACTGACAGTAGTATATTGGGTGCAAAGAACGCTAGAATTTTCTGCATACCCTATTTTTCTGACCCAAACTGCTGCTGTGTCTGTCATGGCTATTTGATTGTAATATGTGCTACTCCATCAATGGTGTTTCCATCTTATCTTTTGTCTGTTACAAAAACTGTTACTCAGTTCAGTAACTGAGGCATTGCTTGGTTGCCAAGGTTATTTCAAAGTCTCAAGCTTACCAGTCACATGACCATGAATTTACCTGGAAAATGACTTAAAAGCACAATTAGACCACTATATAAGCTTTTAAGTATGGGCTGAATTAGCCAACAGAAATTTGCCTCTTTGTCACAGATATTTTGTTAGAATATTGAAAACCGGAGTAGACTGAAATGCAGAACCCCACATTTGTTTTACTGTGTTGTAGTTTAATGTGATTTTTGAATAAAATAAGGTTGTCCTATTATTTAAATACTGATAACAAGATGCAGTCATACCTCATGTTACGTCTGCTTCAGGTTGCGTGTTTTCGTCTTGCGTCCTGCGGCAACCCGGAAGTACCGGAATGGGTTACTTCCGGGTTTCACGGCGCACACTAAATCACACTTCGCGCGTGCACAGAAGCACCAAATCGTGCCGCGTGCCTGCGCAGACGTGGCGCTTTGAGTTGTGGGCTTTTCACATTTCGGACGGGCCTTCAGAACGGATCCCATCCGTAACATGAGGTACCACTGTATTTATCTTTTTATAATTTTATCTCCATTTCACACTACACTCGCCCAGTTTCAGATTTATGCTAACTTGGGGGAAGAAAGTACCTTGGGGAATCTCTGTTTCATTCTGATTGTGGTAATAAGTATACAAAATCTCCACAGTAGAATGTTATGATATACCAGGAAGGTTTTCTTTTTCTGTCTGATGTCCAGTCATTCTCTCATTGGTAGTGTTTTTGCAGCAGACCAGTGTGGGGATTTCTATAACTTCCTTTCAAGCCCATCTTCAGATATTTCAACCAGTGTAACCAGCATAAATAATTGCTGCTACATCCTGAAGTGCACTTACTCCTTGCCCATCCTGCATTAGTATAGACCAGAGATGAGAACCTCTGGCCCTCCAGATGTTGTCTGGGTCTGACTGGAGTTGAAGTCCAGCGACCTCTGGAGGGCCACAGGTTTTCCACCACTGATTTAGGCTCAGTTTCCCCCAATTAGGACTGCTTCCTCTTTCTGTCCAGTCAGGCTTATGGTGCTACAGAAAGACTAACCCAGGCACCCCCAAACTTCGGCCCTCCAGATGTTTTAGACTACAATTCCCATCTTCCCCAACCACTGGTCCTGTTAGCTAGGGATCATGGGAGTTGTAGGCCAAAACATCTGGAGGGCCGCAGTTTGGGGATGCCTAGGCTAACCTGTCACCCGCTGTTCCCTCCCCTTCTTGCTTGTCCCCCATCTTTCCCATTGAATACATAGTCTGGTTGACTGTTATTTGGTGTGTGCTACTCTTTTACTGATATTTCCTATACTACCCAGGGTAGGACTTCAGGGAGTGAATGTTTTGCTTTATGATTTTGCAAAGAACATAATTTTTCCAGTTGGAAAAATACATTTTGTTGGTATTTGATCTAGGATATTAAGCATCGGTCTATAGCAAGAAATCTGACTACTTCAGCCAATCGTGATTTCCTGCCTCCTTGCTATGTCTTATATCTCAGTTCCAAGGCTGCCTGTCATCATTGATCATTTTTGTTTGGTGTTGACCTTAACTATCCTGTAGAGAAAGGTTCTAAACTCCAGAAATGAGCCTTGATCAAGCTTTTCTGGGTGGATTTATGGGAGGTTTTCACCATGACACATGGAAAATGACATTATGAGCCTGTAATCAAAATCTTTTCTATGTAGGAAGGTCAGATCAGTCACAATGAAACATAGTTTTCAGGGGGGAAATGCAGTTATAAAAAGCAAGATTAACTTGAGTATATTATTAGGATGAATTACTGTTGCCCCCACAGAGGGGTTTCAGTTCCCAACATCAGCATTGGCATCATCTATATATGCATCTCTTGATTCAAGCCATGCATTACTATGACTTTCTCACTTTGAATTATTTAGCTGAAATTAAATTTAAATCCCTCAAACGTAACTTGTATTTTCTTCAGCAATCGATTAATAGTTTGAATACAAAAGAGTACCTCTGCTAAAAACGTGTTTAATTGTTTTTAGAGACCAGGTATAGGTCTCTATAATTACACAAGTAATTATACAATATGTCGACAAATCCTTTAAAAAAGTTATTTTATAGAGTTTTGTACAATCTAAATGGCACAGTAAAGAGTAACAATAACAGCAAAACAATTGCAAGTCTATTGTGATTTGTTCCATAAACTAATACATTCATAGAGAAGGCAAAAACAAAGAGTATAAATGAAGTTGGAATCACATTAGTTTATCAAATTTCTCCATAAATACGTATGTAAGACTGGTGGTTTGCAATCTACAGATTAATTGATAAATTTGTAAATGCATCAAGTCGAGCCTGTGTCTTTGCTAATCTGACAACTCCTGTTCTGAATTACATTATGCTGTTGCTGTTGGTTTGTGGTAGCTTTCAGAAGAGGCTGCAGAAGTCTGGTGTAGCAGCATGGAAACAAATTTCCTCAGGAAGAGAGTCTGAGGAACTAAGGAAAATAGTGGTCTCAAGAGATGAATTTCTAGGCCTTATTGACAAATTAAGAACAAACTAATCATTGGGTCCAGATGGTATTCATCCGAGAGTTGCTGAAGAACTCAAATGTGGAATTGCTGATTTACTAATATATAAAACTAGTCCTGCAGATCAGCAGTCATGTGTGTGTACACTTCCCTATGCAGACACACACATGACTAACCATTGGGATGGGCAGAGAGCATATAAAAGATTAAAAATTCAGAAGTCTTTCTTCCCACTACAGTACCACCACCACCACCCTTCTGGCGCTTTAGCAGGGAAGTGGTGCAGGGAAGTGAGAGAAAAAGTTAAAAGGCTTTCCTTGCAGCCCAGCACTGCCCCCTCTAGTTCTCTGTTGCTGGCTTGGAGAAGAGCCAGTAAATTGGCTCAGGGGGCTGGTGGGCCATTGAAAGCAGTTTGATGAGCCCAATCTAGTCTGGGGGCCATGGCTTTGCCACCCCTGGTCCAAAGCTTTTTCCTCTGCTCTCAGAACAGCTTACAAAAATGTTGGCTGTATCATCCGTAGAATTTCCTTCCCACTGAGCTAGGACCCGAAGACCTGCCATCTCCAGTTGGATTGTAATTACGGCAAAGAAATATTTGAATTAATTGAGGGGATGCATTTTTTAGAGGTGCTATTTCTTGCCTACTGATTTCTTGTAAAGATTTGGTAGCTTTGTTTTCCCAGTAAGATCAGACTTTACAGTTTTTTTATTATCCACTTGGAGTAGGCTGTGTGTGTTGAAAATACTCCCTATGTGGTATTGATTTATACAAGCAATCAGTATTTCCATTCCAATAATCTTTTCTGATTCAATAATATAATAATTTACAACTCAATTCCATTTAGTTTTACTTGGAAGTAAGTCTCACTGAGTTAGTTCAGTGACGCCTACTCCCATAGATGTTTGCATTGGGTCAAATGGGAAAACTATGAACCTCAAGCCAAGGTGAACCTCAGACATTGCATCACATTACAGTGGCTGCACCCAAGCAGCACCCAAATTTAGCAAGAGTTAGTGAGAATTCTGTGCTCACCACTGAGTCTTTCCATTAATACCAAGGTTGAAATCAAACAACACAATTCATCTAAAGGCCTGAAAGAACAACTGGGTTTAAACCAAATGTTGGAAGATCAATAATGGTATAGCAGTACAAGTCTCCACGGGGAGGGCATTGGCTCCTAGAAGCTGTCAGCATGTGACAGCAGCTACATCCCAGGAAACAGCTTCAATTGGCCTCCTAAACCAGGTGGTGGTTCTCAAATCCTCAGAGAGTTAGAGACTTCCCCTCCATGTGAAGGCAGGCTCTGGCAGATTGAGCAGTTGAGATCAATAGTGCGTCCAATGTTCAGAAGGTGGTTTCTGCACGTGCTGTGGAGGGAAATGAGGGGCAGATGGGGCTTGCCAGTCTGGGAAGCTAGCTCTTCTAGGAGAAGGAAAACTTTGATCCTAAACCTCCTCTGCCTTGTGTCTATATTCATTTGTGAGAAAGGCTTCAGGAATAAACTCCTGCAACTTCTGCAGCCAAGCTGGCATCAAATGTTCAGCTCCTCTTTCCTTTGGACCACATTAGCTGACCGAGAGGGGGGTCTTGTCATCTGGGCAGCCCATGACCTTCTTACATTGCCCAGGCTTGCACCCTGGAGAGGTCATGTAAGTGTTGCTAATGCAGCAAAAACAATGCGGGAGGCAGCAATTATGAGTTACTGGTCTATGCAGCCACAGCAGATGCTGTGATTCTGCAGTGGTTTGACTTCACACACACACACACACACACACACACACACACACACACACACGGCAAGCTCCATGAGCCTAAGTTACCAGTGGGACCCAGCAGCCCATCGCTCCAATCACAGGGCTTAAGACAGCCTATAAAAGGAAAGGTGCCCCAACAGGCACCTAAGTCATTGAGGGATTTATAAGTCAAAACCAATACCTTAAGTTGGACAGTGTAGTTGGATAGGCAGGCAGTATAGCTTCCATAGGATTGGTGTTACAAGGCAGCATGTTTGCACTCTACCAGCAGCATTTTGCACTAGCAGCATTTTCCAAACTATATTCAAGGGAAATGCTGCAAAGACTGCATTGGAGTAGTCAAGATATGAGCTTACCGAGGCATGTAATTCAAAGGCAAACCAGGTGCCCCTCCCCATGGGAAAAAGAAGATAAAAACAGGGACCTTTGGGACATAGTAGAGAGGCATCTGAGATAATCTCAGAGGTTGAAATGGTGCCAGGCAGCAAAGGAACTTTCTCATTCTCCTTTTAGTTCCCACAGTGCAAAATAAGTGTAATACAGTAAGTCAGTTTTCTAGGCATCTGTGTTAGGGGTTTACAGTAGAAACCTACAATTTCCCATTGTGGGAGTTTACGGCAGTTAGCAGAGAGAAAGAGAGTAACTTCCTCACATTCCCATTTTTTTCACTGTCAGCAGACCTCTCTGACCCAACATCTCTAGACAATGGTGGGCCCTCTGCTGGATAGGTGACCAATCATGGAACCATATTACTCAAGGTCTGATGTAATCTTAATTGAATCTTTGCAATTATTTATCAGTATTATAATATAAAACGTTCTCTCTATTGTGTGGTATTGATGTATGAATTGGCTGTTCTTGTGCCATACATAGATTTTTATTCTGTATATGTGGTTTGTTCAAACTGAGTTCTCTGAAAAGAACACTAGCACACAACAGATTGTTTAACATAATAAACCACTATAATGATGGCATTTTACAGGCTTATATAGCCAGTGTAAACTTGCAGCTAACTTAGCATTGAGATAAGTACATCATGCCCTGAATTGTTGTTAAGAGAGGTTGTTGTCCGCATGTGTGCACACTTAAATAAGCTATGTAAGGTATTGTCTCAACCCTGAGATTTTGCACCCAAGGAAGCTTATATTTTATTGTTGAAGAAAAAAGTAAAGCAAATTATTGTATGTATAAAATAATAGAAATTCTTGAAACTGCTTAGCTACTAAGTTTATCCCAGCACACTATTTCATATCAGTAGACTTGATAAATTTTAATCAACACTTTTGGGAACATGTTTTCAGTGTCTAAATGTTTTCTTATTTCTTTTGGATATATATGTAGCGCATCTGAAATTTGGATCAATAAACTTCATTCTTGTATTACCCTGTTGTTGTTGTTGTTGTTGCTGCTGCTTCCAGTTCCTTTTGGTGTAACAATTTGTTTGTTGCATGTTGTGAAGAGGTAACAGCCATAATTCTAAAGCCTCATTTCAAGATGACAGTGATAATTAAACTTGTTAGTTGTTTGTTGTACAAAAGGTCTCCAAATGACTACAACATATTTCAAGTGTGAGTAAAAATATATCACATTAACACATTTACACAAAAATACATTCACTGGATGGGCAAGAGCATCATACCTGGTAACATTGCATGTGCCCAGCACCACTTTATTCCAGTTCTTGTTCAATATATGTATCTTTTTCGCACGCCAGCCAACTATCTGCCTTTAATATGGAAGCTTGCCTTGCTAACAGTGTACACATGGGCATAGGGATCCAGGAGAAGTAAGATATCAAACATATTCTTTCCTATTAAGCATCACCAGGCCTTAGAGTAGCAGAATTAGGTGATCAGTTTCTTTAAAAGCGTAGGTGAAAGGGATATTCTTGCTTTTGGGGAAAAAATTCCCTGGTGTTTGTTAAAATTAATCCTGCCTTCTATTAATATAGATTGTGTAAAATGGATGCTGCTACATAATGCAATTTGTTTCTGTAAAGCTGATCTACCTTTACAGCAAATGTAATTGGTTTGAGATAAATTGCTGATTTTTAATTTTGTGGATAATGTGAAACCTGTTGTTAACATAAATAACTTTTTGGAGAGCAATATGTAATGCTAATGACTTGGTGAGCACCTGTCCCTTGAGTAGTTACTCAGCAACAAATTCCCTAAATTTTGCTTGCATTCTGAGATTAGGGTGTTTTTTTTTGTATTTCACATTATTCCCCACATTCATTCTCAGTTCTTTTTAGCATGTAGTGCTGTTCAAACTGAAGGCTGCATTCACATGATCAGCTCAATTTAAGACCACCATGCTTGCATGTTATCAGTTAGCAGGCATACAAGTACCATAACTTGTAATAGTGCAGCTAAAAACCAACAGCGACTCATTAAAGAACACAGCTGTCATGGGTTGGCAGTGGTGTTTGGCCCTCAATCTCTTAATGGTTAAAAACAAAGCAGAGGAGATATTTAAGGAAGAGATTGTCTCCAGCAACACTTTGGTGGACATGGGAATTCCAAAGGCTCACAGAGGTCCATCACCTGCACAGACTTACCCATTTGCTTTGGGAAAGAAATTTATGTGAATGAGAACTCCATGTAACTATTGGAACTTGCCCAACACTCAGAACTGAGGACACTCCAATACAGAATATTATTTTTGCTTTCTTTTCCCTAAGGAGAAGTCAAAAAGTAAACCTGAGGGTTTTCTTTAGAAGGAGATGTACCTTATAAAAATGTGTGTAAAATTACTGTTTACAGTCATTGTGATATAGTGAATATGTTGTTGGGTTTTGAGTTGAGGTACTCTATTCGCTGTGGGTTAAACCACAGAGCCTAGGTCTTGCCGATCAGAAGGTTGGTGGTTTGAATCCCCACGACGGGGTGAGCTCCTGTTGCTTGGTCCCAGCTCCTGCCAACCCAGCAGTTCGAAAGCACGTCAAAAGTGCAAGTAGATAAATAGGTACCGCTACAGCGGGAAGGTAAACAGAGTTTCTGTGTGCTGCTCTGGTTTGCCAGAAGCGGCTTTGTCATGCTGGCCACATGACCTGGAAGCTGTACGCCGGCTCCCTCGGCCAATAATGCGAGATGAGTGCCGCAACCCCAGAGTCGGTCACGACTGGACCTAATGGTCAGGGGTCCCTTTACCTTTACCTTACTCTATTCTGCTATTTATACTTGCCCAGCAGTCATTCAGCATTCTGTGGCCCCTGAGCCTTTGCAATTGCCACTGGGCTATTTTGAGGATACTCTTTTCCTCCTTCGTTTTTTTTCATAAAACATTTTTCCTGCAAACTTCTGCATTCCTCCAAACCTGCTGATTCCTGCTTCTTTTGTAAGGAAGGTGCTGTATTATTTCCGAGAATGCACTCTTAGAAATTTGAGTTTGGTATTAGCTGGACTTCCTCCTCCTCCCCCACTGGGCCATCTACTCTCAACTGCCCTGAAGGAAGGATTCCAGGAGAGAGAAGCACATAATAACACCTCACAGCTTCCTATTACAGTGAAATAAAGAGAGCAGGGTATCAGCATGCTTGGGCTGACTCCAGGATTTGGAGAAATAAAGAGTTTAGGGGTGAAAAACTAAGGGGCATACCCCCAAAGCCTAATGAGGACTCCGTGGTCACAAGATGCTGAGTATTTCTTGGGGGAGAAGATTGAAAACCAGGTGGAGGATTAATGGAAAGTATATATTGAAAAAAAGTATGGAAATGAGCACTTGATCTGCATCATTTTGTTGTAGATTCCTAGTAGTAATCTAATTGATAGGTCGGTCGGTTGCTGAAAGGATGACTGGAGTCTTGGAGGAATAGGTGAGTAATAAGAACTAGTGATCTGCATCTGGCTAGCATAATTAAGTTTGATAGTGGTACATAGTGTTCAAGAAGGCAAGCTTAAAACCTTTGAAGAAATATGGAGACTATTTTTCAATGCATCAGTGATAATGGAATGCAGTTTATTGAAGTAGCTCTTGGTGCAATTGAAGCACTTCGTTACCTTTTTCTCTTTAGCTTACTCTCCCCTGTCTCTCTTCTTTTCTTTTGGAAAAAGCAACCTAGCATCATAACCTCTGTTCTAACTGGCACTGTGACATTTCATGCAAGTCGGCAGGAGGAGGGAGAAAGGTACCTATCTGAGGGAATGAGGCGGCTGGATAAATTGTTGTGCTTACAGTTCTTGGTCACGTAGATGCTTTCTGTTAAGAACATAAGAAAAGCCCTGCTGGACCAGACCAAAGACCTGTCTAGTGCAGGCTTCTGTAGCTATCCAGATGCCCACAAGCTTTAAACATGTTGCTGTGAAACACATTTGCTTGGGATTTGACTCCTATCCTTGAAAAGATGAAAGATTGAATAAAATGATAACAGGAAGGAAAATGATGTTTTCCTGGAGAAAGCAGCACTGAAATTGTCACACATTATAGGTGTAACTGGTAGGAAAATGTCCTTTTGGAGAAACAAGGAAGCTTGTACAGTCATACCTTGGGTTATGAACACTGCGGGTTGCACGTTTTCGGGTTGTGGACCACGCCGAACCCGAAAGTACCGGGACGGGTTACTTCTGGGTTTCGGCGCATGCGCAGAAGCGCAAAATAATGTCATGTGCATGTGCCGAATTGTGTCAACGCATGTGCGCAGATGCAGTGCTTCAGGCTACGAATGTTGTGAGTTGCGAACATGCCTCCCGCACGGATCACGTTTGCAACCGGAGGTATGACCGTACTTTGCTAGATGTGCATGCAAAAACATTAAATCATTGCTTTGAGCCAACCAGTAGGTTTGTAGGCAACCTGAGGGACAAGAAATGCCTACAAGCTTACATTCTGATCTTGTGGAGTGGCATAATAATTGCAGTTGAACTGCACCACTGTAGTTTAAAGACACTATTTTATCTGGACACTCTGTGAGGCTATATGAGAGGCTTCAGTTCCTATCCTGAGAGAATGATACAGTGAGCTTTCAGTAGCACAAGTATGCTGTATGGAGGGATAGAGGACATGGGAAGGAATGGGAAAGCATCAGTGCAGTAGCTCATAGGATAAGCCCATAAACATGTTTTTGTATCTGTAATTAGACCTACCGTACTTTTCTTTCAATCTTGATACTTGATACAGGCAACCGCAGATTTATGCACATCCAGTTGATGCATGGCTGTTCACACAAGCATTGTTGCGACCCAGACGTAGCTGGAAAAGGGGGTGCAATTTTTTGAATTTGTAAGCAAAAGTCAGCCAGCTAGATATACAGTTCATTCCAAAATGTCATGTCAATACTGTACATGTTATATTAATTTTAGAAATGGTATTTAAAAGTACAAAGTAATAAAGCAGAATGGCCACAGGTTTTATAGAAGGCATTAACATCCTGATGAATGATGCTGATGACTCACTTTTCTATACCAGGAAGGGGGTGGGGCTGCCTTCCTTCCAACCTGGCTTGCTGTGGTGGTTGTTCTCTTATGTATGGTCACCAGTTACAGTTTACTAAAGATGTAGTCTTTTCATGAGCTATTGTTCAAGTGGGCGTGGATAGGTAGCAGTGTGAAACAGGAGCATTCAGCAATCCCTCTGCCTGAATCCCTGCCTCTCACTTGGCTCTTTGGCCATTTTATATACATCCTATACATAACCAATGTTTGCAACTGTCTTAGCAAGTTAAAATAACTACTGTAATCGTCTAAGGATAAAAGGCTAGCATAGTCTGAACCCTAAATGGAAATGCTGTGTGACTTTGCTTGAAAGTGGAGGATTTATAGAACATATTCATTCTAAAGTAACAACATTGGACTGAAATATATGTAGAGGGGACTACTTCACAGTATTGCAGTCAGGATCCTGTGTATCAATGAAGACCTGTCCCATGATTAGGGTCTTGATTTAGTTTTCTAATCGGGAAACACATTCATTCTGTATGTGCAAGTTACTATCTTTCCCTTCACTATAACTCACCTATAAAGTATTTTGCACAACAAACATACTTTGTTACTTGTGTTTTTGCTGAGCCAACTGAGATCTGTTCAGTATCCAGCACAATATTCCTTAATTAAGCAGGACAGACCTGCCTTCAGCCTTAGATTCCCCCCACCCCCTGTTCTTGTTGTCCTGGCATGCTCTTTAAAGGTTGTTGACTAGAAGTAGGGAAAAATTAGGACAGTCAAGGAGAGTTGAGAACAAATGAGATTTGGCAGATCCAGATGTTTCCTCTTGATGACCTGTTGAGAGAAGACTGGATTCTGGGGAGAGGGAGGTGAGGGGCCACAGCTTGGTGGCAGAGCACATGCTTTGCCTGCAGAAGGACCCAGGTTGAATCTTCAGCTTCTCCAAGTAGGACTGGGAAAAGAGTCATATCTAAAATCCTGAAGAGCCACTGGCAGTCAGTAGACAATAATGACCTAGAAGCGCCGCAGGTAGCTTCCTTTGAAGGGACAGATGAAGAAAAAAGGGAACTAGATTTTTCCAAAAATTGTTTTATTTGTTATATAAAGTATGTATGGACAGCAACCATTTTGCACTGGTTCCCCCCCTCCCCCCGGCATTCCTGGCCCCCATGCACATTGGCGGAGCACACATAAGCCCACCCCATTCGATCCTCTTTGGGGTTCAGAAAGATCTCTGTGTTGACAGTTGCACGGCACCTAACGTTCCACAGCACATGGCTGCCACCTGTGGATGTAACCCTTCCATTTTTTAAAAAAGTTCCAAACAGCTTCTGGGATATTTAAATTCTTATTATTCCCCTGAAGTATTCCAGGAATTGAGTAGACCTGCTGCTGTGAGCGTAAGCATGTGAACTTTGCATGCCGTCTGAATCCAGACTTGTGGTTTGTCTCACTCCACACAAATCATGAACTGTAAATCCAAGACAAACCCTTTTTTCAATTGCATTTAATGTTTCTACTGAAGGCATTTATACTTTCTTTTTGTTCTTATGATAACAGCAAAAGTCTTACATATCAGACAAGTACTGCCTCTGTTGACTTTTTGGCACCTATTGAAAACCTTTCTCTTTCAATAAGCTTTCTGAATAGAAAAAGTCCCAGCTGGTATCCGCACTAGGTTTGAAATATATGTGTGTGAAATGGTTTTATATATACTTTATTGTGGATATTTTTATTTTCCTTTATTGTAAAATTGCTTCAGGTTGCTTCATAGGAAGTTATTCATAAAACAATAAATTAAAGTTTAATGTTTCCAAGAACTTACTGAAAAAATGGGGAAATAGTTCTGGGAGCTACTGAGCACATGCTTCTAAGTGGTTGATGTCCCACCATACTTGGTTATGATCTTTGTTAGAGTTAGTCAGAATATGTTCTTCTATTTTACTGGATGTTTCAGATTGGGTACTTGTTAGGTTTCATTGGCTAGAAATGGCTCATCCTAGTTATGTTAAGAAGAAAGGTATACCATGGAGAAACATGTAAAAAATAGCTTGTGGAAGAACTGGTTTTCTCTACTATTGTAGCCCTGTTAGTTTCAATTTATATGAACACTGACCACAGCATTCCAGAACAAATGTTTTCAATAGAAAAGCTTAAACTTACGTATGAAATGTGTTTGTTTTATAAGTTTTAAACAATTAAGATACATTCAAAAAAAGAAAAGAAAAGCTTAAACTTAAAAAGTTGGAGAGAAATTCTCATATTACTGATTAACGAGAGAATGGTGATCCTGTCTGTTTTAGAAATATGTTAACATAGCATTCTAGAATTGCTGCAGACTTGTAGTAAATATTCAGCAGATGTTTTATCCCTATGTTTGAAAGCCAATGTTTTGAAGACATGTAATTTTAGAGATGTCAGTTGGTAGCATATTGCCATCCCTTCTGTTGATTTTTTTGTATTCTCAAAGAGGTAGTGAATGTTGTGCCCTCCAGATGTTGTTGGACTCCAATTCCCATCAGCTAGAGCCAGCATGGCCAGTGGTCATAGATGATGGGAGTTGGGAGTCCATTATCTGAAGGGCACTGTGTTGGCTATCCCAGCACTGAGGTGCTACAATTAAGTAACACATGATTATATACCTCTGTGTGGGGTTTTTTTTAAAAAGTTTTCATTCAGAAATAAAAAGCTTAAGCACTATTGACTGGAATAAATTGTGAGTTTTGTGAGCAGCTGACTAGAACCATTCCCCACACCCCCTCAGTATGCATGCTCATCAGACTGGGGGGAAATAAAATAAAATATTGAGCAGTGTTCAACAGGAATCAATGTTGGACGCAGTGCTGTTCCAATTTCTGTTTTTTGTTCAGTTACTTGGGTGAAGGATTAGACAATATACTTATCCAGTTAATGAATGATTCTATATCAGGCAGAAATGAAACACCTTAGAAAGATGCCAGGTGGGATATCAAAATAATAAACTGGAGAGCTGCACAGTAGCAGCAAAATTAAAGCCATGAGAACAAATAGTGATTTGCATCAGAAATAACTAAATTACAGGTTGAAATTTGGTGGATAACTAACTGTCTAGAAAGTCACACTTCTGAGATTATTTTAGGGGGGTATGGTTCATAACAGAGCTGTGTTTCATAACAGAAAATGAATCTGCAATGTGTGGCATTAAAATTTCATTAGAGGAGAGCTATAAAAAGTTCATAAAGTAAATCATATGACGAAAGATGGTAAAAACCGGGCATGTTTGTCGTGTGGAATAATCATTCATTCTATCCACTGAGAGGACATAAGGCCCACTGGGCTTAAACTAAGAGGACAGATTTAGGTTAAACACTGGAAAATTTTCAAAACTATAATAGCAATTCAGGAAATAGACTAAGTTGCCTAAGGAATTATAGTTTGCTTACCTTGGATTTTTTATGATCAAATTGGATAGGTATGAATTGCCTGTTAATGCTTTGCATCCTAAACACTTTAGGAATAGGCTACCTTTTCATGGCGCAAGAACCTAGGCTAATACAGCATGGCATCATTTTAAGCACCAGTGCTTTTCCCTGAACATGTGGCCACAGGGCCTATTTGGCCTGTGTTGAGATGTGTAAATGTAATGAGGTCCTAATTGTCCTGTGTGTGTCTGAAGGTGAACAGTTGATGGGAACACACCTTACTGATTGACGTTTGACACCTTCACTAGTTACCAGTCTGTTTCCAAGCACAATTCAAAGGGCTGGTACTTAACCATAGAATTGTAGAGTTGGAAGGGACCCTGAGGGTCTTCTAGTCCAGTCTCCTGCAATGCAGGAATCTCAACTATGTCATGCATGACAGATGGCCATCCAACCTCTACCTATAAATATTATCAGAGCAGCTCACATCCATAAAAAATTAGAAACACCAAACACCACTTATACATAAAAGTGTGTAAACCTAGACACTCATCCGTTTTAACCACACTGCTCAAAGCCTAGGGAACCAAAAACAAAAACTTCCGCAAAGCAAGGTAGTTGGAGCTGCATATTTCTTTCTCAGTGAATGTTATTGGCCTGTATGAACGCTTTGTTTTAATGGTAGAACTGCAAATCCAAAACAGTAAGGTTAGAGAGCAGGTGACGCCTTTGTTTGGTGGAGCCTTCTGTTCAGGAAAAGGGGGAGGACAGTTTAAGAGGATATGCAGAAGAATAACAGGCATTGTAGAAAAGTGTGTTGGGGTTCTGTAGTTCAGTACTTAGGAATGTGGTTAATGAGACATTTTCTGAACATCTGCCCTAAAGATGTAGTCTAATCATGCTTCAGAGTAAAGCTGGAAACATGTTTGACTCCTATATTTCTGCCAGTTAGAGATTTCCCTTTTTTTTCTTTCATTTAAATGTGTGGAGGTATGGGATTTGAAGCCAGAACTGTGAATGAAAGGTAGCATTCAGGGTTGAGGATAAGACATGCTTGCTCAAACTGTTAGTGGGTACAAACACCGAAGAAAGAACAGGGGAACTCTCTCAGCTCTTAACTTGTATAGGAAAACCCTTCTGAAGGCTTATAATGAAAGGTACTTACACTTGGGCTACCCTTGGTGGATTTACAGCTTAGCTCTAGTCCCTCTTCCCAAGACCCTGCCAAGTTTGACTTCATAGTCTCACATGAACACCCCTGGAATAGATGAGGTAGCTATCTCCCAAATGCTGGGTCTTTTTGAGCTGAATGGCACATTACTGCTGAGATTCAGTCACAACAAAGATTATCAGCAGATGTACTGACATGCAACCTGTAGTGATAGTGTCTGATCAAAGGGCTAGGTGGCCAATCTACATAATTCTACAAAACGTTGTCCTCATCCTCTGCTGCTTTCAGATTACCTTTTCTACTTGCAATGATGAATTGCTTTTTACATCTTCTCTTGACACATTATTCCTGAAGGCTCCTTTGCGGAAAGTAGATTTATATCGCTACCTGGTAAAGGCAGAGGTCTTGCAGAAATGTTTCCAGAGTCAACATTTCTTTTAGTTAGTAATTGCTCAGCAGAAGGTTGCTGTCTACATGAAGTATTTTTCTGCTATGCTGTCCCCTGGACTGGCGTCAAGGAGAAACAAAGTACTTCAGGTATAACGAGTTCTTGAACTCAACAGGTCTTGCTTAATGGGACTTGATTCTAGCACCAACCTGGAAGTGCTCAAATTCAGACATGCATATATAACACTTGAAGTTTCAAAGCTGAATGTGTAGATCAGTTATACTGAAATGTGTTGTGTTTATGGTGATGAACTTTATGCCATTTTTTATTTGTGACCATTCATTCATTTTAGCCACCTCTTGGTAATTGTGTGCATCCCAAACTGTTTAACCGCAAATATGAGAAACAGCTGAATCCTGAAATTTTTGTTCAGGTGCATGCCATGAGAAGACTGCATTGTAGGAGGTGGTTGGTATGATACAATCAAATGTCTATATTCAGCACATCTCAGAATCTTGTTATTTGTTACTGTGGGTATCATAATGTGGCTGTGTGTGTGTGTGTGTGTGTGTGTGTGTTTGTGTGTGTGTGTCATTTCTTGGTTTACAAGAGTATGTGCAATGTCTCTTTTTCAAGTCACATTTTCTACAGATATGTGTAGGGTTTGGTGTCAGCGTTGCTTGTGCAGGTTCTCTTTACTATTCGCTTGTGTTCCTTTGGTGATGAGAGAGGTTGGGGTAGGCCTAGGGTGTGGTTGTTTGTTTGTGATTGGCTGTGGTGAACTTTGTTCTCATGTGTGAGAGGGGTGGGTGGGTGTTTTTGGATCAAGTTAGCCATATTGAGTCGTATGCTGTTGGTGGATTCTTGTCATCTTGTTGGGCTGTGTATGTGATAAAGGGGAGCCATACTGGGGTGAAGGCATCTTCTATTTGTCCCTGGTTAAGATATTTATTTGATGTGTATAGCTTACAGCTTGAATCATCTTAAGCTACCTTCCCTGATGCAAGTTTGGTAATAGGTGGATAGTCAGGATGTCCAAGTAGGATCTGTTAAGCATCCATATCCCCTTGCTATAAAGCAGGGGCAGCAACTCTGTGACCCTCTAGATGTTCTTGGGTTTCATTTCCCATCAGCAACAGATAGCATGGCCAGTAGTCCGAGATAATGGAAGCTGTAGTCCAGAAAACATCTGAAGGGCTGCATGTTTATCACCCCTGCCCTAAGAGTAAGTCCATTGTTATTGATTTCTGAAATACTATTCACAAATCATGGAGTTATGGACATCTCTCTGCTAGCTCCTAGGAGGAGGGGGGACCTTCATTTCAGGCAAGGCCTCTATAGTTTATTTTGGGCACACGTGGGTGTGTGCATATAATTATATGAAAAATTGGCTTCCTAACCAAATACAAATGCTTTTATGTTTAACAATACTGCTTCACTAAAGGAACGCTTCCAGCACCCCAGTTTTCCCTGCTACTCCGCAGTGAGCTTTTCCATTGTATACACAAGTGATCACATTTTGACAATATTATGTTTAGGTTCTGCAAAACCGTAATCAGTTGTATGAATGCAAACTATTCAGGCTATATAATAATTTCCTAAGCCTGCCATCTCACACTTCATTATTGTAGAGAGAGGCAGGCAAATGATAAATTGCTTGGAAATCAGAAATTGTTCATCTTCTGGAAAGGCTTAGTGGAAGGAGAGGAAGGGAGGGCAGAGGTTGAATGTGCTTTTTAAAAAACATCTGTAGTCTGAGGCATGGTAAAAAGCCTCTACATGTTCTGTTAAAACTGAACAGGGGGGAAACTTACAGAAATAATGAAAATTAGGATTGCCTTTGTCTTCAGTGTAGCAATGTCCTAAAAGAATAGAAATCTAAATAAATTACCATGCTGTTTAATTTCAGCTATTGATATTTTTTGAAAAAATAGAATAATCTACAATGTTTATGGCAGTGTTCTGTGCCTATATATTATATTAGTATTTCTGAAAAATACTTTTAGGTCTTGTTGAAGCTTATGCAAGAGAGATTGCAATGATTTGAATATCTTAATAGTAAATTTCCCATCTCATTAATAAAGAAATGCAAAGGATATTAACAGAAATTTCTGTCTGACTTGTAGAGAACACTAAACTTTTAACGCATTGCAACAAAAATAAACTCATTTACTGCTGCACAAAAATGATTATGTCCTGTATTTGCCTGCTGTAAATTTGATTTATTCCTATAGTAATTACAGCAGTTGATTTGGGGAAAGTTGAAAACATTTCTTTCCTCAAGCATAACAAGGCTTCTCTGTTCCCTTTGCAGCTGCATTGCAACACTTTGAACTTGCTTAGCAGACACGACAAAAGGGTTTAATTAAAATACTAGGAGGATGAAAAATACATTTGTCTGCATTAACTCTGTACAGTTCCTATTCTTTAATTCTAATAATAAAAAGAAATAATAGTATCACAAAGATAGAGGTTATCCTTCCTTATTGTCTATGCCCTTCCCCAAACGCTTCAATAAAGGGTAGAGCAATTCTGCGGGAAGGTTTGGTAATTCTGCTGCATACCCTGAAGTACAATTTAATTATTAGCTGTTGGAAAATAGGAAAGAGAGTAAATAAACAGCCTCCAATGCCCAAGGTCACTATAAAGCACAGTTGTATGAGGAAATCCACTCATCATGACAAATAAAAATGCACGATAATTCCTAAGACATTTGCAAGTATGATTTCCTTTATTTTCCAGGTACAATTCTCTTAATGTGTTCAGTTACATATTTTGAATATATTTGGTTGAGTGCTCAATATACTTGGTTTAATAAAGTTCAGGAACCTGTAAGTAAATCAGTTGCCCTAATCAGCAAATGAATACATCCAGTCTATGTAAAACAAACTCATTTTGGGCTAGAAAGCTAAATCAGTGCTTAACTTTTTGATGTGAAATATATATACCAAGTTCTACTTTTGAATTTTGATGACAATGGAATGGAGAAAACCACCTTATACCAACGCAGAGGGTCCATCTAGCTCAGTCTAATTATTCTGGCTTTAATCTTTCATAGCCCTGTCCAGAGATGTTGGTTTGCCTTTTGCAATCTAGCTATGTGTTCTACCATTAACCTTCAGATTTTTGCCCAGCCTTTGTAGTGGTTGTCATTTCAAAAGCTGCGGTGGAAAAAAATGGGCAGGGTGTGCGAGCTCTGTATAGATAAGTTAAATTGGTTACCAAGTTGTGGTACGGTATGCATTAGTACTTTTTGCTGTTGAATCAAAATGATTAGGAATCAGTGCGTGTTTTGAGTTTGCCTTAAATTTGACCTCTGGGTATTTAGATGCATCGGAAGATTCATCTGTTTCTGTGAGAGAATGCCTTGCCAAGAGTGTTGTTTTTCTTATAGCAGATATGACTCTTTGTTGCCTTCCTCTCTTGCTAATAAGAATCTCCTTAGCACAAGGCTGGGGATACTTTTTCCATTTGACTCCCCTCCCCCATTTGAGTCAACATTGCCATGGCAATGATCTTTCTTGGGCCATATGCTGGTGGTGTGTAGGGTCAGAGGCATCCCACACTGTTTCTCAAGGTCATCACCACTCCACGCCTTTTCTTTCATATGTCTGACCTATTTTGATCAGGTGTATGCCATGAGAAGACTGCACTGTAGGAGGTGGTTGGTATAATACAATCAAATGTCTATATATCAACACCTCTCAGTATCTTGTTGCTTCTGGGAGCAAGTACACCCCTCCCATAACCTCACTGAGGCAGCTAGCGGGGAGAGGCGTCAGAATGGGAACAGAAGGTGAGAGGCATCCTCATGCGACTTTGCTGCTTTTGCCACTCCTCCTTTGGCTATGTATACCTGAAGGAGCGTCTCCACCCCCATTGTTCTGCCCGGACACTGAGGTCCAGTGCCAAGGGCCTTCTGGCGGTTCCCTCACTGCGAGAAGCCAAGTTACAGGGAACCAGGCAGAGGGCCTTCTTGGTAGTGGCACCTGCCCTGTGGAACGCCCTCCCGCCAGAGGTCAAAGAGGAAAACAGCTACCAGACTTTTAGGAGACACCTGAAGGCAGCCCTGTTTAGGGAAGCTTCAAATGTTTAATAGATTATTGTATTTTAATGTTCTGTTGGAAGCCGCCTAGAGTGGCTGGGGAAACCCAGCCAGATGGGCGGGGTATAAATAATAAATATTATTATTATTATTATTATTATTATTATTATTATTATTATTGCAATGCAGTCAAAGCAAAATTCCAAGTATGTTTGGTACTTGGCCAATAAATTATTCCAATTCCAATTATTATAGGAGCTGCCTTTGTCAACTCAGTCACTTCCTGGGGGGGGGGAGGTCCTGTCTCTGCCACCTAAGAACCAGAGCCCGGAACTGGCTAGGAAGGCCCCAAGGACTGAACCACTCATTACCTCCTGTGCTTGTACCCCATGGCTGCCACCTGGGAAGAGCAGGGCTGCTGCTGCCGCCAGTTGCTCCACTCCAGCTCTAATTTTTGTTTCCTGTTGTCTTCCATGAGCCGATGTTACCCCAGGCCACCTCCAGTTGCCTCAGGCAGTGGCAGGGAATTGCACAATATTTCCTCAAGTGGAAAAATGTATTGCACCAGCCCTGTTTGAGACAGTCCATAAAATTGATTACCATCTTTTCTTCCCATTTAAAATTTAACCACCTAGTCAAGCTACGGTAGGTGGTATGCACAGAGGGGTGGCATTTTTGTTGCAGCTCTTGGGTCAAATGAAAGCCATGGCATGTAAGGCTTCCATTATTTCATTATTTTTGCTTTCTTCACTACCATAATAGAAATTCATTTTAGGTTTGCCATGCTTTATGTTTTGCTGCCTAGTTATTTCCTTTGACTCTTGGATTGCTGGGAAAAATGGGTTCCCATTGATGGATGCTGTTTCAATTCAGCATTTTATTTTTATTTTTTAATGAGAGTTGAAAGAGGGGGGTATGTTGGCAGTCATGGCAACGTTCCAGTGGAAACACTTTTCTAAACAAGTGCTTTATCACTCATCAGATCTTTAACTTAGATTGATTCAACAAATAAATACGGTAGATAGCCCATTTACTGAATTGTCCCAATTTGTTATGATCAGGTCTATGATCTGGAATTCAATGTTGTTTCATAGGTTAGAATAACTAAAAGACCAACTTCTGTTCATTAAACCATCTTTCAGCTTATTCTGATATTTCTGGGTTTGATAGTAAGTGCAACCTTCAACATAAGCATTATGTGATCATAGCTAAGGGTTGATCCAGAAGAACCAAACAGTTTCATATGAAGACTCAGACCTGGAAATCTCAACAAGCTTTCACAGTAGCATCTTTTTGAGGGTTGCTGACACCCCTACACCATACATTTACTTCCAAATGTTCTGCTTGACTTTTTAACTAGTGCAAAGGATTTCCAACTTCATTATCTATTCATTTAATAGTGATGTTGGAAAATTCTTGCACTTTTAAAAATTAATATTACCTACATAAGCATTGTAGAAAGTGTTCTGTGAATCATGTGGGTATAGGCCAGACATCTACATCCTGAAAGTAAAACTCAAGAATGCTCTTAAACTACAAAAGAATAGCTGGGGAAAATAGAACATACACTCAGATATAAATGAAGCATTATAATGTGTTTAATTTTAGCAGTAAACTAACATAATTAGTGATGATAAGTGCAAGACATAGGCTGAACTTGGAACCAGGTTGTTAATGCGTTCTTGAATTATAGTCCTTCTGCCTAGGGAGAAATACAGCTTGTCCATACTCATGATTATTTATTTCCAAGTATTTTACCAGCTTCATGGAGCCCTGCCCATGTGATTTTTTTAGTTTGGTTACTGCACAGCTGTCATCACATTTGAATACCACAAATTATGCTACCACAAATTTTATAGCTGAATTCCCTGCATTTGAGGAAATTGCTGGGGTCAGCATACTTGGAGGGCAATGGATGAGCCTCACAATGGGAAAACCTCCTTCATGATCTCCCCTGCCAACTGTTAGGTACTCATCATAATTTGTTTACAATTTGTTTCATGGAGTCCTGCTCATGTGAAAAATTATTTTTGGCATTTACTGCAAATTGGTCCTAAGAATTGTTTTAACACCATTTGTCACACTCTACCCATAAGTAGGCACTGGACTGTTTTAGAATTTCTTGACCACTTTGATAAAAGTTTATCAGAGGATTGTTTATTGTCCTGAGTATGCATTTAAGACTTCAAGTACAATGCAGTTGTCTCATTTGATGCATTTTGGAGCAAACTCAGTCTGTCTTTTAGAAAAGTTGAATTCCAATAGGCTTAACCATTGCTATGCCAAATTGTTACCAATTTGTGTCTGCTATAAATATTTGTCAATGGTGTTAATAAAAGTAGAGTTCAATATACTTCTGTAGGCCCATAATACCCACTGAGGCAATCTGAAGCCAGATCGTTTGTCCCTTGTGCCATATTTATAACAAGCTGTTTGATTTTCTTGGGTGAAACTCCTCCTTTGCCAGGGAAGAGGAGATTAGGCATGCCACTGTTACAACAGGGAGAAAACCAATGTGTTTTGAGCAAATTGCTAGCTCTGCCGTTCTCTTGTTTTTCAAATAATTGCTCGATTGGATTAGGGAGGGGGAATCAAAAAGATGAGTTATAACAGTTTTTCTGTATACTTGTGACATGTATTTGAAACATGTGGCTGTGGATCTTCTGGCTGCTTCATGGGCAGTCCTAAAATCAAGGAAGGCAACAGCTGTTCGTAGGGTCTTCACTGCTCTAGAGTTTCTGGTTCTTAGCTTCAAACCTCTTTTCCCTTGACATCAGTGATAGGCTTGTCTTCTGAGGAAAGAGCCAGTTGCCCTTTGGGGTGCATGAATCCTTCAGCGGTGAATGGCACAAAGCAGTAATTATTCCCTGCCTCTTGTGATCTGAGTAGTGGAAGCTGTGTGCCTGGGCACATCATTAAATTTCCAGGCAGCATGGTAGTTATAAGCCTAGGAAGAGAGTGATTCTTGTGGCATTTTAATATGTTGGGGGTGCGAGTACCCGGTAACAGGTGGTATTTAAAAACCAATTAATATTTGTGAATAACAATGTGTTATTGGTAAGAAAACAAATCAGCCTCTATGTGAATATTTATGATGCTGATTTTTCAGGGCTTCTGGAATTGCACAATATTTCTCCAGCTGCCATTGCATGTTATTCTGCTGTCAGAACAATCCTGCACAAAGCTGAACTCCCCCTGACAATGTGTAGCCACGTTCCTGGGAGTGAGACAGTCAAGTAGATTAGCAGAGTGTAATTCTTGAACTGTGTATTCTCAATAATTCAATATTTAGGCAACCGAGTTCCAAACATTTTAAATATTCTTTGCCATTACAGTGAACTATGCAATTTAGTATACAATTTCATCCTATTAAGAGCCAAGCCATGCACACAGATAATGCTATGTTTGAAGTGAAAAAGGGTGTTAAAGGTTGTTTTGTCTCAGTGTTCTGTGAGCAAGTGTTTTACAGTAGATCAAACTTGCCTAATGGTTCTTCATAATACTTTCATTTGAACTGCTCCCTGTAGCTTGTGTTTGGGGGAACTCAAAGGGGAGAATCCACTTTGTTTCTTAGTGGGGCGGAGTTTTCTATTTCATGCATGTTCACATTGCCATTTGAAAAGGATAATGGGTTTTTAACCTCAGTGAATCTTAGATTGCAGTCTCGGTGCTCATGGAGCGTTTCTTAGTCTTTTACAGTGGGATAAATTTGCCTGTTTTTCTTTTTGTCTTATCATAGCCAGAAGCCCTGGGCTTGCTGCATCTTTTGTGGAACATCTCTTCCTTTGACTAAGCAGTGGTTATTTTTATTTATTAAAAGTTCACTAAAATAAGTTCTTAAATAAAGCTGCATTTTTATTATTTCGGTTACAGTGTGTGTTTTTTAACTTATTTACAGTGAAATTTAATTTAATGAAATCTTGCCTGGAATGGAATCAAATGGTTGGTAGCAGTCCTGGCTCTAGTCAACTTCCCAACCACAATGTTTTTCTGCTGCATGTGGAGAGGGCAGGGGAACTGCCAGAATGCCATGCTCTAGCCACTGCTGATGCTAATATGTAGACATTTTTATCATGGTTGCATGTTTTGTAGCCGTACACAAGGTACACAAGGCAAATGGTAATGAAATAGCTGGTATTTCTGCTACACTGTTTAAAAAAACCCCACCTTTCCTCTTCCAAGCATGGAGGGTAGGAGGAAAAGGAGATAGCTGCAGGCATGGCAAGAGCAACATTTAGCAGTACGGTAGCATCAGCAACAGTTGAGGAGCCTAGGAATTCCAAATTTAGGCAGGCACAAAGCAGATAGGATGTTGCTCACCTGACCTGTCTTGTCTGGCTTTATCACTCTGGGAACCTGGTAGCCTGCTTGTGGTCAGAAACATCACAAATCCCTGAAGCAGATGAGGGAATAGCAATCTGGCACCCCTATTCAGGAAGCCCTGTTACCAGGTGCCGCACACAATTCCATGCACCTTCAGACACAAATGAAGTAGCTGCAACCCAATAACTTTATCTCCTTCCCCTTATTATTGCAAGCTGCACTCTACAAAAGCGTGGAAAATACTAAGCCACCCCTGCAATGTGGAACCCTAATATTTCAACCTTCTCCAACAGATTTTAGGCCATCTGCATTTGTGGTGCACCCCATCAGTGAGGTGGGTGTAAAGTCTATCATATGTACATATTTTCTCCAACTTGGGGGGAAGGGAGGGACATGAAATAGGATAGTACTCTTGTTAACAAAAATAATTTATGTTAAGACAAATGTTTATTATGAATTTGGAATACACAATCTGGTATTTTAATAGGGAAAGGTTTATATATAGTTAATTCTAGTCTATGTACCAAAGCAATTCACTCACTAAGTTTTGATCTAGAGTCAGGTGTATCACTTCACGTCCAACAGAAATCTTCTAAAATGAAGAATTTAAAATAAGGAAATAACTGGGTTTGAGGGTTGCAATATTTACTGGTTTTACTCTTTTTTCACATCTAATTGGCAATAACTCATCAGTCAGTTCAGCATTTCTATTAAGTACTAAAGTCTGCATAGGTTTGTGTGATTACTAGCAGAATACTAGCTCCATTTGAAAAAGAATTCTGCTTAAAATAGTGTTTTTGTGTGGTTTATTGCAGAGCTCTTTTACTACAAACTTGTTATAGTTATTTGATGAGGAAGAAAGGATGCCCTCTTAATTTTCTTGGGCTGAGCCCTGGCAGGCAGAACGAGTTCTGGTACTGTGTTTATTGCCCGATTAGGATCTTTCTAGAGGTATGACACCTATGCAAGTGAGTTTCTTGTAAATTCTGTTCCTTCCTTTTGATGGGGAATGAGAGAAGGCTTACTCCTTTGAAGTTGCATCAAGGTAGAAACAAAGTGTCAGATATCTTTCTTGCTTTAAAAAAATCATTTGTTTTCTGTCTTTTTATGCTATAATTTTAAAGCACCTGAGCTGTTCGTTTGTTCTGCAAAAGCACAACGCAAAGGCAGAAAGATACCCCTCCTTTCCTCTAAGTTGTCTGTAGTTCATGGCGGGGGGAAGGTATATAGTCTCTGCCTCTTGCTTCTACATAGAAGGCAGAAACCACAAGTTATTGAAGATGCCCGCCAGGAAGGCAGGGAAAATGTTGCTCCGTTCCTCTTGGTTTTCTGCATGTGCCATGGGGACCTGGGATGGTGGCAACCCAAATAATGGTTTATTAGTAAAGCAAGCACAGGGGAAGTGAGTAGGTAATGTGTGGTCTTGTCATGTGAAAGAAGTCGCAATTCCCATTGTTCCTGACAATTAGCCATTTTGGGTGTAACTCATATTTTTATTGCACTGGACAATATTAAATGTGATTACACTGAAATGGGAGCATTTCTTGCCATCATTTAAATTTAGGACCTGGTAAAATACATGCATTAGACCAGTGTTTCTCAACCTTTTTTGGGCCACGGCACACTTGTTCCGTGAAAAAAATTACGAGGCACACCACCATTAAAAAAGTTAAAAAATTTAACTCTGTGCCGCCCTATATTATAATTATGACTGTAAGAAACACTTGCCAAATATTGCTTTCCGGCGGGGCAGTGTTGTGTATTGGCGGCCGCCAGGCTCGTCTGCACTGAGCTTTGGGAAAGAGGAGGAGAAATATTGCTTTCCGGTGGGCAAGCGTTTTTCATTGGCGGCCGCCAGGCACGTGACAATGCAAATCGCCCTTCTCGTCGCCGCACGTCGCGGCACACCAGCCAGTGTGCCGCGGAACAGCGGTTGAGAAACGCTGCATTAGACCATGTTTATCTTGGTGTACTTTGTGATCCTTGTTGTGGGTGAGACTTATTTTATCTGGTTATGATGTTACCTTAAAATTAAACAAAATAATTGTTGGTAAACAACCGTAGCAGTTTATCAAGTTGCAGATTGTGGTGACTAATATTCATGGAGTACAGAAGATCTTTAAATTGGATATCACCATTTTAGAACATTTGACCAAGATGCTGAGATGTGTTTGTACTTGGCAAGTGTCCCCAGAGGTATTGCAGGATTTGAGAGAGAACCCTGTTTCATTGGCATCAAAGCCTGAAAAGTACTAAAGCTCTTGAGGTCTGAGAATCATAGGGCAAACTCTGCCAGGAGCAGATGGCTTCTCATAAGACAACTGTGAAAAACAAAGGTGGGGAGAGACCTGTGCCAAAATGATAATGGTCAAGTGTGGTCAAAGAAGTGTTGACTAAAGATGGAGCAACAAATGGGAGAGCATCACAAAAGAAATGAAGCAATGGGGGAACTAATTGGTAACCAGGATTTCCATTCTCTTTAATAGCTTATGGTTAAGTTCAAGTAATAACCAAAAATCTGTTCAGCAGAAATGGATGTTAGATACCCGTCATGCCCTACATGCACACACACAAGAAAGTCAGAGCAAGCAAACAAGAGCAAAAATGGCTGTCATTAGCATAGAAATACAGAGGGTGACCTATCTTCTAATACTTAGCAGCCCACCACTACCTTATACAGTAGCTTGAAATATACTTAATTAGACTTGGTTTTTGAGCATGTTGGCTACATACAAAGAAAGCTGTATGAAAAGAAGAGAGATCTCTACCAGTTGGTTGTACTATAATCAAGGACATGAAGCTTAGAAAAGTCAAAGAGAGATTGGAATGTCCTGACATATCTCTGACAAGTGTAATATTTTCCTAACTCATTATCTGATAGTGGTTAAATAACTAGTCATGAGCCCTCTGCTGATATCACCCTGTGATTGTTGAGGGCCTAGGCAATGCCCTTGAGGAGGGAAACATGTACAGCACATATTTAGAAAACGTTGTGGCAGCGCAGTGAGTTATCAGGGTGTCCTTTGTAATTTAACATTTTATGTGTATTACTTGTGCATGGTCTTGATGTTAATAGATGTTTTGTGAGCTAAGGTGAGTTACGGTAGTTTTCTGTGGAGAAGATACCCCCCACCGCCCAAAAAAATAAGGGTATGATAGCTCTGGGAAACCAATTTTGTGTTTTTTTGTGAGCAAACCTTTTGTTGTTTTTTAAAAGCTGGAAGCAGGTAAGCCTTGCCTATGGAATATGTTTCTTGTGGGGCGGGGGTGAGTGGCATGCAGCAACATCTTTTAAAGTGACTCTTTTCCAAGTCAGTTGAAAAGCAGCTTTCTGGGTCATAGTTTATCTGTAGGGGCTCTTAAAAAAATCATTTCTTCAATAATATCAATTTGATTTGATTTTTGAAAAAAGAGAGAAATGACTTCATTATAAACAATCCTCCTGCAATGCAGATAAAGGGGAGAAAGCAAATGGGGGTGTTCTTTCAAATACAAGTTATTTCAATCTTGTCAGGTTAGATATGTCAGAAGAAAGAGTTTTACAAACAAGTCCCTGAAGATAAACTATAACCTAGATTAGCTGAATTCAGAGTAGGTTTTGTAAAACTTGGTAGCTGTATAACTTTTGAAATGGTCTCCTTGTTTTCTTAACAAGGAATACAGTAATTGAATGGTTGTGGATTTTGGCTGCTCCTAGGCAAGAGGCCATCAGTGGACTCCTAATCCTGCCTTTTAGAGCACTCTTCTGCTTTCGCAAACTATGTCTGTCAGGTGAGAAAACACTCTTAGAATGGTGTTGGGAAAGGGCAATGGTGAAAACAGAGGTAAAAAGGGAAATCCTATCATTTAACTTTCCTTGTAGCTCTATAGATTTAGTTCCTCTGTTTCTCATTTCCCCAACCTTGAATTCAGTTCAAGCATTTTTGCATCTGTTTATTATATGTTTTTTAAAAGCCACCAGTACCGGTATTTGAGTGCACTTCCCCCAATATTCATAATTTTGTTTCCACTTTTGCTTATACACATTTTTGCAAGCAATTATCTCCAATATTATGTATTTATGTACTGTATATGGTCTGTAGCTCAACATTAAAAAAACTAAGATCATGGCCACTGGTCCCATCACCTCCTGGCAAATAGAAGGGGAAGAAATGGAGGCAGTGGGAGATTTTACTTTCTTGGGTTCCATGATCACTGCAGATGGTGACAGCAGTCACGAAATTAAAAGACGCCTGTTTCTTGGGAGAAAAGCAATGACAAACCTAGACAGCATCTTAAAAAGCAGAGACATCACCTTGCCGGCAAAGGTCTGTATAGTTAAAGCTATGGTTTTTCTAGTAGTGATGTATGGAAGTGAGAGCTGGACCATAAAGAAGGCTGATCGGTGAAGAATTGATGCTTTTGAATTATGGTGCTGGAGGAGACTCTTGAGAGTCCCATAGACTGCAAGAAGATCAAACCTATCCATTCTTAAGGAAATCAGCCCTGAGTGCTCACTGGAAGGACAGATCGTGAAGCTGAGGCTCCAATACTTTGGCCACCTTATCAGAAGAGAAGACTCCCTGTAAAAGACCCTGATGTTGGGAAAGATTGAGGGCACAAGGAGAAGGGGACGAGAGAGGATGAGATGGTTGGACAGTGTTCTCGAAGCTACGAACATGAGTTTGACCAAACTGCGGGAGGCAGTGGAAGACAGGAGTGCCTGGCATGCTCTGGTCCAGGGGGTCACGAAGAGTCGGACATGACTAAATGACTAAACAACAACAACATGTTGTTTTTTCCCTAATGCATACATTTTTATGTACTCCTTGCATTTTTGAACACATCTTTGGTTAGATGGCTGCATTACAACTGCAATGCAAAATGTAGGGAATCCTGAACATTTTGGGAAGTGCATATTATGTCAGTTTGCAGTAAAATGCAAATTTGGCTACAGTAGGGTAGGTCACCTCTAAATTGAGGGCTACGTGCCTGTTGCTACTCTGAGCAGCGTTTCTTTGCCTGTGTGATCTTGGGATTATGACTCAGTTGCAGCGTTGCCATCAGGGCAGGACTATGGTGTAGAAATCCATGTTCACCAGAATGAATAAGAGGGCCCCCAAAACAGCTGAGATGGCTTGCTACATCCTGAAGCAATACAATTAACATCAGAGTATAAAAGAACCTATCTGTACCACCACCCAACTGGCCCTTTGAGAAATGTGCATCCTGTGCTTTGGTTTTGTGGTGGAGAGGCTTTACAGGTTCATTTACTTCAAATGTCATTGGTACAATCTGAAGGTTCTTAACCATGATATGGTAGTAATATGCTTCCTCACTCCCACCGCCCGTTGCAGAAGTGATGCTTGAGCAAATTCTGCTGTATTACGGTACATCATATTTGTATTTTTGGGACTTCAGGTAAACTTTATGTTGGAAAGGCATAATGTGAAAATTAAGCTGGGGCAATTTTTATGCACCAGCAGATCCCAAAGTTTGATCCCAGCATTCACTGGGCACCTTGGCAAAACACCCTTTGAACTCTTAACATCTTTAATTTCTCATGATACCAGTGTAATTAATGTAGGGGATTGTGAAAGGCCTGGAGTGCTGCATAAAATGTCAGAAGCAATGGAATTGGTTGATGCAGTGCAGCATATTTAGCTCATCTTGTTCTGAATATGCTTTTGTAGCTTTCCTGTAGTGGGAATCGGCTTTTAAGACCTGAATATCTCATAAAACTAATGTTAACAGGCAGTTTAAGATTGTGCAAATTTCACCTTTTTTGCTGACAGCAGTAGCCCTCTGCTCCTTTTTGATTTCCTTTCTTCCATTAGTATATGCTTTGGCAGTTTTTGTTTTGTCATTGTCAAATACTAAATTAATTTTGGTTCCTGAAGCTTATACAATAAAGGTGACTTTAGAATCATCATAATTGTCAATATAACTTTCATACCACATAGCGTTTACCAGCTACTCTTAGGCAGTGGGTTGAAATAGCTGCTCCATGGTGTGTCTGTCTGAAGCAGTTGAGGAATTCATTGAATATTCAGTGTATACAAGGCTATACGCATTAAGGTTTTGGGTGATGACGCCTCCTTCGAGGAGGCACTCAGCTGCAGTTGAGTTGGTTTTGTTTTGTTAACAATGCACTCTAATATGACTCACACCTTAGTAAGTATTGTGTTTGAACTTGTACTGAACGGGGGAATATATGAAAAAGAGATGACAGAGGGGCAAGATACCCAGGTTTCACTTCTAGATATATTATGAGAATTGATGCAATTCTTTATGCAGAAGATGTCATGCTGTGGGCTTTCAGGATGCAAAGCAGTGTCATGATAGGGACTGTGGCAAGAACAATGCCTTCCTCTGGAACTGAATTTGTTGTGCTGCACTCGAACAATTGTGTAATTATTAAAGAATAACATTGATCCAACAGAAATATAAAGCACTGCAAACTGAGGAGAGAGTCAAATATTTAAAGAAAGAAATCCAGAAAACTGGCTAAGCTCCAGCACTCCTAAGAACATCTTAGGAATTTTTAAGAGAGTCCTAATCTAAATGAAAGTGAGCAGTATGATGCTGTTGCCAACAGAATAATTGCGTGCAACATACAGCATTATTTCTACCTTGTGTATTTACTTCTGATTTGACTCTGCAGTTGTATTATGTGGCCATATTTTAATGGTAGAAACTAGCAGGAATAACGATGATGACTGACGATGATGGGGAGAGGGACTCATTAGTAGAGTGTGTGTAGAAGACCCCAGCTTCACCCTGCCTTATCCAGTGACCCCCCCCCCCCCCGGTAGCAGGAAAGAGAATTGAGCTAGATGTGCTAGTGGGATTACTTGATTCAAGACAGCTTTATATGTAGGGTTGCCAGACTCAATAGAGGACAGGACTTCTGTGCCTTCCTTGCTTGGAAATTAAACAAAGGGTCTGCTGGTTTCTCTTTAAGGTTTCCAGACTCAAAAGAGAGGAGGGCAATTAAAGGCACAGAAATCCTGTCCTCTATTGAGTCTGGCAACCCTATTTATATGTGTAACATTCTGGGTTGTATCAGGAGATACTGTACTGCAGGAACTGGACAGGTTTTACTTTTCAAAAAGAGAATTGCAGGATAAGTTTTCAAACACTAGTTTGGATATTGGTAAAAATTTCTTTGTGGAATGCTTTTTAGAATAATGTAATTTTAATTTCCTTTCAAGTCTAGCACAGTGTCCTAAAACTTGATCCGCTTGTTATGAGCCTGTATTAGCCCAAGAATTAACTGGTCTTAAGCAAGATTTGCATTTTCTATTCACCACCCGTCTCTGTCCTTTCCGAAATTCATTTTGTGTATCTTGCTTGCTGTGGAGATAACTCACAATCAGTTTTGGGCAGCACTCTGAAGCATGGAAAACATCCCCCCCAAGTAGCTGTAACATATGGAACAAAATGAAAGTATGAGATTTGACTTTTCTTTCAAAATAAAAGAATTTTCAAAGCTCCTGGCTAATTGTGGATAGTGTTTCAGAAAATTTTATGTTTTCAATTGTTTTTTTCTATACTGCTCTTCATCTGATGATACCAGAGTGGACAGTTGTAAGGGCTTTATTGCTAGGACACTACTTTCCATAAAAAGTGTTAACTGTATAAAGCTCTGAGAGTCAGAAAGTAACATTTCAATTACTTCTAAAGCCAAACACTTAAGAGCTGCTTCCAATACTTCTGTACCCAGTAATTCAGTAAAGGCAAGAAAAAACCTCCAGAGGTCATAGGTAGTTTTCTTACAAACCTCTTTTGTTAACAATAGGCTTGTATCTGAGTCTGTTTGCATCTTCTCTACAGCTTTATCCTTTTAAAATGTTTTCTTATCTTTTCCTTTGCAACACATAAGTGCTTCCCGAAAGGCCATGTGTGATGTCATGACACAGCCACTATTGCCACAGTAAATGTTAATAAGTTCCTCTCCCATCTATTGGATTGGATTGCTTGAAGAGAGTGGGCATCATTAAAAATACCATGGCTGTGTGTGTTTTCTGAGCTGGTAGCTTAGCCTCTTACCACATCTAAAATACAGTTGAATTAAAGCATTTTAAACCCGTATAACATATATCATCTGCACTGGCATCCAGGAATCCCTCGGGTTCCTGAAATGACTTATGTTAGGTACCTTTCATTAGAATGTGTGGATGGTGTTAATGCAAATTTGTACTGCAGTGGAAAAGTTGAAAGTTACTTGCATAAATTTATATTTATAACTTGCAATCAGAAAGATGCTGTCTCATTGCAAACTTTTTGTTTGGTGTTACTCCTGTTAGATCTACACAGGGTACTACATTTGCTTCAGTACTAGAACCTTCTGTAGTTTGTTCTGGTGCATAACACGCAATGGATAGTGCAGTAAATACAAGACATACAGTATATAAATGGAGCTCCATAAATCTTTCATTCCAACATATCAGTTGCAAGAAGGAGCATCTTGCTGAAGGAATGGCTTGTAATGGATGCGGTGAAACACAATGCATTATGTGCAGTGGTTAAATATTAATATGCATAGGCAGTGTTTAAAGCTCAAGAATGAATCTTACTGAGGATGAAATTTCAAAGCGCTTCGAAGGTTTCATAATGAGGCTTCTGGATGTAGTAATCTCTGCTTTACCAAAGGCAGTTACTCTTTTGTGAACTATATCAACAATTAAATTAAATTTTGTTTCTCAAAAAAGCTTTTGCTGACACACAATACTGAAGAGTTTAGAGTAAGGGTCTTTTCAGGTCCTTTTTAATTACCTAAAAATGTTACTGGTATTTGACAGGGGACTGGATTGGCCATTCTGAAAGAGCAATTATATGTCTCAGTTGTCTGTCCTCTTTTTAATCATAAGGATGCCCTTTTTTCAACCAGTTCCATTACACTAATGAGGGCGTCTCAGTGAGAGGTGTGAGGTGTGGTTAATATTAAGACCACCTTTTCTTATAGCTACAACCATCTGTAGGAATTAGTTTCCTCAGCTAGTGTTTGGAGGCTGCCTTCCTGTTCAGTGGAACACAGTGCTTTGGAATCAGAGAATTCATGCAGATAGCGGCTAAGGAGACTTAAGATTGTCTTTGCGGTCTTGAGTTCATTGTTCTGCGTAGCATTCCTTTCCCATATACAATGCATGCAAAATCTTAAAATTAGTAGTGTGAAATTTAAATCCCACCCCAAGTTCTGTTTTGCTTTTTACATTGAATAGGCATGCAGTTGAGCTTCCTCGGTATAGAAAATACTGATTATTTCCCCCGAAATGATTCCAATTTTATTTCAGTTTTTGTAGCTTATTTGTTTTTGTCAATGTGTGTTGTCCATTGATACTATATCAATCTAGTCTTTTAATTGATAAAGTGCACCAGAAACTGATTTTGATGACTTAATCTATAGATGTTATGACAAGGATGCCATTACCTTTTGTTGGATAGCAGTGTGACTGATTGGTTGTAGATGTTCCTGACATAGCCTGTCAGAAGGGGCTATTTTATCTGAAACCAGTATGGTTACAGATGAGAGCGGTCCTGGGAAACATCATTCACTTTTACTAGCCACATCCATCACTTCCTAATTATTGCAGTTTTCAGGTAAGAAACAAGTTCTCCTTACTGTCCCTTAAGGGACTTGATTGTCGCTGATGTAACCAGTCTCTGCTCAAGTGACATGGGAACTAATAGGATTAATTTACTAGATTTAGGGCACACCTCTGCTTCAGGCTGAAATACATTGCTTTAACTTGGAGCCATATAGTCTTAGTGTATATATATCAGGTGAATGTGCTGACACTAGTGATGCTAAATTGAGCATGGTGGCTGGGCTGAACATCCTAGTATTCACACTGGAAACTAGTCATTTTTGTTGAGTACTTTAATAGAAACATTATTCGTAGTTTGAAATACTGTCCTTCTAGCCAATGAAACACTTTATATATATATATTATAAATACTATGAAAAAATATTGATTTTAACTAACTTTATTCCCCATGGTTGTATGATAATCTAAAATATTTGACAAGAAATTGTGAAAATGGAAAAAACTAACAAAATTTAAAATCACATTTCAAAATGATATTCAAAATTGCAAAAAATAGAATAGAAAAAATAGAAGTTTTGGTCAGTTAGAATTTGTAAGGACTTTGATCACTCTGAATGTCAAAGCTGTGAAAAAGGCACATGTCAGTTTCTAGATTGTTGAGAAACAATCCTCTATATATTTAAATCTCTAAATGATGTACAACACAACACCCATAAAACAGTAGTGTAAAAGCATGTAAGAACAAATAAAAACAGGAATTCGTGGAACTGAAACGCATAATAAAGGGTCTTATGGTTCAGGGAAAGACTGGGGTGGGGAAAGTCTTTACAAAATTCCTGAAACAATTGATGGTAGCTACTTCACATAGGACAGAAGGACAGGCATTCAGAAAATGCTCATCATCTGTTCCCTGCCCTATGATGTTTTGTAGGGTGCTGTACCATGAAAAGATTTCCCCCATATGTTCTAAGTGATCTTACAGGCAGTTTTTCCAAGTATCCTGGTCCTGAGTTGTCCAGGGCTTTATATGTTAATCACCAGACCTTGAACACAGCCCAGCAGCTGATCAGCAGCCAGTGCAGTTCCTTCAGCACAGGCGTAACATGTTCACATCCAGCTGCTCCACTCCGAAAGCTGTCCACATCATTCTGCACCAGCTTCAGCACCAACCCCATGGGAAGCCCCACAGTGAACTCATTGCAGTAGTCCAATCATGAGATTACCAGCACATGAAACATAGTGGCTAAGCTATCAAGATGAGGATGTATGTAAGGTTGTCTATATCCTAGAGCAGGCAAACCCAAAGTGGTGCCATTAAATTGTTATTTAATGTTTCAACGTCTCTGACCACTAGCCATGCTAGCTGAAGATGATGAGAGTTGTAGTCCATTAAGATCTGGAGGATACCATGTTGGCTACCCCTGCTCTAGAAGTAGCATTAACACAGTATTTGGGGAGTGCTAAGTCAAGATTTTACAGTGAATATTTTGCTGGGTCAGGATGAGGCTATATGTAATTATACAGTTTATATACAGTACGCTCCTTTGTAAAGCAGAGGATCAAAAAATAAAATAAAATAGAAAATAACAAGTTGTGAGGTATTTGCTAGTTATATTCTTCTTGAAGAAAATGTATACTTATTTACACATTTAAAGTGCTGGCTTTGACTGTACAATCTTGTAATAGCCATAATTAAATAACGTGATAATGACAACAGCACTGTTTCTGCCAAGGATGGGTGATACTGACTTCCTGAGACAGAACGCCCCATTTCATTGGCATTCATTTTGAATTCAGGCCCAAGGGTAAAATCTACTATCCATAAATGATGCAGGAGTGGGTGGCTCTTCCCTCTCTGCTAAATACATTGCTGGCTTCCCCCTGGCAGGTGTAAATTGGTCAATTAATGTGATCCTGCTGGGCACAGTCATAGGCATCTGTTATGCAATCTACCAACAATGAGACCCAAATGCTTCTAGTTTTCTCCTTCCATTTTTCTCTGTCCATCTCATAAGCTTAAACAACATTTCATGCAGAATAAGAATAGCAATAATTATTCACCAGTATCTGGAGGGGAATGAATCCTTGATAGTACAGTTTAGATGGTTGGGAGGTGCAAAAGCTGTTACATGCCACAGCCGCCTGTTACAAAATGCATTAGATTGGCCTGTTCTAAAACTTTTTTTAAATGAGGGGAGTGTTTTTCTTAGAACTGTTTGTAAAAATTAGAGGTGGATATTGTGATCAGTATGGTCAAGTACTGCTACAAATGGATAATGGTGAAAGAAGAAAAATGTAGGAACAGTTGCAAACATTTCCACAGAATCCATAGCAGCTGCCAAGCTCCCCTCACCAGTCGTTGCCCACAGACACTTGTCTTGAATTGTCGGTTCACCTTCTGTTCCCTGAAGCTCTCAGTCTAATGAAGTATCACAGTTGCTCAAGGGGCAGGCAATTTCAGACGACTGCCCTGCTATGCAATTGTTCTGGAGGGTTCCCCAATCCTTCAGAGTAGATTTTTAGAGGTGCAAGTGGCTAAAGGTGAAAGAGGGAATAAAACCTCTCTTCCGAAGTCAGTATCCCCTAACAATTGCACAAGGAAAGCAGCAGTTACAGAGCAGTAAGATAATGACTTTATGACAAAATATGCCCCCTCTCCCAGTTTGTCCAGGGAGGGTTGCTGGGATTTGAAAGTACACAGGTATACTTTTGGTTGTGGAAGATATACCAGTATCTGGAGGAAAGTCAGGTAATCACACAATGAAACCCTTTTATTGCATTTTTGACAGTCGCAGATGTAGAACTTTTAATCTGTGATATTTTAATGTATTTTGGTATTTGAAGCCACCCAGAGTGGTGGGGGAAACCCAGCCAGATGGGCGGGGTATAAATAATTAGTACTGTAATAGTAACAGTGGTAGTAGTAGTAGTAGTAATAATAATAATAATAATAATAATAATAATAATAATAATAACAACAACAACAAAACAACAACAACAACAACAACAACAACAACTGTCAGATTGTCAAGCCATGTCTTGTTCAGACATACAGTTAGGAATATAGGAAGCTGGCTTATACTGGCTCAAACCATTGGTCCATCTAGTTCTGTATTGTCTCTCCAGGGTTTCAGGCAGGAAGTACTGCCCCAGCCCTACCTGAAGATGCTGTGGGTTGAAACTGGCACCTTCTGCATGCAAAGCAGATGCTTCTGCCACTGATTTGCTAAACCATGGCTTGTTAAATCATAGCTTAGCAGCCAGGAACAACCAACAGGACCACACACTCTCTTCTTGTCTCTTCCTTCCCCACACCTTCAGCACTTACTTCCTGGTTTAAGTAAACCACAGTTATGCATTACATCCAAAATTGAGAACTTACTTGTAACCAGACTTAAACCACAGTTTCCTGTTCTGATGTAAATGTTAACAGCGGTTTAATTAAGCAAGGAGGTAAGTGCGGAGGGAGTGTGTGGTTCCCTCACTCCCAGCTCCTACACTATGATGTAACAAACCCATATATGTCTGAATGAGGCCAATATCTTCCTGTCTGTGGGTTAACACCTGGCTACCAAGCAGGAAGGTTGCCCTGTTGCAAGCCTAGTAACTGTTGCTTCTTATTTAATGATGTTAGCATGCATGGTGCGTGCTTCTAAAGTAGTAATTTTTAATTTCATTTTTTCCAATTTAAAATGAGCTTTTTAATAATGTAGAACTTCAGAGATAGAAGCAATGTATTTGCATATGCCAGCTATGCGCCATCAGGTTTGTGTCTTTATACATTCTGTGTTTTAGTATCAAAGCCTGTTTTGTTGTTTTTTATTTAATAGCACCCAAAGGTGCGCTAGGCACATCACAGAAGGTATAAAGAGACACAGTCCCTGCACTAAAAAGCTTGTAATCTAAATTTAGGATTGACGTAATGCATGTGGATAAGTGAAATTGAGTGTCTTGCGTGTGAGAACGAGAGAAGACAGCAGGAGAATCATTTGTTTGTGCAAAGCAAGGCAACTACATATGTCAATAAGAAAACAAAAAATGTTGGTGAAAACTCTTGCAGTTAATTGACTTGTAATAACTTAAAGGAGCATAACATCTTGTTTGAGTGTTTGGACAATTAGGAAATGTTCAGACCATGGGCTGATTTGGAAAGGGCATTTTTTGACACCATCTGTGAGACCAGCTGTCAGGAAAGAGAAAATAAGGCCCACAGCCGTTAGGCAAGGCATTGTGTTGATGGAGGGAAAGGTATCTGAAGTAGTGAGGCTACCCAGGAAAAAGGTTTAAATAAGATCCTCATTCACCTGCCTACCAGTAGTTCATTTTTGAGGATTAAGCCACAGGTGCTGATTCCTAGTTTTCACCACCCTTCACAAGGCAAGGTAGCGGCCTTCCTCAATTCTGCTGGCAATCCCTTTCTGTATTGCTGGACTACAAGACAGCTGGTCTCTGAGAGGCAAGTATTTTTGGAGAAGCAAAGTAGCAGCACAACCTCCTGCTACACCTTTTCCAAGATGGCTGATTTCAGTTGCTCTCTAGGCTAACTAACCCTTTCCGTGGTAAGAGTCCACTATTGGGTGTTTCTTTCCGCATATATTGTAATGTTCTGTGCTCCACTGTCAGCCTCTGTAATCCTGGCAGCACCTGTCTGTTGATCACAGGAGTTGTTACCTTTTTTCTCTTGCTCTGCTACATCTTTGCTCTTAATTCTAACCCTTCATGCTGTACGTAGGTATTACTGAGATTGAACATAAATGAAGCTACATTACACTCAGGGTTGTATGTTGTCATCTTGCAAGTACACAGAAAGTGAATGGAAGTTCAGCTTCCAAACAGTCTTAATTTAGATTTATAAAAGGAAAAGCAAGCCTCGAAGCTGTATGGTTATGAAGTTAGGCTTGAGCTGCTAAAATCTCAGAAGCAGAAGAAGTGGATGAAGTAGATTTCCAGTGATTGAGGGCGACATGTGCAGAGCTTGTCAGAGGCCCAGGGTGGGAGTCTTATTAGAATAAAATTATAAACTCAAACAAAAAAGCAGCTGGTCGCTGGTGAGGCCCAGGGCAAGTGTACTCGGCTGGCCATCCCTCTCTGCATGGGCCTGGTTGAGGGAGGAGCTTCAGTGCATGGGTCCTGCATGGCTAGAAAAATCCAGGTTTTCGGGAAAGGGTCCTTCTCAGTCTGACTACTTGAAAAACTCTCTGACTAGAGATGTCTAACTTGGGACAGTCTGCATTTGTTCTGAGTTGCAGCCCCCCTCCAAATATTCCTATAAGAATCATCCCTTGGAAGATGCAGTCTAGCACAGTATGATGAGAGGGACTTTATAATGATAGCCACTGCTGCATGGAGAGGGAGAGGGTGTTGCCTCTGAGCCTTCCACTCCATCGCCTCCACGTGTCCCATTGCACACCCTGTTTCCTATCTGCTGGATGTAGGTGATGGGAGAAGATAGTGGAAGAACAGAACAGGATGCTCATCCACTGCCTCAGAATTTTTAAAGCTTTTGGGAGGATCTATGGGTTGCAACCTTGCAATTCCAACTTCAGTAAAATCAGAATGCAGCACATGCTGTTAGTACATTTCTCAAAGAGACAGCACTGACTTTGAAGCCCTAGCGCCCTAGCCTGGCCTTCAAACTAATTTCTGATATTTGGGATTGAGGCAGCTCCGAACCTCTGAAAAGCCCAGTTCAGCCTAAATTCCCAATAGTGTGTCATGTGTAGAGCAAGCCAAAATTAGTAGGATGGGGATCATCGACTTCTGGGAAAGGTTTTCTTTCCTGAGAAACATTTGATAGTACTCCTTCCCCCCCTTGAAATATCAGATTTTTGATATTTTGGAAGACTGAACTGCAATGTATCTGTCACTTCTCTACAGACTAATTTGTGGGCAAGGCTTGTGCCTGCATTTAGTCTTTTGCAGGGAGTGTGGGAGAGGCCATCTGCCATTGCTTTTCTACGTTACTTTCCCAATGATTGGTGTGGGGTGTGGCGGAGAGCAGAGTTCGAGAGTTTTCTGCTTTTGGTAGGTACTGATACTTGTTTGAAGACAAATCTGATATATCAGAGTTATATTGGTGTTATTTAAACCAGTGGTTTAATATGGTCAGATGTAAAGAAAGCATGTGTTCCTGAATCCTTTCCTCTCCCTCCTCGCTCCCCTGTTATAGAATTTGGCCTAAGTAAGTGTGCCTGAATGTATGCAAGTGTTGTTCATTCTTCATAACATGCCCTTAAAAAAAAAAGCTCTGTGTTCATGCAATTTTTTTTAAAAAAAGATTTGATTTGGAAGACTGATTAGCAATCTGCTGTATTCTTCAACTGAAGGTTGGGGGCAGTAGTCCAATTCACTGTTTATTTTGAGGAGGGAATTGCAGGTTCTTGTTTTCCTCAGTCATTAGATAAAGCAATTTGACTAAATAGCAGTTTTAATCAGGTTTAATGACGTCTTCTCTGTGTGTAAGGGCCCATAAGATATTTAAGTCTAAAGGTCTGTTGTAATCAGCTAGGTTATTAGATTTGTTTACAGATCATATGCTATGGCTTTCCTTTGATAACAATGTGTAGTTGACCTTTGTTCCTAGTTAAAAGTTAATTAGAGAATAAATACAGTTGCCCCCTTACTGACTGGGGTGTGTTGCACTGCATGAAGGGAAATACTAAGATAATGACTTGCCATATATGTTACAAAATTATAAAACTTTGTTGTTTAAGTGTGCCGAGTTAGCCTGCCATAACTCCAACTGGCACTAAATGCACGATATAAAAGCACCCCAATGTTTAATAATTCCTTGTATAATAAGGAATAGTAAGTGTGGACCCTTCCCCAAATTGTCATCTGAATTGTTTCACATGGTGATAGGAGGTTTAATTGTTCTCTCCTTAGCTGAAATCCTGATTAAAATCCCCTGCTCTCTGATCTGTTACGTATTAGCTTTCTCCCTAAGGCTAATAATACTAAGTGAGTGGCAATTTTAATCAGGATCACATCTGGGAAAGGAAGGGTTAAACCTCACCTCTTGAATTTCTGGTGAAATCCTGGTGCTCCCCCCTCTATTTTAAAAATTGTGAAACTCACATAGCAGGTGTGATTTTGATAGGGAATGGCTTGCTTAAAGCTGCCTAAGTGAGCTCATGGCAAAGTAGATTTTCAAATTGGGGACTTCCTGATTTCATGGCTCCATCATTTAGCTATTCTATCACAGTACATCAGTGTAATTATTCAGGCCCCAAGGTCAGAAAAAGCAGATTAGGAATGGTGTGGAAAATAATGCAATTGACTTTGAATTTCACCAGCTGAATCCAGAGGGAAATAAAGACAACTCCCGATTTAAACATGTCTGATTGACGCAAGATTGCGGGCACGAGCACGGCACTGAACCTGGAAGTGACACTAAAGCGTCACTGAAAGGCAGAACAGGGAAGCGGCGGAATGCTTTAGGCAGGACATGTGCAGTGGCCCAGAATTTAACCCCTGTACAAAATGAGGAAAAGCTCTCATATCTAGGTTTAGGGTTCTAGGTAAGACATTGTGTAACTTCTAGGCAGTCTTTACACAGGGACCTCTCTTGTGTTACAAATTCAAGAGGATTTGGAACTGGGTGTGGGGCATCTTGTGGTGGTCCTGAGGCAGTTAAGGTGGTTTTTAATAAGCTTATCATTTACAGATCAGAAGTTTCAAGGCAGCCCTTTTCATTGTCAAGCAGCTCTTACTGTTCATTTTACCCTGATGTTTAGCTGAAATTTTCTCTTCTGAAATTTCTACTAATTGATTCTAGCCTCTTTTTTTTAATAATAACTTTTTACTGGGTTTTATAAACAAGGATCCCCTTCATGGATCAATGCCTTGTCGTGGCGAAGGGGCTTGAATAACTCAGAGAAGCTATGAGCTATGCCATGCAGGGCCACCCAAGATGGACAGGTCATAGTGGAGAGTTTTGACTAAACGTGATCCACCTGGAGAAGGAACTGGCAAGCCACTCCAGTATCCCTGCCAAGAAAACTCCATGGACAAAGACAACAGGCACATAAAAGTTATGACGCTGGAAGATGAGCCCCTCAGGTCGGAAGGCGTCCAACATGCTACTGAGGAAGAGCGGAGGACAAGTACAAGTAGATTCAGAGCTGATGAAGCGGCTGGGCCAAAGCCGAAAGGACGCTCAGTTGCGGATATGCCTGGAAGCGAAAGGAAAGTCCGATGCTGTAAAGAAAAATATTGCATAGGAACCTGGAATGTAAGAACCATGAGTGGAGGTAAGCTGGATGTGGTCAAAAATGAGATGACAAGAATAAATATCGACATCCTGGGCATCAGTGAACTAAAATGGAAGGGAACGGGCGAATTCAGTTCGGATGACTATCATATCTACTACTGTGGGCAAGAATCCTGTAGCAGAAATGGAGTGGCCCTCATAGTCAACAAAAGAGTGGCAAAAGCTGTAATGGGATGCAATCTCAAAAATGACAGAATGATCTCGATACGAATCCAAGGCAGACCTTTTAACATCACAGTAATCCAAGTTTATGCACCAACTACCGGTGCTGAAGAAAATGAAATTGACAAATTCTATGAAGACCTACAACACCTTCTTGAAATGACACCAAAGAAGGATGTTCTTCTCATTACAGGGGACTGGAATGCTAAAGTAGGGAATCAAGAGATAAAAGGAACAACTGGCAAGTTTGGCCTTGGAGTTCAAAATGAAGCAGGGCAAAGGCTAATAGAGTTCTGTCAAGAGAACAAGCTGGTCATCACAAACACTCTATTCCAACAACACAAGAGACGACTCTACACATGGATATCACCAAATGGACAGCATCGAAATCAGATTGATTATATTCTGTGCAGCCAAAGATGGAGAAGCTCTATACAGTCAGCAAAAACAAGACCTGGAGCTGACTGTAACTCAGATAATCAGCTTCTTATAGCAAAATTCCAGCTTAAACTGAAGAAAGTAGGAAAAACCACTGGGCCAGTAAGATACAATCTGAATCAAATCCCTTATGAATACACAGTGGAAGTGAGGGACAGGTTTAAGGATTTAGATTTGGTGGACAGAGTGCCTGAAGAACTATGGATGGAGGCTCGTAACATTATACAGGAGGCAGCAACGAAAACCATCCCAAGGAAAGGAAATGCAAGAAAGCAAAATGGCTGTCCAACGAGGCCTTACAAATAGCGGAGGAGAGGAGGCAAGCAAAATGCAAGGGAGATAGGGAAAGATACAGGAAACTGAATGCAGATTTCCAAAAAACAGCAAGGAGAGACAAGAGGGTCTTCTTAAATGAGCAATGCAAAGAAATAGAGGAAAACAATAGAATGGGGAAAACCAGAGATCTGTTCAAGAAAATTGGAGATATGAAAGGAACATTTCGTACAAAGATTACCATAATCAAGGACAAAAGTGGTAAGGACCTAACAGAAGCAGAAGACATCAAGAAGAGGTGGCAAGAATACACAGAGGAATTATACCAGAAAGATATGGAGGTCTCGTACACCCCAGGTAGTGTGGTTGCTGACCTTGAGCCAGACATCTTGGAGAGTGAAGTCAAATGGGCCTTAGAAAGCACTGCTAATAACAAGGCCAGTGGAAGTGATGATATTCCAGCTGAACTATTTAAAATTTTAAAAGATGATGCTGTTAAGGTGCTACACCCAATATGCCAGCAAGTTTGGAAAACTCAGCAATGGCCAGAGGATTGGAGAAGATCAGTCTACATCCCAATTCCAAAGAAGGGCAGTGCCAAAGAATGCTCCAACTACCGCACAATTGCGCTCATTTCACACGCTAGCAAGGTTATGCTCAAAATTCTACAAGGCAGGCTTAGGCAGTATGTGGACCGAGAACTCCCAGAAGTGCAAGCTGGATTTCGAAAGGGCAGAGGAACCAGAGACCAAATAGCAAACATGCGCTGGATTATAGAGAAAGCTAGAGAGCTCCAGAAAAACGTCTACTTCTGCTTCATTGACTATGCAAAAGCCTTTGACTGTGTCGACCACAGCAAACTATGGCAAGTTCTTAAAGAAATGGGAGTGCCTGATCACCTCATCTGTCTCCTGAGAAATCTCTATGTGGGACAAGAAGCTACAGTTAGAACTGGATATGGAACAACTGATTGGTTCAAAATTGGGAAAGGAGTACGACAAGGTTGTATATTGTCTCCCTGCTTATTTAACTTATATGCAGAATTCATCATGCGAAAGGCTGGACTAGATGAATCCCAAGCCGGAATTAAGATTGCCGGAAGAAATATCAACAACCTCAGATATGCAGATGACACAACCTTGATGGCAGAAAGCGAGGAGGAATTAAAGAACCTTTTAATGAGGGTGAAAGAGGAGAGCGCAAAATATGGTCTGAAGCTCAACATCAAAAAAACCAAGATCATGGCCACCGGTCCCATCACCTCCTGGCAAATAGAAGGGGAAGAAATGGAGGCAGTGAGAGATTTTACTTTCTTGGGCTCCTTGATCACTGCAGATGGTGACAGCAGTCACGAAATTAAAAGGCGCCTGCTTCTTGGGAGAAAAGCAATGAGAAACCTAGACAGCATCTTAAAAAGCAGAGACATCACCTTGCCGACAAAGGTCCGTATAGTTAAAGCTATGGTTTTCCCAGTAGTGATGTATGGAAGTGAGAGCTGGACCATCAAGAAGGCTGATCGCCGAAGAATTGATGCTTTTGAATTATGGTGCTGGAGGAGACTCTTGAGAGTCCCATGGACTGCTAGAAGATCAAACCTATCCATTCTTAAGGAAATCAGCCCTGAGTGCTCCCTGGAAGGACAGATCGTGAAGCTGAGGCTCCAATACTTTGGCCACCTCATGAGAAGAGAAGAATCCTTGGAAAAGACCCTGATGTTGGGAAAGATGGAGGGCACTAGGAGAAGGGGACGACAGAGGACAAGATGGTTGGACAGTGTTCTCGAAGCTACGAACATGAGTTTGACCAAACTGCGGGAGGCAGTGCGAGACAGGAGTGCCTGGCGTGCTATGGTCCATGGGGTCACGAAGAGTCGGACACGACTAAACGACTAAACAACAACATAAACACGGATCACAGAAACAATAAATGATACAAATAATTACAAATGCTACAAATAAAAAGACTATTTTTAACATCACAGAAATAGCATAATAAAGTTTAGTTTAGTTTATTGTTACGGTTCTTAACCATAGCATAATAAATTTGCAGTAATATCTACGGTTCATTATTAGTGGTCAATGTACAAGTTCTTGGTTGATGAAGTGGTTTAAATAATAACAAAAGGGGAACAGCATTGATTTGAATAACTAGATAAACAGAGAACAAGTCTGCTCTCACCTCCTGCATGACAGGCCTTCTATTTGAAGAACACTGCCGTGTCTCACCTTAATCTTCCCCTTTTCAGGCTATAACTGATTCTCTACTACCGGTAATAGTTAAAAGTAGGAGGGAGTTCTGACCACTGTAGGAAACAGGATTGTGGACTAAATGGACCATCAATCCAGTCCAGTAGGGCATTTCTTATGTTCTAATATTCAGTATTATAGCGTGTCTCAGTAGTTTCCCCCTTGTACTGCTCTTTCTTGTGTAGAAGAGTATCTGTTTTGTTTTTGGTATGTGAGCTTTTGTTTTGATAACAGATAACACTGTGTGTACATATCAGATTTTATTAAAAAGTAACAGGGTTAAAATGTCCTTCTGTCCCACCATCTGAACAGAACAGACTACTCACAGGTGGTGCAGAGGAGCAGCGAATTCTCTTATACCTATCTAGCAGCTCCTGCCCTAGTTTTTTCCATCTGTTCCTTCTCTTCCCAACCCCCTGTTCCACACTGTTTATGGTTGCAAAACAAACACCACCACCCACCCTTATTACTTAACCCCAGCTATTAAGAAAACATTGTAAGAAAAAAGGGCTGACAGATCAACTATGTGTGGGGCCATTTTCACAAAGCATAAAAGCAGATTAGGACTATTTGCATAACTGGAAGATGTTTCGTTAAAAAAACAAAAACAAAAAAACAGTCAGAAAGCATTAACATTAAGAGGTGTGGGCAATTTTCATTCTTACCTGGTGTGCCCGCAGAGAGGATTTAATTAAAATTTAATAGCATAGTGCCCTGTATGTATGATACAATGTATTGCACTTTCTTTATGCAATTTGCCATTAGTAATCAGTGTTTGAAAAGCAAGAAGGGGAAGGGCCATGACTTAGTGATATTACACATGTTTTGAATGGGAAAAGTCCCAGGTTCCATCCCCAGTATCTCTAGGCAGGGCTGAAAGAAGCACCTGCCTGGAACCCTGGGGAGCTGCTGCCAGCCTGTGTAGATAAAACTGAGCTGGGTAGGCCCAGTGGTCTGACTTAGAGCATCTAGATGTTCTTTCTTTGTGAGATTATAGTACTGAAATGATTAAAAAGGTAATACCTCCATTCCTAAAAATTTTAAAATGGAGACCTTGACATCCAGGCTCTAGTTAAGAATGATGTTGATGAACTTGTTGGAGGCTTATTTACTTATGCCATCTGATGGGTACCAGAAATACCTCCGATTTTTCCTATGCAGGCAACCACTTCCAATATTATGTTCTACCCTTTGGGTTGACCTTTTCCAGCAGGGTGCTAACCAAAGGTATGGTGACCCTAGTGGCACACCTGAGGACCCTGGAGGTTCATCTGTACTTAATCCTGGTACACTCCCCCTCCAATGAGAAATGCAGGCAAGATAGGTCACTCTGAGCTGCCTTTGGTGACATGGGTTCATAATAAATTGGGGGGGGGGTCGTCTCATTGGAATCCTCCCCAAAAACCATGCCTCTGGGTGTACAACTGAGCATGCCAGATTTGGTTGTCTGAAGGTCACATAGAGAAAGTGACCCAACTTAAAATCCAAATTGCAAGTGCAACTGAGTTGGATCTGATGGTATTAGTCAAATTTCCAGGCATGGTGGTATCATTTCAGAATCATGTTCCCTAGGCAGCACACCTCCCTTTACACCTTCAGAGAATGCTATTCTGCTATCAGGACCAGAATGCAAAATCCAAACACATTCAGAATTCAGTAAGTGCCCAGCTGTGCAGAGAGCTCTGATGATGGTAGTCCTATGAAAGTTAGTAGATGGGGTATGTTTGGAGGCTCGCCTCAGGCTTGTGATTACAAGACGCCAGCCTTTATGGTTGGGGACCCCACCCAGGTTCGTTGGTGACTCAGGGTGTTTGGAGCATCCCTGAAACAATGCAGCATCAACTAGGTGGAGCTCAGGGGGATGAGACTGGTGCTAGTAGCCTTGCTCTGCATGTTCTGGGGCAACTGTTTGAATGTTAGAATTTTGCAGCTTTCATTGTATAGCTAGCTGCATTTTACAGCAATTTCCATTAGAAAATGGAAGGACTCTCTCTGTTTTTCAGCACTGGACATGCCCTTACAATTTGAGGAAGGTCTGTTAGGCATACTGCTAATGTTCAGTGGACCATAACATTAATTTTGGCAGCCATAAGTCCATATACATATGCTCTAATGAACAGATATAGATAATAAGTTCCTTAAAGGAAAGTCTCTGCACCCTGTGCCTTTGAATAGCAACCCTTGTTTGGACTATCCCTTGACAAATGAAAGGGATCATTCAAAGTGCAGAAATCTTCTGTAATGTGGGTAGGTTCTCAGTATTGACAGCAGCACCTGAAGCTTAGGAGTGGCTGTACATAATCCCAGAGGGATCTGTCATGAACATTTCTTCGAATTTGGATTTGGAGACTGTACTTACAATATCTATTTCTTCTATTGAATTTCCTGTCAACTGCCAGTGTATTTATGACCATAATGGACATTGCAGCAGCTTGACTGAGACGGAACAGTATGTATGTACATCCATATCTCAGCATTTTATTTTATATCTGGCAAGGCCTGATGTCAGAATATGTGAAATATTTGAATTGCATCTTTATTAGTTACAAAAGAGCCATCTGACACCACCATAAAATATTCCTTTCTTGCTGGTCGATTTTAGTACTAAATTTGGATGGTGCTTTAGCCATATTTTGGTATATTGAATGAGAACTATTCTCCTGAGCCAGATGGCACCTGCCTTTGAAATACTACTTTGGGCAAAATCATTAGATCAGTCTTTCAGTGTGTATGTGCCAAGTCTTTAATATTAATTTCTCAAATGCATTGAGTTGAGTTCTGAGCCTAATCCAGATGCTACTGTCTTCTCTAGTGCACATATTCCTCTGCATACACCAAGAGGTTGGATCAGAATCATTCTCTGCTGAGGCAAAATATTTAACAAGCCCTAGTAGCATCTCTGCTTTTAAAAATCCCTCCCCAGGTGGCATTGTATGCTATTAAACACAAAAGTTCTTAAACAGTTATAAAACTTCATCTTAGCAATATAAATATTTTAGAAGTCACATAATGCGGTGTCTATTTTTGTCCCTTTCTTCTGCTTTTAATAGGCTGTGCAGAACTGAAACTGCCACTAAGTTGGTAGTTTCTTTGTGCAGCAAGGTCGTTGGACCATTAACAAAGGCTTTATTAGGGCTGTTCTGCGTTGGAGAAAGAGCAGAAGTCTTTTTGCTGGTTTCATCACTGAAGAGGCATTTAACAGAACTTCTGGAATTGCAGCCACATAACTAACTAGATCAATATTTAATATCAAAATACAGAGTCTAATTTTTCTTTTCTGAGTTTGGTAGCAACTATTGAGCAGTAACCCCCCCCCCGAAACCTGCTAATCTATACCAGTTCTCTTATCATAGCCATTACAGGTGTTACAACTGTTGAGAGAACTATTTAAAAGAAACAATAACTGTTCAGAGGGTTAACCTAGACCAGGCATCTGCAACCTGCAGCCCTCCAGATGTTTTGGCCTACAACTCCCATGATCCCTAGCTAACAGGATCAGTGGTCAGGGATGATGGGAATTGTTGTCCAAAACATCTGGAGGGACGAAGGTTGGGGATGCCTGACCTAGACACTTCTTCCAGCATGAGTACGTTCTGTTAGGATGGCTGTGTTGCTAGTGGTTGTAATCCTGCTAAGTTATCTGTAGTCTCTGTAGTAGTCTCTCTCTAGTAGTCTGTAGAGTAGACATTCTCGTTTTTTGATATTATGCATTGTCTAAGCGTGATTTAAACAGGACAAAGCTTGGCAGCGTTTAACCTTATTCATTAACTCAGAGAAAAACAGATTAAAGAAAAAGGAAGCGAGAATAGGCACAAAGGCCTATGCATTTTCTGGAATCTACTACAAATATAATGCAAATTCAAGTTTTGCAAACTGTCTGCCAGCATTGGAAATGCATGCTTCCCCATAACAAATGTTCTCTTTCATAAATTGGAAGGGTCATGACTAATTCTGGCCAAGTCTTCCTGCCTTAGTGAAGTAGGAGAGCAGCCAGTGAGGAGTTTGCATATTTTTACTGTCCTTGCTGGAGATACTAGTCCCTATACATGTCTGAATCTTGACTACTTTCGTCAGTGAATAAGCCTTTCTGGAGCATGACTGTGGATAGGGGAAATTTTTCCTTCTGTGACCTGTTTGTATTTTGTCTGGTGATGTGGGGTAGGAAATCCTCCAGAGCTTTATTTTTCTGCAGAATTCTCCCCCCCCCCCCAATTTTTTAAGTTCACAATTGTAAATATAGTACAGTCATACCTCGGAAGTTGAACGCCTTGCAAGTCATTGGCTCCTGAACGCCACAAACTTGGAAGTGAGTATTCCAGTTTGTGAATGCTTCTTGGTACCCGAACATCCTCCACAGCTTCCAATTGGCTTCAGGAGCTTCCTGCAGGCAAGCGGAAGCTGTGCCTTGGTTTTCAAATGTTTTGGAAGTCGAATGGACTTCTGGAACGGATTCCGTTCAACTTCCAAGGTATGACTGTATTAGATAAGTAGGGAAGTTTCAAAGGTTTTAGCTTTGTTTACTGACTGCAAGGCATGCTAGTCTAGGACATCAGAGAAGTTTCAAGTACATATTGTTCTAATATGAATATGAAAAAAATAATTTTATTTAAAGCCCACATAAGTGATTTTGCCAAGGGGACACAGAAACACCTAATGTGTAATTTGAGGAACTATATAGTCAAGGGAGTGGGAGTGCCCTAATAAGGTACCTGGAAGGGAGCAGCAGAAACAAGATCAGATCTTTTCCAGAAAATGAGCTTTTATTGAGAAAGTAAAATGAAAAGAAAATTGCATGGTAAATTACTAAAGGATTGTCCTAGAAGGGAGAGGGGTTAAGAAAGAAAGAGAAATGAGCAAGTTCCAGTCCTGCAGGAGGCTATACAGTGATGCTGTAGCATTCAGGAGAAGGGGTGGTTGAAGTCTGAAAGTTAGGGAGGGATGAAGCAAGTTATGCTTTCCTTCCTTGTGACCTGCCCAAAAACTCATCAGTGGGAGTGAGAGTCCATGGCGTCAGGATGAATCCAAAAAGCAGAGAGGAAGAGCAGGTGTTTCTTAGCCATGACACAGCTTTACAGGACAGTATCCCTACATGGAGATGTGTGGAGATAGGTACCCAAAGCCAGGATCTCCAAAAATTAATCAGCTTCAGTGTATCACAGCAAGATTGCTCTCCTGAAATCACACTGGCCATTGGAATCTTGTAGAACCTCACTAATTTCAGGGGCCATGGGCTAGTGGCAACCGGAAAGAAAATTTCCAGTTTCACCAAAAAAGGATAATTGACTGTCCTTGATGAAAAGGGTTGCTTGACTCTTCAAGGGGATTGGAAGGTCACTGAAGAATTCTGGGCTCTCAGGACAAAGTGGTCTTGAATGAATTAGGAAGTCAGGGAGATTTGTTTGTCTTCCCTTCCAGTGTATAGAGGGCTGGGCCACTTTCTCTTACATTTAAGGTGTCAGCAGGAACTGCAAATGCATTTTGACCTAACCCAATAGACCATGCAAAGTAACATTTCCAAACAAAATGAAGACTTCTGAGCCAAACCACTTGGAGGTAAAATTATGCTTTGTGGAAAGAACCTCCTTAGTCAACAGCCTGCAGCAAATCGCATGGGAACCATTGAACCTGGTTGTTGAATAACCTCTTAGCATGCAGAAATTTCCTCTTGTCATAAAACCAAACCAGCTTCCTTTGAACACTCACTGATGTTGAATTCTGGGTTCAGTTCCTGTTGTCCATTTCTGTGATTTGTTTTATATTTTTCTGTGGGTAAACTGTTCATCATGGAAGGAGGTTTGCCCTTCCTTGATTGCTATCCTGCTGCCTCCACTTCTTTCCATGGGATATAATGCATATTTTTAGAATAAAATATTTCTACCACATTTAGTGCAGGGACACTAGATGGACAATTTTTCAGTTATCTTGAAAAGGCAGGATGTAATATATTTGGATTATATACTTCTAAATGCACTTTCCTGTTATTCTCTTTTCAAATCTAATAATTCTGCTTGCAATAATTTATTTACAGTATAGCCAAGAGATAAATCTATAATTCACAAAATACATCATTAATAGGATGCAGAGCCTCCCACTTGGACTATTGTGAAGTTGCAGCGTTGTAAATGGGCTGCTTTTGAAAACAGTCGAAAAACTTCAGTTGGTGCGGGATTTGGCTGCAAGATGTTTTTATGAAACCATTACAATGTACTTCAACATCTTCACTGGTTGCCAGTCTCTTTCAGGCCTAATTTAAAAGTGCTAGTTTGAACAATTAAAGTATGGTTTGACAGTTTTGTATCCGAACAATTACCTCTTCATGTACCTATCATGCCTTGAGATCATTGGCTGAGGCTCTTCTCTGATGGTCACCAACAAATAAAGGGCCTTTTCAATAGTGGCCTCTTGGTTGTGGAATGACCTTCCCAGACAGGTCAGCCAAACACCTATTTCACATTTGTTTCACCTTGGAACTTTTAGAAACCTTTATTATGCTGTGGTTTAATAGTATTTTAGACCTGTGGCGCCCCCGTCCCCTGCTTTGCACTTTAATTATTTAGTGCTGTGGTGTTTTATTTCTTTGCTCTTTGTTTTAAGGTAAAATGTCTTGATTTTACATTTCTAGTTTTGAGGCATGATAATTGTGGGTTGTTGTTGTTGTTTAAAAAAACCTTTCACCACCTAGCATACTTACGTAATATTACTGAATGGCTAAACAAAGAATGATAACATTGGATTATCAGTATATTGACTTAACATTGATTGATTGACTAACAGGATTTATTTACCATTCAATCATCAACACTTTAAAGCATTTTACATAAAATGTAAAATATTCATAAATCATTGATTAAACCAGAAGTTAAAAACAAGTTAACAAAAAATTCAAAGTATGAGTAAAAATAGCACTGTGAAAAATAGACATTATGAAATGTCTTATTAAAACACATGTTTGGGAGCCCTACTTAAGCACATCAGTTTTTAGCAGTTGCCAAAAATAGTACAGCAAAGGCGCTTGCTTCTAGTATACTTTGGCCAGGGAGTCCCAAAGTGTAAGTGCTACCACACTGAAGGATCAGTTCCTTTCAAGTGCAGAATGAACCTTATGTGCAACTTGTACCCAATGTATGAGTGAGTATGAGTATGAGTATGAGTATGATTGGATTCTAGTGCATTATGGTCCTACTGGTAAAATTAACATTGGGCAAATGTTATGATCCTTCATGGATCAATGCCTTGTGTACTTTCCTTCATGGATCAATGCCTTGTCGTGGCGAAGGGGCTTGAATAACTCGGAGAAGCTATGAGCTATGCCATGCAGGGCCACCCAAGATGGACAGGTCATAGTGGAGAGTTTTGACTAAACGTGATCCACCTGGAGAAGGAACTGGCAAGCCACTCCAGTATCCCTGCCAAGAAAACTCCATGGACAAAGACAACAGGCATATAAAAGTTATGACGCTGGAAGATGAGCCCCTCAGGTCGGAAGGCGTCCAACATGCTACTGAGGAAGAGCGGAGGACAAGTACAAGTAGATTCAGAGCTGATGAAGCGGCTGGGCCAAAGCCGAAAGGACGCTCAGTTGCGGATATGCCTGGAAGCGAAAGGAAAGTCCGATGCTGTAAAGAAAAATATTGCATAGGAACCTGGAATGTAAGAACCATGGATGGAGGTAAGCTGGATGTGGTCAAAAATGAGATGACAAGAATAAATATCGACATCCTGGGCATCAGTGAACTAAAATGGAAGGGAATGGGCGAATTCAGTTCGGGTGACTATCATATCTACTACTGTGGGCAAGAATCCTGTAGAAGAAATGGAGTGGCCCTCATAGTCAACAAAAGAGTGGCAAAAGCTGTAATGGGATGCAATCTCAAAAATGACAGAATGATCTCGATACGAATCCAAGGCAGACCTTTTAACATCACAGTAATCCAAGTTTATGCACCAACTACCGGTGCTGAAGAAAGTGAAATTGACCAATTCTATGAAGACCTACAACACCTTCTAGAAATGACACCAAAGAAGGATGTTCTTCTCATTACAGGGGATTGGAATGCTAAAGTAGGGAATCAAGAGATAAAAGGAGTAACTGGCAAGTTTGGCCTTGGAGTTCAAAATGAAGCAGGGCAAAGGCTAATAGAGTTCTGTCAAGAGAACAAGCTGGTCATCACAAACACTCTTTTCCAACAACACAAGAGACGACTCTACACATGGATATCACCAAATGGGCAGCATCGAAATCAGATTGATTATATTCTCTGCAGCCAAAGATGGAGAAGCTCTATACAGTCAGCAAAAACAAGACCTGGAGCTGACTGTAACTCAGATCATCAGCTTCTTATAGCAAAATTCCAGCTTAAACTGAAGAAAGTAGGAAAAACCACTGGGCCAGTAAGATACAATCTGAATCAAATCCCTTATGAATACACAGTGGAAGTGAGGAACAGGTTTAAGGATTTAGATTTGGTGGACAGAGTGCCTGAAGAACTATGGATGGAGGCTCGTAACATTATACAGGAGGCAGCAACGAAAACCATCCCAAGGAAAAGGAAATGCAAGAAAGCAAAATGGCTGTCCAACGAGGCCTTACAAATAGCGGAGGAGAGGAGGCAAGCAAAATGCAAGGGAGATAGGGAAAGATACAGGAAACTGAATGCAGATTTCCAAAAAGCAGCAAGGAGAGACAAGAGGGTCTTCTTAAATGAGCAATGCAAAGAAATAGAGGAAAACAATAGAATGGGGAAAACCAGAGATCTGTTCAAGAAAATTGGAGATATGAAAGGAACATTTCGTACAAAGATTACCATAATCAAGGACAAAAGTGGTAAGGACCTAACAGAAGCAGAAGACATCAAGAAGAGGTGGCAAGAATACACAGAGGAATTATACCAGAAAGATATGGAGGTCTCGTACACCCCAGGTAGTGTGGTTGCTGACCTTGAGCCAGACATCTTGGAGAGTGAAGTCAAATGGGCCTTAGAAAGCACTGCTAATAACAAGGCCAGTGGAAGTGATGATATTCCAGCTGAACTATTTAAAATTTTAAAAGATGATGCTGTTAAGGTGCTACACCCAATATGCCAGCAAGTTTGGAAAACTCAGCAATGGCCAGAGGATTGGAGAAGATCAGTCTACATCCCAATTCCAAAGAAGGGCAGTGCCAAAGAATGCTCCAACTACCGCACAATTGCGCTCATTTCACACGCTAGCAAGGTTATGCTCAAAATTCTACAAGGCAGGCTTAGGCAGTATGTGGACCGAGAACTCCCAGAAGTGCAAGCTGGATTTCGAAAGGGCAGAGGAACCAGAGACCAAATAGCAAACATGCGCTGGATTATAGAGAAAGCTAGAGAGCTCCAGAAAAACGTCTACTTCTGCTTCATTGACTATGCAAAAGCCTTTGACTGTGTCGACCACAGCAAACTATGGCAAGTTCTTAAAGAAATGGGAGTGCCTGATCACCTCATCTGTCTCCTGAGAAATCTCTATGTGGGACAAGAAGCTACAGTTAGAACTGGATATGGAACAACTGATTGGTTCAAAATTGGGAAAGGAGTACGACAAGGTTGTATATTGTCTCCCTGCTTATTTAACTTATATGCAGAATTCATCATGCGAAAGGCTGGACTAGATGAATCCCAAGCCGGAATTAAGATTGCCGGAAGAAATATCAACAACCTCAGATATGCAGATGACACAACCTTGATGGCAGAAAGCGAGGAGGAATTAAAGAACCTTTTAATGAGGGTGAAAGAGGAGAGCGCAAAATATGGTCTGAAGCTCAACATCAAAAAAACCAAGATCATGGCCACCGGTCCCATCACCTCCTGGCAAATAGAAGGGGAAGAAATGGAGGCAGTGAGAGATTTTACTTTCTTGGGCTCCTTGATCACTGCAGATGGTGACAGCAGTCACGAAATTAAAAGGCGCCTGCTTCTTGGGAGAAAAGCAATGAGAAACCTAGACAGCATCTTAAAAAGCAGAGACATCACCTTGCCGACAAAGGTCCGTATAGTTAAAGCTATGGTTTTCCCAGTAGTGATGTATGGAAGTGAGAGCTGGACCATCAAGAAGGCTGATCGCCGAAGAATTGATGCTTTTGAATTATGGTGCTGGAGGAGACTCTTGAGAGTCCCATGGACTGCTAGAAGATCAAACCTATCCATTCTTAAGGAAATCAGCCCTGAGTGCTCCCTGGAAGGACAGATCGTGAAGCTGAGGCTCCAATACTTTGGCCACCTCATGAGAAGAGAAGAATCCTTGGAAAAGACCCTGATGTTGGGAAAGATGGAGGGCACTAGGAGAAGGGGACGACAGAGGACAAGATGGTTGGACAGTGTTCTCGAAGCTACGAACATGAGTTTGACCAAACTGCGGGAGGCAGTGGAAGACAGGAGTGCCTGGCGTGCTATGGTCCATGGGGTCACGAAGAGTCGGACACGACTAAACGACTAAACAACAAACAACAACAAAATCATTTTTTCTTACAATGAACCATTAGGTGTTTATTATTAGCTCATTGTCACCAGACGTGTTGAGGAATAAATGTCTCTCCTCCATTAAATTTATGAAAGAGATTGATATAGCTTGTACAGCTTCATGTTGGGAATGCCCATTAAATTCAAGGATCTAAAAGCTCTAGAGACTTGAGGACCAGTTCACACTTTTAATTTCCCTGGTATGCAGTTGCAACCTATAATGGAATACCAAAGCAATTGTAACAGCTGAGAAAAGTGTGGCATGAGAGTGACTGCTGACAAAAAGTAGTTGATTCATACATGTGTTGAGTCAGCCATGAGAGGAAATGGCAGAGGCTAGAATACTCGATAAACATGTTTTACATATACAGTGGTACCTCGGTTTACGAATTTAATCTTTTCCGGAAGTCCGTTCTTAAAACGAGGCACACTTTCCCTAATGAGGCCTCCTGCCGCCAGTGCCCTTCCACCATTTGGATTCCGTTCTTAGACCAAGGTAAAGTTTGCTAACCGGGACACTCCTTCCGGTTTTGCAGAATTCGTAAACTGAATCTTCGTAAACAGGGCTGTTCTTACAGTACAGTACCACTGTACTCTGATGTCAAGTAACTCAGCTAGGTGGACATTGGAGAGCACCTTTTTATGGTTTCCAGTGTGTCACAGTGGTACCTCTACTTACAAACGCGATCCGTTCTGGGGTGCCGTTCGCACCCCAAAAAGTCTATAAGTAGAGCGCCGTTTCTGTACATGCACTAAGCACGCAGAATGCTTCTGTGTGTGTGTGCAGTGAAACCCGGAAGTATACACTTCCGGGTTTGCCGCGTTCGCAACCCAGAAATCCACAACATGAACCTAATGCAGCTAGAGGTATGACTGTATGCTATTCTGCTTACTCTGGTTCAGGAGCAGCACTTAGCTAACAAATAACCCCTCTTTTCAGAGCAGGTTGATACTATTCAGACTGTAGATCACTTGCTGCGATAAGGTAGTATGCACATTTTTTGTTAAACAAAAGAGGCTGGAACTATTTTTTCTCTATTTGGAAAACAAGGCTGTGGGAGCAGGAGGGAATCTATATAGGCCAAATAAAAAGGATAAAATCAGAGTAGAGAAGAAAACTGTATTACCATGGCTCTCAGAGGAAGGAGACAACTTTGGTTAGGAAATTGTTCTTTTTAAAAAAATCGGCAACCTGCCACACATTTTTTTAAATCCACAGTTTATTTATCACAGTGGTTCCCAACAGGTGGTCCGGGGACCCCCAGGGGTCCGCGAGCTGTGCCAGAGGGGTCCGCAAGATGCTATTAGAATAAAAAATATATTAAATATATTTCGTATGATAACAGATTTTTTGTTTTGGCCGCTTCCTGCATGAGCAGAGTCTAGCGCAAAACTAGAATTAGATAGAGGCAGTAGTTCTGCTGTATGCCGTTAGGTGGCGCTTTACAAACACTACTGTTTTGCAAAGAGGCAGCGCGCACATTCTACTAACGCTCACCTCCCCAAGATGCTTTGCGCGCGCCGGCTTCATTTGTGCGCTACTGCGCAGGTACCCTGTCTTCTCCATTCCCCTCCCTCCTCCCTGGCGCGCGCTGCCTCTTTGCAAAACAGTAGTGTTTGTAAACAAAGCGTTGTTTTTCGCGGAAGCTACAGTTCGCGTAGTTAAAAATGGACCGTTGGTTAAAAAGTGGTTCGTTAAAACGACAAAGGCCTACAGATGAAGAGGAAGAACTGTAAAAAAAAGTATAAATATAAAATATAAAAAGACTCTTAATTTGGCTCTCACTTTTTAATTTTAGGATTAGGAATTAATGGGGGTCCTTGTCACAATAGCGGCTCGATGAGGGGTCCTCGAGAAAATTTTGTTGGGAACCCCTGATTTATCAGAATAGATAAGCAGAGCCAGTGCTTTAGCTCAGTTGATAGACCTTGAGACTTACTCTCAGGGTTATGGGTTCAAGTCCCACACTGGGCAAAAAGATTCCTTTATCAAAGTGGTGGTCCCTTCCAGCTGTACCATTCTGTGATTCTGTGACCATTGGGTACTGCTGTTCATGCTGGCATATGCTGATTTTGTAGAGGGTAAACTGAGCCCAAACTACGGGAGGCAGTGCAAGACAGGAGTGCCTGGCGTGCTATGGTCCATGGGGTCACGAAGAGTCGGACACGACTAAACGACTAAACAACAACAACAAACTGAGCCTACAGACAGTCACGATTTAATTTTAAGAGAGCTTGTACTGTATTGGTAGTATGACAAGCTGAGGCTTCTCTGGTCTTGCAAATGTTGAATTTGTAAAGGTGGCTGAAAATTGCACACAAGACCAGTTGTTAGGGAGTCTGCCCAGTTTTAGGTTTAGCAGACCTCTGCTAATTTTCTCTGTTGCATGTTAGAGGATCTGGGATTTAGCCATGCATCATGACATCATCTGTTTTGCAGACAGTTGTGAGACTTCAGAATAAATAGCAGTCTAATTCCAGCAGTCTGTGGGTTGGTTTTCTGCTGAGTGGGAGCAGAACAAAACCAGCTTTGTGATGGGTTGTTTTTATGTTTCTCCAAGGAGCTGTTGGAAGTCTAAATTATAGTTTTTCTGATGGCTATTTGAGAAAGGGCAGCTAAAATGGAGGGGTGTTACTGGGAAAACAGTTGTCAGATGGCTACAATAGAGGTTTCCATTAGCTGATGAAGCACTTAGAAGTGGGAGGTCTATGGAGTCTGATCAGCATTCATACGGAAAAGGAGAGTGCCTGTCAGAGATCAGTTTTCTAAATGGATGTTGGGAAAAATGTTTGTCCAGAATCAGGGCTATGTCCTGGAGTGAAGGAGTACTGAAGAAGCCTAGATTATTGGAGGGGCAGGGGACCTAGTCACAGAAAGTATATTGTGTTGCACTCACTTGGGTTTATAGCTTGGGTTAGAGGCTGAAACGGAGAGCTAGTAAAACAAATTCAGCATTAAAAAATCCTTGATTTAAATATCAAGGTGACTAGATAACTGCTGCTAAAAAGCTCAATATGCAATTGTTGTTGTTGAACTAGGCTCCCAGAAGGTAGGCAGCCAGATGAGGTCTTTCACATACTCTTGCTAGCATCTTATAAATTGGTCTAGTTCAAAAAAAGCAAGCAATTTGATTCTAAGGGTTTATTTTATCTGAAGACTATCCAGTTGGACTCCAACTCATTACTAAATGCGGATATGTTTAGTTGTAGTGATTTGTTTGAAGTGTTGTGATATTTGGAAGAAGACCATAAACTTGAAAATGAAATCTTTTCTGGCCTGCAATTCGGTGTGTGATTTGTTCCCCTCCAGGGCATTCTTGTTTCTGTTTAGCATTCTGTGAGCCATATTGAGACCTGGGCCTTGTTTAATCATTTTGGTTCTGATTGCTTACTTGTATCCATGGGTCACATCTTGAATTCAGTGTTTTGCATTACAAATCCGCTCTCAGGAGATGGGCAGAATATATGGCTCCATCTGCCATGTCTCATTTTAGCTTTTTTAAATGTGTTCCCATTAACAGGTGAAATACTCAGCCCACAGAGAATTAGGCTCATTTCTCGGTATACAATTGAAGATGAATGCTGTCCATGCAACTGTTCTGCAGCTTTATGATGAGGTGGTTGTAACAGAATATACAAAAATGTTAACCTGTTATTTATGCTGTTGAGATCATAGGTTTCAGTCATGTGATCAGCTTGTGGTTTAAACCCTGAACTGTTTACTTCCTTATTCTGTCTATGCACCAAATTCTAAATTCCACAGAAAATGCAAGAAAAGCAGATTACTCAAAAGAATATAATTTATGCTCTTTTGATCTTGGAATTTGGCTAGAAATGCCTTAGAAATGAAGATTTCTACTTCTTACTATAGACTTTAGAAGTTTAAAAAATGCTATACTGAAGGTGCTATTAATGATTCTGATGCTGGTATTAGGATTTATATAGATTATCATTTATATTAAACCATAATTTGGTACTGCTCAGCAGTTTTTGTGATAGAATTATTTTTTAATGATTAAAATACATCTTTTCCGTGTCACATTTAATTCCTTAACCAGCTAGTTAACACCTTTGTTTAAGATATTCTGCTTCAGCATGTGACACTGCTTGGATTTTATTTTATTTTATTTTTTTAAGCTGAGAAGATGAACATTTTATCTGTTTGAAGGGCTAAAAGTAGATTGGAGGGCTAAAAGTAGATCATTTTTATTTTTTATCTAGTAACCCTCCTAAAAGATAAAATAACTGTTGCTGTAGCAAGAAACTGCTTCTTTCAGAAGTGGCTATGCTGAGCTGTTTTTTATGCAGTCCATTTCGTAGTGAAAATGCTCATTTGATATCCAATTAATTATCTCAAATTATTTCTATCCTATGTAGATATTTTAGAGGAGAAGCCAAGGAAGAACATAATCACTTTCTGATGCTGTGCAAACTAGCCCACTTCACAGAGTATAATAACTGCATTCAGATGGTCATCTATATTTGTGATTCCAAGGATGAGCACCATGGCCATGCAATAATCTCTCACCCATCCCCCAGCTTCAGTGTGGAGATCATGGCTTGCATTACAATTAGAGGTTCTGAACGGGAAAACTCTACCTTAATGTTGGTTAACCAACTTGGATAAAAAGGCAGAATTTCATCCTGGATTTTCAGAATAATAAGCCAGGACCTCTCTGCCTGTTTTTGGCATGCAGAAGGAGGAGAGATGTGTCCATAGTACTCGAACCATGATTTCATAAATGTCCAAATGAAGCTTCTGTGTTCCTGTAAGCTTCTGGAAGTAGCTTTACCAATTTTAAGTCGTTGGGAATAGCACAGTAGTGTTCTGGGCTGGAAAGAGAGTTGGTAGGCAACTTTTCTTCGCCAGGAGCAGCAGTTTCTTAGTCTCTGGACCTTCAAAATCAAACAAGTAGAAACTTTGGCTCTTTAGATCAGCTTTATATCTCTTTTCTCACTCCAGCCTATCCTTGTAACTACCCATTCAAGAGAAGTGGAAGACATGTGTAGTGACATAGTGACATTTTTTCCCTTGTTGGTTCTCTTTCAAGTTTAAGAAAGACCAACGCATTACTTCTCTACTAGCTAAAAAGAGTACTAGGCACTACACTGCCCCAGGAATATGATGTGGATGGGTGAGAAAATGGAGTGAACTTAGTGGTTTAGTGATGAGGTGGGTATAATGTCATGAAGTAATTGCAAGGCTGAGTTAGCTCTAATACATTCTAGAATACACAAATATTTCAGTGTGACTTTTAAAAAGTTTAATTTAACCTTACATTCCATATTGTTTTTCATGGCATAAAATGCCCTAGAATATACTGGCTATAGGGCATCTCTTCCTCTGCTCTCCTTTCCCCCCACTTTGGAATCAAAGAAGATTAATTCCCAACCTCCACTTCCATTTTCAACAGCCCACTTAATCCCTGTTCAGTTCTTCTTTTTCTGCATTTCTGCATTACCACATGCTCACTCACTCATGGTTTGCTTAGCATTGCATGCAAACTGTACTTTGGGGACAACATCATGGTAGAAGTCCTGAGTAGTCCTGAGAAGTCTAATGGGCACTGAGGTCCCTCAGGACAATCACTCTAGGCGCTGCTAGCACCAAAACTGAGATAATCTCCATCAGATCAAGCTGGGAAACTGTTCAGCAGCTGGATGGTCAGTACACTAAGAGCAGATCCACTTTGTCTCTCTTGACAGAGATTTAAAGCAGCAGAGACGGTAACATTCTTTCCTGCTCAAATGATGTATTTGTTCATATAATAGTATGAGGCTTGTAGTTGCCCCCAGGGGATCAACCCACTATGGAAATAGCTGCAGATTGCTGTGCACCAGATGTTCAGGTCGTTTGGAGTTGGGTAGGTCTCCATATCTATCCGGAATTAAACACTATGCTGCTGCTTACAACCCCAATCCTCCTGCATATTTCTGGACAACTTACTTTACAGTTTTGGTAGAATCCATTCAGTGTCCCTTTTCTTGCTTAAATTTTACTCACACAAGTACTGTCCTGTACAGCAGGATCATAGCTTACATTGATTTTACTTACACGATGACAGATTTACATGGACTACACACATAAAAGAAAAAAGAAAAGAAAGGGAGCGACAGATCCCCATAATCCTCCAGAGCCCTTGTGAGACTGTCCCAGAGCCTAGTAAGCAAAGTGGCGGGCTTTAAAGCTCTTTTTGTGCAGGAAATCCCTTCGTGGAAATAGCTTTAAGCCCCTCTGCCTTGTGTGCCAGGCTCTGGGAGGCTATCGCTGAACATGGATGGTAGGGGCAGTTCCAGGGGTTGTTCTGACCTTGCAAGACTTTGCCTTTATGCACACACCCCAGGAACATAGCCCTCGTGTAAGTTGTGGTGTCACTGAACTTAAAGAGCTAGGGCTGTCCCTACTGAAATTTCAAATGCTCCTGAAATGTGTTGTGTATTGTTAGGATTCATTGTTGATAAATTATGGTTTGATCCCACAGGCTGTAATACAAGCACAGCGACTGTAATAGGGATAGGTGGGGGTAAGTTCTCCCCATCAGTTCCGTGGCACAACGTGCCACTTTGTCTTAGTGCAGGAGCAAACTCTAGCGCTGAAGTAGCTTTTGCCTCTGCACTGTTATGAGATGCATATATGTAAATGAGAGATAGTGGAGATTGTATGATAAAGCAGTTCCACTTTGGTGCTATAGAAGGAGAGAGGATATGATAACAATCTCAAGGTATGCTCATCTATGAAAACTTGAATGTTCCTATGAAGTATGTCATGTTTCTGGGAGCACTCCTTGTTCATGTGAACTGTGTGTCAGAGCAGGCCACCAACATGAATATTGCCAGGACTGCGCCAAACTGCATGTTAATAAGTATTTATGAAAGTGTTTGGAGAGTCCGATTGACCTATGGCCAGAAGCAAGTTTTGTAAACAAATGTTTACAAGACATAATCTCATGCCATTTTTCTTCCTGCACCCCAAACCCATCCTTATAGCTTGCAAATATCAATGCTTCGGTGCTTCAGAATTGTAGTATAGAGTATGGAGGTCACACTGGAAAAGTTACCAAGCAGCTAAGATTTATTCCAGTGACAGTTTACACAGAATTCAGCCTGGCACCCATCTTGGAGAGACAGGATTCACACTACAGGAGCATGCTTAGTCTTGCTTCCCATACATACACTTACAATAGGATTAACCCTCTCTCTGCCTCCTCCAATGCCCCCGCCCGCAATACAGTTATGTATGTATATGGCTTGAAATGCTTTATAAGGCTGTAGTTAATGGGACACTTCACCCATCAGGTTCAACAGAAATGAATATTTGCTTGGAGTCTCAATCTTACAGCATTCTGTAGGGTGGGGTGCATTCCTGGCAAACAGGACTCTTCCAAGAAATGGGATGCAGATTTTTGTATAGATGCCTGATGTTAAAATAGATAGAATGAATTCTGTTACCATTTGTATTCATAAAAATGCATTTCTGAGATTGTAGAAGATGAGATGCAAAGTGCTACAATTTTATGGTGTTAGATGAGAAATGCTTTTGCTTCAGTATTTCTGTAAATTCTAATGATAAAAACCTGCTGCTGGTTTTCCCCCCTTTTACTTATTGCTAAGACTGCTTTGCAGTCCCTTACCTGGGAAAAGCATTCTGTATGTTTTTATTTAGAATCAGAGACACTTTAAATTTGTGGCCTTAAGTGACCATTCTGAACACAGTGACTCTGTCCTAGTTACCTCAACATGCCACTTAGCATTCAGACAGATAACATTATCATAATTATACAATTAGACAATAGCCTGAGTCATATTTTGAATGAATATTATACCTCACAGAGGTATTGCTGTGCTACGTAGTCTTGGTGTGGTTTCTTAAGCAGTTTTAGAGTAACTTTCATTTCTTTGAGAGTTTTAACCTAAAGCTGTGACTAGATTCAAGTCAACAGGGTATCTTCTGACCTTACCGAGGAGAAAGGTCTTCCGGCTTTCTCCCACATTATAGACTACAATTGATTCATTCAAAGGAAGTACAATTTTAAAGGAGTCTTGTTGAATTCTGACCCATTTCTGTTGTTTGGAATCTTGCAAGCCTTCTCAAAATACAGAACCATAGAATTGTAGAGTTGGAAGGGATTCTGAGGGTCATCTAGTCCAGCTGCCTTTTCATGGAAAGGCCATGCTTCTCAATGAACTAAGCTTTCTAAATTTGCTCTCTTAGTGTGGCTGCTAAACTGCCACACTTCCTTTAGTCATGAATGGATCCGAGAACCATTTCTGTGGGTGTATGTGAGATAGTGGGTGATGGTTGTGGTCAACTGCAGCATAGTAATTGGCTGTGGGCTTCAAAAGCGATGATCTTCCTGTAGGCTTGGATTGATGAATGCGGGTGAGCTATGCTGCATTAGCTGAATGAATGGTATGTCATCCAACTCCTAACTTTGTAAATGATGGGTGAAAAGCGTTAGCTAATGCCTTTTTAATAATTAATTGGTGTGTACAGGCATATCTTAAAGCCATTTTCATTTCATATGTTATGATAGAGCTTTGATTAATTACTCTTCCTTGCTAAGTTGTAATAGAATAGTCTGTGAAGAAACGCTATACTTTTCATTGACCAGCCAATAATGGATCAGTTTAGAGGCAGTTGGCTGTACTTCTGGCTTATTTATTGTGTATAGTGGCATGTACATTAATGTTCAAGTAATAGAAGCTGCTGGCTGCTTTGATGGATTGCTGTCCCCTGCTCTTCCTATATTATGTATATTATGGGATTGGGCAAAGGAGTTACTTGTGTGCTGATATTGCATTCATAACTCTACAGTGGTACAATACCTCGGTTTAAGTACACATTTGGTTCCGGAAGTCTGTACTTAACCTGAAGTGTACTGAACTTGAAGCGAACTTTCCCATTGAAAGTAAAGGAAAGTGGAATAATCCGTTCCAGACGGGTCTGCGGAGTACTGAAAGTATTGAAAGTACTGAAACCGAAGCGTACTTAAACCGAGGTATGACTCTATTGGGAAAAATGTTGCCCTATGGATGCCCTGAAATGCCAATCTTTTTGTTACTGCATCCTAACACTAATCATATCTCCCTCCCTCCCTCTCCCCCCCTCTCTTTCTCACACACACACATGAATGAATGCACATTCCTTTTACCATTTGAAGTAAAAAGGTTTTGTCTTACTAGTTGGGAACCATTAGCGATTGGCAGAACCTCTTGCATTTCCTGTAGCCCACTGAATTCAAACGTGCAGGAAAAAATCAGATATGCAAAGCTTATACTTCTTACACTGAGTAAAACGTGAATGCAGCATACTCTTGTTTGTATACTTGGTTCTTAATGTTGGTTTTTATAATTTGCTTTGGGGCCCTTTTGTTGAAAAAGCTACTAATATAATAAATAATAGCAACTTGAGATGGGACCAAAATCTGCAAGGGGTTCCTGTCACAGAGTGACCCTACAAGCTGCTTATTCTTGGAACCTGTCCAGAATAAATTTTGACAAAAGATTAACTAGTTTTTATGGCTATCTGAGAAAAACCAACATCTTTAAAAAAACATATTTAGGGAAGCAGAACATAAACTTGCATATACAAAAGGAACTTAAAATGGCATTCTAGCTGATATTAATACTTCATCCAGAAACCAGGGTCTTTGTAGTACTTAGCATTACACGTAATATATAAATTTAAGTAGATCATTCTTAGAAAACACAAGTTTTCTCTCTGGAAAAGCTTTCCCATAGAAAATATTTTTGATTAAACAAGATAAATCTTGACTTGGTAAGTCATATAAATACTACCATTAGAGTGAGCTCTGGAATCTCTTTGAAGTTTCCATTGTAATAAAGAATCTGTTAATACATGGATTAAATAGTGAAGGAGATGTGGAATCGAGAATATGAATTGACCGCTTAAGAATCTTATCAGCACAATTAGCTAATGTTGCCCCGAAGATGATTTGGGGATTATAGTGAGACTCCAAGGCAAAAGCAAAGAATCAAAGCTAACTGCTTCAGTGTACACTTAGGAACAAACAACAAGAGGAACAGAGGTAGCCTAGTCTTCAACTACATAACTTCCACTCAAAATGGCTGTAAACTTCCACCTTACCTTTGGTAAGGTCAGCAGTCATTGATGTCAATTTGTTGTGTTTTATGGGTTTGGATTGGCCTTGAATTGTGGTTTTAATGTTGTTTTGATGTAAACAATAGGTTGCAAACTGCCCTGGAATTTTATCTGATGAAGGATGATTTTGAAATTGAAATGAATAGTAGTAGTAGTAGTAGTAAGTCATATCTAGGCAGCAGCAGATAACATATTTTATGAAGTTGCACTGGCTTCTGATTTATTCCCAAACATAATTCAAAATACTAGTCAATATTATCCATATTTCTCAAGTTCCTACAAGCTCACAACTTGCAGTGAAATAATGAAATAGTATTTAGAGGAGAAAGTAGTCATAAAGGATATTCACTGTGAATATTTTAAAAACATCATAATGATCAAACTCAGTCCAGTCAACCCACTCAACTCCTTTTTGATATTAACGAAGCAAAACAGACACCATGACCAATGCTCAAGAACAGTGTTTCTCAACCTTTTTTGGGCCAAGGCACACTTGTTCCATGAAAAAAATCACGAGGCACACCACCATTAAAAAAGTTAAAAAAATTAACTCTGTGCCGCCCTATATTGACTATATAATTATGACTGTAAGAAACACTTGCCAATTGCTGTGTTGGTTGCAATCTCCTGTAATAAGGCTTCACAAGCCGCTGATTTCTCTGCCAGCACAATCCTTTGCTCAGCAAGTTTCAGGTTGAGCTCATCCAGCCAGCTTCTTTAAGTTTGTCTAAAACCACCCTCCCGTGGTGGTGGCTGTTGAGAGCTGCGCTCGCTCCGCGTCGTGACCCGGCCGGCTTCCTTTCCAGCGGGTCAGTGGTAAATATTGGCGGCCGCCAGGCACGTGACAATGCAAATCACCTTTCTCGTCGCCGCACGTCGCCGCACACCAGCCAGCGTCTCGCGGCACACTAGTGTGCCGCGGAACAGCGGTTGAGAAACGCTGCTCAAGAATGATGGGAGTTCTGCATTCCTGGTGTAAAACCATAGCATTGTCTCACCTTCCCTTTTCTAAGTAACCTTACTGTCCGTCTTCTGTGAGCAGCAAGATCTTCTCTTGATACCATTCAGGCTGGTGTAGGTCCTGAGCAGCCTGCAAATATATCTTGCTTATCTGCAGAATACTGTAGTTACTTTCTTTTGCATTCTGCCTTGCTGCATTTAAATATGTAACATGCCTGAACCTGTTTAACTAAAAGTACATATATTCCCCTGACAATATATAATGGCAAGAGGAGGTTGCCAGTGATTCTTAAATCAGCACCTTGTAAATGGACAGCCTGTCCAATTCTGCAGGTCATATAAGAGAGAAAGACATGTACGTATCTTATGTATTAATTTTTGCAGATATTAACATCAAATCTGTGTTCTGTATTTGTCTACAGAGTCATTCAGAAATGGAGTGAAGTAATGGGATGCATTACCTATTTCATCTATTAAGAGTTCCTGGGGGTGGAAAGCAATAAAGTAATGCAGTAAAAAATGTCCCAATTGTCCCTGCTATAAAATGCTGTTGGGCCTTCTGGCAGAATGTCGTGAGCAACGAATGGGGCTGCCCAGCTGTCAGCAGTCATTTAGTAATGAAATACTGCAGATTCATTCAGCAATTCTCTTCCTCTCTTTCCTCAGTGCTCTGCTGCTACAGTCACTGAAGAGAAGATTCTGTGAAATCAATTAGCCAAGCTACCTGTTTCATGCTGGGTGGAATTAGTCGCAGGGAAAAATCTCAGTTTCCTTCAGCATTAGGTGAATTGTGAGACCAATTAGTTGCATTAAACTAATTTTTTTTTTTGGTAAAATCAGCCACACTAATTTGGCATGCAGACATAACTAACATCCCTAGCAATGCATTGGCTTCTTGAGTTAAAGCTAGCCATTCAAAATCTCATCTGGCCCAGTTTTCTGTAGGTTACTATTTATAGTTGTGTTTAGAAAAGACTTCAGATCTAATGGTGTTTAGCAAAAAGTGTACTTAACATGTTAGCTTTGCTTCCATTGAAGATACTCTGACTGTAATCACTGTGTTCAGTACTTAATTTGTGTGGTACATGCATGTTCTCAACAAATTTTAGTATTAATGAGTTATTATGCTAGTCGGATTTTTACGTGTGTGTGTGTGCTGTGTTTTTATCCTTGCAGTCCAGCAACTTAGCATAAAACGGTTCAAAAGATTTTCTCCTGCCGTTTAAGATTCTCAAAGCTGCATGAATAAGCCCAGGCCTCTAATAAACAAAAGCCTAAAGAGCTGGTTTGCTGCTTTCGCTGCAGTTGCCTAAAGCTTTCATCTGTCCAGAAAAATGCATCAAACAAAAGGCATTATTAATGGCGAACTATTTTTTGGGTAACATTTCCTTTAAAAATCACTTGCAGTTTCTGATGTGCTCTTCTGGCAATTAGCAGCTTAAACTCTGCTAAAATGTGCTTTATAAATTGGCGATTCATGCCATAAATTTTCATAGTCCCTAGATGCAAGAGTCTTGTTGCATTAGTGTTTAACTAGGAGTGTTTGAAGGTAATAGTTTAATAAATATTTCAAAACTATGTGCCATAGCAGAATTTTGACCCTTCTTGCCCATGAAGTCTGAATTTTTAACAGTGAAAATGGCAAATTACCCTACCAGAATGTTTGGAGGTCTGTCGGCCCTTTTTAATGGACCTTTTAAAGCCGGGTAAGCTTGTATTCTAATTCTAATTCAAATACAACAGTGTTCCAAAGGCTGCACACCACCCCCAATCTCTGGCGAGTGATGCACAAGATTCCATAGAGTTTCAGGTGCTCACTCAGGGTCATGTTTCTGTTGAGAATCAAGATGGGGCAGAGTCTGTAGTGTTATTAAGAAATATGGTTTAATTGCACATTTTTACACCTGTAGGTGCAGATCTTACAGCACTGCCATCTTAAGAGCAGCTTGTTCTCCATAGCAGCCCAGCATTGCAGACAGAGCTATCCTAAGCACCATCACTTTGCTGCTGCTTCCCAGCCAACGCTAATGGCTACTGCCCTTCAGCCCCCACATGGTGTTCTCCCTACCGCCTTTCTTGTTCCCAGATACCTCTGCTCCAAGCAACACTCCCCATCTGCTATTCCAAGCCTAGTTTTTTTAAAAAAAGCATGACACCCCCCCCCCCCCCGGTGATCACAGCCTCGTAATCTGACAGCCTCCCTTACCTTGTCTGATGCTGAATTTTTGCCGGGGTAAAAACTCTGCTTTGTTCCTGGGCAGCACCTCTCTAAGCCCAGTTGCTAAAGAAGCTGGCTTGACTTCAAACCCCACATTTACTAATTTCAGAAATTATGGGGGGGGGGACCCAGAACCCAGGAATTTTGGGAGACCCTTGCCCCCTGCAAACCCACATCAATAATCTATGAGCTATAAGGGGTGGTCATTACTGTCTGGGATGAATAAATGAGGTAGCCTTTTGGGGATGGCATCTAAGCCCAGTAAAATTATTGAACATATTGGCAATTGGGTAATGGGTAGCTTTCACACACACACACACAAAAGTTAATTAAATTAAATTAAAATAACCAATTATCCAGTTGCGAGCTATAGGTTTCATGCCTTTTGCCTAGTTTTGGTCCGAGAGGGCTCAAACTGACTGGAAAACATTCATAATGTAGTTCTATAATTTTGGGTAGCATCACTGAAAAGAGTTCCTTGTAAATCATGCAAAGAAGAAATCTTATTTTTTTAGGTTTGTCTTCTGAATAAAATTGTTCATTGAAACTGAGAAGTAGGTCTGTCTTTCTGCATTTATATACCCCACTCTCTTCATTCAGCCTGCTATCTGACTCCAATCAGTGACAGCACATTTCTGTTGAGTTAATATTCTTGGTGTAAAGCAATGCCACCACTACCACCCCACAGAAAAAAATCATTTGTCAGGACAGTTCCTTCCAATTATCTAGGCCTTAAAAATGGGGTGATTGCCAAGCAGGAGGAGAGAAAAGTGAAGTTCTGTTGTGCGAGAAGTCTACATACTTGCAGAGGCAACGAGACAAGGTGTTTATGGTGGCAGCAGCACAGTTGATCTTTGCTTTGAAGGTGGTACATGTAGCTGGTTCTCTTTCCTTTCCAGGAAAGAAGACATGCAGCTCAGTGTGCTGCTTCCAGAAATACTGAGCCGCTGCATGCTCACAGATCAGTCTTCTCTGGAGCCAGTTCCTATAGGCCAGGGGTCAGCAAACTTTTTCAGCAGGGGGCTGGTCCACTGTCCCTCAGACCTTGTGGGGGGCCGGACTATATTTTGAAAAAAAAGTATGAATGAATTCCTATGCCCCACAAATAACCCAGAGATGCATTTTAAATCAAAGCACACATTCTACTCATTTAAAACACCAGGCAGGCCCCACAAATAACCCAGAGATGCATTTTAAATAAAAGAACACATTCTACTCATGTAAAAACATGCTGATTCCTGGACTGTCCGCGGGCCAGATTTAGAAGATGATTGGGCCGCATCCGGCCCCCGGGCCTTAGTTTGGGAACCCCTGCTATAGACCTTGGGTGAGCTGTTTTTTTCAAGCCTGTTTTACTGCATAGGAAATCTTACTGCCTGAAATACCTTCACCATGATTCCTAAATGCTTGAAGCAGCGCTTGATTTATGTCAAAGGAAGAGCAGGACTACTGTATTGGGTGTGTGTGTGTGTGTGTGTGCTTATTTGTTTGTATGGGGTATGTGACTTGTAAAGACACAATAATTTTAATGGTTGCAGCTAATAGGCAACAACTAATGCTTCTGGTTTTAATATTTGCAATGTTTAATTCTTCTGACTGTTTAAATATGTATATGGTATCTTTGGTGACTGCATAATTTAAAACTGCAGAGACTGAAACTGAAGAGATCTAATAAAGAACTTGTCAATAGGAGGAAAATCCTGATCATTCTTTTCCTTCAGGCCATTTTTCTAGGGAAAGTCTGAACTAGCATAGCCTTCATTTCTTATCCATAGGATGGGAGCAAGAACTTGTTTAGATACGCACTTTTCACCATTATAGTTCTACACAAATTTTATCTTGGGCATAAAAATATACAAATTATGCTGAGCAATACCATATCAAGTCTACCAAGCGCCTTTCAGTTTCTGCCCCAACATCCCTAACATCTAACTTCTAGGTTAGATTACTGTAATGAGTTATACATAGGGCTGCCCTTGAAGATAGTTTGGACACTGCAGCTGGCACAGAATTGAGCCAGATTGTTGACCAGAATTAAAACAGTCTGAATATATAACATCAATTCTGGCACAGCTGCAATGGTTACCAATTAGTTTCTGAGGCTATAAACCCCAGTACTTCAAGGACAGCTTCTCCCTACATGAAGAAACCTGGACCCTACATTCTTCATCTGAGGCCCTTCTCTGAATGCCTCCTTTCAGGGAGGTTTGGAGGCTGGCATCATGAGAACTGGCCTTCTCAGTGGTGGCTCCCCAGCTGTGGAATGTTCTCCCCTGGGAGGCATGTCTGGTACCCTTACTATCTGGTTTTAGGTGCCAGGTAAAAATACAATGGTAGCTCGGGTTACAGACACTTCAGGTTACAGACTCTGCTAACCCAGAAATAGTACCCCGGGTTAAGAACTTTGTTTCAGGATGAGAACAGAAATCGTGCGGTGGCAGGCCCCATTAGCTAAAGTGGTACCTCAGGTTAAGAACAGTTTCAGGTTAAGAATAGACCTCCAGAATGAATTAAGTTCTTAACGTGAGGTACCACTGTATGTTTATTCACCCAGGTCTTTGGAGTTCAATCCTCAGCATATTTTTTAGTGGAAAGGAAATGAATTGGATTTGCATATTATTGAGAGTGTTTTAGATGGTTTTTATGATGATTTTAGATCTGTTTTTAATCTTTGCTGTTCTGTGAGTCACTTTCAGTTTTCAGGCTTTTTTTTTTAAAAAAGTGGTTAACAAATATAATAATAATAAATTTGATCTGGCACGCTTCTGCGCCTTTTCTTTCCTCTTCTCTCCCCATCCCACCCCAAATGCTGCTGCCAGCACCAGTTCCACTTGCCATATTTGGTTATGCATGATGCTCTAAGCCAGGGAAGGTGAAAGTTTTTGAACCTGAGGGCTACATTTCCTCATGGACAACCTACCAGAGACCACGTTCCAGTGGTGGGTAGGGTCATTGGGAAAAACTGGCAGAGCAATGGATGCGGCTGCAGTTCAGCCATACGAATGTCAAACACACTTACAGACACACACACACACACACACACACACACCTCTTCCATCTCGGCAAACAAGAGTTCAAGGGTACATTCCAAAAAGGCAAAATATTATTATTATTTTCCCAACTGGCATACAGAGTGCAGTGTGAACAAGAAAACACTGTTAATGAGAGTATTGCTACATTTGCATCCTATCTGTAAAGGTGGAGAATTGGAAAATGCAAAGCACAATTGCTATAAAGGTACTATGTATTGGTGCATAATCCTAAGAAGCTGTGGTTTTCCACCACCACCCAGCACTGGAGGAGATGTGTTTGCAGTGTGCTGAACATTTTCTTGCATTTTGCTTTGTCTTAAAAACAGGCTAATACTATGAAATTTGCTTGGTTTCTCTCACACCATTAAGTTTACTTTGCCCCTCCTCTACCCTATAAAGCTTTTGCCTTCAGGAATGTAAGCTTTGGCAACCAACAGAATTAATAGAGCTTTCCTTCTAAGTGCTGCAAATTGTGTGTGTGTGTGAGAGAGAGAGAGAGAAAGAAAGAGAGAGAGAAAGTGGTGAATTGGATCATAATGACTTGGAGTGTACATTTCAGCACATTAATGCCTGAATGGATTTAAAAATCAACTAACAGTAACTTTATTCCTTCAGCAAATTCAGTTGTTTTTTTATAAAAAAATACTGAAAGTCTTCCCAAGAGTCTGCACATTCTGTATCCCCTTTAGGTATCTCGCAAGGTCACTTAAAGTCAGTAGTCGAAAAAGAGTGAGTAACTTCAATAGCAAAGGAATGACATTCCTGAGATAGCAGTTGGAAGACACCCTTTTGAAAGGTCTTTCCATTTTCTGTCAGCAAAAAAAATCTTCATTATAAAAGGCCACTTCCTTTTGTGAGGTACATAACTCATTGAGGTGGATCTTCTATTACAATCCAGGTTTATCTTGAATCAGTCTATTAGTGGAGGACAGTTCCCCTGGTGAACAAGATGTATAAAAGTTGTGAGGAATAATTGAGATATAAGGAAACACACACTTGTAATTTGTGATAGCCGCAACTTGAGTAGGGTTTTTTTTTTTTTTAAGGCTGTGCTCAGGTCTTGTATTTTACAGGTAGTTTCTCTCTCTGTAACACACAGGTTGAAAGATGAATTGGGAAGAAATGAATGGATTTAGACTTTCAGAAAAGTACAGTTTAGTTCCATATGTATATCCTGCGAGGGATACGGGTGGCGCTGTGGGTTAAACCACAGAGCCTAGGGCTTGCCGATCAGGTCGGCAGTTTGAATCCCCGCAACGGGGTGAGCTCCCGTTGCTCAGTGCCAGCTCCTGCCAACCTAGCAGTTCGAAAGCACATCAAAGTACAAGTAGATAAATAGGTACCGCTACAGCGGGAAGGTAAACGGCGTTTCCGTGTGCTGCTCTGGTTCGCCAGAAGCGGCTTTGTCATGCTGGCCACATGACCTGGAAGCTGTACGCCGGCTCTCTCGGCCAATAACATGAGATGAGCGCCGCAACCCCAGAGTCGGTCACGGGGTCCCTTTACCTTTACCTTTATATATCCTGCATAAGAATGAGGATTGATCATTTTCCTGCTGATTTTTTTTTTTTTTTGCACCTTCTGTTGTTGTAGTCTAGCTGATTGATTTTACAGCTTTTGTAGTGCCAGCATCACATTTAGGTTCTGTAAATTCCCCCAGCCTCTTGCCAGTGACAGGTTCTTCACACTTTCAGCAGAAGCCTGCTTTCTGGGAGACCCAACTTGTGGGAGGGGTGGTTTCTTTTCCTTCTTAGAATCATAGAATTGTATACTGTAATTGGAAGAGACCATGAGGGGCATCAAATACAACCCCCTGAACTGTAGGAATCTTTCTCCCAACGTGGGGATTGAACCCACAACCCTAAGATTAAGAGTTTTAGGCTCTACCGGCTGAGCTATCCCAGGAATGTCCAGCATACTGCTGCCGTCTGTAAATCCCCATGGAGAACTTGCCCCTTCTTTCAAAGAAGGAAGAAAAAGAAGCCACATCTCCTTTATATGCATGCACACACAGAGTTTTCAGTGGACTAAAGGATTGTGGGCTTTTGCAAGAAGCAACAGAAGAAGCTCAGTAGGTAATGTGGGGATGGAAAAGAGGAATAGTTTTTCTCTCTCTCCTCCTTGCAAAAACCCAGTGTGCAGCAAAGAAAAGCATTGTTTCGCTTTCTCAAGAAGAACATTTGCAGAAATTTCCAGAATTACTTTAGTGCTGCTGCCACCGCTCAGAAAAGCCCACTCGAGAGTTCTCAAAGAGCTCAAATGTGAAATAGCTGATCTTCTAACTTAACCCTCAGAGAACAGCCTCCATACTTGAGGATTGGAACGTAGAGTAGCCAAAATTGTGGACCCCAAGTCCTAGCATTCTGCAGGTGAAACCTGGGTGCATTTGTAGGTCTCCTGAGGACTTAAGCTCTTGAAAAGTATTTGAACGAGAATACTTCATGCGTTCTAATTAGGAGTTAAGTCCACATTGGGGGCGGGGGGGGGGGGAGAGGCAGAAAGGAAGAGTGCAGTAACTCCACCACTTCCTCTAACTCACAGAAGGTAACAGGGCCTTCTGTACTTGTGGATGCTCCCCATACATTTTAGAACTTGGATTTTCCAGGATTTTAAAATGCGCGCGGAGCCTTCATAAGTACCTAAGGTTTCCCATTGCAGATAATCTCCCTTTATGAGGAGTTGGAAAGCGATCAGAATGGTGATGCAGGCAGAGCTAGTGTGCTTGTCCCCACTTCCCTCCCCCATGTGTTTACTTCACTCCTAATTACAATACACAAGGGGGAGTAGTGAGTATGAGGAAGGTATGTTTGTCATTTAAGAGCCATAACCGTTCATTCTAGAATTTAATCTCTGACTCCTCTCCGCTTACTTGTCCCTAGGCTATTAGGAATCAGCTTTAAGTTCTAGAGTACATCTTTTTATTGTCCCTCGGTTCCATTTTTCAGCTTTTAAACAGCAGCTCCTTGGCACTGCAGGAACAACCCTGCCGCAGTCTTGTCTTTCTCTGCTCATATACTCAGTAAGCATTCAGCACTCACATGGAGCAGAGGCTGTGGTATACATGCCCATATGGTAACATTGTAAACATGTATGGGGAGGAAACAGAAATTAAAAAAACAAAGCAGATGTGGAGTCCTCTCGCTTGTTACTTGTGTGAACTATAGGAGGGAAGCACAATCCAGAAATCCCTCTTGTTTTTGTGGAAAGAGTCCTGCAAACCAGGGCCCAGAAAATGAAAGAGAATCGTTATGCATACTTCAGTTCTTTCAAATGATGTAGACAACTATGATACACCTTGACAAACTGTAGCACAGAATTAGTTCTTTCACAGAAGATCCCTGACTTTGAATACAAACATTCTTTGGGATTTCAGTACTGTATCTGCTTAGTAATTTGTTGCTGTTATCTATATCACTGCAACATTTTTTGAGTGCGTTCAGATCAGGCAGAAGAAAATTTTGTATAGTGGGATGAGAGGAAAAATGGGAATTAAATCTAATAAAGCAGTCATAAGAGGCATCATTCATTGCTTTCACACGAGCTGATCATATATCATGTCAGGATCAAGGTGAGAGAGGCGGTTTTATGACATTTTAAAGGATTGTTTCATGAGAAAGCTGCTTCCCTCTGCTAGAGGTGTGGTTTTGTACCGATCAATCAGTAACCCCTGATGAGAGTTGAGCTGCTGGACTTATTCTAAATATTGTATGCATTTCATTTAAAGGCGGTGATATACAGACCACAGTTTCCTTATCTCTCAAATTAAAGGCATGAGAATGGACTTTGTATGAGAGGGTGTTCCCTGTAGTTGTTGGTGCCTAGAATGCAGTGCTGATGATGGGAAGGTTCAGATAACCAAGGGGATGAATGCTTTCTAGCCTAACTTCACAGTTGCTTAACAAGACTTTCTTCAGGAATTGTGCCAGGGAAAAAGTATTGCCTGCTGGGCAATAACCACTTTGAAAAGACAATCTCTACAGGAATAAATACTGTCTTTGAAGAGGACCTCAGAATCACAGATAGCCTGTCTTTCTCACAGTACTCTTCCCCAAGCTGGTCTTGCTGCATTTTGTGAATCCCACAAAATGTACAATAATTGCAGCTTTTATCCTAAGCTATCAAACAGATCAGGTGGAACTGGGCAAGGGTTTTTTTTGGGGGGGGGAGCACGTTTTAGGTGTCTCTTTTTTATATTAAAATAGTTTGTGTTTTAAATGTTCGTTCCAGTATTTCTGATCTCTATTAACACTGTGCCACACCTGCTTGCTTATATCTTATTGCCTTCTCAGAGTTGGTTACAGGGAAAACAGAAACTCTGTTACGACAGCTCCACTGGCTCCCGGTCCATTTCTGAGCACAGTTCAAAGTGTTGGTTACGACTTCCCAAGCCCTATAACGGCTATGTGAAGGGATCGTATATGAGCTTGGCCAGGCTTCAGATCTTATGGGGAGGCCTTTCTTTCAGTCCTGTCACCCTCACAGGCACATTTGGTGAGGACACAAAAGAGGGCCTTCTTGGTGGCTGCTCCCAGATTGTGGAACTCTCTTCCACAGGAGGCTAGACTAGCTCCCTCTCTGTTTTCTTTTCACAGACAAACAAATGCTCACTAGCTGGCTGTTGTGGCAGGATCTTCTGGGGGTGGGCATTGTACAGTGTGTGCATTTGTGTGCTTTTAAATGGATGTACTGGAAATGTTTCAGTGGTGGTGCCCCCCCCCAAAAAAATCACCTTTCATCCGAGGATCACATGGCAGTTTACAATATAAAAACACAAAATGGTCATATATTGTTTAATTAGCCAAAGGACTATAATTTTAATAGGGTTGTATTTAATTATGTAATTGTGTGTGTAGTGTGTGTGTGTGTGTGTGTGTGTGTGTGGCTTCCTTAAGAGACTTGCACCCAATTTACTGGAGTAGTAGCTGAGCTTTTTCAGCCTTCATTTCTGTTACTTTATATCACACTTCTTCATTTATCCATTTTAAAACAAGAGTATGGAAGGTTGCTGACTGACAGCATGTGCGATTAATACTTAGTGGGCAGTCTTGGGAGTGGCTGTCTGCTAACAGCAGAATTGAATGTAAATGGTATCTAATCTATACAATATACATAAGGGAAGAGAGAAATGACCAATTTTGAGATGCTGAATATATGGCCTTGGCAGTTTTCCAATCAAATACGATCTTGGAATAGATTATATGGTTACATTATTGTTGACAAGTTAATATACAAAGCAGGATATACTGTGTGTGTGTGTGTGTGTGTGTGTGTGTATTGCCAGCACTGCAGTAACTCTGTTGGCATTGTTCTCTAATTATATCTTGATGAGCAACCTTTTCTGTCTCTTCCCCCCAGTATTGCCAAACTGTGTTCCCGTTATAGTGCCTCTGCACTGTGCAGTCGGTGTACATAGTCATAAGCTCATTAATTAAATGGCTATATTCTCATTTCCTTGTGCAATACACAGGCGGACTGGTATCTACTTTGGATAGTATACTTTGGATAGTATATTCTTATTGTTCCCTTTTGCACAGTTTCTCACATGGCCCACCATGTGTACCTTCCTGACATGGTCAAAGTTTTAATGATTAATAATTAAGAATAGCTAGTTAAACATATCCCTCAGGATCATTAGACAATGCTGCTTGCCTTCTCAGTAGAGGATATAAAAAGGAAAGTTTAGGGCTGGTTTCTTCCCTCAACACCAGGTTTCTCACATAGTGTGATGGACTTCATTGTTAGCCTCTAGTTTTCTCTGGGCATTATACTTACAGTTAAGGAATACACATGAGTGTACTAAAACATTGGTCTAACTGGTCCTGTACTAGGGGACACTAACCTGATAACCAGGAAAATGACGAGGAGGTAAAAAATGAAATGAGCAAGGTGGCAATGGCAGGGAGTTGGAGGATGTCCACATGCCAATTCCTTCCAGATTTGCCCCCTGTGAGATGACAAGCCTGTGTATACTTGGACATGATTGAGGACTAGAGGTACTGGGCAGTCCTATACTGACAGAGCCACACCACAGGCTTCATGTTGTTTTTCAGACTGGGGCAAGTTAATACCGGTACATGTGACCTTTCCTTTTATGCAAATAACACTATTCAACTTCTCACTTAGCTCTTCTATCAGCTACTGAAGTGTAGTGACTCACTTGTTTGGTTGTTTGAGGATATATTTTGGTCTTAATAATAATAATAATAATAATAATAATAATAATAATAATAATATATTTCTATCCTGCCCATCTGGCTGGGTTTCCCCAGCCACTCTTCAATTTAGAGATGCACATGAGGAATAGCTGCTGTCCTGCAAGGAGATTTCTTATTTTCTGCCTGAATTCCCAAACTCTGCATTTCTCTTTCACAGCATATCTCTTCTTTCACTTCCATTTTTGGTGAGATTATTTATTGTTTCTGAGTGCGGAAGAGGTGCTTGATACTTCTCCAATCCAGCCTTAGAATAATTTATCAAAAAGAAGCCAGAATTTCAAGCAAATTTGTGCATATTCGTTTATTTGTTTTATTTTCTAGTTTCATAGTAAATAGAATCCAGTACCCTGTCAGTTATCAGAAATTATGTCCTTAATGCAGCTATTCAGAAGAGTTAGCCATGACAGATGATAGAATTTTAGTGTTTAGAATTTTGCTTTTTCTGTAATCTTGAAAGTCGGAAGCAGAATGGCTCCTGCTTGACATTTCAAATGTTTTTGGAACATAACACACATAACACACCAATCCATACTTTATTACTACTTCAAAAAAAATCAGGTACAAGAAATACTGAAGTTAAGTGGCAAGATACAAATATGATATAGCTGACTACTGCACACAAGTGAGCGGCTTAATCTTTTCTTCCTTGCTGGGAAGCCTGATTTTTAACTATGACTGGAGAACACACTATTGGTGGTGCTAGATGCATGCTTTGTCTTTTAAGCTTCAGTGCTTTTTATTCCAAAGCTCAAAGTATAAGGTATGAATTGACTTGCAGATCCAGGAGTCAGATGATGCCCCAGAGAGTAAGAGGATGCAGAGGTTGAAACAGGAAGATAATTTGGCATATGGGGTAGGAAGCCAATTTAAGTAATAAGGATATTGATGTTGCATCTAAATGTGCAGGATTCACACATGGTTGGCAACATTTTCTGTTGATTTTATTTTATTTTTATTTCCCCCCTGTCCTATTCCAAGGGCACAATGCAAGTACCGGTAAAAACAACTTCATATTTACCAGAAGGACTCCTATCCTCATGTACTTGCAGTTGTAGCTGTGAAGGTTGGCCATGAAGAGAGAGAAATTATTCAAATGCTATCTTTATCTTATGTTAGATTTACTGGCAAGTGTCAGAATTTTCTGACGCATCCCACTGGTCTCCTAAAATGTTAAAGAGTTTGGGAAGAAATTATGATAGCCATTGGGTTTCTGAATATACCAACCACATAACTATAAAATCAAAGGTGAGAGAGATCCTCCAGCTCTTCACTCACAGTTTATGTGGCTTCAGTACTTCTTTTGAGAGCAGCCTGGAAGCAACCCATATTCTCGTCCAGCCTATCTCTTTTGCTCATTGAAGAGACATTCAGTAAAGGGGAGGATGGAAGGACAGGGTTCTGGTAGTGATCCCTCTGGTATCGGAACAAACCCTATATATTCATAATCTTCTGGTTCATTTATAGCATTTTTACATTTCCTCCCTAATCTTTTAAATTTTGGGTATGCTGATTGTGAAAGTTGTGCAGTGGGAAACTTCTACCAGCATCATGTTGGGTGCTGCCTTCAGTATTGGACTGGGAAAAGTATTTTCTTCTGAAAATGGAAGATCTCAGCTACATAAATAGCATTTTTAAAAAATGTATCCAGTTTCAAAATAGAATGACAGTTACTCAGAAAGATAAAACTTTAAACCCTCCCTTTTAAACAATTTCTGACATTGCATGTGGATAGTCTTTCCTTGTATGCAGCAAGGAGTATGTGATTTCCTTAGTATGAGTAATGCAAATCCAATAAATATGCAATCCAGATATCCATTATTAGTTTTCTAACATGATAAATGCAGTGATATAGAACAAGGTACATTCTCACTTGGGTAGGAAAAGTGCTTTTAAAATATGTTTAGATTTGCTTGGGGTCTGACTCATTTTATCTTTTTTTGGTTTGCAGGAATAAGTCTGCATCATTGACGCTGAATGTATTGACTGCTTGCCTTGGAGTAAAGGTGACTTTCTCCACTTTGGAATATGGTGCCTAACTTCAGCATCCCTGGGTTTTTTGTGCCAGCACTAGTTCTGTGCTGCTTGATGTCATCAACGGAGGCGGATAGTAAGTAGCACTCAGATGGGAATATTTTATGGCTGAGTAAATTTTCAGCAGATTTTATCTATCAAAAGTTGAACCAGAACTGACTGAAGCACGTTTATTTGTGACAGTGAAAAGGAAGGGCTGTGGGTCATTTAGTGTCAATTTGTTTCCAAAAATGTGTGATGCTTGCAAACAGGTCACAAAATGACTGCAGTATATTGAATCCGTTCATTGCTTTCCATTACCAAATTTTAGGTCATTCTGGATGAAAAGGAGAGGCAATACTTGATTTCTTACAAGACCTAAGATCCTTATTTTTGTTTGAAAGCACCCACCCACCATTTTTAAAATCATTATTTTTTTCTTTGTCTTATGCCCTGTGGTATTGACTTGAACATTAAAGAAGTCTTCCATGTGTTATCTGTGATGTTATATAGTTCTGACATATTCTTTTTAGCTATCTTATTCACAAACTAATGAGTCATTTTGGTCCCTACTTACATGGAAAGTTTTCTTGGCCCTTTCTACATCTCTATGTTGTATACACTTAAGACCCATCAATTTAAATTGATGAGGAAGAGCTAAATACTTATTGTTGAAAGTAGGCTTGCTACTATGAATTTCTATTAGGGCATTTTTCATTTCCTGCTATTTCCCAATTTAATCTTTAAAATCTTGTGTGCCCCCCCCCCCCCGCCTTTTGGATGACAATTATATACTGCACAAATGTGTTCAGTGAATGGGTCACAAGCTAATTCAGAACCCAAAATATATAAGTAAAGTCATTGTAGCTGCTGGGAAATATATGCTGAGGCAGCACCTGTTGTTAAGGGCTATCCGTCTCTGCTGCAATCTGTTGTTATTGCCACAGAATTGTAAATAGTAGGGCTGGAGTAAAATAGGGAGAGTGCTTTTTATGCAATCTTTTTTTCCATTGAAAAGTGTTCCCTTTGGTGAAGGTGCTCTGTTCAGTGCATTCAGAGTGAGAACAGGAAGTACGGTAATAGTTATTATTCATTGTATTGGCCTCATTCTGAATTGGCTGTGTGTCATTGTGATGCCATCTACCTCATCCAGTTGTCCTTAAGATGAAAAAAGTGCAGAAGCAGCTACTGAGGACAGCAAAGCAGGTACAAAACATAAGCTTATTTTTCGTTCGTTTTTGAAGGTGGTGGCGCACTTCCAATCGGAAAATACATTTAACGGGGATAGGAGGTGTGGGTGGGTGTCCGGTACAGTATGGTGCCTCAGAGATGGGATTAGTAAATGTTTATTTATATGATACCTCATCTGCACACAAAGCTTGTTACACAAAACATCATGCTAAAGCAATCAGAATAGTACTTGCTTCCCCTTCCCGCTCCCCTAGAATTAATCATGTGGTCTCCCTTCTAGAGAGAGAAATCCCTTGTGATTTTTCTCATTCCCGCCTAGGAGACTTTAAGTACATGCTGCGGACTTGCTGCCTGAAGGGGAGTGTGGGAAAAAACAGATGGGTGGGAGAGAGGGGCTCCTCCCCTCCCCACCTCCAAAGGCCAGTTGCCACGGCTGTTGTTTTCTGCATGGTTTAACTTTTTGCCAGTAATTAGCACTGCTGCATATTGATGGATTCATATTCTTTCTCACAGAGTTACAGGTACAGGCATTTTTTATTTATTTACGGTATTTATTCCAGTTCTTAACTTCTCCTTGAGCTGGAATAACTTGCTTAGTTAATTTTATACCATTCTGTTAAAAAGGTAAAGGTAAAGGGACCCCTGACCATTAGGTCCAGTCGTGACCGACTCTGGGGTTGCGCGTTCATCTCGCATTATTGGCCGAGGGAGCCGGCGTATAGCTTCCAGGTCATGTGGCCAGCATGACAAAGCCGCTTCTGGCAAACCAGAGCAGCACATGGAAACACCGTTTACCTTCCCGCTATAGCGGTTCCTATTTATCTACTTGCATTTTGATGTGCTTTCGAACTGCTAGGTTGGCAGGAGCTGGGACCAAGCAACGGGAGCTCACCCCGCCACAGGGATTCGAACCGCCGACCTTCTGATCAGCAAGCCCTAGGCTCAGTGGTTTAGCCCACAGCACCACCTGGGTCCCATTCTGTTAAGCAGAACCAGAAATGAGGCAATGAATGACCCGTGCGTCATCCATTTTGGTGTAGCGGCCACAGTATGTGATTATAGCAATTTTCTGTTCTCTGAAGCAGTAGTAGTAGTACTCCAAAAGGTTTGTAACGTTGATTAATTGAGGATCACATGAGGAAAACTTTGGATACCAATACTTCCTCACAAAGCCTCACAATGGCGTAACATGTCCTTCCTTAGAGTTATCTTATGAAGGGCTGCTTCACTGGTAAGAGATTTGCTTGGCAGTGATACATCTCTGCATGGGGGGCGGGGAGAACATTTTTTTGTATTATTTGGGATATAACAGTTAGTTTTACTTCAAAAAACACAGATAGGCACCACAGCACACTCTCATGATCTGTTTTCTGTGCAATAATGTACATAGTTTTTATTGTACAACAATTATTTCCATGTAGGGAAAAGATCACGTGTTAAGCAGCCCTGAGGCGTGTTGAGAAAACCGGAATCTTAAGGCCTCTTCTCTCTTCCTTGCACAGGATTACTTCCTGAGTGGGAAGGCAGTTTTTTTTGTCACTGCAGCCTGGATGACCTTGAGGCACACAGATTAACATAGGCTTTGTTGCATGTGATAGGTGGCTTGGTCTTGATGTGTGACTCTAAATTCCAATTTTTCCCTTATCCGTCCTCTCTGCTGCTCTTGATAACAAGGCGATACTGTTCAGAGCAAATTGGTCTGAATCACTGCATTAGGGGGACAGAATGGAAGTGCATCAGCTGCAATTGGCAGCACTGCTGAACATTGGCAATTTCATTTTTCCTTGCTGTCTGTGTGACAGGCAGGAATCAGAGCAATCAAATGCCCAGTTAAGTGCTGACGCTACCTGGAGATGGAAATTGTGTGTTTTACAGAAAAGACAAATCCTCTAAAACACCATGCAGTTGTGGCTGTCTGTTTTCTGCAGAAACAGAATATGTTGGTGAATAACAATACAGAACGGTTGTTCAGAAAAAAAAGGAAGCCTAGAAAAGGTCTGATCGGCAACTCATTTTATTTATTTATTTAATTTGGAGGCAGGCATTTGCCTTGTTTATGTGAAGGTATAATTTGCATACGCATGGACCCAGCCTACCTAATTTGCGCACAGGCATTCCCCTCTGCTTCTCTGAAATCACTGAGAAGTACCATAGGAGTGTCAAGGCCAATTAATATCCGCCAAGTGTTTTGAATGCCTCTGTTGTAAGGTGGTAGTACAGAATACAGCTATAAATGACCTAAGTCCCTGGGCTTTGTGAGAGAATTATGCCTATAAATGGAGCATAATTGATAATGCAGCAGGGTGTGCATGGATCACTTGTGCTGTGTGTATCTGAAAGCAGAGTTCTGCAAAAGCCCATAACCTAGGGTCTCCCACTCTCAAAATCTGTTTTGTTGTTACTGCAGCAGATTTTTACTGCTGCTGCTCTAGCGTCTTGATAATTAGGCAGCTGTGCACATAGTGAGACATTTCAGGGTGAAATAAAACAGATTGTTGGAGTGTCATTTAGTGGGACTGGCATAAGGAATAAATATGGACTCTCTGAAAATTAAGTTTTCAGGATAGTCTTGAAATATATGTATGTGACTCGGATATTTCAAAATGGAGGGGAGCTTGTGGATTGCCCTGCTGTAAAACCACCACCACCACCATCACAACAACAACCCACAACCACTGGGATTAGCCAGATTGCTCAGATATATTTGTTGAGATGGCATAAACATTGCTGGTCAAAATAGAGGGTGACACCTTTAGTGGTATATGTCTGATATGTGTTTAAAATATATATACACATGCTAATTTGATAAAACACTTCCAAATTTTCCTTCGCAGAGTATAGAATTTTATTTATTTATTTATTTAAGAAAATCGAATTTCCTCCGATCTGACTGTTTCTGTCAGGGTGACCCTAATTCCATTACAGCATTTTGGAAGCAATTCAGGATGATTGTTCTATACTTTCTCCCTCAGCTTCTTCGTGTTTGTCTTTTATGTGCCCTCTCTGCTTCCCCTTCTGTCAGCTCTTGACTGTGCAAGGGAAAATAGCTTTGCAGATTTCATTTAATGTTCATTTCAATTGTCAAGGAAAAGATGCTCTTTCCAGGCTTTTGGAATATATTGCTTACTAAAACCCCAAACACTGCAAATCTTTTTCTGAAAACCAGGAAATGAAAATCAATTCTTTCAGCAGAGGCCATTGAGGCTGTTGTGCGTTTCCCTCCTCTTTATTAGGCTTTGTGTCTGAGGTTCTGGGCAAGGCTTCCATTAGCTGGGGGCAGGTCTGGGTGACCCACCAGAGTTTCAGATAATCTCAAACAGAGTTTCAAATCCTTTGAAGAAGAAAAAAGCCACATCAGAAATGACCTGGCGTGATGGAGGAACAAAAGTGAAGCTTATATAAATGGAGGTGTGAACCAACATAGGATATGCTCAATTACCTGCACTTGACTTCTTGACATTTGGGAGGAACTGCATTTCTTTGGAGAAAGAGCATGGAAAGAGAGCAGTTCCGTCACTGCAGAATCTGGGGCTTATATGAATATCAATTGTATGTTTTCTTCTGATCTTGTTAATAATGGTTTGCAGAACATACAGCACATGTGTGTTTAATTTCAAAAAATTGAAAACCCCTAACAAATGGCAACATTTTGGGGATGTGGGTTGGAGGAATAGTGTCTCTTATTAGTGGGACACGGCTGTCTCTCTTACAGTTGCTGGAGCTTACGTGGCGCCTGCTTAAGGAGAGTAGACTTGCATCATAGGTGCCTGGCATCCCTCTATGGGGACTTTGTAAGTTTCAGATAGTTTAATAGTTTTAGGGGTCTTACACTGACAAATGGGCATTTGGCAAGGCATGCCATCCCTTTCTAATATTATTTTATTTTTGTTTTGTTACATTTATATCCTACTCTTCTTCCAAAGGAACATAGGGTGCCAAGTAGCAGGCCTTAGTCTACCGTGCTCCTTACTCACTGCCAACCCAGCAGTTCAGAAACATACCAGTGTGAGCACATAAATAGGTACCATTGCAATATATAGATATAGATATAATAAAAAATAAAATACATCATAGAGCAAGCTGAAAGAGTACTATATATATATATACAGTATATATGGCTTAACACAAGTAGAACCAGATGCTAGAGGATGCCAAAATACATTTGGTATCTACTTAGAATGAATCTAACCCTAATGGGGTCAGAAGTCATAGTTAGTATCCAAATCCCTTTATGCACAGATGATCACAACAGTCTTACTGGGGTCATTTAACCTGCTAACCTTTCCCCAAAGGAAAAATGTGGGTGTTCTTGGTTCTGTCATATGCACTAGTTGCTCAATGTTTAATGAGACCGTGAGTATGAAGATGCATCAATCTTGACTGATAGTTTATTGTTATCTTCCATTATTATTTATACGTAGCATTATCAGGATACATGACACCTCACAGAATGACAGAAACAAAAGACTTGGTCCTGACCTCTGCATCTTAACATTTGAACTTAGTGGTGGAAGGCGGTAAGGAGAAGCACAGAGCAAATAAGGGCTGATATCAAGCAGATGCAGTTTCTTTGGGTTTAATGTGCATTTTTATTCCTTTTCTTTTTTTAAAAAAATTATCATTACTTCTTACACCTGTTCCTGTGAAGATTGCAACCTGGGGTACTGTAATCACTGCTCTTGGTGTAGCTTCAGACTGTGAGCAGCATTTACTCATGATATGTTAATATAATGAACCTGGAAAGAGGAGATGTCATCCTACAACATATGCATATGGACTATTGCCCCTAAATAATTATTCTTATCCTATTGCCTGTTATAGAAGGAAGCCCCTCTTCAGCAGGCCTTAGTAACTTCCAGAGTGGTAGCTGTGTTTTTCTGTTGCAGCAAAATCTAAACTTTCGTGCACCACAGTCTGCAATGTGAAAGCTCTGAATTACAATACATGAAGAGGTTCAGTGCTGTTGCCTGAGGACGCAACTGAGACAAAGCATTTTTGGCACATAATGTGTGTTGATCAGCTTCCCAACACCAGGATATTTAACAGAAACTGGTTTGTGAATGACTATGGTTAATTATATAATTATCGCTCTCTATATTTCCCCCTGTATTTCATTTCCCCCTCACTTCATTCTTTACAATCCCCTTCCCACAAAGGCTGTGCATATGTACCTGCTTCTCAGGGTAACAATTCATGCAACTGGCAAAGTGGACTGTAACCCACCAAAGCCTAAAAATAAGTTTGTTTGTTTGTTTTAAAAGTACTACAAGACTCCTTGTTCATATTGTTTAGTGACACGAAGGATATATGTTTCGTGCATCTCAATGATTGCGTTGGCTGGATTCACATAATATCCAGAATTGATTTATTACGTGATTGTGAAAAACATTGTTGCTTGCATTGTTTTTAATATATTATGTTGGTGTTTACATTGCAAAACTACTGCCTGTTTTCCTGGATAAGCTTGTCTTGGGGATTTGCATGTGTTAATTACTGATGTGCTTGTGCATCACATGAAAATCCTGCCTATTGTAATTAATATTTGCTCAGATATTCTTGGTCTATCAGTATGGACAGAGAGATCAAAGAGAAGCCAATCTTCTATAAGCTTAGATTTACTAGATGTAAATTCATAAGGGATTGGGTGTGGGGATTGAGGAATGTCTCCACTAGATCTATTTTTCTCATTTTGCTTTCTGCTTTGTAGTTAGATTCCTATTTATTTATTAGTATTTCAGATTGCTATTCTAGTCTATTTGTCTTAGAGAGAAATAAATGTATATTTTAAAAGCAGAATTAGGATAATCACATTCCTTAGAATCAGATCAACCAGACTGTTGCAGTTTGATATAGATAGCAATATAATCTTTCTTGCTTGTCTCTGTTTTCCCCCCATATGTAGTGAAGATTATCCAAATGAAACCTGTTGCTGCTCAGAAGTATAAAGAACTGAGGGTTGGGACCATAAGCTAAAGGGGTTAACCATACAGTAGCCAATCATATGACTCTACTGTAAGACAACACAGCATGGTGCTTAAAAGCAAATTTTAAGCTGGTGAAAAGCACATAGTGGAATTTCTTGGAATCAGAGGTGTAGTGTTAAGACTACCTTGTTTCCAAATAATACTACTACTTCAGGTTGGGGTTTTTTTTAAGCCAACTGAGGTAGCAAGTAGTTATAGTGTGATGGGCATGGCTGTGAATTAAGTTAATAGAATATTGACATTGCTAATACTCTGCTCAGTTCATAGCTCTTACTGATGGAAACATAAACGTCTCCTCTTGAACCCACTTGGGGAATCTACAGTGTAAGGCTTTTGAACAAATTTAGAATGACTGCAATCTGTGTAATAAGAGCAAATATTGGGATTTTAAATGAATAACATCACTGGGGAAGCAGGCAGTATGGTATTTAAATAATATTCCATAGCTTTTAATGCCCTGGAAATTTGCAAAAACAAGTTACAATTTAAAATGTTGATGATGATGATGATGATGATGATGATACGTTGCAGCAAAAGGAGAAAATGCTGCTGGTGAAGAATTTGTGTATACAGTACTGTATAAAGCATTGCTGACATACTGAGTATCATACATAGCACCAGAGAGTCTAGTGTTCTTGCAATTTGATCCTTGAAAAACCTTATACATTGTCACACCTTCCTTTTCATTTACCAATAATCTATAGTCAGCATTATTATACTTTACCCTGTCTCTCTCTCTCTCTCTCTCTCTCTCTCTCTCTCTCTCTCTCTCTCTCTCTCTCTCTCTCTCTCTCCCCTCCCCCCAAATATTTAAAGATGGCTTTTCAGTTCCAGATGGTATGTAAGAATTTGTGTTTTTTATTCTCAGTAAGTCTGTCTAATTAGGAGGATGCGGACATTCTCACGCCGTCTGAATTTGATTACAGTAGGGATTATGAGAGAAAGCGAGAGCTAGAGCAGTAGTTCTCAAAAGGGTGTGGCAAGAGAGGATGGCAAGTGTGGTGCGAAGTTTTAAGGACAATCCAAAAAACATTTAATCATTCCAGTGTAATATATTATATTCTAGTATTAAAATCAATTGCAGAATATGGATAGATATATTTTCAAAAGCAAGCACTGCTAGGAGTTTGAGAACCACTGATGTAGGGTGTAAGGCAACCTGAAGTAAGATGCAGAAAATCCCATGCAAACCTGAGTCTGAGGCTGCAATTCTAAGCACACTTGTGACAAAAAATAAACCTACTAGCAGAACTGGAGCCTGGTATTTTGGTACCCAGGGCAAAAAAACCTGAAATGCACTCATAAGCCAACGCCATATTTTATTATTTAAAAATGATCAACAGTTGTAATAAATTGGTAAAGCAACAAGTACATATCATTTACTTGTTTTTTCCAGTTGTGGTAAAATTACAATAGCAATTTGATCAGAAATGATAGATAGATAGATGATAGATAGATAGATACCGTGTTTCCCCTTTTTTAAGTCGTAGTCATAATATAAGCCATGGGAGGATTTTTAAGATTTTTAAAATTTAAGACATACCCCGAAAATAAGACATAGGTCTACCTGCAGGCGTCCAGCAGCGAAGGTGGGAACGGGGCCCGAGGACGCCTCTGGCCAAAAATTAAGGGGGGTGTCAGGGAGTTCAATTTGGGGGGCGGAGTTGGAGGGAGGGAGACGCCGCTGACCGGGCTCGTTGCCTTTTTCTTTTCACGTCATTTTTTCCTGTAAAATGCCCGCAAGCCGGCTAAGCAGGAAAGAAAGGGGAGACGACTCGCGCGTTTTCTCTCCCCGCCGACACCTTTTCCCTCTTTCTCCCCCCCCCCAACCACCACCCTGAGAAGCTTCCTCGATCCGGTGCTGGGCGCCGACCCGGCAGGCCGCTTCCTTGATCCGGCGACCTGCCGGGTCGGCGCTGATCAGTGCTGCGTGGAGCACCAGATCGAGGAGCCGGTCTGCAGAGTCAGCGCCCAGCAGCGCCGCACGGAGCATCGCCTCCTCAATCCAGCACGGTGTTGCTGGGCGCTGACTCTGCAGACCGGCTCCGTGATCCGGTGCTCCGCGCAGAGGGGTGTTTGGCGGCGGCAGCAGCCGCGCCGCCAGAACGTTGTGGGCTGCATGGCCCAAGGTGCCAGAGCGGCAATGGGGTGATTGGCGGCGGCGGGAGCCGCAGCGCCGGAACGTTGTGGGCTGCATGGCCCGAGGTGCCAGAGCGGCAATGGGGTGATTGGCGGCGGCGGGAGCCGCGCCGCCGGAACGTTGTGGGCTGCATGGCCCGAGGCAGAGCAGCGGCCGGAGGTGACGGCCCGCTGCAGCGTAGGTGACGGCCCGCTGTTTCTCTGGGTTAGGGTTAGGGTCGGATCGGGCAAAACGTGGCGCGCAGCGCAGGCGCGGGATAAGGGGCGCGATCCAGCCTCAGCAGCCCTAGCGACGGCGAGGGGGGCGTTGCGAGCTTGCCGCTGGGTGAAGCAGCCCCACCCCACCCCCTTCAGAGTCTCTGGAGCCAGATCCCTCGGCACGATCACTTCCCGCCCCCACTGCTTAAGAGCAGCTGCCGGTGGAGCGCAGGGAGCCTGGAGGGGTGGCGAGGAGGGCAACCTGTCCATCTGCCCGCACCCCTCTCTTAACTGTTGTATGGTAACTTGGCAAAGAGGTTTCCCACCTCATCGTCCCTGCAGGCAGGCTGCCACTTTAGAGGGGAGGAGGGCAAGGGAGGGGGGAGTTCATTAATGTTTGGAGAGTCAGCTCGGGAAGGGGACAAAGGGAAGGCTTTAAAAGCGTTGCGAATGGGGAGATATTCCATTTTTTCCAGCAAGGTGTCCCAATGCAACGGCTTGAGTATCTCCTCTTTTACGATGCAATCTGCGCCAGCTTTCGCAACCGATAGGGCTCCAGCGCCGGCGCCCAGAGCGGATCTATCCCTAGACAGTTCTTCCTTCACAAAACCCAAGTCTTGTAGCGCCGTAAAAAAAAAAGACACCCCCTGAAAATAAGACACCGTGTTTTTTTTTTGAGGGAAAAAAGTTATAAGACGGTGTCTTAAAAAAGGGGAAACACGGTAGATAGATAGAGTAGATATAGATATAGTAATGTTCATCACATCAGTAGATAAATTGTAAATAAAATGTAGCTATTGAATAACATCGGCTGGTATGCAACTAATTCGAGGTTGTGTTTTGGCATGCTAGGCATTATAATTTCGCTCTCTTCTGCTGCCCCAACCGAGCCAATTGTGGGGGAAGCAGACAGGATAAAGTTCTGTTACCAGGCCTGGGCAATGTATTTTGGCACCTGAGGAAAACCCCCAAAATGGCACCCCTCTCCCCGCTAGGAGAGAAGCAGTGAGTGAAGATCTGTGTCAAACAAGGGGAGAATAAATATGTACATGAGGATCTGCTGCCCCTGTGGATCCTTGTGCCTGTGGTGGTTGCCTCATGGGTGAGTCAACCCTGTCTGTCACATGTGAGAGACCTTGCACAAAGCTTCCACTAATGACACTCATTAGTTGAATCCTATGCACTTTGTACATTTTTATACACACGCACACACATACACCATTAATCATGATTTAGGTGCCACCTTGAATCAGGCACCCAGGGCAAGAACTCTGTTTCCCCCCACCCCAGTTCCAGCCCTACACACTAGATTTATTTCTGAGTAAACATACACATGCATATGATTACATTGCGATCCCACTTGGCCTCTCCAAGATTGCAGGGCCAAAGAAGACATTGCTTTGAATCCCGACAAGATGTGTTCTAGCAAGAATAATTTTTCACAAAGCTCACTCTTGATATCTCTTACATAATAAATCCAATAAATCATTGCTTTTAATTTTGCTAGAACCATCCATTCACTGTCAAGCTTGTCTTTTGTCCATTCTCAAACTCTTAATAATGCCCTTATCTCTCTCTGATAAACTATTGACAGTGTTTTCTATCACTATTACTATTTCATTACAATGCATTTTTCTGCCGTATTCACAAATTGGCTTGCTTCTTTGATTCTGCATCTGTAGAGAGTAACTGAATGATGGGATACTTACAAGGTATTTCCTTTTTACTGGAAACGGCAAACTTTATTCTTTCTGTTGGTTGGAACTTGCAAATTCTGAGTTATATGTTTGGCATGGATGAATATATTGTCTCTTGCTAAATTATTGACTAATGTTCCTTGCAATGACTGCAATATGTGCAGGGAGGAGAGATTACTATAGAACCTGCACCACCACTAGCATGTATGGACGAAATCTTGTTTTTTTGTATGAAGTTTACTAACTGGTAGTATAATAGCCTAGCAGTATCATAAATGGTGTGTATTGATTGCTGTCTTTCAGAAAACCACTACTAAGGTACATCTGCTTTGTTCATATAGCATTTTTATTCTTACATTCTAGCAGTTGCCTTTAGAACAACAAAGCTTGCGGTAGAATAGTACACTTTCTACATACCTCACCGTTGAGATTAGGGGTAAAAATTTCACTTTAGCACTCTTTTTAGCCTACAAGTGAGTATTATGATGGCATTCTACAGGTTTCGATGGTGTTCCCATCCATTTCTGAGAATGTTCTGCAAAGAGCTATGGGTTTTGCTCTGAAATCCCTCCGGACCCTACTCTGAAGGAAGTACATCAGAAATATATGTTCGTAAAAAATAAAATCAAGTGAACAGTCAGCTTCATTGGCAGTAGAAGTTCTCAGAACATGCAAATCATTTCAGCTGTCAAGGAATATTTCAGATGCTTTCAGTTTAAACAGCATTTTAAGGAAATAGAGTGAAAACACCTTCTCACAATTGTCATCTGGTCTGAATGTCAAAAAGGACGTGGACATCTTTGAAAACATCCATCTAAGAAAAAAATTGACCCCATAGAAAAATGGGGGGGGAGCCATAATAGTGAGGGTTTTTTTACCTGAGGAAGTACAGTTTGGTCAGGATAAAAACAGTTGTTGGCAGATCCTATGCCCTTGGGGTTGGGGGGGGGGGTTATTGGGTTGTTGTTTTTATTTTGTTTATGTATTTTTTGGTTTTATATTTTGATTTTATTCTTTGAACCACCCTGAGACCAGGTATTGGGTAACATATGGTACTGTATATATTCAATTTATTATTATTATGATTAATCCTGAGAATAATTCAAAATCCTTAACCCTGATTAAAAGCCCTTCAATTAGTGACCCGGGGGTAATTCTGATGGTTGAGATGTCTGGTGGATTTTCTATCACATTGGGGTAGTAATTGAAATATTTTGAGCATCTTGCATAGTGTGAATTTCTGCAGCCAAACTTCCTGACCTTAGTGTAAGTTAGGGCATTTGTGACAATCAAATAACAATCTGCACTGCATGTAGACATTTAGCTCCTACAAGCCATTCATTAGCTGTTGGCCTTCTCCATAACACACATTGAGCTTTTGGCAAAGACATGGTTGGTCACCAATAGTAATGCTGGAGAAATCTCAAAAGGGATTAATGATTTTTAGTTGCAGCTGCTGCCACATTCTGATCCCTTCATTAGTCAGCTTGGAATCAGACTTTAAGCAGCTTTACATAGATACACCAGTTTTGTTCTGTGAAAGAATTGTGGGCTTTCTGGTTCTTGACTCGAGAATGTTTGCTATCTCTGGATTTTCCATATGTGTATCCACGAAACAAAATGTGCTTGTCTTGTATCATCCTTTATCTTGTGAGGAAAATAAGTTAAATACCTGCAGTTCCCCCCCACACACACACACCGTTGACTTTCAGTAGTCTTGCGGAGCTGAAACACTGATTCCAAAGCATCCAATGAATGTCTTATGTTAATTAGTTCACTGCTGTATTAAGATATCTAACATGGAACTGTGTCTAGTCCTTTTCTGTCAGCCATTATGATTTGCTGCGTAACCTGTAGCCCTCCATTTGCATCTAGACAAAAGAGTAGTACCACCAGAAGTGGGTACAAGGCTGTCAAGTGGCTGCATCCCACCCACATTTCTGGAGTAAGCCCAGCCCAAGATAGGTGACTATATCTCATTGCAGTTTACTGTGTAGGCAGAACTGCAGTCCAGGAATTTGCTCACACAAATACGTAGCCATCTTCAAATTGCTCAAGAGCTGTCACATGGAGGATAGAGGAAGCTTGTTTTCTCCTGCTCTGGAGGCTAGGACCCAAACCAAAGGATTCAAGGTACAAGAACTCTGACTAAACATTAGAAAGAACTTTCTGATAGTAAGAGCTGTTCCACAGTGGAAAGACTCCGACAAGAGGTGGGAGGTTTTTAAGCAGAAGTGGATGGCCACCTGTCATGTATGATCAGCTGAGATTCCTGCATTGCAGGGAGTTGAACTAGATGACCCTCAGAGTCCCTTCCAGCTCTACAATGTTATGTTTCTATGATTCTTAAGTGTTCAGGTCAGAACTGTAGGCTGTAAAGGTATACCACCTAGGCAGCTAGTTAACAGGGGTGTTGTACCCTTGTACCCTAGGAGCTGATGTGACCAAGTGCTTTTCCAAACACGTGCTGGGCATGCTTGGGATAAATCTTTCTTCCTAGGCCCAAATGTCCTCTGTGACTCAGAAGTGCCCTTTACCAGCTTTGTCTGGTTTGACAGCTGTGACTGTTCCTGGACTTGGATAGGCTGACCACTGTAGTCCACGCACTGGTAACCTTGGGGCTGCCCTTGTGTTTGGTTCACAAGCTCCAGCTGGTGAAAATGCAGTGGCCAAACTGTTGGTTGAACAAAAGTCCAGAGTAGCTAAGTCACTGACATCATCTACAAGCGTATCTTTGATTTCCTCAGCTGGCAAAGCTTATTTGATAACAAGAAGAAACCGAGGCTTCAAAATTGTTTTCTCCTTGCCAGTCCTGGGTAAGGGAAGGGTAATGATGGCAATGCACCATGTGGAGATGAGGAAGAAGAGGCGGCAAGAGTAGAAGTGGTATAGCTATAAGAAAGTTTTGCAACCCTTTAGAAAATTTATTGCCACAGCTTCAGCAATACACATGCAGAATTGACCTGGGCAGATATTTTAAAAGAATGTTGTTGTGTTACTGTGCTGTCCTAAACACAGAATATTTGTTTCTGCCTAATGAAGATTAGTTAGATTTCAGAGGTATGGCTTGTAACACACTGCATATTCAGAATGTGCTGGATTTTCTTGCTAAACGCTTATAATGAAGATTAAAGGGAAACTGTACCGCACTGTATAGCTAGCTAACTTGACTATTATAATGAAGTGATTTGTATTACTATGTTTTGAATGACACAAATCTATTCACAAGTTGAAAACTGCAAATCTGTTGTATAGGATTATGCTGCTGAAATGTAGTACAAACTACACTGCAGCTTACTATCCTAGTGGTGCAGCAATAAAATTAATCACACATTTGCAAAGCTAAGCAGGGGCTGGTATGGTTTCAAATTGGATGGGGAACCACATGTTGAGATTCCTCCATTTCAGGGGGTTGGACTAGATGACCCTTAGGATCCCTTCCAACTCTACAGGAATAAGGACCCAATGGCCCTCCAGAGGTTGCTGAACTGACAACCCACATCAGCCTCAGCCAGCATGGTCATCCCAATGTTCAGGGATGATGGGAATTGTAGTCCAATGATATCTGGAGTGCCACAGTTTCTCCACCCCTCATTTAGTTAGCAATTCTGTATTATACAGAGCATAGACATGCTACAGTGATCGTTACTGAGTGCCACAGAACACACTTCTTAGGTTTCTGTGGCCACAGGAGAGAGAAGCAGAGACAAGAGACAAAGACATATATGGATACAGTTTGAATGATTCTATTATAATTCACATGCTGGGAGGGAAGAGTGAATTCTGATTTATAACCGTTTCCTGTCTTATGTCCTTTTACAGTTGCTTTAGTCAGCAGATTCCTTGATGTGGGGAGTACACAGTGGTGTGTGTTTGTGTCTGTGTGTCTCTGTGTAACAGGAGGTGCCACACACCATGTCCCTGCTTAGGGGTTGGTGTTTTTTTTAAGAGCTCTAGTTTAAATCAAGATACATTTTGATGATCTCTTTCATGTGTGAGAAGACTAAGGCTGGCACCAGTACGATGCTAATTTAACAAGAGGGAAATTGCTGGTGCCACAATGGTATAAAATTGTATTAATGCAATGAACTAAACTTCTTTGTCATTTGAGTGGCACCAAACACATCACTTTTGTCAGGTGTTGCAACTGGAAATCATAGTGATATAACTGTTGCAGCCATGCTGGTGTTGGCCTGAAATATTTTGTAGAGCTTTGTCAAAAGAAAATATCTGTAGAGAAAGGGACCCCTTCCTTGCCCCACTGCTGCCCCACTGCTTTATTTTCAAGGAGTAGTTTCTGCCACTACTCCCTTTTGTTGCTCACTTGCAGCCCCAGAAAAGCAGAAAACGGGGGCTGTTCAATTAATGATTCAACTTGGGAATCATTGACCAGTGCCCTTTGAGCCTCCAGCCAATCCCTCTTAATTTATGCAAAACATAAAGTCAACTCTCCAGCCTTCTGCCTCTCTCCATGAATAGAGCAAATATCTGACTTTACCAGCTCTAGTCTTAGACTGCTAATAGGACGAAACCCAAAGTGATGAAGGCACATGAGGATTCCCAAATCCTGAGATTGGCAAATGCACATGGACTCCACTAGTCCAGTTGTGAAACTTTATTAAGAATACTGGCAAGAGAGCAATAAGGTCCAGCAGAAATTTGAAAAGCAAAAAACAAACAAACAAACAAAACGCCAATGACTCCAATACCAGACCACTTTTATCCTAATTACTAACAACATAATGATCTCAGTCCACTTAAGAGTAGGTAGTAAGGATAATCAGCTTCCTGGTACGTAGTATGGAAGATGTGAAATAGGCACTGTGTGATAAAGGGAGGGGACAAAGCTGCAAAGGCCATTCCAACCTTCTCTCTCCTTGAAGGGTGTGGCCCCCGGGCTCTTTCTGACCAAAGGAGAGCCACAGTCAGTTTGCCAGGTGTGTCACATTTCTCCAACCAGCACCTCAAGGCACTCATTCAAGAGTTTTGAATACTTGGTGGAGATACCAGAGATACATGACAACTTGATTTACAGGAAGTGGTGGGAGGCCTTTGTCACAGCATCTACTTCCTGCAACTGGGCTGTAGGGAATTAAGTAATTCCACTTAGAGATAGATTAAAATGTAATGTTTAGGTGTTAGCAAGGAAGCGTTGACTGCTGTGGTCAGGAAGGTCTCCTGCGGCATGTGGATTTAAATCACCAATGAATTTCTATATGAATAAGAAAGAAATACAGCAGCCTATTATAAATAATAGAATATGGTAATATTACTGCTGCACGCAACAATTCCACAGCCTTGACAGCACAGCTGTTAAGAGTTAGGATTTTAAAATATGTAGAATCCTTTGTCAACAGAGTTAAGAATGGCAACATTACATGGCTTATTTCTGCCTAAGAGTATTTTGTGGGGGAATTTAATGACAAACTGTTCTGCATTTTGACCTTTCATAAATATTCTTGGCTTTTGCATCTTCCAGTGAATTGGTGAGATTCTCAAATTAAGACATGCAGAATCTTAATGGCTACTCTGACATTTTGCTAGACCTGGCTGGCTGAGTACCTGAACTTGATTAGTTTTCTAATGTGCTTGCTCTGCCAAGCCTGAGACACCAGTGTTCGGGGTAGTTTAGTTTTCTGTAAAGTGATTGCACTGCAAACCTCTTTCCAATTAAAAGGTGATGCTGTTCAGGTAATGGAAAGTTGTTTTATTGTTCCTATCCCTTGGTATGCATGAAAGCAGTAAGGTTTTAGGAAAGTGATATAGCTTGTATTTTTGTAGCTCTTTATTTTATACAGCAGGTATTTATCTTCAAAAATGTGGGAAAACTCTCATGTGCCTAGCTAACTGGATGACAGAGAACATTGATCACAAAGACACCCCCTGCATTAATTATGGTGAGAAGAAAAGTTTTTCTGTTTCCAAAGATGATAGGGCTACTGTTTTATTTCAATACCAAAGTGATATGAGATGATGCTGGCCAGTTGTGGCAACCAAGTACTCAGGTTAATGCCGAATTCCAAGCTGATATAATGAGTAATTCCCCCCCCATGCAAACTAATTGCCTCCTTTTGGCTCTATTAATACGTCTTCCAATTAGGATATCCAATTCAAATCTTGGCAAGTATGTCATAGTGGGAAGCTTTTGGACTTCCCATAGGCATCTAGTCACTGTGAGAACAGGACGCTGGACTTGATGGGCTAAGCAGGATGAATCAAGCAGGCTCTTCTTATAATGAGCTGAAAAAACATAAATTGGGGAAAATAATGGTCAAAACCATAGAATAGGTAAGTTTGCTCACTTCCTTATGATTTTTTTAAAAAGAAAAACAAACCTCTAGAACACTGCATTTGGGCATTGATAATCAGTTGAGAAGGTAACTTGAAGTGTCAGAATTGGGATATAGGGTGCAAGGTGCTGTTGAGGCATGCTGGGAAATTTACTTGCTGATTCCCATTTTCCAGCCTGCAGTAAAAAGTCTGAATAGAACTGAATAGTTGCTGATTGTGTCTCCATATTTGGCAGTAGATCACAAATCTGATTTATAGCATTTGCTTGGCTTTCAGCAAGCAGTAAATGCATTGCTTAATTATTCATGGCAGATGTATTATTGCAGAAAATTAAGACATCAAGAAACAAGTAAAAGCTGTTACCGAAGAAAGCGATAAACAAAGCTAAAAGTGGAAAGAGCTGTTGGGTGATACTCCTGAAGCATCAGGGGCTGGCCCTCAAGATTAGATGTTTCACACCTTCTGAAAATAATTGGTTAACTTCCCAACTCCTTAAGCACCTTACTCGTCACACTTAATTAATAGTGTTATATTAGCTCGCAAGTTAGATTTAATTTGTTTAATGTGTCATTTGAATTATCACATTTACAAATGTGAGAACCCCACCCCCCACCCTGCTATTGTCACTTTCAGCACCGAAATGTGTATAAACAAATTCTCATTTTCTAGGTATTAACATCCTTGATTACTGTGAAAAACTCTTACAGAATCTATCCTAGGAAGGTATTGCAAAATAAAATTTAAAAGTGCCAAGGGGGTTTATCCTTAGTACTTCACTATTTTCCACAGCACTACATTATTGTGCCTTCCCTTTTAAGACATGCACTTAAGAGCCCTCCAGCCCCCCCCCATATTATTGAACTGCATCACCTCCAGCCAAAATGACCAATGGTCAGGAGTTGTAAACCAACAACATCTAGAGTGCTGGAGGCTTGCCACCCCTGAGTTAAAAGCTCCAACTTTTCGAGGAAGGGAAAATGCTCAACCCTGGTAGTTTCACAGAACCTTTCTGAAATTATCTGGCTTGCTACTGCTGGAAAAGAAACAATTATATAAAAAAGGGATGCTTGTAGATGAATTCTTGGCTGCTGTTATGTTCTGACACTAAGAACTGCACCACCTCCACTCTGATAACACCGTCACAAAGATAGCTCTGTGAATGAACTGAGATTATAATATTGGACCCCAAATTTGGAGAGTGGGAAGGGGCTGGCAATATTGGTCTACTCATCTGATAGCTACTCATCAAACTATGGCACTTCACTGCAGAAGATAAATGAAACAAGGTAGGAAGAATGAAGAATACAATATCTGATGACAGCCCAAAGAGGTTCCTAAAATAACTGTAGACATGCCTCCCTTAGGGACAGGGCAAGAGTCCTTGTTTGGCCCACATATGTGGCAATTGAGGCCTTTCTTCAGATAAGAGATGTCAAATTTCAGCAAGTGTGAGTGAAGGGATATTGGGTCGAGGGTGTGGGAGACTGGTATGGGACATAGTGAGTGAGGTTAAGAATGACTTGGTATTGAATTACTATGTTAGTGAAAGAAAGAATGGTTAGGTGTAATAATCTCAAACCTAGTTTATCAGAGATTGTTTTGTGACTTTCTATAGATGCAATTTCCTACTGTTTGCAAAAGTTGCACTAGCATTTTTCAGGAAAGATAGCTCAAATGAAGAATCCCAGTACAGGAGATGTTTGGTTTCTTCCTTAAAATAGGTAGAAAAGCTAGCCTGGTTTGCTAGTGCGGTTTCATCCAAGTGGGACTTGCCTTCAGTTGAAATGGATTGGATGTCACATTACTAGTTACTATGCGAATCTCTTCGTTTCTGTCATTTAATAAAATTTGGCTGAAGTCTGAAACAGAATTCTCCAGACATCTCTAGGGACACATTGTTTAAAGACAAAGTTTGTCATAGGGAGATCCAAAGAGGCATACATGGAACATTAGCAATAATCTGAGCCTTTACTGGGTTTCCATGAATCCCTGCTCGAAATTTGATGGTGTTCCTTATAGTTTGCGATGGACTCCTGAGGTATCCCACAAAACATCAATATATGATCTAGGTTTGCATCACACATTCCTTGCTAAGAGTTCTCTTAGCCCCTTAGTAAAAACTCGAAACTTTTCAACTGACCATTTAATCCTTAGCATCATGTCAGAATACAAATGCTTCTATTATGAAGAACATCAAATATATAGGTATTCTACAATACTTTTCAATATATACTAACACAATTGGAAAATTGTAAGGCTCTTTTGGAGACATGTTGTTCAGGTCCTTTCATTTTTGCCCCCCTCCTCTCTTCCTGCCCCCTAGTGTTGCTTCCTGTGGTGTAGTGGTTAAGAGCGATAGACTCGTAATCTGGGGAACCAGGTTCGCGTCTCCGCTCCTCCACATGCAGCTGCTGGGTGACCTTGGGCTAGTCACACTTCTTTGAAGTCTCTCAGCCCCACTCACCTCACAGAGTGTTTGTTGTGGGGGAGGAAGGGAAAGGAGAATGTTAGCTGCTTTGAGACTCCTTTGTGTAGTGATAAAGCGGGATATCAAATCCAAACTTCTCCTCCTCCTCCTCCTCCTCCTCCTCCTCCTCCTCCTCCTCCTCCTCCTCCTCCTCCTCTTCAGCAGAATCTGAATTCTTTGGGGTTTGTGTTTTTCATAACCATAAATAAACAATCTGCTGGGCTAAGGAGACAGTACTTCATTTAAGGCTGTTTTATCCTTTTTTTAAAACAACAACACTTAAAAATATTATCTATATTTAAAAATAGAACAAGTATGAGCCTGAGTATGTGCCTTGAAGACTGTGAAACTTGAATCAGTAAATAATTTGACATGTCTCAATAACATTTGGATCTGAAATACATATGTGGGAAGCTGCAGTAAAATCCACCTATTTATTAAAATCTATCCTGCTTACCCAGGCAATTAGCCTCCACAAAGTGATTTACAATATAACCAAATTAGCATACATAGTTTTAAAGACAACCATTATAAAAACATTTTAAAATACAAAGCACATACGAAACGTGTTAAACTTAAATCAGCACTACAAACTTTGTAATCCAGAGTGGCAAACCAGACGGGAATAATTGAAACAAGGCTTGGCAATCTTTTGGGGCCTGTGGGCACACTTGCAAAATGACAGCACTTTCTGTTATGAGCACTACACATATACCACAACCTGTTCTATTAGCTATAGGAGAATATGTCTTTCAAGCCCAGTTTCAGTGGAGGGTGGGTGGCAGAGAAAGTCTCTGAGTATCATTGGCAGTTCCTGAACTAAGGCAAAGGTCTGCTTTATTTAGGTAGAGTTTTAGCTGGCAAATCTGCCAAAGCTGATAAAAAGTACTCCTGGTAATAACTGCCACCAGTAATATTGGATCCAAGAAGGACCCCAAGGCTGTGGACATGGTCATTTGGAGAAGTTGGCCCCATGCAGTACTTCCAAGTCAGCAGATTTCCGTACCTGCATTACCTCCACCTTATCTGGAATAAGCTTCAGCTTGTTTGCCCTCATCCATATCAAAACTGCCTGCAGACACAAAATATCCTAATATCCGCAGCCTCACTGGAACAACGTGTGGAAACAAGAAGTAGAGTTGAATTTCACATGCCTGTTGATGACATTTTAGCTCAAACGGGGAGATAATTTCCTCTAGTGGCTTTGTATAGATAGATATTTAAACAATTGGATCCCATGGGACATGGAGCAAAACTATATTCCTGCAGCATCAGAACGAGAAAGGAGAGGCATTATAACACCAGACACCTACCAATCTTGCTCTGTCTTGATGGCATGGTTTTTAAAGCTGTAAGTAATATTCATGAATAGTTAGGAATAATATTAATAAATATACATGAATAGTTAAGCCAGAGGAGAGCATTTGTGTGGAATTCTCTGTTCCCAATGAGAACCCTGATATCCCAGCATGATCACTGAGATCATCTGTAGGAATGTCTCTGGTCTTTTCCACATTCACATTCCACATTCTGTGGCTTCTGTGGCTACTGAACATGCTCAGTCTTACTGGGCTATTTAGTAGAGTTCCTCTGTAACTGTAGTTTGCTTTGTTTTGCTTATAAATGATTTGTTTTACATCTGCAGACCTTGGGGTTCACCCTGAGCAGTCTGATATCTCATTCTTGTTTTGCCATGATCCCATTTTGACTAGAAGTGTTGGCCAGGGTTAGTGCTTTTCTCTAAAAGATAATGGTACCAGTTTAATGTCTAAACTTTTCCCCAGTATAAAATCATTGTTTGGGGTATATTTTTTCCAAGTTTGTACTGCAGTTTTTAATTCTTCTTGTTTATAATTTGTATTATATTTTATATTCTGCATGGATATTCTCTGAATGTAGAGCAGTTCTGAGATCTGAACTCTTAACTCAGTAAATGATTACTTGCTCTAGGTATGGATGCAAATGTGAGGAGAGATGTTATCTACAAATAAATGGCAACTATTTAGAAGTCTGTCAGTGGCTACTAGCCATGATACCTGAGCTCTGCTTCCATGGGTCAGAGGCAGTATGCTTCTGAATAAAAGTTGTAGGAAATTGCAGGAGGGGAGAGTGCTTCTTCACTGTTTACGAGCTTCCCATAGGCTTCTGATTGGCCCACTGTGAAAACAAACTACTTGACTAAATGGTCTATTGGCTCTTCTTATGTCCTTAAGGCAATTTCCCAGTTGAAGTAGGAAAAATTAATGAGTGTTTAAATAAATAAAATGTTGCATACCAGAGTTGTAGGCTACCAAGGATAAACAATGTTCCAAAATGATAATTGGGTTTTGGGGCGCGTTGGATGGGGGAGCAGCTCTTAATTTTTCTTAACTTTGTCTTAATTGTGCATTTAATGGCATCTAGGTTTTTATTTTCTTCATTGAAAAATAATAAAAACAAAGCTTCCCAAATGATGTTTTGGGTTAAAACAGAAAGCCTTTGGTCCCAGAACATTTGTTTATTTTATGACAGCATTTAATGAATTTATCTTTCAGGATTATGTACAAAGCAAGGCATGACTTATACAGCAGCGTTTCTCAACCGGTGTTCCGCGGCACACTACTGTGCCGCGAGACGCTGGCTAGGGTGCCGCGACGAGAAGGGCGATTTGCATTGTCACGTCGCTGACCCGCCGGAAAGGAAGCTGGCCGGGTCACGACGCGAGGCGAGCGCCCGCGTCGTGACCCGGCCGGCTTCCTTTCCGGCGGGTTAGTATTATTTATTGGCGGCCGCCAGGCACATGACAATGCAAATCGCCCTTCTCGTCGCCGCACGTTGCGGCAAAATTTAGAGTCGGCATCCAGCCGGAGGCCAGAGAGGGCGCCGCCGCCGCCTGGGGAGGAGGAGGCAGGCGGGGAAGGCTGCGCAGGGCTTCCCTTCGCCGGGCCAGAGCGGCGGCGGCTGCCTGGGGCGGCTGGGAGGGAGGCGGCGGCAGCTGCGTGCCCGTGTCTGCCCGCCTGGGGTCTGTGCGTGCCGTCTAATGTGTCCCCGCTCGCTCCGCAGGCTCTGCGCCTGGTGGGTCCGTCTGGCTACTGTGCAGCAGTTCTTCAGTGGCATGCTTTACGTCTCCCCTCCAAACTAAACTAAATATAGGGCGGCACAGAGTTGGTGTGCCGCGGGATTTTTTTTCATAGAACAAGTGTGCCGTGGCCCAAAAAAGGTTGAGAAACACTGTTATACAGAACTATTTAAGAGTCATGGTTGTTTACCTAACCCACAGGTTAAATTCTTGTCTGAACCTAGCTTTACATTGGAAAGGGGTGGTAAGTGAATAGGAGCAAGAGAAGAACATAAAAAACATTAGCAGAAGCTCTAAATCCATTTTGTGTCTTTATTTACCCAGAATGGCATGGAGCTTTTAAAGCAAAAAGCACTCCCTATCTAAAATTATGCAAGCAAAACAGACTTTATAAGACTGCCTCTTTGCTGAAGCTTACACTGTTCTGACGTTGTCCTGATGTTTTCTGCAGAAGCTGCTTCAGTGACTAAAGTCTGACAGATGGCTTTAAAGGGAGCAGTAACAACAAGGCTCCTTTTGCAAAACAAATGCTGCAATTTTGACTTGAGGTTGAGATGATTAATAAAAGTTTTTATAATTCAGGCAAAACTTGTTTTTTCCAATTCCCATGAGATCCAGCAGTGACAGACTGTCTGGAAGAAGTAACAAACTGACTGTGCTGACTGTGTGATGGATTAAAATATATATATGATAAGCAAATTTGTCCAATCCAAGAGATATTCTGTGGGTCAACTCTGGTAGTATATCTGTACAAGTTCAGGGAACATTGCAGACTAACAAGGGAAAGAGCAATCACAAGAGAAGACATGGCGCTCTGTACACTTCAACAAACAAGCTACTTGAATAGCTGAAAAATTGACCCCATTTATAAAATATTGGAACTTGAATGTTGGTCTTAACTAATCTACTAAGGAATAGAATAATAGAATCCAATTCTGTGATTCTATGTTCTTACATGGGGGAGAACTTAAAACTGGGATGGGTGGCGTTTTATTTTTCCTGCCAACAGCTGCCTTAGCATCATAGAATTGTAGAGTTGGAAGGGTCCCAAGGGTCATTTAGTCCAACCCCCTGCAATAAAGGAATCTCCACGAAACGAAAGCACAGCTCTTACTGTCAGAAAGTTTTTCCATATGTTTTGTCGGAATCTCCTTTCTTGTAACTTGAAGCCATTGGTTTGAGTCCTAACCCTCCAGAGCAGGGGAGAACAAGCTTGTTCCCTCTTCCATGTGACAGCCCTTAAGGTTTTTGAAGATGGCTGTCATATCTCCTCTCAGTCTCCTCTTTTCCAGGCTAAACATAACCAGCTCCTTCAAGTGTTCCTCGTAAGGCTTGGTTTGCAGACTGACTTAGTTCAACAGATAAGACTGGGGAGGAGTAAAGCAGCTGCAGGTTCCTCTCCGGGACCTCATATGTATGATGTGCAAATCAGACCAATGTGGATCTCATTTCTCTCTTACACAGAAGGGAAAGGCAAGACACTGTGACTCATTTGGTATAAGTTAATTTATGCATATTGAGAGCCATTTTCCATACAGTGGTACCTCGGGTTACAGACACTTTGTGTTACAGACTCTGCTAACCCGGAAGTAGTACCTTGTGTTAAGAACGTTACCTCAGGATGAGAACAGAAATTGCGCAGCAGCAGCGGGAGGCCCCATTAGCTAAAGTGGTACCTCAGGATAAGAACAGTTTCAGGTTAAGAACGGACCTCCGGAACGAATTAAGTTCTTCACAAGAGGTACTGTACCACTGTGTATGACATAAAATCTTGGTTTACCAGTGAGTACATATTTGTTAGGAAGCTGTAGTCAATATCAGCTTTCTCACAAGTGTATCTGTATGGAATATTTGCTTGAATACACGCTTATAGTTGCACTTCATGTTTTCAGGAGACTAGGTTTCTTATTATGGAGGAAACCATAACATTGGGAGAAAATATAATACAGTATAGGAAAGTGGCTTCAATCTACACATTTTTGACTCCCAATTTTACAGCCTTGGCACACAACAGTTGGTCAGCCTCTGGGTTGACTGAAAGTGGGCCGTAGTATCACATTGTAGTAACAACAGTACAGAGCCTCATAACACCATAGAGCTTTCATGGATTAGAACTCACTTCACGCATTGATAAAGTGTGCTCTAGCCCATGAAGACTTATTTCACAAAATATTTATTTGCCTTTATTGTTGTAGCTGCAAAAGTCTAACATGACTAAATCTCTGGAATTTGTGATTAGCTGCAGATACTGCTTTTCTGATCATTAAGCCTTAATGGTCTCGGCAAGCAATATAGTCAACTGTGATAGCGTTACTGTGCTATTTCTGGGGTAGAAACAACTCTGAAGTGCCATTGCATCTCTGTGGGATGTTCTTTTCTCCTGTTTCTTTCATTATATGTTGGCAAGCAGGCAGTTAAGTATCAAAAAATGTATGCGTAAGGCTTTCTTAGTTCAGTGTTCCTGCATTACAACAGCTGTGGATTGCTCTGGATGAGACTAAAGCTAACCATTCCACCCTCTTTGCCCTTCTTTCCATCTCTCATACTTAAAATATGGATAAAGATTGGAATTTGGTCGAAGAGAAACCTCAGTTTTGTCTGTAGGGGCACCTTATTTTTGTCTAGTACATGTCAGTTTAAAGTGCTGACTCTGAGGGAAACTAATCTTTTTAAAAAGATCAGAACAATCAGAGCTTATTTAATGATGCATAAGGAAGACAGACTTCTGCTGAAATGCATCTTAGCGAAATCCTCAAAATATTTCTGTGAGCTGCCCCACATCAAACGCAGTGACGCCAGATTCCGTGTGTGTCAGTATGACCTCCACATAGAACTTCAAAATCCTCATCGTTTCAGTTTGACTGGAGATGCTCTGGCTTAAACCTCACAAACGAGCGGAGATCAAAGTACTTCCCTGGGAAAACTTCTGTTTAAATATATTGATGTTTTAAATCTAATGCCACAGATGTTTTCTCAGTCCCCAAAGAGCACCCTTGCAGAAATAAAACAACTTGCCTGTGTAGACATCTGCAAGAGAAAAAGAAAAGAAAAGAAAATCTGTCCTTCAGATGATTTCTTGCAAGCCCTAGAAGTATGGTATTTCTGGTTCTTTCTTTCTTTTCTATGTGAAGGTGTATTTAAACTATTAGATCTTTAGGCACCAGCTCATTGTTGCACATGCTCCTGTTTCTAGAAAACTGCTTTGTCCACTTACCTTTCGGAGAGAAGATCACACAATGGGAAATTTAGGTAGTAATTTTGTACATCCCATGCATCCTCAGTCTAAAAGATATTGGGGTAATTTTGATATTGCTTATTGACGGGACATAGAAAATATTGGAACATAACAGTAGTTTGTGCCACACTTCTATCTAATAGTTTTTCAGATTTTCTCAACCCAACTGTTTTAAGCACTGTCTGTGCTTAAGCACTAAATGTTAGGACTGCTTTATATCTATCCGAGTGTTTTCTTTTATTGTTACACTAAGCAGGAAAATGGTATTTGGAAGACCATTAATAATTCCTAAAGCAGCCACAGATTTTGGTTACAGGTAGGCAGCCGTGTTGGTCTGCCATAGTCAAAACAAACAGGCCAAACCCTACGCCAAAGGATAAATGGACATAAATCTGACATCAGGAATCACAAGACAGAGAAACCAGTAGGAGAACACTTCAATCTCCCAGGACATTCTATACAAGATCGCAAAGTAGCTGTCTTATTACAAAAGAATTTCAGAAATAGACTGGAAAGAGAAGTTGCTGAATTGCAACTTATTACCAAACATAAAACCATGGAGAGACCTGGTCTGAATAGAGACATTGGATTCTTATCTCATTCTACATGATAAAGCTATTTTTAGCCATCTCACCCCTTGCTTTTTCCTGTAAAAGCAAGTGTCAGCTTTGCTAGATAAGGACCTCATGTGAGAGCTAGGTATACGAGGTATGCTATTGGCATAGAGTCTAGTGGAGAAGGTGAGGTCTGGAAAGCTGTGTGGGAAGAAAGATAAGAAGCAGGGATCTGAGAGAATGATTACTGAAGTATATGTCGAGCAGGGGGAAAAGATCAGAAGATCAGAGGAAAAATCGGAGCTGTGATATCACTATAAAATGGAATGGACAACCACTTTTGATCAGCTTCCAAAAATCTCTTGCTTGTCCATTCCATTGGGTTCAGTGGTGAATTGGCAACCAGTGCCAATTAAGACCAGTGTAATGTGTGTTTGGCCAAAGATTCCGACTAACAGCCTTGCTGCTACATTCTACACTTGTTTCAGTTCCCAAATATTGTTAAGCATAGGCCACATGTGGAATGTTTTGCAATAATTCAATTTGGAATTTATTAGAGTGCCCAGGAACATCTGTACCTCGAAAACCAGCCAGAGCTGACAATAGTCACTCCTAGCCACCAAAGCTTCGAGCAGCAGAGGTGGCTCAAGGAGTGCATCCAAGCTATACACCAGTTCCTGCATCTGGAATCAGTCATCTTCTGACAATGTGATCAGTCAGGACATGGGGCATTTATTCAACCAAGATTTCCACAAAACTTAATCTGTCTTGATTACTACATTCCTGTACCCACTTTCATTTACTTAGGAGTAGTCCCCATTAAACATAGGCAATTTATAAAATTGTACTGTAATTTAAGTGCTGATTAGTGACATCTAAATATTTAAGTGTGTATCACTATAGGTCAAGTTACAGGTAGGTAACCGTGTTGGTCTGCTGTAGTCAAAACAAAATTTAAAAATTCCTTCCAGTAGCACCTTAGAGAGCAACTAAGTTTGTCATTGGTATGAGCTTTCGTGTGCATGCACACTTCTTCAGATAAAGCTATAGGTCAGTTTTAGTTTTAATTTCCTTCTAAGTTATCAATAGTTAAGTTGTTTTGATTTTTAAAAAATTATACCTTGCATCATCCAATCGAGTCTCAAAGCAATCTATAAAGACAATAAAATGCAAAAATGTTTTTAAAAGATCAGTTAAAACAATACAGATGTAAATATTGATTAAACAACCACCCACCCACTCACCCACACCTTATTTCTCAAGAAAAAGAGGTGCTGGAACTCGCCATGAGCGCCTCCCTTTTGTTCTCTTATAATGGTGCCCACCTGAGAGGTGCTGGAACAGAGTTCCAGTGAGTTCTGGCTGAAAAAAGCCCTGACAGCATAAAATATCCACTCCACTCAACACAAGAATGAACACACCAAAAATATGCGTTTAATAGTGTTGCTAGCTGATTTGGGGGGTCTTTAGAATGAAATGCAAGAGTAAACATTAATACAGTAATTAAATTAATCATAGAACAGTTCGCTCAAGTCTAGCATTATTTTTATAGCTGCATTTTATAGTGCAGATAATCAAAATAAGATAAAAGAAAAGCATGTTATTGTCAAAGAAAATAGGATAAATGCTAATCCAGGTTATTTTTTTAGAAATGGTGTGGATCAATATAAGGATTGCAGATGATGTAGTTGTGTTTTCAAAATGAAATTAAAATGGTCATAAGTGCAGTAGCTGGAGCAAAGGAATTGTTAATAGTGTGAGGAATGGCAAGTATTGAAATAAATGTTTGTTAGTTTTTACGTTTACCAGAAATGTGACAGTGTTAGAAATTAAATTTTTTTTGATTCAGTGTTTTGAGTGGAATATGGCTTTGCTGACAGGAAATAAGATGTGCTTCTAAGAAAAGTACATGTTTTTTGCTTCTTAATGCTAAGCCCAGTTGGCTTTGCAGGCGTGCTTAAATGTGTATTGGTTTGTAGAGATGGCTGCCAAAATGATTTTAAAATAAGATTTGAACACATCATCTTAATGTTGCTCCCTGCTCTTTTCCCCTTTCAGACAGAGGTGGCAGAATATGTGCTCCTGGGTTATAGTTCAACAAAGGTTCTTAAACTCAAATTATACCTTATCAGAAATTACTCTCCCCATTCCATTTAAAAGCCAAAATGCACTTGGATAGGTCACGTTAGGGCAGAAGAAAGATGAACGGATGGAGCATGGTTAACCTCTTTGGTTGTTTTCCAACTCAAAAATCACTGTCCTCTAGTTGTTTTTTGTCACCTGCAAAACAAAATGATTTTATGGCCCCTTTATCTCTCCCCCCCCCCCCATGGGTGAAAAGGGGGCCCCAGGGAAAAGGATTGAGTAGTCTCTTTCATCTACCCACCACAACTTGTGACTTACCCACACTGGTTTTGGCTACTCAGAAAACATGGAATTCTGTGTAGATGTACAATTTCCTATAATTCGAGACAGATGCTGTCATAAGCTTTATCTAATCCACATCCAGTCTGTGAAATATGGTCTGTATAATAGATTGGAATAATCACTGTGCCAGTGCAATAAGCATGGTATCCACAGTAGCAGAAATGTCAGCATGGGATTAATGCAACATCATTTTTGCTTAGAATGAGTTTGCACTCATTTTGTCTAAGTCATGCATGATGGGAGCATGAGAAGCCAACCATAGGTTGTAGTTCATTGTCAGTAGTAGATTCAGGAGCCATCCGGGTAACAAGTCTTTAGCCTCACACTTAAGGTTTTAATTAACTGTTGAATTACATTGTGCTACAAGTCATGTTTCCTGCTTGACCTGTGTCATGATTTTTAGTGCAATAGACCCTCTATGATAAGTGCATTGGACTTCATGCTCTGCTCAGCTTCAGGCCTTGGCAGGATTTCCCAACATCAATCCCTTTGAACTCAGACTGAGGGAAATCCATTTAAGGTAAACAGATTAACACATTTTCCCATGTCTAACTTGAGAACTGAGAGTCTGTCATTTCCCTAAAAGCATTGCATGTGACAGGCCCCAGATGCTGAGCTTCTCAGGGCAGCTGTCTGATTTACTTGACTGGATTGGGTTTACAGCTGGTGTCCGGCTGTTCTTTGTTATGTTTATCTGCTATCTCCTGGGCTAATCAGATTAAGTGATAGCATTATCTTGCTAAAGATCCAATTTCCCTTGAGTCCAAGAGGTGTGGTCTTTACAGGACTTTATAGTTGTTAAAGGGGTGGGAGTCTGCTTTGGAATATTAGTGAGAGGAGCGGTAAGGAATGGCAGCTGCCTCAGCATCAGCTCAACCCCTGTGCTATGCTTAGAAAAGAGAGATTAGCCTGTACTTTGGGGTATCTTTCTTTCAGGTAGGTAGCCGTTTTGGTCTGATGCAGTCAAAACAAAATAAAAAAATCCTTCCAGTACCGGTAGCACCTTAGAGACCAACTAAGTTTGCCATAGGTATGAGCTTTCGTGTGCATGCACACTTTCTTCTAGTAATTGCTGTCAGGAAGTTGGCAAGGATTCATAGGTAAGGTCACAGGGGCATAAAGGGTCCCTTAACATGAATGAAATTCATGTGGATAGTTGTCTCTTACCTGTTGCTCAAGATTGTCAGCCTTGTTTACACTAAAGACTCCTGAATAAGTTTAGCAGTCATGCCAATGCACAATACAGGGGTGGGGTCGGGAAACTCATCAGGACCCGCAAGGGTCAGTGGGCATTCAAATGACTCATAGAATCATAGAATTGTAGAGTTGGGAGGGACCACAAGGGCCATCTAGTCCAACCCGCTCATGATTTATCTCAGTTCTGACAAACCATAAGCTTAGCCACAGTTGCTCTTAGCTTATCACTCATGGTTTGTCTGGGGAAAACAAACCATGAACACACACATTCATGCATTCAAACTTAGCCATAGTTTGGTGTACATATGAGCTGGACCATGGTTTTCTTGTGTCCCTCAAATGACTTGAGAGGACTGATGACTGCAGTTCTTAAGTATATTCTACCACATAAATACATTTTATTTATTTAGTAAGTTCAGATTAGTTCAATTTCTGGCCTACACCTTATCATGCCTCAGGGCACATTATTCTAGTTTTAAATTAAAATTGGTACATGCAGCAAAAGCAAATACCCAGTTACCCAGTGCCTGCTTAGCTTGCTGTTAAAATGGCAGTTCAAACAAGGCTTCATGCCTGTTCCAAAGAGTACTCAAGTCTGGACTTAGATCTCTCTCTAGGGAGAGGGAGTTTTGCAACTGTGGGACAGCCACCACATCTTTCTCTACATATCTGTGCTAAATTCCTGTTTTGAGCTTGGCACATAGATAGTATAGTCAAGATAGCATGCTTGGTTATCTCCTGAGTTATGTAGGACCCAAAAAGTCACGGACTTTATAGGTCAAAACCAGCTATTTTGTTTGCGCTTGGAGGACCATAGAAAACCAGTGTAGATTAGAACACTGAATGCTGCTGCATGCTAGGTAGGAAAGCTTGGTATTTTGTTTTGTTTTTTAAAAACCAAGGACAGAGAATTTCTCGTGTGTTTTTTCTTCTTCTGAGTAATATAGCTTCCTATGGGAAAAACAGGTTACACATCTGTACATACACTGACTTGCTTCTGTTTAGGATGCTGATTGCCAGCATCCCCTGTTTAATAATGGCACTTGCAAGTACCTGTTCTGTAGTTCGGTTCACTATTGTGGAATGGGGTCAAGAATCTTAATTTAATTCTGCTACAGCGACTTTGAAACCTTATCCTCACTGAGAAATGTTCAATCCCAATGACATTTTCTTTGCCAATTTTGTTGGTGATTCAGCACCTAGAAAAAATAGTAGGTTATGGTAACTACAATGAGTTGGGAGATTTTTAAAAATAATGTCCCTGAGTTCATGCAATATGCTCAGTAAGGTCAAAGTCAAGTGAGCCCCCTGACTCATGCAGGAAGCTTTCCAAGCTGAGTGTATGCTGAAGTAGCATTCTCAGCCCTTTTGATTGCATTGTGCTGGCATTCTGGGGAGCAGTCCTGGCATGAGAGTCGCTCCCAGACTCCCTGTGCCAAAAGGACACCTTTTCCTGCGGTATCCGCACAAGTGAGGAGAAGTCAGGCAAGGGTGGAGGATTGCCCACAAGCTGTGTTCTCATGTTTTTCATTACAGGAGTTGAAAATATATGAAGCAATTTAAACAAGGCAAGATAAGGAACAAGAATTTTCTGATTCAGACCCAACAGGACAAGATACCTTTTACTGTTCCAACTTCCCCCTGGGTTTTGTGGTGATTTCTGAACCGATTCCCCACAGTTGCTTTGATACACAGTTCATAAAAAAGCTCAGCTGAAAGTATTTGCAAGGCCTCTTTCATAGATGCATGAATACCTCTCTCCCCTGCTCACTCTTCTTGTTATGAAAACTATAGCTAAAATCGCATTGTATTATTTCATCTCATACATAGGTTTCTCCTTTCACTTTGATTTTCTCATGGGTTTCCTTTTCAGCTCCTGCTAGAATCCTACCTTCCAGATACTCCTGCTTCCAATTTATTGACATTTGTGCATTTATTGCATAGTATATAGGTCAAGGTGAGGTTCTGGAAACTAGCAGCAGCAGCGGCGGCTCTTTCAGATGTTCTGGACGTTGCAGTCTCTTTTGCTTTATCACTTTCTTACATGTACATCAACTTTTTTTGGCAAACCTGCTTCATAAACTTGTTAAGGAAATGGCAAAACTATTGGGGAGGTTTAAAATGGGGAGAGTTCATTCTAAAATAATTTTCTTACCCCACCGCTTCATAGAAGTCCTTAACAATTGTCAAGTAATAGATGCAAAGGGAAGACAGTTGATCTTTCCTGGATAAATTTACTACTATAATTTTTATTGCTCTTAATTTTTGCTGTAGTGTTTGCATGGGAGAAATGCTGGCGATGGATCTCGGTGTAGAAGGTTGTGCACATAGGCACCTCAGAATTACACTTTCCCCAAATAGCAGAACTCCGCACTGCCCAGCATTGTCCTTCAAACTTAACGTAATGCCACTGCAGTTCTTGATCCAACATGAGGAACTGTTGAGGTTGGAGAGGGAGAAGGAGGGAGAAATTTGAATGCATGCATGCAACTGGTTGTATATGCCTAAAGGGATTGTTTTGATTCATAATGGTGCAGTTTTAGTTAAACTGATCCTTAAAGGGTTGATTTGCTTGGATTGCCGACATCTTCAGTTTGGTATCAGTCTTTCTGTGTGTCTAGGACTGGGGTCGGCAACCTGAGGCTCCGGAGCCGCATGTGGCTCCTTTACAGCTTTGCCGTGGCTCTCTGCCCCTGCCTGGCTCACGCAGCCTCTTTAACCCTATCAGGGCTTCCTACTCGCCGGCTCCGAAATGGTGGACTTGCCGAGGCTGGAAGAGTTGGGTGACGGAGGCACGGATAGTCCAGCCCTGATAGGGTTAAAGAGACACGCTTGCTGGGAAAGAGAGAGGCGGGTGCGGCTGCGAGAAAGGGCAGCTTTTGAGGAGCCGCTGAAATGGTGTTGTTGCTGCTGCTGCCGCCTCCTCGGGAGGCGGAGGTGGGGCGAGCGGGAGAGGTGTGTAAGGGGTGGGGGCTCGTCTCTTTCCTAGGGGGGAAAGAGGGGTAGGAGGGTGGTCGAGTGCTCTTGGTTCGCTTTATTTATGAGTTCTGTGTAGCAGAGGGGAGCTGGCACTGGAATTTTGTGAATCGGTTAAAATCTCAATTTTATATTAATTGTTAAAGTAAAGCCTCCTTGCTGGCTGCTTTTCGTTGATCAGTCCATTGTAACATCAGCGGGTTTGGAATGCACACCTATTGTCTTATCTGATCTCTCCCAATTGAGAGTGTCAATTGAAAGTGTAAACACATAGCACCTTTGAAGTCAGGAGCTGAAAAAGGGGTTTCCTCAGTCTTAGAGTCCCATCTGTTACTCATTCATAAAATGTATAAGGTCCTTTTTCCTGCCCCCTTTTGATGACAGGACGGAGGAAATAACAATTAAATGTTGGGGTGTTTTGACCTTTTGTTTGAATGATAAAAAAGTGGTTTCCTTTAACAAGATCTACCATTTGAAGTGTATTCCACAGGATGCAAGGCTGTTTTCCAATCCAAACCTGATAGTGACTTTTCTCTTTTATTTTCTCTTTCCACCCCTTTCCCCATGCTTCTCTCTCTTTCCCCACACTCCTCCTCCCCCCAAATTCCTTTTAGGATTTTCAGTTTTCGCTTCACTCCCCCCCTCACGGTGTTTCCCTCTCAAACTGGTCCTCCTTTTCATCTATCCCCCCCCATCCTCATTGCATCCTTCTTCTCTCTGCCCCCCTTTGCCACACACACACACACACACACACACACACACACACACACACACACAGAGAGAGAGAGAGAGAGAGAGAGAGAGAGAGAGAGAGAGAGAGAGAGAGAGAGAGAGAGAGACTGTTTGTTCCCCTGCCCCCTTTCCTTGCATGTCAGAACTGGAGCTTGAATAAGTTCTTCTTTCTGCTCTGCTACAATATAAACCTACCCTTCACATTCTTGAGCACTGTTCTTTCATTCACCCCCCCTTTTTGCTTGCTTCTGTTCTATAGCTGCAATATCAGCTCTCTCCCCCTTCAATACATACTTCAATACAGTAAATCTCTTGCTGATTGGTGCTGATTCAAAGTCTCTTGGAGGGCACCAGGTTGACAAAGGCTGCTTTACACAGCCAGCGTTCTACACTTCCCCACCTCTACTTGCTCCCCTGTGGTTTGTGTGTGTGCCCCGCCCTCTTCGCCCGCTCTGCCTTTCCCCCCTCCTTCCCTTTGGAAAAGGGAATACTCTTCCATGCCTTTTTTCCTGCTCTGTAACTGGATTAGTTTTGAGCATGGAACAGCTGTATTAAAAATCCAGAGAATGCAATAAAGCATCACTTAATATTTGGTTAAAGGATTATTTCATACAATCATAGAATTGTAGAATGGGAAGGGTCCCGAGGGTCATCTAGCCCAACCCCCTGCAATGCAGGAATCCTGCCCACAGCTGTGAGCCATCCCTGGGTAGGCTCGAACCACCAGCCTTGTGGTTAACAGCCAGACACACTGACCCATCAAACTGTAAAGAGCAACTGGTTCTTATTATTAAACAATTCCTGCACCCAACATACGGAGGAAATGAATCATAAGCTATCTCTGTGCTGTGAAAAAACAACAACACCTCTACAGTATTGATTGTTAATTTCTGCCAGGCCAGACTGTTGCTCAAAGGAGCAGGAGTGGTGAAAGAAGTTTGCAACCTTAATTTCATATGAAAACAGCTGTCTGGCAAACTGCTTTCTGAAGTACTTCCCCCCTCTTTTGAAAAGGCATGGGGCTTGGGCCAAGCAGGGAGGGGAGGGACTTCAGGCAGGGAGATGGGTGAGGGGCTGGGTGAGGTGCAAAGAGAGGTGGGTTTCGGTTAGGACCGTTAGGTGTAAAGGGGGCAGGGTTTGGTGAGCTGTGGGGGAAATAGGGTTGGCAAAGGGGATGGCGAGTGGAGCAAGCAGGGGTGGCAGCCTGTATAGGATGAGGGGCTTACATCTAGGCATGCTAGGAAGCCGCTACCCCTTTGGACAGTTTTAGAAATGGAGTCAGGGAACTAGGCTGGGAGTGGAGAACAGTGTGTTCTTTAGAGGCTGCTGCATCAGGCCAATGGCCCATCTAGTCCAGCATCCTGTTCTCACAGTGGCCAGCCAGACGCCTGTGGGAAACCCACAAGCAAGACCTGAGCACAAGAACTGTTAAGTGAAAGTCCTTTTTTTCTTCAGATTGACAGCTGACTGCACGATCCTGTATATATAGCATTAAGTTAAGAAACAATATATGCAGTGTTATATTTGTTTTAAATGTCGCAATGGTTTTGCGGCTCCCAGTTTTTTTTTTCCTTCAGAAGCGGGTCCAAGTGGCTCTTTTTGTCTTAAAGGTTGCAGACCCCTGGTCTAGGAGCTGGGTACCTATGCCCACAGAATAGGTGGCAGATGGAGGTTAATGTTTAAAGCATGCTGCCATTTTCCTTTTGACATTTTCCTGTCAGTCTCTTTGCTGCTAATACCCAAGGACAAAAATTGAGATGCAATGCATCAGTGCAGCATGACATATGGAAATGTTACTATCTTTGCTCTTGATTAATATGTCTCAGAAGTGCTGGATTTCCCTGGAGATATTTACACGCTGTGTAGGCTGCTGCTCTGTTCAAGACCCTAAAGGTGTAAAGCCAAGACTTTCCACAAATCATCAAATAAAGAGGTCATTGTATATATGTTCCTTCAGTATGACTATTCTTCAGCTGACCTCAGGAGAAGGAAGTGTTGAATAGTTTTCTTAACTGTAATTGAATTAATTTAAATGAAAAGTAAGTTGTTTAGATAGCCAGGTCTTCTCTGAAGAGCCTTGGTCTTCATCTAAGCTACTTAGTAGCAGGAAAGCAGATGTTTCTTGCTCTGCTTCTGAAAAAGGAAACTCATTTGTAGCAATTCACTGCTGTACTGTATAAGGATTTACTGAAGCTAGTCTATACAGTACAGGCAGGCTTAGGTGTGACTGAAAATGAAGGAATGCAACCCGTGACTGTTAGTGCAAGAGCTTTTAGGTGGTATGGGGATCTAAACCTTTATTAATGCATTAGTTGTGTGTTTGTGTGTGTGTAAAGTAAGCTGGGCAGAGACAACACATTTTTGTTGTGTTATGGCTCGGGAATATGTGTAGGCATTCTAATTACAGCATGAACCAATCTTGTGAAGATTTATTGTGAAAACCAACTGTGCTTGCAAACCTAAATCATCATAGATATCTTAGTAATGGCTGTTGCTACAATGATGTCCCTTCACTAAAGGGAAAATATGCACAGGGTTCTGCATCTCAAATATATGTTCCACTAATGGCCTGCTTTTGAGCTAAACTTTCCTTCATTTTTTAATTGAAAATAGCCAAATTAATATATCGTAGTTTTCCGTGTATAAGGCTAGGTTCCCCCCCCCCCAAAAAAAATAGTGTCAAAAATTATGGGGCATCTTATACACGGATAGTGCCGAGTGTAGACTGTCGATTGGGCGTCTTATAGACGGGAGGGGCGTCTTATACATAGGGGTATCCTATAGATGGAAAAATACGGTATATTATACTGTTTGAAGGAACAGGTGACCACTTTCCCCTTATGAAGGCAGATATTTGCCACTACATCCCAATATTTTAAGAGCATATATAGGAGAATACTAATACTGGAAGTGGCCTTAAGTATGTATATTTAAGGGGCCAGAGTACTAAAAAATGAACGTTTTGACTTAGAATAATACTTCTCTTAATTATAAAATATGCCACATTAAGGGTCCATCAAATGCAGCAATTTTATTTCCAGGGGTAGCTAGCCAGATCCACAGGGAAGCACACATAGTTTATGATAGAGCTGCCCCCTGTTACCCAGCACAAGCAATTTTTGTCTGTAGTTTTGCTTGAAATTCCTCTGTTAAAACTGAAATTCAGTGCAGATTCTAATTCTGGTGTGAATAGCTCATATCATATTTACTTATTGGGTTTAAGATATTTTTAAGTTAATATTTTAGTAAAGAAAGAAGGATGTGACATGGAGTACAGGAAGAATAGGAAGCAGAGATGCAGTTCCATAAAGGAGGGGTTATCTCCTCTGGGAGAGGCATATCTGTTTCTGTTTCGGCATGGTTTATGGTGTTTCTTTAATGCATGCTCACTCCTCTTCTCTTCTCCACTTGTGGAAGTTTTCACTTTCAAACAAGCCACAACTCTTCATTACATATGAAGTCAGGGAACTGTGGTTTGCTCAAACTTAAGTTAGTTTAAATAACCCGTTTGTACATAATATGTGTTTTGTTCTAAAGTGGAAGCAAAGGCTTACATTCATCTGTTTTACATAGAAAAGAAAATGGGGTGACTGTATAAATTAAGGGTCACTGTAGTTTGTTTGCTGCCACCCATTGTTTGGTGTTTGTAAGTGGGCCACGGAGTTATTTTACTAACGGGTAGTGGTATACCCAGCACATTCCTTATCAAATGAATTGAAACGTAGATATTCCAAATATTTTGTGTGTCTCTAAAGAGGGACACAGGTGGTGCTGTGGGCTAAACCACAGAGCCTAGGGCTTGCTGATCAGAAGGTCGGCGGTTTGAATCCCTGCAACAGGGTGAGCTCCCATTGCTCGGTCCCAGCTCCTGCCAACCTAGCAGTTCGAAAGCATGTCAAAGTGCAAGTAGATAAATAGGTACCGCTCCGGCGGGAAGGTAAACGGCGTTTCTGTGTGCTGCTGTGGTTCGCCAGAAGCGGCTTTGTCATGCTGGCCATATGACCTGGAAGCTGTACGCCGGCTCCCTTGGCCAATAACATGAGATGAGCACCGCAACCCCAGAGTCGGTCACGACTGGACCTAATGGTCAGGGGTCCCTTTACCTTTAAAGAGGAATAACTAAAACTGGGTGCACCACATATACTATGTAGTTATCATTTAAGGAGCAGTGTATTGGTGTATATCCACATCCCTGGTATAAAGGGGTTAAATTAATTTAGAATTAAAAGTGAAGGAAATGCTTTAGAAGTTAGATATTGGGAAAACACTAAATTAGGCATTCCTGTTTGACACTTTATTGTAACTACCAAGCAGCTAACATGTAGCTTTCTGTAATAAAGATTAATTTTGTTCACTTCAGGAAGAATAGCTTCTATTGGAGTTTTAAAAAATGCACACTTTACAGATTTACGCAGTCTGCATCCCTAATATTACTATAAATCTGAACTTCTTTGGAGTACTGACTAATATATACAGCTCTTTCACTTGGGATAATTTGGTTATTTACTGCTGTTCCATGGCTTATTTATTTTAAAAAGTTATACCCTGCCTCCTTCATGGCACTTGCAGTACCTCTCAAAGTAACAATTGAAAAAAAATTCTACAATGAAATTTCAGGTTTAAAATGTATATATAAGCAAAGGCATCTTAAAAACTAGTAAAAACAGATAAAGTGGCAGTAAAGATAAATGGCTAAAATAGCCTAATTAGCCATATGATGCAGATGAAGCTTTACATTTATTAGAAAAGTTAGGAGCAAGCTGTATTTTTGAATCTCTATTGGAAACCTGTTCAGCATCCTCACTAGGCCACCATGCTAAAGGCACTGCACTATCCTACTGATCTTCTTACAACCTTTATTACTACAGTAGTAGATCTTAGTAGATGGGGTGGGGTGGGGTGGGGGTGGAGACACAATCTCTAAGTCCTGTAAAGCAAGGCTACATCATGCAGTTGAACATAGAAGTAATTGGCATCACACAGTGCTTTCCCACTGATAAGGTTTCCCCTTGTGGAGGCTATGTTCCATGTGTGTGTACAGTTAGGCCCTTGGCTAGGTTGTGTTGTTTTTCATTATCCTTCGGAACATGTTGCTGAAGAAAAAATTGCTTTGTAACATAAGAGATCTTTTATTTAGTACTATTCAGTTTTAGAACCATTCTATCAGGTCTTTCCATGAGGCTGCGAATTCACACATGGAACATCTAAGCTCCTTATGGAAATGAATTTAACGTGTCTGTGTGTGTCTGTGTGTGTGTCTGTGTGTGTGTGTGTGTGTGTGTGTGTGTGTGTGAGAGAGAGAGAGAGAGAGAGAGAGAGAGAGAGAGAGAGAGAGAGAGAGAGAAGTATTTCAATAACAAAAGCCACCTGTGGAGAAATGTTGCATATCTGGTTCTCTGTTGAAGCTGAATTTGCTCTATTGTGTGCCTGCATTCATCCAGTCTTTAATGCCATGATCAAGCCACTTGATGGTTGAATCTGTTTGAAAAGTCCAATTGAATTTTCTCCTGAATCATTGATTAGTTCTGCATTTGTATAGGACTGCCTGAAAGTTTTTTGCCTCAGACAATGGAAATTCTCCTAACTTCAAGAACCAAGCATAACATGCACAGTATATGAGAAACTGCTTCTCTGTCCAAATCTTCTTTAACAACATTCTATTACAGGTAGGTAGCCGTGTTGGTCTGAGTCGAAACAAAATAAAAAAATTCCTTCAGTAGCACCTTAAAGACCAACTAAGTTTTTATAGTTTTTATTTTGGTATGAGCTTTCGTGTGTAAGGAGGTAATATCTTAAGCAAACTTAATCCTATGAATTACTGGACGTTCAGATGGATGCGGAATTGGAGACATTCCTAGTGACTATATACAGTAGAAGAAGTGTGCATGCACACGAAAGCTCATACCAAAATAAAAACTTAGTTGGTCTTTAAGGTGCTACTGAAGGAATTTTTTTATTTTAGTAGAATTTAAAATATCATTCGAAAGGTAAAGCCTACAGAACATTGAATGCTTTCCTTCATCCATGACATCTCCAAGTGATCTGACTCTGTCAAAGACAGTTTCCTATGTTTATCTACAAATTAGCCAATGAAGTGAGAGGCATTTTGCTTTCGAATTAAGAATAACATACAGTAAAAATGTTGCTTCCTAAAACATGTTTCAAGGCAGGCAAATTTAAAACTTTTAGTGAGAGCTTCCAAAGAGGGTAAGAAGTAAGTTGCCGATACTTTCCTCATGCCCAGGAAAGGGGGATAAAAGAGATGCCACCAAAGGATTAGCTCTTGGTTGGAGAATTAAATGATTCCCCCATGAACGTACAGGGAAGAGAACTGCCCATTTCACAGGATATTCACCTTTAATATCCCAAGATGGCCTAATTGTCCTTGTGACTCATCATGTTCATAATTTCTGCAGACTCACATCAAGTTTTCAGGGAGCAGGTATCTTCCACAGATGTCTTTAGCCATTAATGTGGGTCTTTTGAGACACTATGAGTTGATAACAAATCAGTTTTCTTTTAACTTCCTTGAGGAGATTCAAAGGATAAAAGGCCACGTAGCACCAATTCACCAGCTTCTTCATTACTTTACTGCCAGAAAAGCAAAGTTTTTACATGGAGTATCACTAGCTGAGAAGTTAAATGGCACCATTTATTGGGGTTTGTATTTAACCTTAATACAAGGAGGGAGTAAGTAGATTCTCTGTAGAAAATGTGAGTATTACTACATTGCTTCAGCTTCCTGTAGATAATCATGCTTTTAAAACACCCAGTACCATTTCCCCATCCACCTACTCTGTCTCTTTTGACGTCAGAGTACACAGAGGCTTCCTTGAGGGGGTTGGAGCAAGGTTGCTGATTCTCTTGGGTTCTGTCCTTTTCAGATTCATCCAAAAGATAGTGATACTGGGTTGGTAATCTAATTACCAACCAAGCAAACAGAGCCCACCCAACTCAATTTCACAGTGAAGTCTTGAACAGAATACTGTATATGCAGGCTGGAGAACTGCAGGCGAATACTCTCTCACACACCTCTCTTTACCTATCAGTTCCTAAGAGTTAAGATTATATGTCTGTCAAAATCAATGAACTCACCAACTCCTTAAATTCAGTAGGGAGAAATATTATCATTTCTCTACCATTCTTTTTATTAGAATATTCAAACAACCTTTGTTCCCATTCTTTCTATCTTGGGGTAATACCAGATCTCCAATATTTTGCATATAGTACAGTGGTCAGCAAACTTTTTCAGCAGGGGGCCGGTCCACTGTCCTTCAGACCTTGTGGGGGGCCGGACTATATTTTGAAAAAAAATATATGAACGAATTCCTATGTCCCACAAATAACCCAGAGATGTATTTTAAATAAAAGGACACATTTTACTCATGTAAAAACACCAGGCAGGCCCCACAAATAACCCAGAGATGCATTTTAAATAAAAGGACACATTCTACTTATGTAAAAACATGCTGATTCCCGGACCGTCTGCGGGCCGGATTTAGAAGGCGATCCGCATCTGGCCCCCGGGCCTTAGTTTGGGGACCCCTGATAGTATCTCATGCTGCCATGAGAAGCCAGTCTCTTCCCCCCCCCCCCGGTGTGTGTGTGTGTGTGTGTGTGTGCGTAAGGAAAAATAAGAACAGGTTCAGCTTCAGTCCTCTAGTAGAGTTACTTTGAGATTTAACTCCTGTTAAATAAATAACTGTAGTATGTGTCTATCACATATGGTACAGTATTTGAAAATATTAAGGGTATGTTTTAACTTCTCTTGTATTAAATTCAGGTTTCATACTGAACAGGTTTCTATTAAGAATTGTTAAATTCTCAGCTTGTCCTTAGCATAGCTGCCAAGTTATCCCTTTTTTTAAGGGATTTTCTTTTATGCTGAATAGGCTTCCTTGCGAGAAAAGGGAAAACTTGGCAGCTATGGTCCTTAGTTGATGCCAGAAACAATTTAAGAATGATGACTTGTGAATTTAGACCATAGCTGCCAAGTTATCCCTTTTTTACAGGGATTTTCCCTTATGCTGAATAGGCTTCCTCGCGAGAAAAGCGAAAACTTGGCAGCTATGATTTAGACCCACAGGTGAGGTGACAGAAGTGACTTTAATATTTTAACAATTAAATAGTTCTGTTAAGGATCCATTCCCATTATGTTTTCAATAAATGTGCATTGCTTCATTTATTAATTAAAAACTGTTATATTCTTCTTCTTCTTTTTAATTGTCATTTTTATCCTTTCTATCTTGGTGAATTCAGTTCACCTGACTTCCCAAAGGAGTTTGTTAAGTGTGCTTGGTTGAATGCCAGCCCATCGTTGCCTAATGGAGTTAAGTGCAATGTGGATATACTCAGAAACCACACTGGATGAATTACATATATGGGTCCCTGTTCATATAATAAGAACAGCACTTATATTGTGTATGTAATTTACTCTATGAAGTTCACTTATTCATGGGTGAAGCACCAAATTAGCAAAACAAAAGTGGGTTGTAATGCTGTTAATAATGATTGCAGAAATCTGCAAGATAAATCCCTGGCTCTGGTGATGTATTGCTATTGAATTCAGAGTACTGTATATTGGATTGGGGCAGTTTACACAGTGGGAATGTTAGTGTCTCCTGAAAGCCATTCAGGGCCTCTATGTGCAAGTACAAAAACCCTGCAATTTGGGAAAGCCTACCTGCGTGCCTGTAGTAAAGGACAGCCTGCCACCTTTCAGTTTGCTAGTACTGCAAATCTGGTTTCCAAATCAAACCCATAACCTAGCAACAGACACAAATGCTTTAAAGCTTGAAGTAGAATGGGATTAATGTTGGTGTCTTTTTCTGTAACCTCCAAGACATTGAGTTTGTCTTCCACATCAACAATAAATATTGTGAGAATGTTCAGCTGGCAAAGTTCTGAGGTAAATCAAGGTCTAGAACAGTGAATGGTTCAGTGGGCAAATGCTGGAACACCACAAATCACTTAAGGGACCATCACTTTCATTTGTGTGTAATGGAAGTCAAGGAAGCAGCTGCTTTGCTAGCAGTGAGGTTTGTTTTCACAGTTTCATCTTTAAATTTGTGTTTTTCTTCTAGTCATTTAAAGACAGAGGAAAAACACATGCTGTAGGGCCAGCTAAAGTGCTTGCTCGTACATTAACTGTATATCTTTCTAACACTGTGACAAAGTGTATTTCTGCTTTGAGACCTCTCTGAGATAAATAAGCAAACACTGTGGTCACAGGAAAAATGAAGGCAGGGACTTCATGAAGGCTTAAGCTGTACAAACTGTCTTTTTGTGTCTCAAAAGTCTATTTATCAGGATCCTTCTGCTTTTCAGACGCTGCCTAGAATGGTTTGTTCTAACACGGTTGTGTGTTTGCTACAGAATTCATAAAACTGGCAAAATTCTTTTATCCCCGGGAGACCATTCCAACTTCCTTTTATGCAACAATCAAGTACTGTATAACTACGTTGTAGTGTGACTCGCGGTAGTTTTGGCAAATATTCAGATGTTTAATTTTATTTTAAAACTGGATCAGTGTGTTTTGCTGTTAACTAGAAGGTTGATGGTTCAAGCCCAGCCAGGAACAGATTGTTAGGATCTCCTACACATGAGTAGGACTCTGGCAGAGACACATGCCCGACTGGCATGTTCCCTTCCTCCTGGTTGTTCCTGGAGCTTCAAAAACTTTCTTCAGCCTGAACATCACAGCGACTGATGCCAAGAAACATCAGCACACTTACGGATCCGCAGAGTTTGCACAGTTGCGTAACAGAACTCAGCAACTCAGCATTTTGGCTAATCTACTTTTATTTACATATAAACACACACGGAGCACTGCAACATGGCTCCCCCTCTCTCTAGCATAAGGCAGCAAAGAGAATGAACAAAAGACAATAGTCCCACTTCAGGGAACACGGTAACACAAACATCCTGTCTCCGTCATGTCCCACTCTGTGAAATGAAAAACAAAACATACACCATCATGTGATAGACAACAATCCCATTACTGCAGACACGGGGAATGAATCTCCAACACAGATATGGGCAGGATTCTTGCATTACAGACCTTCAGGGTTCCTTCCAACTCTACAATTCTATGATTCTATATTATATTCACAAGAATATAATTTATGTAGATTTGATTGTTTAATTAATCAATCAAATTGTATTTGATGACTGGTTGCAGTTTATTTTAAATGGATGACAGCTGTCTCTAATCAAAACTAGGCTAACTTAGATCCTTAGTGTATACAATTTACATGGTCAATAACATAATGTATCTGTTTGGCCCAACTAATTTTCACAGTGGTATATGAGCTTTCATGTTTCATGGAACTCTTCTTCAGGCTACATGTTGTGAAAGACTTTAAAAATCCTAATTCCTAATCATTTAATGGATTATATTATATCTAAAAGGAACCCATCTCTTTCCTGCCAGGAAGCTTGGTTAACACAGATCACTTAATTCATACATCACTTAATTCAATTTTCATTTAGAGTGATTGTATTGATTATATCAAGTATTGATTGATATGGGTGGTATTTGGCTAAATCATATTCCTTAGAGTAGACCCAATGTAAACTCTGGGTGTCATTTAAGTATGTTTTACTCAGTAGACTCACCAAACTTGATGAACCTAATTTTTTCATGTTCATTAATTTTAGTGATTTCCTCTTGAGCAAAACTTAGTTGAATACCACCTAGTGGATTGTAAATTAGCTATGATGAATTGAATTCCATCTATTTCAGTGAGTGGTACGCTGAGTATGATTTGGGTGGATACCTTTATATTTTACAAATTCAGATTAAAAAAGGATGTTAATTGAGATTAAATGGCTACATCAAGCCAATTTCCCTACCACCAGAGCCATCTTTACTGAACTGGCTAAATCAGAGTATGTTGTACCCATCATAATTTTATAATTTTATCATATACTAGCTGACCCGGCCACGCGTTGCTGTGGTTGTTTCCTGTGATCCCCCCCCCTGTCCCGATCCATGACGTATCCTGCCCCTCCTCCCTCCACCCCGGCTCATCCCTGTGTTTCGGTAGGATACCCTTGCCTCTGTTGTCCCTGGGGAGTGTTGGCCCCTCTCTCCTGTATCTCCATACCTTGGCCCCCACCCTTCGAAAAGGAACTGTCAGCTTCTAGGTTCTATTTCCCAGCATGCACTTTTGTCTGAGCCTTCTGTTGTCCCTGGGGAGTGTTGGCCCCTACCCCCGGTATCTTGCTACATTGGCCCCCACCCTTGGAGAAGGAAATGTCAGTTTCTGGGTTCCATTTCCCAGTATTTACTTTTGTCTGAGCCCTCTGTTGTCCCCTCCTCCCTGTATCTCCATACATTGGCCCCTGCGCACGCATCGTGAACATTTCTATATATTTTGATTAAGTATCGGGGTGATGATGTGCCCTGGGACGCAGAGAACTACTTTAAAAATCCCGACCGGGGTGGTGGTGGTGTCAAATAGCAAAGCCCCATAGCCCCGTAGCAACAGACTGGCCCAGACAGAAGGAGGGGGGTCATATGGGCCACTTGGTGCGGGCCTCCTAATCTAAAGGGGGGCCCGGATAGCATATTCACAATCAGTAAAATGAAAAAAAGAAACAAAAGGGTTAAAAACAGGGCCACATTATCTACCTGGCCTGGGCCCTGTAAGGGCCTGGCAACAGAAGGCATGTTCTGAAGCACCCGAGTTGTTCAGTTCCATAAAAAACCCAGGACGTGGCAAAGGGAAGGTAGGGGATTGTAAATGGGGTGGGGGGTGGCCACTGCAAATATCTGAGGACTTAAACTGGGGGGAGAAAGTGCATGGTTGTTGTTTTTTTTAAAAAAAGACACAGAGGCTTACAATCAGTTGTAGTAAGACATACCCATAAAATAAGCCATAGCAGGATTTCTAAGCATTTGCGCAGTATAAGCCATACCCCGAAAATAAGACATAGTGATAGGCGCAGTTCTGGAGGGCCTCAAGGAAGAGTCAACGCTGGACGCGTAATAAAAAATAAGACATCCCCTGAAAAATAAGCCAATGTGGGTTTTTTTAAAGGAAAAATAAATATAAGACAGTGTCTTATTTTCGGAGAAATGCAGTAAAGCCTAGGTTAAAAGGGGCACGACTGCCCTTCCTTAAAATGGCCGTTGTAGCCTCGCATGTGACACAACGGCCACTAAATTATAAAGCGAAAACCCCTCGCTGTGCCCCCAAGTGTGTGTTAGGAGAAATGATGAACGATTGCCTAATGCTGCCAGTCATTTATTAATGCAGCCGCCGGGAGAGGCTTTGGGCTTGGGGTGGAATGGCTGTTTTGGTGGCTGTTAGACAGTTTCTCCCCCCACCCTACGTCAGCCCATGACCTATTTGGGCTCCTCCTCCCCCCACCCCCCACCCAGGGCTCCATTCGGGATAGTATTTAAAGGGCTGTAGAGCTGAGGTCTAGTCTGTAAAATGGAGCCAAGGCCTCCTGTTTTACAGGATCTCGTGGCGGAGGCAGGGTTTGTGGGTGTGGCGCGTTGTTGTGGCTAATCCCTGTGACTGCCCCCACGTGTCCCAATCCATGATCTATTCTGTTTGTCCCCCCACCCTCCATGACCGGCGTATCTCATGACATTTTGAAGGATGGTATTTATTTTTGTCTTGTGGTTATTTGGTGGGGGATTTGGGGGGTAGCGGTGCTAAATTGTAAAGTAAAAACCCCTTGCCGTGCCCCCAAGTGCATTGCTATGGGTTATCTACCCCCCCCCCCCCGGGCCTAGTGGAGGTCTAGCAGCCTGGTATGGCCTAGGGGTCTGATAATGGCCGACTTGGTGGTTTCAGTTGCTTGGTTGATTATGTCATTTGGTTTGTGGGTGTGGCTTAGATTTCACGGGAAGGGAGGGGATGTACTGTGGGAGGAATTCCACTTGAGGGCGCTGTTTGACTTGGTGGAAAACCAGGTCTATACCTGGGCAGGTGTGTGATTTGAGGGATTTTTGTCCCCAACAATGCTCGGGGAGTGGCCTGGATCGTTGTGTCAAAATTTCAGGACGACCGGTAAAGCGGTTACGGAGAAAAGTGTAAAATGCAGTTTCACGATTTTTACATTTTTATGTCAAAATGCAAGTAGATAAATAGGAACTGCTACAGCGGGAAGGTAAACGGCGTTTCCGTGTGCTGCTCTGGTTTGCCAGAAGCGGCTTTGTCATGCTGGCCACATGACCTGGAAGCTATACGCCGGCTCCCTCGGCCAATAATGCGAGATGAGCGCGCAACCCCAGAGTCGGTCACGACTGGACCTAATGGTCAGGGGTCCCTTTACCCTTTACCTTTAAGTGTACTGTTTAGATTACCTCATACTGTTCTTCCAAGGAGCAAAGTATAATGTGCAGACCAGGCATCTCCAAACTTCAGCCCTCCAGATGTTTTGGCCTACAACTCCCATGATCCCTAGCTAACAGGACCAGTGGTCGGGGAAGATGGGAATTGTAGTTCAAAACATCTGGAGGCCTGAAGTTTGGGGATGCCTGGTGTAGACTTTCATCTCAGTATTAGTTGAAATGGGCAGTGCTACTATTCCCATGCAGGCTTAGAAACTTATTTAAAAACTGTAAAAATCAGTCTTACTTTTACAGACCTTCAAAATACTGTGTATGTACATTATTGCCTTTGGTTTGCTTAAGAACTTCTCTCAGTTTCATCATGCTTTTCTGAGATCTCATAATCCAATAAAAAGCCATGTCCGTGGCTGTTTTCCACACATGTAGTGTTGTGTAGCATTAGAGCATGATGCTCCACTTTTGAAAACTTTTTTTCTATAGCCAAATGATATAATGCTCTGATTGCTACTTAACTTCCAGACTGCAATCCTAGCCACAGAATTTGATCTCCTGTCCCATACTATCACTGTTGGCCCGTTCTCAACTGGAGCCTAAACCAATCTGGAATTTGGGAAGTGCTGAGTCAGTTTGTTTGCTTTTTTTGCGGGTTGGGTGGGTTTCTGCATATGTACTTGGTGAAAGCATCTAAATTCACATTGTGAATAAAATGTTCAGAAATGTGTTATTGACAAACCTAGAATATTATAAGTCTAGAAATTTTGATTTCACATAAGAGTCTTTATTTCATTTAAAAGATTAGGAGACAGCTTTTCCTGGGTAATTTAATAAAATACATAGAGATGACTTCCAGCATACTGTGAAGGAAAAGCACAATTTTTAGATATAAGAATTTCATCTTTAATAACCCAATTTTTACTTCCTAGCTGCCTTTATATTAAATTGCCTTTCTATCTCCATAAGGACTCACTTTGCTCTTATGTAGACAGGAGGTGTGGCACATGAGTAGCACAGACAGCCCATGAGGAAACAGTCATATCTAAAAAGGGCTATAGTTTACAATAGGTGATAGTTTTTCTTCCCATCCTTTTGATCTTTCAGATGTCACAATTACTCCTGACTAATGTCAGTAGTGCTATGTTCTTTATATACTTTACATGGTTATGTGAAGACTATTCTAGAGCTATACACTCACTCACTCTTCTTTGTATTCTCCATGCTGTGACACCAATAGGAAAATGTGCATACACAAAGCAATTTGGTGGAATTCTAGAGCTTTGGCTAAGAAACTGGCACTCTCCTCTCCCTCCCCCAGAATGCTAAAGGGATGGAATAAACACCTTCCTGGTGAGGTTTCTTCTAACATGGTTTGCTTTACTGTGCCACTACCACTGTTTCTGCTGCTGGCAGAGAAGTTTTTTTCTATTGGGGCCAATTTTGGGCTAGACATTTTGGATGAGATCTTGCCAAAAATAGACATGATCTCACCCAAATTTAGTACCAATGGCAGTGGCACTTCTCTCCCAATGGTGGAGGTGGTGGGGCAGGCATTGCAGCCGTGGGCTTGCCACCTGGGGGACTTCTGCCATTTGAGGCAGTGGCCTCACCCTGCCTAATGGCTGAGCCAGCTCTGCTCTAACTGCTTCTAACTGTTTTTTTGTCAGCTTTTCTGTCTCCTTTTGGACCATAAATCATTGGTTTGCTTAGTTTTTCAATGAGTTAGGAGTTGGTACATTCATTCAGTGCTCATGTGTTTGTGATACATTAGGGCCATTCCATTGTCACGGGTGGGACACTTGGACCATGTTTTTTGGTATTCACACATGTGTAAGAATGTAAATATACATAAAAATTAACAACCAAAATTTGAACTATGTTCTTAATAAGATACTGAACATTTTACTAATTTTTTATTATTTTTATGGATATTTTTGACAATTTTATTAAATGTTAAAGTATTGTCACGGGTGGGACTAAAAAAGGACATGGAGCTTGAGATAAGTTTGATTTATGGAAAAACTCTGTGAGTTGGGAGGTGAATCAATTATAAACTCAGCATATCTGTTTAAATCAATGTTTATTGGTTACAACTATGCAATCAGAAATTTAGGTTAAGAAATTTAATGATACAAAATTAAGGAAAAAATGCTGTCACGGGTGGGACAATGAAATGTCACGGGTGGGACGCGTCTGACATACACTCGATTTAACATACAATTAAGGTTGTTAAAAATAGAATAATTACAAAAAACCTTTTGCTATTAGTATACTTACTATCTACCATAGCCTACAAAGTATAATGTTGTATTTACTAAAATTAAAATCTATTAAAAAAATATTTTCTTCTAGTCCATCTCTGGGCCAATCAACCACTTTCAAACACATCTATATTTTCAGTAAATTCATAAAAAATGTTCCTTCTGACTCGTTTAACATTAGGTTGGGGTAAGATACTAAGAATATGTTCAAACTGCACATATGATATGTCTTTTTCATCAACTTGAAACAGCTTTCCAGAATTGTTAACTGCTCGCATACACATCACCTTGACTTCTCCATCATCTTCAACATTACTTTGGCATATTGCAGCATATCTATATTTAGTAGGCCTGGTTCTTTGTCTTTTTGTAGTTGTTTCAAATTCAACTAAAACATATGTCCCAATAGTCACTCCATCAACGAACGGCTTCACTCCAACCACTGGCACACCTGTTTCATTTGTACAACTTGCTACACCATCTTGTTTTTCTGTGTCACTATCAGAATCTCTGTAAACATCAGAAACTTTTAACTTGAACAGTTCTGTGAAGACTACGTGGGTGGACTTTTGAAAAGAAGGTCCATAAACTAAACTTCTTTTGTCTTTAGCTTTAAAAAAATGGTTGGACTGCACGTTTGGAATCTTCCTCACCAAAGTCCAGCGCTCATCTAGCATCGCCATATTTGCACTGATATCAGTAGGTGTTAAAAGGACAAACTTCACTCTCGGTACTGCTTTTTCAGCACATTTAACAAAATCTGAGGCTGAATTGATTACTACTCTCCTTTGTTTCACTGCATTCCAAACTGCTTGCTTAGTTAATCCACCAATCCCATCCACGGCACCCTTGTCGTGGGATGTAGCAAAAAAAAAAAAACCATTCCCCATCAACACCAAAGTCTTCAGGGATAAAACACAGATTGGACAGTGTGTACTTATTTTTGAACTGACCAGCACACCCGTCAGAAAAGATTTTGACCTTTGTCAGTCTGTTAAATTCTTTCTTAAGTTCTTCAATTATGGCTTTTAGGCATGCATATACTGAGTATTTGTCGTGGGTTAAGTGATCCGAAACCACGGCAAAAGAACGTACTTTGCCTTGAGTCCAAGCGCAACCAGTAAATACTGTGATTTGGTTGTGGGTCCAGTGTGCACTTTGGATTTCATCTTGCGATGTTGCCAAACAGTTTTCAGCAAAATCCATTTGAAGAATCACCTCATCATCAGCTACTGTGTCCTTCATATTTTTGAAAGCTTTGGCTTGTAATCGCTTTACAAAGAAGTGCTTCTTAAATTTACTAAATTGATTTTGTAGCTCATTGACAGCTTCTTCTATGGTTCCTTTTGCTTCAAAAACCTTAGGCCGGCTAGAACAGTCATCTTTCCATTGCTTCCAGAAAATCTCAGACGACATGTTTAAGTCTTCATCAATTAGGGTGTGCAAATTAAGTACATACTTTTTGCATTCACCATTCATGCATTTTTCATTTTCCAAATCACAACAAGTAAGGCTCAAAAGATCAGAATGTGTGGAAGGGGGAAAATGTCTTTCCTACTTATGGCTTCAATTAGGAAATTGAAATTAGCGTGGTATTTGCAAACGCAAACATTGTGTGGCATTTGAGAAGCTAAGTCAATATTTTTAGGCCTCAGTTCATAAAATTTTGATTTGCTGATTTCAACTGTTGGTTTATCAATCTTAAATAAGGCATAGGCCTCTTGGACTGTCATATTCATATGCCGCTTTTGGATTTTGATTCTTTTTCCACTTGTTGGATCTTTAATAGATTTGACATCCTTAATTCCTGGTGCCTGCCTGCTAATATCATCTGAATTATAAAACTCATGGACCTTTGAGATATTATCTTGTGAAATAATAGAACTTTTGGTGTTCTGTTTAGGGCTTTTATCAAATAGTGTTTTTGGCACTTGAGGTGAACTCTCATACACAAGCTTTCGTAACACGGCTATTCTTTTCCGTGGACTTAATGGCAACACTCTTTTAACTTTGGTAACAGCCTTTCCAAGAGATTGTGGGCATTTAAATGACCCAATCTCTGGAATAGTAGTGTCGCCAATTGGCCTAGATTCTTTTTCTTTTATCTTTTGTCTGTACTTTCTTTTGCGCTCAGTTTCTTTCCGTCTGTATTCCATAAGTGATTTTGCAGACATATTCTTTACCAACTTCATCTTTTCTCGCCTCTTCTTATCTCTGACCCTCTCCTTTTCTTTGAAGCTTCCACATTTGTTTTTATCTTGTTTTAGTTTTTCAAGCAGCTTTCTCATACGTTCTGCAGATGTAGTCTTTCCCATTTTGTGTATTGATTCAAAGGTTATATTATCTGTATTACTGTATGTATTCGCATTAGGGTAAAGTAACGGTAACTGCCTTTATGTTCCAGAAGGAACAGCTACTATTGGTTCATTCAAGCAACTGCATTTGGCTCCATAGTCTTATTGGTTTCCACCAAAAGGCAGCTTTGTGATTGCTTGAGATTGTTCCCTCCAAAATGTATCCCTTTCTAGCTCGTTCCCCTCTCCTCAGTCCCTCAGTCTTGTTTGCCAGAATAAAGAATTGTTACATGAGGAATCTGTCTCCTGTCTGCAGAGAGCTGAAATCACTTGCTGAAATCACTAACTCAAGCTACAACAGTAAAACAAGTTGAAAACTGTCACGGGTGGGACAGAAAAAGAATTATTAAAATTTCATGGTGTTTACATTAATTAACTGCATTTTTATTATTGATAGGTGTGTTATACTCTAATACATACTCCCACAATAAAACAAACATAACCTATAAATTAGTTTTATCACAAAATAAACTTTTGTACCTTTTGCTGTCACGGGTGGGACACTGAAACAGCATCCCATTCAATAATAAAAATAAAATAGAAATAACTTACCTATTAAAAAAAATTCAAGTCCAATGTGTAGACAAAGTTCTTCACTTTAATAATATACCAACAATGACAACCACAATTTTTGTTTATCTTTAAAAAATAATGCTAACCTAAATGAACAAAACTAAGCTACACAATCAGAAAAGTGATACTGAAACTTCAAGCTCAAATTTCTCATGAAAAAAATAATTTCAAATTCTTTTTTCCTTTGGAATATTGAACTTTAATATGTTTAGTTTATGAAACTATAAGTAAAATAAGTATATTTTTAAAATAATTTTTTTCTTATCAGGCTCATTTTTCACGGAATGGCCCATTAGTCATCCTTCACTTAGTGCCATTCTTTGGTGTAGGGAAGAACATGACTTTGTGGGAGAGAACAGCACAGTCATGATTGCTGTTCATTCTGTTTGGGAGTCTCACAAGGCTGAGTTGCCAGCCTTGTCAGAGTTTATTAAGCATTCTCTCTTGGCTATAATTTTTCATCTTCCTCTGGATCCTCCAGCATTGATGTCGATTTTGAGCCAACTGAGGTTCCCAGTGACCCATGAGAAGTGATAGGACTGCCATTAAGAGCAGCTCTTGCAAACCCATATTTTGTTGATTTCACCAGCAACCTCAAAGCCACTTTCACTGTCTATAGTGACCCCAACGCTTACAACTCCATGATCTGGTCCTGTAGTGGTGTCTTCAGTCGCATTCACTTCGCCTGCAAGACCTGCTCCCTGCATTACTGACTCCAGTTACAAAAGCTGCTGCTGTTGCAGAAACCCACCATCTTATGGTAGGGTTAATGTTGCCAGTCTTCATGTCATTTCTGGAGGCCCTGTAAAAGCTGCCGCCAGATTGGGTTTACGTTCAGCGTGGCCTGGCAATCAATAGGCTCCTCCCTTCTTCAGTTTTTTTTTATTTTGCCTCGCAGAAACCAGTTGTTTCTTCCTGAGATTCCTGGTGGTCACTTTGTTTCAGGCTGGTTAATTCCTTGTTTCTTCTACCTCTTGTTGAATTTCTCTGTGACTCTAGTACAGGGGTCAGCAAACTTTTTCAGCAGGGGGCCGGTCCACTGTCCTTCAGACCTTGTGGGGGGGCTGGACTATATTTTGGGAAAAAATATGAATGAATTCCTATGCCCCACAAATAACTCAGAGACACATTTTAAATAAAAGGACACATTCTACTCATGTAAAAACACCAGGCAGGCCCCACTAATAGCCCAGAGTTGCATTTTAAATAAAAGGACACATTCTACTCATATTAAAACATGCTGATTCCTGGGCCATCCGCAGGCCGGATTTAGAAGGTGATTGGGCCACATCCGGCCCCCGGGCCTTAGTTTTGGGACCCCTGCTCTAGTAGTTCCTTTACCTTGTGGCTTTGTATGTTACAGTACTTATTTTCACAACCTTTAAGTATCAGTAGCCTCTGTATTTCTCCCTCTCTGGCCTTAATGCTCATGGCAGTTAAGGCTATGGAAACCGAAACTGGTACAGTATTTCTTCTGCAAAGGAATGGCTATTGTTCAGTCTGCTTCTTTGGCTGCATTTATATAAGGCACAGAAGAAATTCACACTCTCCTCCTGCTAGGAGAGAATTAAAGCGACAAACTACAGCCTCTGAGGCAATAGATGTGATTCAGCCAGATCTGCTTCTACTCAAACTTTAGCTCCATCCCATCCCCCATACTTAGCAGTAGCTACTGCTACTTTCAACCCAGTTATGACAGATCTTCCCAGTTTACCAGCCTCTGCTCCCCCCTCTTTAGGGGATTTCTATACAGAACAGTTCAGAGCCAGATCAGGTGTGCCCATGAATTCCCCTTTATCTGCCATTTTTCTAACTGGGGGAGGGGTGTGAAATGGAAAGCTCAGCAGGAGGCCCTGTCCCTGCCTTGGCTCAGTAGTGCTCACTGCACAGAGAGAGGATGGCAATAGCATCTTCCTCTGGAGAAGGAGAACAAGCAGTTCAACCACAGGGAAGCTCTCCCTCAGCTGAACTTTGGGGAATTCCTCATCCTATGGAAACCCCACTGCACTGCCCCAAGGAGACCTAGCCAAGGAAGTACATTTCCCTTCAGCCCCATATCAGTCTCCAAATGTTCTTCATCAACAATATGTATCTACTACTACTTCCACCTCTAGGAGGCAGTCTAAAGCGTGACCTTCACACAGGGGTACTCAGTCCCAACCCAGGCACTCTGTTTTCCCCTGAAGACAACATTGCAGCTCACATGTACATTCAGGCAATCCCGATTCACATGACCAGTTTTCATTGTACAGTAAAGGCGCACACATAAACAGACATGGAGCTATGAAAATGCTCACTCTACATCAGGAGGCATCCAGACTCCTTCTCTGGGTAGGTTTTCTACCAGAGCAGAAACCTCAGAGGAGTGGACACAATACAGGCAGATTGACTGAGGAGAGAATGTCTCAATAATGGGGAATGGAAACTCCATTCGGAGATCTTCCATCTCATAATCAGTCATTTTGGGGAAGTGGAAGTCGATCTCTTCACCACTATAGACAGCTGACAAGTCAGGAAATTCTTCCAATTCTACTTATGGTCAGTGGAAGCAATGGATGCCCTCACAGCACCATGGCCATAGGGGCTACAATATGCCCCCCTCAGTTATCCCTGATAGCAAGAGCCTGAGGAAGATTCAAGAAGAAAAGGCCAAGATGACCTTGCCTTTTCATGACCCTAACCAAGCTTAAGTTTTCATGATGCTATCCTCTAACCGTCAGGTAAGAGCTTCTCTCTCAAGGACCCACCTTGGCTCTGTCTACACGTATGGAAGTTGAAGGGAAGAAATTGCTCAAAAGCTACTCTTCCAACACTATAGACACTATTCTGGCATCCAAAATATCGTCCTCAGTACACCTGTATTGGAGGACCTGACATCGCGTCTGTTCCAGTGTGTCAAATGGAATTTTCCCAGACAAGCAACAGTCTTCAGGCTTCCTTCTCTTTCTCCAGGAAGGCTCGTCTCTAGGTCTCAAAACCAATACTGTGTGTTGTCAGACTACGACACTTTCATCTGTCTTCTCCAAAGACCTGGATCAACCTATGTCAGCTCACCAGTTCCTGCCTCATTTTCCTTCAAGGAGCAAAACTTCTCGCCCACTAGTGCAACCACCTGCACCTACATACTGTCCTATGAACTCTATAATGTCCTCCTTATGAGCTGTTCAAGTAGGTCCCACTGTGCTTACTATCCTTTAGAGTTCTGTTCCTGGTATTCAGTACCTCAACCAGATGCATTTCAGAACCAATGCTCTGTAAGTCATGAGACATCATCTGGTTTCTCCACAGGGGTAGAGTAATCCTGTGAACCAACCCACCATTCCTTCCAAAGTTACTTTCACAGTTCCACTGCCAACAGGAACTGATCCTTCTATCATTTGGCCTTTTCTCTCTTACATCCATCAGAAAATAATGACAATTCCTTGAGGGAGGTGGGAACTATTTCTGCATTCTAGAAGTTGATTGAACAAGCTATACACTCACATGATGGGGAGGTGTCAATCAAAAAATACCAATTGGAAGTACATTGTGCAAGCTTGAAAAGTAAAGGTAATTAGTTTTCTCAATGGCTTTAACAAAATGTGATTAAAGTGCAAACTATAGGCTTTCTGAAAGAGGTGAAGTAATTAAACTGCAAAGGTGCTGTGGGAATTCAGTGGTGCTCTGTGTGACTTGTGTTAAATAAGAAATCAAAAAGGCACAATGACTCTCAATCTGTAAAAATTAAAGTTTGTGAAAAGGGCTGTATTTTGTATATTGAAGGATCATAAGCAGTCTTCCTCTTTCTACCATCCTCTTAAAAAGTGAGTGGGAATAATTATATATTGAGAAAAGTTAAAAAATCCTATTGCTAGAGATATTCAAATAAGCAACTGATTTAATATCAATAGCATGTGGTAGAGTGTTTCTTACATTCCATGCCAGGAACAGAAACTTGGCATCTTGGTAGCATGTAAATGATCTTTTGTTTGTTTGCAGATGCTCTGTTCTGAACTTTCTGCATGCGAAAGTAGTTTATACAAATAAGGAAAAATGGCTTATGTAATAGGAATGTCAGAGTGCACTCATTATCGTTAGTCAGGATTCTCTCTTCTTCACCAGGTAGCTGAGTCCACGATTCAGTTCAGAGAGCAATATACACTACTATTAAAATGAAACTTATTTTTTATCTACCTCACCATTTCTAGTAGCCAAGAAGGCTGTTTATTATCCTAACAGGTATCCTAATGAGATTGTTTACAGTGGAGCTTGTTGGGGTTGGGAGGCTAAGTAATAGTGCATCTTGTGTTTATCTGTAAAAGAAGCCTGAGCTCACTTTAAATTCTTAAAATTAGAGGAGGGAAATTAGATTGGTGAGTCCTTTGAACTAGCTGCACCAAGAACCAGCTGCTTGCAAAGGAGGATTAAAACCTTTTAATCCTTTTGTGCAAAATAATATGGTATTTAATGTGGTAAGCATGCTAGCAAAATTAATTTTCATGTTTCTTTTTTCAGGCAGGGGCATTCATATCCATCTCTTCTCAGGCAGGATAAATTTAGTTCTGCCTCTATTCCTGGCTGTGCATGGTCTGGACTTTTTGCACTTCGCAGTGCAATTTAATAATTTTGACATTTTCAGGAAAGTTGTAAATTAGGAACTGTGGGTTTCAGTGTAAGCCCCCTGCAACCATCTGTTAGAATAGGGTCAGACACTGCTGGGAAAGCTGCCTAAGGCAGTTCAGTAATAACCCAGCTTTGCAAATAAGTTCACCAAAGTTACTAGCCTACAAAACATTTTAATAGCCCACCTATGGATACATCCATTCAATTTAAAACATTTTTTGAGGGGAGCTACTGGTAACTAATTTCATACTATAGAAATCAAAGGCTACCCCTGCCCCCAGCTGTCTGGAGATTACAGACAAGAGAGTGAAAAATCCAAAGGGAACAATATTTAGGGAATGTCATAGTTTATGTTGTTGTAACTTTAAAAAAACAAATTAAACAGTTTTGGCTAAAGCTGTATTGGAACTTTTTCAGTGCTGCTTGTGTTTCATTAGGGTTGCCATATTGTACCTTCACTATTATTGGTGGCCATTTGCATGCTATGCAGACTATTTCTAATTACACATATCGAATAACAACAGGGAACATTCCCCAGTACCAAGAGCAACATGCAGGGTGGCCACACTGCACCACACTCTTCCTCTCTCTCTTTAACACACACACAGAGAGACTATACATGTACCTCTCAATCTCGCTCTGCTAAGTGTATCTCCCTCAATCAAAATAACCCTTCCATGGGCCAAGGAAACGTCTGACACACACACACACACACACACACACACACACACACACACACACACACAATAGAAATGACTTGCCACCACGTGGTGCTGGGTTGGCAGTCCCTGGTGTAATAAACACCATTTTCACTTGCAAAAGCTGCAGTGCCATTTATAATCTTGTCATCCCTTTTCTTATTCAAGGAGATTCATTACTACATTCCTGTCTATATGTGGTCTGCCTGGTGCTATTTTTTTTTCTGTCGGCCATCTCATGTTTATGCGACCATTCTTATCTCTCACATATATGTTTGTGGTGATGACTGGCTAGGAACAAGACCTTGGGGTTCTGGTGGGTAGCTCAGTTGACCCACTGTGTCAGCTGTGAAAAAGGCAAATTCCATGCTAGAGATCATTAGGAAAGGGATTGGAAATAAAAACTGCCAATATCAAAATGCTATTATACAAATCTATAGTGCAACCACACTTGGAATACTGTGTATGGTTCTGGTCACATGTCCCCAAAAAGGATATTTTAGAGCAGGACAAGGTCCAGAATGATCAAGGAGTTGGAGCAACTCTTCTATGAGTTGGGGCTTTTTAGTTCAGAGAAACTGTGAGTATGAGTAGATGTGATGGTGGTGTATACAATTTATGCATGGCATGGAAAAAGTGGATAGAGAGAATTTTAGAACCAGTGGGCATTAAACAAAGCTGAAGGATGGAAGATTCAGGACAGATGAAATAAAGTACTTATTCACACTGTGCACAATTAAACTAGACAATATGTTGTGTTGGCCTCTAAATTGGATGGTTTTGAAAAAGAAAGAATTAGACAAATGTATAGAGGAAAAAGTTATAATAGGCATAATGACTATGCTCTGCCTCCACCATCAGAGTCGGTATGCCTGCAGATACCAGTTGTTTGGAATTGCAGGTGGGTAGAGCACCACTGCACTCAGGTTGTGTTTACTGGCATCCTATGAGTGTCTCATGTGCATCGAGTCTGATTGGCTGAGATAAATTAAATTGGAGAGGTTTAATGTAAATCTTCTTAGCAATTGTGTTGGTTGCAGTGGCAAGAGTTTTGGTGTGTGGCAAGAGTTACAGATCTGTGGCTGGTGCTTCCACTGTGTTCTGTAGGCCATGATCCACTCACTGAAGTGGAAAACATTTCCTTACCCAGGGAAGTGTGTCCTTATTGCTTAATAGATGCAGTATGGCATGCATAGTATTGACAAGTGAAATATAAATATTAAATGTTCAGATGAACCATTGGTTTGCTTCCTACAATGAATTTAGATAACAGTATCCAATTTTAAGCTTACCTTTAGTTCTGTAAAATGCTTATGTGAAAAAAGCTTCTGCATATGGGAAAGACAATTTCAGTGTCTTTTATATCCTCGGAGTCTGCTTTGTGATTTCCCACTGTTGTATTTAAATCACTCCTCTCTGCTATTCCACCCTCTGGTTGCCCAAATTGTATACAAAAGCATAAATCAAACAAAACTATTTTTGGCAGTTGATCTTGGAGACCTCAAACTAAGGAATCTCTTACGTCACCACTCAAGGATATATTTTGCATGCCAGAAATTATTGGTGTATATAATAGCTACAATACATATAATTTAAGAACTGGATCCTTATTTTAAAATAATGCCTAGGGAGTTTTCTGTGTTGTAGGAAGCCTGGAGCTTAGGAAGGTGGCCCACTGGTACATTCAATTAGCTTGATTGGCAGAGTTGCTGTGGATGAAAAAAGGGCAAGATTTAGCAAAAGCATCATTTGGGATGAGTCAGATTGCAGAAGGTTGTTGGCCTCAGGCAGTAACCGTACCTTGTAACATTATATATTCTGTGTAATCAGCATTATTCCACACCCCATGACAAAGTAGAGACTCTCAACTATTGTCATGAGCACCTTAGTTTAGCATTTTACCTATCCAGGCACCGTCTGCTGCTGGGAACAGGTAGACTTGACTTATTCACTTTTGTATTCCCTATATTTATTTAGTGTAAAATGAGTTTCTTTGAAGAGAAAGAAGCTAGAAATTTTATGATAAAGATTTTCCTGAACATGTTTGAACATTTAGAGCAGGCATCCCCAAACTTCGGCCCTCCAGATTTTTTTGGACTACAATTCCCATAATTCCTGACCACTGGTCCTCTTAGCTAGGGATCATGGGAGTTGTAGGCCAAAAGATCTGGAGGGCCGCAGTTTGGGGATGCCTGATTTAGAACATATGAAATTCATAAATTCACTAAATTTAAGTTACATTGCATATAAACTTATAGAAACATAGAATTATAGAGTTGGAAGGTACCATAACAGTCATCTAGTCCAACCCCCTGGATTGCAGAAATCACTTTGCCCAACATGAAGCTGGAACACAAAACCCTGAGATTAAGAGTCTCATGTTCTACCAACTGAGCTACATGTACCCTAGGAAGTAAAGGAAGCTTAAGGTATTCAGGTCATGAGCCATGTGAGGCTTTATAGGTCAACACAAGCACTTTGATTGTGCTTGTGTTGGAAACTAATTGGCAGCCAGTGTAGTCAGACCAGGATTGATGTTATATACTCAAACCGTCTTGTTGCAATCTGGCCATTGAACTTTGCACCAGCTGAAGTTTCTGAACTGTCTTCAGAAGTAGCCCTATGTATAATGCATTGCAGTAATCCAACCTAGAGGTTACCAGAGCATAGGTCACATGTGTTAGGCTATCCCTGCCCAGATAGGGGCATAGCTGGACCACCAGTTGAAGCTGAGAAGGTACAGTGTCTCTGTCTTACCTGGATTGAGCTTCAGTTTATTGGCTCTCATTCAGTCCATTACTGAGGCAATACATCAGTCTAGCACATCCACTGTTGTGCCTGTAGATGTAAAGGAGAAATAGATTTGTGTGTCATGAGCATACTGCTCACAACACACTCCAAAACTCCAGATCACTCAGCAGCTTCATATAGATCAGGCATCCCCAAACTGTGGCCCTCCAGATGTTTTGGCCTACAACTCCCATGATCCCTAGCTAACAGGACCAGTGGTCAAGGAAGATTAACAGGGGCATATTGCCCCTGTCTTTCCCCCAACAGAGGTCATCATATAAGACAACCAGGGCAGTTTCTGTAGAAAAGCCAGATTGAAACTCCAATTGAAATGGATCTAGAAATGAAATTTGTCTGGTTTGACTTGTTTTTGAAAAAACACATGCTGGGTTTTAGTACTTACAGCTTCCTTTTCTAAGTGCTCACAGACTGACTCCAGTTTGCAAGGACCACACCTATTCTTTAAGAATTCTCAAAGATTATAGACAGAGGCTCTGAGATCACATCCACCAGCTCCTTTAGTACGCTTGGGTGTAGCTCATCAGGCCCTGGAGATTTGAATTTGTTTAAAAAAGTTAGGTGTTCCATTATCACCTCTTTTCCTATATTGGACTAGAGCTCCCTCCTTGCATTATTTATTCTGTTATCACCATATTGGGCCCTGCTTTCCTTTTGGGTGAAGACAGAGGCAAAGTAGGTGTTAAGCCAGGCATCCCCAACCTCGGCCCTCCAGATGTTTTGGGACTACAATTCCCATCATCCCAGACCCACTGGTCCTCTTAGCCAGGGATGATGGGAGTTGTAGTCCCAAAACATCTGGAGGGCCAAGTTTGTGGGTGCCTGTGTTAAGCAGTTCCGCCTTCTCTCTGTCACCCAGTAGCATTTCTCCATCTTCCTCAGCTCATTCTAACCTTCTCCCTGCAACTGTCCGCTACTTGTTTGTACTCTTCTTTCATGATTTCCCATTTCTTATACATGCCCTCCTTAAATATCTGCTCATCTGTAAGCTCCTTATGCAAGTACACAGGTTTATTTAGATGCCTTTCACTTTGCTTCCTTGGTGGAATTGTCTGCATTTGTGCTTTCGATACTTTATTTATGAAGAGATTTATAAACCACTTTTCAGGACACATTGTTCACAGTGAGCTAACATGTCCAACAATACACTCATCCCTTTTAAGAGAAAAGGCATGATGTCTGATCCAAATTTATGCTAGTTCCTCAGCATCACAAAATAAATAACATAAAATAGCAAGTCATATGCAGAAGTCCAATACCTAACAAAACAGCTGAGCAGATTGCATTGCAAAATGGTCAGTTACACTGCAATCAAAATTAGCATGAACCTTATTAGCCTTTTGCTGAGGGGAAGAAATACAGATATTTGTAAATAAAACTGAGTAGAAATTGATGTGAATTTAGGTAAGTAAATATGTGAAATCGATGCAAGTTAAGCAATCATGGCTAATGATTGATTTTAATCTCAGGCTTCTGCTTGTGACACTGAAGCTGTTTTGTTGTGAGATATCAATTTTCTGCCTCTCAGAAATAGTTTCTCTGTGCTTACCCTGTACCTCCTCCTGTTAGGCCCCCACAAATATTTCTTCATTATTCCAAATATATTTTCATAGAAGTAATTGTGTTCATCAATACCTTCTCAAATTGAGAGTGTTGTTCACTGGTGTAAATTAAATGACCTAATTACACTACTCTGGAACATTCTCCTCTTTGCTCTATGGTGCCTAGAATGAAATAGAATAAATTATGTATTTACAGCTTTCTTCGAATATCTTATAGCATGATGGTCTCAGTTCTTCTGATTGTCTAGTAGCTCTTTCTATAATTTTCTTTATAATATCCTTTGGGCAAATAGAGTGACCAGGATTGCTTGTATTGTTGCATTAAATAAAATGTTGTTGACTAAGCTCAAAATGGGGGTTGGATCTCATAGTTTTCAGCGGCCTCTGAATACATTTCTTGAAACCTTTGTTTAGCATTGATGGAAACACCAGTTGAACAGACATTCCATTCCTTCTCCGGTCCCAGAGGAGACTGCAGGGCCTGCAACTCAGATAATGCCCACCTTTCACCTTAACACTTGACTGAAAAAGGCAATCCCACTTCACGATTTTAACAGCATGTAATTATTGGGAATTGGCATTGCCAGGAGTTTGTTTGTTTTTTAACATCTCAGTGTGCATTAAAAAACAAAAACGAAACGAAATGAAAAACCAGTAACAGCAGGTGTGCATTGAGCTCTGTCATAACGGAGCAAGCAAAGCAGAGTAAGCCTTCCAGAAATCCCTTTGTGCTCCATTGTGAGAGATATTGTAAGGCCACCCAAGCTGTTTCAACCATTGTTTTATATTATAAAACAATGTTTTTGTTCTATCCAATAGCTGATTAACTCCATCTGCAGGTGGATTATATACTCCCAGAACTCAGGATGCTTTCAGTGATAACTAAATTTGGACATGGTGGTTCTAATTTTATCAATTTTTTTCCGGCCCGATCATAATGAAATACCCTGTACTTAATTTTTTGTTTGTTTAAACAGCATTTGCCAGTGCCTGCCCACATGGGCTATTTTAAACTGGAAATTCGCTTATTACAGGAGTGTGAAGAATTAACAGCTAAACAGCTATTCCTAAACTATCTTCATAATGTTTTTAAAATGGGTTGTCTTTTTTTGTTCACCGATGTATCCGTTGTTTCTAGGTTTGGTGTCATTCCATTAGTTTTGAGTTGGGTGCACAAGATAGATATAGTCAGATTGCTGTAATATTCATTATCTTTAATTCAGACCCCAAGCACATTTCACCATTCAGTATATTTGTCTTGCAGGCAAGCCAAACTTCATGAAAACTCCTGAGGATCAGATTGGGATATCTGGAGGTGTGGCCTCCTTTGTATGCCAAGCAATAGGAGAGCCAAAGCCACGTATCACATGGATGAAGAAAGGAAAGAAAGTTAGCTCCCAACGATTTGAGGTACACACAGAATATATATTTTTCCTAATAATTTTGTGGGAGTGTCTATATGTTGGGTGGCATTAAAATATAACAAATGTGTGAACTGGAAAGAAATATTTCCTCTTTGATATACATTACCTGGAATATGGGATTGCTGATTCTCCAAATTTCCAGACTTGGACTACTGAGGGAATTATTCATTCCACATGGATATGTATTGGTTAACTCTCCTCTGAGAGGTAAAATAATAAGATTCTCCTAGTACAGCTTCCTTCTATAATCACTATATTTTCTTGGTGATATTATTTCATCTCATTTTGCTTTGTTTGTAAATTGAAATTAGATGAGTATGAAGTTAATTAAGTTCAGTGTCTGTTCATTTGCAGACCTTGCCATTAAGGGACAATATATGGGTTATATGATAAACACATTTCTCTGTGAGAGGGTTAAAGAAATTTCTTGAATGGTTAATGGCCCAGTTCATGTGTTATAGCCAAACCATGGTTTCCCTATTTGTACTATGCCTCATGCTCTCCTCTCCTAGTCCCCCTTTCTCTCTCTTCCAGTTCACTTAGTCACTTCCTGGTTTGAGCAAAAAGTAGTTTGCTGTGATATTCAAATTCAGAAAACTGTGGTTTGCCTACAAATATGAGCCATAAACCATTATTTACTTTGTACTTCCAGTTTGAATACTTTAAGGAATGGAATGATGAAAGGAGCACATGAGCAGAGGAAAAGGGGGAAATGGGAAGCACAGAAACTTGAGTCATTGTGCTAATGGCCAAACTGTATCATGGCAAAAAGACACAGAGTTTCTTTTAGTTTCAGAATGTCAATCATGCTTAATGCTAAATAGGGTTCACTATTAATAATAAAGGTATAGAATAAAGGTAGACAACTAAGGTATGTGGTATGGTTTCCAAACTGTAATTTACAACAACATCTTGTTGGTTTAAATCTTTGTTAAGGAAGGACTGTACAGATGGAATCATTCACCACGGTAAACAGGGTTGCAGGAATTTGCCCTAGAGAGTGGAGGGGCTGGTTCCTGTCCCTTTCCTGATTCCTCAGTCGTGGTTTAAAAGGAAATGGTATGTTATGTGTCCACCAGTAATAAAATGGGTAATACAATTTCCCCTCTTTTGAAAAAAGGTTATTGAATTTGATGATGGGTCTGGATCAGTTCTACGTATTCAACCGCTGCGTGTCCTTCGGGATGAAGCAATATATGAGTGCATGGCTACCAACAGTGTTGGGGAGATAAATACCAGTGCCAAACTGACAGTGTTAGAAGGTAAGTGGAAGCTCTGTTACAACTGAGCTGCATATACCACAGCCTGTTACATATAAGCTGAACTGTTTGTTTATATTGGAGAGCCTATGCTGTTGGTTATGCTTGCTTTTTCTGCATCTATTTCATTAAAAGGGTAAACAGATCACTGTGTACAATTCCCATATAATGTTCTAGAAGGATAACACAAAGAGGTATTAACTGAAATGCCCAGCAAAACCTCTGGACACAGACCTGCTTCAGACAAAGAACTTGCACAGTTACCCTGCCTTCAAAGTTGCCAGCAAACATTTGCAGCAGAAAACAGTATGCAGGCATTATCCCTCACCTCTAGAGTTGGAGATGAACAGAAGGGGAAACTAACTTCAATAACATGCCCACATTCCCCAAACCAATCTCTGTCCTTCACCCAGATCTTTTAAACTGTGAGGGACAGGTTCTCCTTTTAATCTTAAGAATCAGGGAGCAGGATTAGGTTTTGGTCAACAGGGTTATAATTTTCTCTCTACTACCCTTTATTGTCACAGAATACAGCGGGATTGGCTAATAATCAGCCTAGAATTTGTTCACTACTCCTAGACTACAGGGTAACAAGCAGAAAGCTGTCTTCTTCTGAGTTAAATTGCAATGGACGAGTCCCTTTTTGAATTGAAGTCATTGGTGGTGCGGGGTGGTGGTGGTGGTAGAATTGTGCTTGGAGAAGGTACCGTATTCTCAGAGAGACCGGCTCTATCACCTATAGGATCCTTTGAACCAGGGCGATCCAACTTTTCATATCAAGTGGGCTGGAAGAATACTTCGAAATGTAACCCGTAGGTCACAAATTTCCTTGTTGTGCAAGGGGTGGGGGAAAAGGCTAAAATTTGATACCCCCCAAAAAAAGACCTTGTGCTGCCTTCCCAAAGCTGGGTAAGTGAGGTACTGGGCTTTGGGAAGGAGATATGTAGCTCTGTCAGGGTCCTGGAGCCCTCCCTCCATGTGTTCTGGAATGCCGATCTGGCTGTGGATTCAAATTTCAGGCCAGGGTTCTGGATCCAACAAGTTATCTATTGTATGTGTTGAAGAAAATTTCCATGTCCAAAAATCCTTATTTATATTGGATAAGGAAGTATTGTTTGGGGAATGGAGAGGAAAGAAAGAAAATGAGGGGAAATTCTCTTTTCTCTGTCCTACTTCCCTACATCCATTTTAAAATGTTTTTTAAAACAACAACAACGACACCTCACAGCTACTGCCTCCCCCAATTTATTAGTGTATATCTTTCTAATGACTTCATAGATGGGCCGTGGATGCCTGAATGTGCTGCATTCTCTAAATGCAATTTGAATTTGCCCTAATTGACTAAAATGGAAAATCTGTTTTCAAACGAAAGGATTAAGCAGATTTATTGGTGTATATAAATTATTTACTGATGATATCTTCCAGTGAGGAAGGCTTAGGTTGCTAGATGAATTAAGCAAATGTTTCACTGCTGCTTTCCCCCCACCTTTCCCCAGATTGTTACTGTGCTGAAACATATGTGTTGATGATAGCAATGTAATATTTCATTTATTTACAGCAGTACAATAGGAGTCTCCTTATAACTGGAGGCTTAAGGATAGATCACATGGAATCAAATAATTTACAAAAACCCTTTGTTACTCGAGTATCAGGTCTCCTTTCAGATTCTACTACCGTAAATATATTTTGAAGAACAGGAAAGGCTTAACTTTGGCTTGAAAAGACACTGAAAAATTGGAACATAGACAGATAACAGTTGGCAGCAGTCTACTCTCCAATGGCTTTTCCTTCACTTGATCTGCTTCTGCAACTTGGTGGTCTTCAAAAGCACAATGAGTTTCTGTTTACCACCACCAATGCTGCTGAAAGACCAGTAGGAGACCTGCAGACCAGTTTAAAAGGCTTAGCAGGCCACTGGTTCCCTACCCTTGGTATAAAGCAATAGGTTTCACAGCAAGGATTTTATTTCCAGGCAAATCTTTTTCCAGTCTGTACTTCACTGCGATTACATGGCAGAATGTTATGTGGCCTTCACTTTCTTCAGGAGTAAATCTATTTCTTTGTACAAGTGATTGGCAAGTTATATGGGACATATTATTAAAGTCTTCTCTGTTAAGGTTGGACAAGCATTGTTTTTATTCCTGCTATATCTAGGAGGGGCGCATACTTTGTATGAAGGAAATTAGAAGAGATAAGGGGCTTGTTACTACCGGTAGGGGTCCCTATAGAACCCTTATAAGCTTAAACAATTTGCATGTGGGCTTGGCAAGTAGGGTGACATTTAAGAAACTGAATGGTCTTTTAAGACTATATTACCAGCTGCAGCGTGATTGATTTGGGAATGCCTCTTGGAAGATTATCATAAGAAAACTGACAATTCTATTGGGTTTATGACAGTTTTTCCATTTCTAAAAGAATGCATTTTGGTTGTGGAAACTCTAAGCTAAAAAAACCCTCTAAGGATAAAAAAACTTCATTGTTGGTCCATCACTTACCATGCCAGGGTTGCCATTTCTGATAGTGGTATTTGAAATAATATTTGGATAGTAGAAATGATCCTAGTATTTTTATTTTCTTTCAAGAAATCTCTAGCTTTTGGCAAAGTCTTTTCAGGCACATTACCATAAATTTATGTGGCAAAAAAATTCCCCAAACCCCTCATAGATAATTTAAGTCATATATTCACAACCAGTCGATCAATATTTAGTTGGCTTCTGTGGGGTAATTTCAGCTGGCCTTGATCTAGGTTTTTGTCATGAATTGCGGTGGTCTTTCTGCTTGGTAGCATATTCCATTTGGTATGTTATTAAGACGCAAACTGGAGCCAAGAATCTAACGTAAGCAAGCATTTTGTAGCAGTTACTTCTTTGTGCTGTCCTTCATTCTCCACTTCCATCTCTCTAACTCCAGATCCTGTTGGGGAACAGAGTTGCATACACTTAGTGTAATTGAAAATTATTTCTTCTGTTGATAGTGGAAGAGATAGAGGCATGCAAACAACCTCTCCCTCTCTTTTTCTCTTTTTCTCTTGGGCAGCTGATAAGCTGAATAATGTATGAGTCATATTGAACATTTCTGTCTTTTTCAATTATGACCTGCAGCAGCGCAGAATTTCTCTTGCATGCCTAGCAAAAGAAGGGTTTGAGCAAAGTGAACAGGAAGGGACCAGAATCAATAAACTGACACACACACACACACACACACACACACACACACACACACACACACGGAAAGCTTCAGGGAGAGTTAGTGGGCACTCGGTGTCACAAATTAATAAATATGTGATTGAGCTGTATGACTGGAGGATTACACCTTGCATTACAGAGCCTTTTAAATAGTAGGATTGTGCAGAATGCAAGGAGGGAATAATGTTGCAGCATTTCCAACACTGCACCAAACCAAGTGACTCGTTATATCCTACTTTTTAGCAAAACACAGCAGCTCTGTATGACAGAGGCTAGATTGGTGCCCACTGCCCTTCTGCATAATCCACATTCTCTCTGTTTTTATTTTATCCTGGGATGGGAACCAATAGTAACCCTGGCAAGAAAATGACCTTTTCCCTAGGCTTTGGAATTTGTACATTTCTTTTATGATCTAGATTTCTTGTAAGCATATTAGTATTGATGAATAAAAACTTCAGCAATTTGAATTTGATGTGGGTAGCCTTTACAGTAGTCTCAAGCACATTGTGTCATGTCAAACGCAACATACTTCTTGTTTCAAGCTATTTTAATGAGAGTTAAAATATTTCATTTTTTAAAATCTGCATTTGCATAGCTGCCTTTAGCCTTGGCTCCATAATTCTGTATCAGCAGAGCAATAGCTCCTCCATTAATTTGCTTAAATTGGTTTATGAATGCCAGTCCCTTTGTTAAAGTGTGATTCATAATGATCTTGAAACCTGACTTGGAATGGCTTGGATTCTAGCTCGCACTGCCATTAGATTTTGCCTAGTTGGACAATGAGTGTTTTGTATTGCTTTTAGATGTTATCAGGTTGTTGTGCACAGTTTCACAAGGGGGTGGAATATGGATATTTTTTACAAACAAAAATGTAAATAAATAAACTGCAGGCTGAAAGCAGAGCAGAGAGTAAACCAGGTTTAGGCTTTGAATCTATCAAGGGTATAGTTTAGGGATAAGAAAAGAGAGAGCACCTCTGTCTTTCCAAAGCTCACTGATTGCTGAACCATATCATGAGTTTAATTTCTATCACCATCTGCTGGCTTCATCCCAGTTCCTGGAGTTACCCAGTTTGGAATGCAGTAAATGATAAACATTTGACAGTTACAAATTATTTCTGTATAGAGCTAGACCTCCAAAGGCCTGAGACAATATGTCCTTGTAAATGCTCATCTAATACTAGGTTCACTATTTCAGCGGTAAACAAAAGTTAGCTGTGTTTAATCCTTATTTACGCTTAGTTAGTTACAAAAGAATCAGCAAGAACAAGGCAGTTTGGCTCATGTTTCTCTCATTTTCTTTTATATGTTACTGCCAAGAAGGGAGCCTTTGTTATAAAATCAGAGTAATTAAGGGAAGAGAGGTTATATTTTAATACGATCTCTAAGTAAAAACTAGCAAATTAGCATTATGTGTCACTTTAAAATAGAGAGAAATCCCACATCCTATAGCAGAGAGAGTGTTGATTTATTCTTTCGCCTGGACTGTTAATTCATCCACATATAACAGAGGTCACCAACTTTGGGGGCTGGGGGTATATTTGAACATAAACTTGTGAGCACCACCACAATGTATATTACAATATTTACAGGTTTAGCCTAGAAATCCAGTGAGTATCGCCTATCACATTTTATACGCTTCACATTTTATATTTCTGTAGATTATAAGGGTTCACATAGTCGTCACTTTTCAACATGAACACAAATTCCCTCAGAAAAAGTTACGCTTCAAGTGGCCCTTAAATATGGTATATTTTGGGTTCAATTGATATATTGGCACTTGCTAATAAGCCTGATATTTTGTATTTCATGTGTTTTGTTCTAAATAACATGAATGAATGAATGAAAATTTAAGGAGCTCCAACACAGGTGGGCAACTCAGAAACCATGTGTATGTTTCACTAGTTTTGCTAAACAGTAACTTCATTGGTGTGATGTGCTAAAAACAATAACAACCCTTTTCAGCCTATCAAGCCCAATGATGTTTACCTCTGAGTAAACCTTCATAGGATTGAGAATTCTAATCTTTATTTTGGATTAGTTCATCCTGAACAGTTTTGTATCAAGGCTCATCCCCTCATCAGATGGACTCAGCTCTTAACTGAATACATCTGAGGGAATACAGCCTCTGAGAGAGAAAAGATAGCTTGCCCCTCGTCTACAGAGTATCTAAGTTCTTGTTGCCTATGCTCTATAAATTCTTTTCTGCCAAATTTGGATAGCAACATAGCACTGTTTTGCTGCATCTTTTCGTTTCATTATGATAATGGTTCCTGTAAATGAAGATGCAATAATTTGGGTAACTTTTCTCATCTGGAGTGGGTTTAGGGTTATTAGTCTCTCCTTCAAAAAGGAGAATCATTAAATTTGTGAAACCTATCAGCTCCAAATGTCATAATTTCCATGTCTTAACACTGTTTAAATGACTGGCTAATGGGACATGACCATATAATGTATCCACAGTAACCAGTTCCATCAAGAGGATTGCCATGCTCTGGTGTTATCAGGTAGGTTCATTCCACAAGTTTTATGAGGCAGGAAAGACCACCTTTGAAAAGTGTTAAAATGCATCTATAAAAATGAATACTCGTTGAAGCTTCTGGTGTGAAAACCTTGAAATTGGGGGGGGAGCCTCTAAGGTTGCAATGTCTATTCAGAAGCAAGTCTCACTGGATTTAGTGGTGCTTACTACTCACCCACCAGTTCAGGTAGCGCTAGTTCACCGCTGTAGCAGCACCCTCATGCCACCCCATTCCCTCAAAACTGGTGATTCAAAATGGGTATCAGAAGAAGGCAGGATTCCAGCTTCTACTCTCTGCAAGTAAGCAGTTATAGCCAGACTAGTGGAAGTGTGTATGAGAGTGTGTACGTGTGATGGATGGATATGCAGAGCAATCCTCTGTAGGCATACTCAGAAATAAGTTTCATGGATTGGCGTGTGTGCATATGCGCGTGCGTGCGCGCACACACACACACATATGTGCAGGGGAAGTGGGGGGCCAAATCAACAACTCGAGAACTGGGCTCAGAAAATCCTGTTGGAATCCCTGCCTAAATGACTTGGATCCAGGTATCTGAAGGAATGCCTCTGTCTGTATCAGGCTTTTCGGGTTCTTAGATCTAGGGATGATATATGTGACAAGCACATTGTGTGAAGGCCAGAGTAAGAGTCAGAGTTGGGGCTGAGCCAGGAAGATATGAGCCAGGGAGTTCTAGAGCAAGGGTAAGGAAACTAGAGCCACCAAAAGGGATATTAATGACCTCAAAAGGAAACTGTTAACTCAGCAGAAGTCCCGAGGCACTGAAAAACTTACATCACTGCCAGATCATCTTCTATCTAGTTCTCTGCTTGGCCATTGCTTACAGCTGGACCTTTCTAAGTAGATCTCTGGCAGTAGAGCTGCATTGTTAGTCAAAAGACAATCCTCTTGCAACTCTGGGCTTCCCACCGGACCTGCTGCCACCTTCACTCCTGGGACCTGGGAGATGCTTGTATGACTGACATTTTGTGTGATCCATTTTATCTGATTTTAACTGTACAGGAATTGTTTGCATTTTACTTATATTGTGATCCATTCTGGGAGGCTAATATGGTGAGGCTGAGCTAAAAATATATTTAAAGAACCCTTCCAGACAGCACAGGGAGGAAAGGGTAACCCCTCCCCTTTCTGTATTCCAATTTGGAGCTGATAGCAAAGTTTGCCGCACATCCAGCCCTGAATTATTTGGTAGAAAGTGGGGAGGAAGGGTCACCTCTCTAAACTACACTGCTCAGTTTTGGAAATAGTCTTATAGCAGTCAGAAGGTGGGTTATTCCCTCTCTGTGTTGCTTAAGTTGGGGGGCACCTCTGATGTTCTCCTTCTTCCATGGTGTGCTTTGAAGGAGAAAGCAGGCTGAGCCACCCCCACAAATGGTTGTGGTCTCCCAACAGAGCCTAAGAGTTGGAAGAGAGGTAGATTCAGCTGCTAAGTGAAGGAGGGCTTTCTCACTCATACTTTACCTGCAGTACTGGTGGATTTCAGTCAGGTATTTCCTTCCCTCCTTCAAGTCAAAACAAAAGCACACTATTATTATTGATTGACTGCTTCTTGATTTCAGCCCGCGGCACAGGCTGTACAAAGCGAAAGGCTTGTTGCAATGTTTACCAGAAGTGATTACAATACTCCAGCAGCTGGTTTCAATACAGTGAACCCTGTTGCATGTCTCTGGCCCTAATTCTTCTTGCTACTGGCTTGATTATTGTATTGTTCAGACATATGACTTGTAGCAATTGTGAAAGCTCTTACGGTAGCTCTTCCCTAATTTTTGTGGGGAGGGCATTGCTTTGAAATTTCATGTTAAAAACAAACTAAGTACATGGGTGCAGCTGCCCTCCTCCTAAATCAAGTAAATATATAAAAAGACTTAAATAAAAGTAGAAATTCTTGAAAGATTTGACAGATTTTTCCGAGCACTTGAGGTCAAAAGAAAGTAATTTAAAACAACTGTTGTTGAGACATTTCGTTCCAAATCTGCTAGACAGAGCCGGACAGAGAATGATGACAGGTGGGTGTCCTGTCCAGTCCCTCAACATAAATCCTGGCTATGCACATGACTAAGTAGCTGTACTTCATCCTGACCCAAAGGGAACTAGTTCCAGTTTGTTCTTTGACAGAATAAGCTTAATTCTGTTCAAGTGCATGCAACTGAACATGTGTCTCTGCCCCCGCATAAAAATCCATCATTGGCATATTTTTGCAACTTTAACTTGTAAAGAACACCACAGTTTTTAATTGGGCAGGTTACAGTACAATCAGGTCTACTCAAAAGTAAATTCCATGGAATTTGGTGAGACTTACTCCCAGGTAACTGCCAACCTAGCAGTTCGAAAGCACGTCAAAGTGCAAGTAGATAAATAGGTACCGCTACAGTGGGAAGGTAAACAGCATTTCCGTGTGCTGCTCTGGTTCGCTAGAAGTGGCTTTGTCATGCTGGCCACTTGACCTAGAAGCTGTACTCGGCCAAGAACGCGAGATGAGTGCCGCAACACCAGCCCTTTACCTTACTCCCAGGTAAATGGGGTTAGGCTTGTTGCCTTTGCAAGGGAGCAAAAGTTGGAATGGATAAATGATCCCCCTTTTCCCATCTTTTCAATTTTTCTTGTGGGCAAACTTAAAGAGAGGGTGATTGGCCAATCCTGCCATCCAATCATGTTTCAGGTGGCGTGTTCAACCTAGGAGAGGCAAAGCCAGCCAAAGGAGGAAGGAGACAGAGCAATCAGAAATAAATACAGCATCTTCTAATGGTGTTGCAAGACCAAACTGGGATAAGAAACTGCATTAGCCAGGCTGATTCATCTCACAGAGGGGTAGGGAATGATTGTGAAGCTGAATGAGGAATCTCTCAAAGTTATATTCCAAAATTAACTTAATTCACCTTTTGTTCACATGACAGTTATGGTAATGATTTCAGGGGCAGTGCAGAGATTTTGAACTAGTTCAGTGAGTTCAAATGAACTAGTTTATTCCAAGCACTGTAACTGATTGTATAAAATGATATGTGTGTGTAGACAGTGAGGGAATCTTCATCTAGGATTGCACTGGCTACTAGTTCATTTATGGATTTTAATTCAAGTTGCCATTTTGGACCTTGTTTGGCCCAATTGTATGTCACTTACCATTGATAATTGGTTTAGATTTTTGCATTATAAACAGTGGTTCTTAGTCTTGCTTTGGCTCTCTGGATTTTTTAATTTTAATTTTCCTGCATCTGTTCAATCTTATGTGAAGCAGGACACTGCATGGGTGAGATGGCTTTACTGCCAAAGACAGCTACTTTAGATTTTAGATAATTAGGAACAGTTACTCCAGGCAGCTAGTAGTCTGCATAGCCTAATTTGCATTGGGGAGAATGCCATATCATTAGACTAAAGCAGTTTAGATATTTTCTTTTAACAAAAGAGGCAGGGGGGATTTATTTCTTTGATTCCCAGGGGGTCTACGGCCGGCCCATCCCTTGCCTCCCCCTCAACTAAATCTTTGTCATTTTTGCATGGTAATACCACAAATTTTATGATCTGTTTTAGCGCTGTGCAATTTTAAAATATATTGGTCAAAATCAGTTTTGAAATCACACTGCAATAACGATTTAAACCCGGCAATGTGCAGCAATATATGGCTCCTCACACAAGGGAGAGCAGAGCAGCCAATTTCAAGTCACCACCGATATCTCAGGATGATCTCAACCAATAATGCTGCTGATCTGAGCTGCCTTCCCTTTCAGTCACCACCACCCATTGTCAGTTGCCACTGTCAGGTATTCTGACAGCAAACTATAAGCTCAGTTAGACATACGTTAACAGAAATCAACTATCCTTAATTTAATTGTAAATAAGAGAATGTTCTTCAAGTGCCTTTGGTTCTAAAGTAATGGATGGTGGTTTTTCCATTTCTAAAAGTCTCTTCTTGAACATCTTTCTAGCATTTCGTGCTAAATATGCTGAAAATTTCCCTGGAAATTAGGGGATTAATTTCCCATAGACTTTCCCATAGTACACAGACTAGTTTATGCATTTAACAAGGTAGGAATGCAAAGATTTTTTTTCCTGATTAGACTTCAGAAGGTCAAGAATGGGAATATTATTTATATGGATATTCAGGGGTTGGGTGACTCTTAATTTGGGTAACTTGGTATTTTGTATAATCAGGGTTCAGACTGTGGACTTCAACTGGAGTAACTTAAAAAAAACCCCATTAAGTATATGCTGCATGAAAAGAACATTAAAATCTCACATTCTACCCTCTGAATTCTTTAATTATCCCAGTAACCCCTCTCCCAAAGAGATTGTAAGCTGCAGATAGTTCCTTAGCAAAATTCACAGCCTCATGATAAATTTATGTGAATGACTGCTTGGTAGTTTTTATGGACACTTCTTGCCAGCTCAGTTTTATTTTTGTATTAGAAGTCCAGAGTAAGTATTTAATCACCCTTTGTCCCAGGGAATCGGATCTCTGTGTTAAGGAAACTTACCATGGCAGTATATGATCCGTGTCACCCACCCTCCACCCCCCATCTTCCAGCTCCTTGATGAGCTGGGTTAGTCTTTTGCCATGGAAAACTGCACAGTACTGTATTCATCTGTCATGCTAATCCTTCCCTCTGTGGCTTCAATCCCTTTATCACACTGGCCCAGCTGGATTGAAATCTCTCCAAGTTCTTGCTTAGCAAGCTCAGTGGAGAAGCCCCAGTTTTGATATCAAGTAGTAACAGCACTCTCACTTGCTAGTAGCCATTTCTAGCAGTGCTGCCACTCTGTGGATCAGCATAACAATGCAGTTTGCAGAGTGGTAGAGCTGCATTCACACTTCAGAAAGCATAACACATTTAATAACTGGCAGTATGGCTGACACATTACTGACTGAAGTGACTTCTGTCCTGGTGGAATTCCTCCATGTTAAGGATAGTCCTTCTGTTTTATTTTACAAAGCCAAAATGTCATATTATATTTCACATGGTCAGAATAACTTTCACACCACTTTGTTCCCAGCAGAAGAACTATTATTGTGAATTCTACAAAGAAATAAAATTATGAGAGCATACTGCTTTCACCAAGTGTTTAGTTATGCTGGAGAAGTCTGAAGATCTGGTGAACACAGGCAGGCTTACCTGTGCCTATGAACAAACCTTTGCAGGGTGCCCCCCTCCCCCACTCAGAGCTCTTTTTTAGCATGAACTCTTTGTATTGCTAGCAATCAGTAATGGAGGGAAGAGACAAATCAAGAGGTGAGCATAATCTCTTGAATTTCAAGGTAGAATATGTTTAAACAGCAATTTAAAAAGAAAAATGGCATTATAGTCATTGCATAGGAACTACATGATTATTCTAGCTTTTTGAAGCTAAACTGTATACTGAAAAGATGTTAAGTCATTGAGGGGCACATACATAGCATGTTGATTTACCAAATTCGAAAAAGTCAGATCTCCGTGTGGAAAATAGAAGTTCTGAGCTCTCTGACGGAGGACACAAGCTAGTCTGGCAAAGGACCAGTGTGATAACTGCAATTAATTTTGGTCTGTTTGGATTCCCTACAGCAGGGGGGTCCTCCACATGCTGTTGGACTACAGAGCCCATTGTCCCTGGTCATTGGCATGTGGCTGGGGCTGTGATGTAAATGGCCATCCACAACACCTGGAAGGTGCCATGTTGTCTATCCCTGGTATTCAATATGCTGGGGAGTGGACAGGAGTTGCTAAATTACTTTACTGTTTGTTTATCAGGAGATGATGCATTCCAAGAAATGTAGATTATAGAAGACTTTGAGTTTTTCACCTGGGGAGCGTAGGATAGGAGATGAGCTCTGCTCATTATAAGCCTTTAATATCACTCACACACACACACACACACACACACACACACACACACACACACTTCAAATTTCAAGGTATCAAAATGATCGCCTCATGTTGGGCACACCAACTTGTCATATGCATGCTCTGCCAAACCTGGGATCTCACCTGCACACTATAGGGGAATATAGAAACAGAAAGAAGGACTGGGGACACTGAAAGTCAAAGATTGTGTGAGTCCTTAGTACCCAATCACCAGTCTTTGTTAGAAAGGGCAAGAAGGTACTTTACTTTAGGTGCAAGTGCAAGTAAAGCACTAAAAAGAACATCCTTCCTTTGAGGGCAAACCTCGCATGGCTGTTAAAGAGCAGTCATATGATTCCCTGCTTGCAATCAAACACCGCATAGTCCAGGAATGGTTTTACTGTGTGATCTGCTGTTTAGGCAAGCTGGGCTTCAGAGGTAGTTGTTACAAGCAAGCAGGACGAAAGACAACAAAACTGGTATGTAAAGAATAAATCAAATTATTAGGCACAGGGTAGTTGTACTCTAGGTCTGTGGTTGTAGCCTCAGAAGGGTAAAGGTAGGCTAAAAAAGAGACCAGGCGACAGGCAATATATGCCAGTTATGGAGTGACTGAGTGAAAAATTCTATATTGGTGATTCACAACTAATTTCATACTGGAAATCCAACCCCATAGTTGTCTGTGCCCAAGCCAGCTCAGCAAGAACAAACGTACCAGATGGTGTTCTATGCTTTCCAAGCAATGCATCGAGGGCCCTGTCTCCTGGCAGTGTAGCAGGAAATAAAGAGAACCTTTCTTATGTAAAACTTGATAATTGGCATCCAGGACAAAGCTTGCCAACTCCCCTGAACTTATTAAACAGCATGCATTAAATCAAAGGACTGTAGAGCAGGATCTTGTAAAACTCATATAACACTCAACCTCCAATTAAAGAAGACTTATATCTGCATACATATGCATACCAACATTACCAAATACCGTATTTTTCTGTGTATTACACATCCCTGTGTATAAGACACCCCCTATTTCTTGGGGGCTCCATATTAATAAAATGGGGAGAGATTGCCCAGAGTTGTTTAGCTTTTTTTAGGGGTGTGTGTGCTGAAAATCGGTCAACCGCCTGACCAATGCTGCCAATCGCACGAGTCCCCAAAGCAACCTACAGACTGTCCCCTTGCCGGCACAAGCCACCAATTGCCTGCCCAGTTGCCACAGCAACAGCCAATCAAGCCCAGCCCTAGACGCAGCCACCAATACCATGCCCAATAGCCGCTGACAAGCTACGGCTCCAGGCAGCAACCAATAATAAGGAGATTGTATGGGTGTTGTCTTACATTTAGTTGCAGAGAAGTCAATAGAGCAAATTATAAGCAACCATGCAAGTTCTACTATTAATGATCTGCCAGCGGCCATCTTACACTTTAGTCCCAATAATGTTGTAACACAGGAGATATTTGATTGGCTACCTGATAGTATGTTCTTACTACCAGTGAGACAAGGACTGTCAGGAACCACTATTAAAAGTGCTTCTAATAACTAGTGGTGCTTGGTTGTGTATACATTTCTGATAGAGAAGTGGCATAAAACTCCTTTTAAAAATATGGATTCAAGCACCTGAGCAATCAGAATGGGAAGCTGAGTGCTGCCTTGTAAATCCCATGACAAAATACGTTTAAACAGTATTTTAAAAGGAAGAATTAATATAGTACTTGCATAGAAAATGAAGAATGCATCAAAACGAATGTCCCAGCTTTACAGCTAAAACTATAGCTTTTAGAGATGGTTAACTGTAAACATAGGCATAGTTACTTTAATGGTCTTTATAACTACTGTCAGAAAAACTCTTTGAACATAAGGCCTTAATGTATCTGTAGTTTATATGCCACTTGAAAATGGCTTCACAGGCACAGATAGCTTTACAGAATTTCTACAATGTGTATCTTGCAAGTGCCATTTTTTCTGAACTTCAAAAACAGAATGAAGTACCTAGAACCACAGACACAACTCTGAATTTCAAACCAAAAATTTTTTTAAATTGAAAAACACATGTTAATTTGAAGCAAATTAGAAAATCCATCTATACCTTTAATTAAGGAAATATTGGATACAAGACTAAGCTATCACAGGCTTGTTAAGAATTGCACAAGATTGTGTCTTAACACCTTGAAAAAAGCAGAATAGCTTCAAAAGTACCGTAAGTGATATAAAATCTGTTTATAAAGAAACCCCATTCATATCCAACCAATTAAAATTTACTTCTCAATCTCAGTCATTGCAGCCTAGCACAAAAGACCGAGCACCCAGACTCTGATGAGTTTTAGTGAAACAAAATCACAGGTTTATAGGGAACCCATTTTTATTTATTGTTGGATTATTATTAAACTTATATACCACAAGCTGACATGCAAACCAGGTCATTGTTTTGTAGCTTTTAGAAAACAAAACCAAAAGATGGTTTACAGCAGTAAACTGATGTTTAGTATACAGAATTTGAATATGAGACGTTTAGCTTTCATGTAATAGGAGTCTGTTGTCTTCTTTGTAATATTATGTCTAAAAACATGTAGAGTTTGAAAACGTCTTGCATGTCTTCTGAAAGACAAGGAAATCATGTAAGGCAGTGTTTCCTATCCGGGGGCCATATGTCCCTATTTTCCAGGGACAGTCACAGATTTACAGAAGTTGTCCCAGTTTCTGTTTTGATCCCAGAATGTCCTGCTTTTCCTTAGAATGTCCCTATTTTCACCAGAGAAATGTAGGTGGTTATGGTAGGATGTCTCTATTTTCATATGAGAAATGTTGAAGGGTATGGAATTATCCGGCACCCTCCAACCATCTGAAGGCAGCCCCGTATAGGGAAGATTTTAAAATATTTAATGTTTTATTATGTTTTTATATATGTTGAAAACCACACAGAGTGCCTGGAGCAACGCAGTCAGATGGGCAGGGTATAAATGGTAAAATTATTATTATGGAATAGTACGTTCCTATTTTCATTTGGAGAAATGTTGGAGGGCATGCTTTTGGACTGTTATCTGTAGGTTTCCCCCTCTATGTCAAATGACTGGGGTCAAATAAGTGTTGTTTACTTTTCATAATACATGGAAGGTGGATCTCCCTTGGGAGGTTCTGGACTCTCCTTCCTTGCAGGTTTCTAAGCAGAGGTTGGATGGCCATCTGTCATGGATTCTTTAGCTGATTTTCCTACATTGCAGGGGGTTTCACTAGAAAGATGACCCTTGGGGTCCCTTTCAGCTCCTTATGTTCCTATCATTTTACGTATTTGTATTTTGTATAAATTATAAATCTTATAAAGTAGTAGAAATGATGGGGAATCTGTAGTCCTCCGGATATGTTTGACTCTACCAACCGGAGCTGCTGGCAATGAATATCTGTTGCATTTTTTTTTTTCTGAATAGGCCCTCCAAATTTATAGAATCAGAGCTGGAAGGGACTAGAAAGGTCATCTAGTCCAACCCCCTCATGATTTATCTTTTTGCCCAATGTGGGGCTTGAACCCACAACCCTGAGGTTAAGATTTTCACACTCTACCAGCTAAGCTATCCTTCAATGCTTTTTGTTAGATTTTGATTTCTGTGATCATTGTTGTTCTCTGAACCAACATTAATTTGTGTACTACATTTTAAAATTGTAGATTCTGAGCATTCTTGTGGTACTTCAGTGCAGCGTTCGAAACTCCCATTGTTCTAGGCACGTTTTTTGACAGGGAATTTCATTATTGAGCAGTTTCTGAGCTCTGGGCGCAGTAATGCGCCCAAGATTTCAGATTAAAACTGCACAGTGGAAGGAAACAAGGACCTTATTCGGCCTCCCCACTTCCAGCCACTCTCTGAAGACCGGAGAAGAGACCCTCTTAAGAATATTAGGGGGGTGGGGGCAGGGGAAGCATGGCCTTGTTTTTTGCAGTCTTCAGATGAGGACTAGACCATGCAAAAAATGAACATAAGATTTTAGCTGCAGTTCATTCATTTCCAGCTTTGTATTCTTGTTATAAAAAAGCACGCCTGGACATTCTGTCGTTGTGCCCATAACCTAGGTTTAAGGTGCCATTTAGCTCCTAGCTTTTTATCTCAGTTTCTAACACTGCTTCAGTGTGTTTCCTTTGTCTAGGGCTAGGCAATGTATTATGGTTGCCCTGGGATTCATGTCTGTGGCAAAATCTCCAGCAATAATGCATGAAATCCTTGTTTATCACATTTCTCAGAGCCTTATACTTGTCTCTCAAGGTGACTTACAATGTAATCATGCCGTGCCATGGGGTAGGAGTTTGTGTACGCCAACTCCCCCATGGTACTGAGGCCCATTGAGAGAGAGGCTTAGAATGTGGCTCCTCCACATATAAGAACTTGTGCACCTTATAGCTAGAGAGTGGAGGATATACTATGGGGTTGCTGATGGCCATAGCAACTGTAACTGTGAAGCTCAGCCCCCAAACTGCTCAATTAAGCATGCCTCTAAATCAGCTCAGAGCACCTCTGTGTTTAGTGAGGGGAATAGCTAATTTGGCCGATTTCATGTCATATGAAAATTATCTTTATAGCCTTTCTGAAAGGCACTGTCTTGTATTTGCTCCTGTCAAGTCCTTGAGCTGGCTGTGATCTCCCCAAATTCTCAAATGCCAACGAATTGGGATGGGAGGAGAGGGTTGTGTGTGTGTGTGTGTGTGTGTGTGTGTGCGCGCGCGCAAATTCCTTTACTATTCCAGACATGAACTCTGCTGACTGAAAATGTTTTATTTGACCCGTTCCTTCCCTATTGAGTAGTAGTCCAGTTCTATATGAAAGAGCAGCATTTTCTGATTAGATATGCTGAACCATTTACACTTTACAGCATCTGATGGATGAGAGGAATTCATCGGGCTGGTATGGAATCTCCTTCCCATAATGCAGTTTGCATCCTTTATGTGCTTGTCATGCTGCTACAGACATTGTCGCTGATCAAAGGAGTAGTGTCATGATTTGCATGCAGTAAAACTGAACAACCCCCTCCCCTTTACCTCCACTCTGTGCCATTCAGGAGGAGACAAGAGGAGAAGGCAGCAGGAGGAGCAGTGTCTTTGCTAATTAGACACTAAAAGTGATGGAAGCTTTTTTTAAAGCAGCACTTTTGCCCCAGGCATGAATTTACTAACTTTAGTTTGTTGTTAGGTTTGGTTCATTGATCTTGTCACAATTGATGATTCATTAAGTTGTGACTCGTGTAGAAATTACAATGTGCAGATGAATCGGAAGGACACGTCTGAGCACTCTCAAAGTGTTAATTATTTAGGAAGGGCTCTGGGAGCAGGCATGTGCTGCACTCCAAGTGCCAATTGCCATTTTAGAGTCTCAGCTCATAGACTGTGGGTGGCAGAAATACAGCCCTTTAAATTCATGTTGCTTAGACTGGTCAGTTTTTAAATATCTCTTCAATTAATGCAGTGTAGTTCAGAAAGGGTGGGGGTTTTTTTGCACAATGAATCTTTTGCCTAAGCCCAGAAGGCTTTTAATACCCAGAGCAGTGTTTATGAGCATTAATAATCCCACCATAATCACAGTGAAGTTAAATGTTTCTTTTTATGATTTCATTCTCCTACCTAGGTTTGGTACTAGCCATGCTTTCAGTGCAAGTGCTAAGAATTCTACCATAAAGACGTTTCAGATATTTTGAGAGAAAAGTTGCTTACATACTGAAATAGATGGATTCCCTACACTAGAGTTTTGTCTTGTTTATTTAGGAGGCAAGTAGAGTTCTGAGAATGTTCCCCTCTTCTGTAATATTTTTAAGAACTGAGGGTTCTTAGAGGGTTCCCAGGAGTCTCTACGGCCCACTTTCAGAATAGCTATCACAACTTTATTTGTTTGTTTGTTTGTATTTATTACTTGCCTTTCACCATATAATCCCAGAGCAGATTGCGACATAAGCATACAGTATTAAAATCAATTAAAAGCAATTTACAATCAGAAGAATTCCATGTTATATTTTCTGACACATTGGTTCTAGAAAATATGCACTGTGAATCTTTTGTAAGATCCCAGAAGTAATTGTGCAGGTTTTCAGTTCATTGGTATTGTGGCTTCTAGAACTGTCACTGCTTTAAAAAAGAAATAAAAACAAATATCCTAAATGGCATCATACCTCAAGGACCACCTCTCTCCATATTAACCTACCCAGACCATGAGATCATCCTCTGACGCCCTTCTTTGTGCCCCTTCGGAGGGTGGCAACATGAAAACGGGCCTTCTTTGCAGTGGCTCCCCATTTGCAGAATGCCCTCCCCATAGAGGTTCAGCCCGTGCCTTCATTAAACATCTTTAGGCGCTGTACAAAACGTTCCTCTTCAACTAGGCCTTGGGCTGGTTAACATCCAATACCTTTTAAAATGTGTTGTGGGAAGGGGGATTAATGGTTTGTTTTTGTTCTTGTATAATATATTTTGTGCTTTTTATATTGTATTTTATCTTGTAAACTGCCCTGAGATTTATTAATGAAGGGCTGTGTTCCTTTATGCACGGGAAAAATCGGGTCTCTAAAATGCATGGAGACCCCCCACAAGTAAAGAAGGCTACACACTCTACAGCAGTCAGCCTGTACCAGCTGGAGGACAATGATAACAGCAGGGATGGAGGTACAGCATCAGTCCCTGTGCACCCCCCCTTTGTGTGCTTAAACATGGAATCAGAATGCCTGAAGAGGATTCTTGATATTCAGATAAAAATGTATCACTAGTGATACCTTTTATTTTATTAATTCTAGCAGGTTTGTTGCTTGATTTACTTAATGCAGAAAAATGTATAGTTTTTACCTCAGATTCTGATGGCCACTGCATACTCCTCTCTCACACAAGTAACTTGCCAATTTTCAGAGTTGATGAGAAAAGAAGCTAATTGTAATAACACAGGAGGTGGTTGAAACAGTAACTGAAGCTAAGCTGCAGTTCAATTTCTTTTGCCTGTCTCTAATTAACATACATTCATTTGTCCATCTTGTGTGCACAGAGCTATCATTTTGGCTATTTCCAAAGGAGAGAAAAAGTAAAAGTAGCAGATAAAAAGGTTGGAATTAAAAGGACCATGCAGAGCATTTAACAGGCCTGTTTGGAGCATACATTCAGCCACAAAACTTGGCAACTCTTCTCCACCTTCCTGTCATCTGTGTCAATAATGTTCACTGGAGCGCAGAAGTGAAATACTTCTCTTAACCTTTTCTTTAGTGCATCTAGGTTTAAAACAAAACACTTTCATCACCAACTTTCATTAGCTCCGAACTGCAGCACTACTTTACATTTGGGTCTACTCAGTTTTGCTTTGCTTCTTCTGAAAAATTAATTTTCAATATTTGAACATCTTCTAGCAGTTCTTTAGTTTGTATGCATTTTAGCAGTTTATCATGAAATTTACCCAAATCTGTAGGCAAATTGGCCCCAGAAGGCAAGGTGATGAAATGTAGACCTGTCTATTCCATGCAGTGGAGCAACCAAAATTGTTCTTATTGTGTCACCAAGTCAAAATTGTTTGGGATTGCTCTTGGCTTGGTTCAGCAATATGGACAGGAGTCTTTACTCACGTTTATTTTGAGTGCTAACTCCAACTGTGCCAATTTTGATCTGCAACTCTGTGATCAGTGATTTCCCCAAAGGTGTGTGTGTCAGATAGAGACGGAGACAGAAAGAGCTCCTTTTTTCCAGCTTGTCATGAGGCAAATACCTTGAAACAGAGATCAAGGCATATGATGACTACATTTCAATAATAGATTCAGTATTGATCTCATTCAGAGTCATATCTACTTCACCATACACTCTTAATAATTTTGTGCCTAAATTAGTTTAATATTCCATCAACAGAAGCTGGCAGATTATACTGAACATATTTATGATAGTAAAAAGTGGGTCATTGCATCATGATATAAATTTGCTAATTTGGGGGTCCTCGGAACAATTTCAGAAACACCTCAAGAACGTATAAAAATACTGTAGACTTGTTTTCTGGTCCTTGGGCTAAACCTATCACCTGCCAAAAGAAATTATCCCAAGCATCATTAACAGTACAGGAAGAGGTGTGGCGTGGCTCTGTTATGATATCTGAGCTTTCAGCATTTTAAGGCAGTTGTGACATTTATTACAGCAAACCATTTTATGTGAGGGATGTGGATGACATGTGTATGAAAGGTGCTAGCCTCTGGGGAGAGGTTGTGTGGTTAACTGCATGCTTCAGCTCTGTTGTGGCTGGCCTGGACAATGAACTCAGGGGCTTGGACTTTTGCACTTGTTTTTAATCAGCAGTATTGATGAGAACTGATGTAGCAATAGTTGCTTCCAGATAGCAACTATGGCTTGGTTTTCTACTAGGTACAATTGAAATGAAGAAATCTATAGTTTTAGATGTATTTAAAATCAGGAACTTTTTTTCTTTTTTGCTGATGTCTTTTGTCCTGTTCTTCTGTAGGGCCACAAGTCAAAGCATAGGCAAAAAAATTGCTGTCTGACTTGAGCCACCATTTTACTTTATCCATTACATGTTTACATGACATCCATACTGTACCACAGCATACTGAATTCATTATGTTATAATGAAGTTGCTTATTCAAAATTGCTTTGTTGCTTATGCAAAGTCATTTTAATATCTTCCAGCTGCAGCTTTGTGAATATCTTATATCTTCGCATGTCTTATGAAATTACGAAGTGCTCATTGTTATAGTCTATTCCATAGAAAAAGATGTATCTATCGTATATTGTACATCCTGAGTGCTGGAAATGTTTTGTTTTTTCTGTGAAGGCAATGCAAGTTTGTTAGATAACATCTTAATGTTGCTTGGGTCCTTACAATTGTGATGTTTCAATTTCAGCAGAAAATCAGTAGAATACCCCTTAATTTTTTCTGTACTTGCATGTTTCAGGATTGTGGTGAAGTATTATAGGGGCAGTATGAGCAGAGAAGAGGGCTATTAGCACAAGCAGTAGGGATGACTGCTGACAGGAAAGCCTGCAGTGGTGGCCCCTTGTTGCTATTAGCATATTTTGGCTTTTGCTCGAGTCAAGAAGAGCTGTTTTGTAGTACTTCTCAGCTAGTTCTGAAATCTAATCCTTGATTGGGTGCTGCGAACACAACTGGTCATGGGCTAAGGGCCAGTATGTGCACACTTTTCATATACTTCTCCCACAGCCACCAGTTGCCTCACATGTATAGTTCAGTTTTCACTTGAAAGTGAAGTGGTGCATTTCATATCAAATACAAAAGCCTGACAAAACAATGAGTTTGTCCTGGAGTTTTATGCATGATGATGTTTGAAAGGCACTATGGTCTAAACCACTGAGCCTCTTGGGCTTGCCTACCAGAAGGTTGGTGGTTTGAATCCTCGCAACAGGGTGAGCTCCCGTTGCTTTGTCCCAGCTCCTGCCAACCTAGCAGTTTGAAAGCACACCAGCGCAAGTAGATAAAATAGGTACCGCTGTGGCAGAAAGGTAAACAGCATTTCTGTGTGCTCTGGCTTCCGTTATAGTGTTCTGTTGCGTCAGAAGCAGTTCAGTCATGCTGGCTGGGTCCACATGACCCAGAAAGCTGTCTGTGGACAAATGGCAGCTCCCTCGGCTTGAAAGCAAGATGAGTGCCGCAACCCCATAGTCGCCTTTGACTGGACTTAACCGTCCAGGGGTCCTTTACCTTTACCAATAACATTTCACATCTAAGCAGTTCCCTTTAGAAAACAGGAACCTAAAGCCTTGCACCCAGGATAGTTTACTAGAATGCCCAGAAGTGTCTCAAGTTTTTTAAGAGACCTGGAAAATGCAGTGAATTAAAACATAATGAGACAGCATGTGTTTCTACCTCATCTCTTTCTTGCTCAGTTTAGAGATGATGCACATATTCGTAAAAGCACATTGTTTCTGCAATCCTTCACCTGCATAATATTCATATGTGATTGAGGGTTGTGCGTTTGAACTGTCCCCCCAAACTCACTTAATACTGAAAGTTAGCATTTCAAGGAGAAGACGTGAATCTTTTTGGTGGATATACTTGCTTTTCACCAGTGATGATTTTCATTGTCAAGGGGCAGTGTTCAAATATTTGGTTTTATTCTGTATGCGGGGGGGGGGGGGCTGAACTGTATGCTTTTTCTGATTGTGTAGGTCTTTTCTTAGAGTACCTGTGGGATAAGGTAAGAATCTTTCGGTGGCTCTGAATGCATTCCTTATATTGTAATTGAAGCCATTGGTCTGGATGTTTTCACTGGTTATTTGCAGTCAAACTTGAAAAATGTGGAATGAATCACTTATGACTGACTTTACAGTTGACGTTATGTGACATTTTATTTGCAATAGTAAATACAGGAAATGGTAGTGAAATGTGAAAAATGTGATGTGTCATAAACATTACAGCGTCCTCATTAAATTTATTGTATGTTTCTGAGATACCCAGCAAATGAAATAAATCTGGGACATTGTTTCCTCACAGCTACAGTTAAGACATTTTCTCAAAGATATGCAAATAAGAGGTTGAAATGGAAACCAGCTTTTTGTTATCTGTAGATTTGAGATGGTCAAACATCAACATAATTATAAAGTCCACCAGTTTTGCTTGAGTGCCCATTGCTTGCAATTGACTGTGCATCTGTTAGCTGCGAGCTGCTGGTTTCCACGGAAACTGCATGTACCACTACCTGTGAATAATTGAGAATGACAGCTGTAATGAGGGAATTTTGGGCAAATTGTGTAAATATTCGTAACCAGATTACCCTGATAAAATATTTTCACAGCAGATAAAGACATAACTTCCAGGCTTAAGGAGATCAAACTGAAGAGGAGCACGAGAGGGTCCATCAATGTGAAATCCAGGGAACGAGTGCTTTAAAACCTGTAACAAATTCCCCATATTTGAGAGCAGTGTTTGTGAAACTCTGATTCCATGCACCGCCACCTCAAGGGCCTGAAATCCTTTGTAGTTTCGTTCCTGGGGGCAGGTAATTGGATTGTGTGTGCTCTGAATATGTAAGTACTGTTGGGGCCCAGAAGGGAATAGCCAAAGTAGCTGTTAGGTGGAGGCAGGTATCTTATTTGTTTTTCCTATTTCAGAGCACACCCAGTGGAGGGTCAAGGAAGGTCATACAGCACAAAGATAAAACAATAAACCAACCCCTGTTATCCTTTTATATCACCTATTTTAAATAAATAAATAATGCTGCTCTTACAGCAGCTTAATATTCTATGCACTCCACTGCGGTACAATCTGCATAAGTCCAGGCAGCCCATCTACCAGTTAGAGGTGTGTGTGTGTGTGTGTGTGTGTGTGTGTGTGTGTGTGTGTGTGAGAGAGAGAGAGAGAGAGAGAGAGAGAGAGAGAGAGAGAGAGAGAGAGAGAGAATGTATGGGGGGGGGAGCAGGAGGCAGGCAGACCCAGCTGGTTGTAACAGGATTCAGTTATGATTGCTGCTCAGGTCATGTTGGCTTTTGTTTATATCAGCTTGAAATGACCTGAAGAATTTCCATGGTCGTCTCCAGGTTCCTTGTCTCTGTACTGAAGCTTGCAGGAAAAAAGTGCAGTCATGTCAGTAGGGCTGAGTCTAGTTCTGAATTAGCACAAACAGTTTTGTGTTGTTAAAGGTTCTCTTGCAGTCTGCAGCTAGTAAAAAGGCTAAGTATTCGATACCATAACTAGCTGTCCAAATTAACTTCTCCTGGAATTTCTGTATTCTACTTCAGCAGCAACTGAAGTTCCTTTGGCGTTACGAATACACCCTGGATGCTTGCTTGCAGATTTGTCTTGACAGAGCACTAATGCAGAGGCTAAGGTGATGCAACCTTGTACTGTACACCCTTCTTACTATTTTGCTGCCTGCATTTGCTGCACTCCAAGTCGTCCTATTCTCCTCTGTGCCAGTCGCCTGTGGTATGAGAGAAACACCAAATGACAGCATGCTGTTTTTAACTTTGGGGGGGGGCGGGGTGTAAAAAATATATATCCAAACCTTGAGGGTAATTAGGTGAATTATCTTTAGGTGTCTTCTCCATTCTATTCAGAATAAAATACTGCCATTTGTTGTTTCAGGGGCTGTTGTGACACAATGTGTTGGTACTGTGGGGTGGGGGTGGGCTGGGCTACTTTGCAAAATAAGGCAGGATGGCAGATGATTCTTTCGATTTGAGAAATGGAAGTTGTCACAAGTCACATATGCAGTTAATTAATCTGGGGACAAATACCTGTAAAAAGGTGCAGTTACCTCTAGGACACTAGGATGTATGTGGCTGAGTGATGGAAGGAGAATTGTTCTCTGCAGAAACATTCAATGGTATTAATTCTTAAAGTGAAAGAAACATTTCTCAGAAATTCTCTCTTGAAATGTAAAGGAATATTTCTGTAAACTTTGCAGAGGGAGGCAGGTGTGTGTGTGATTAATCATGCTTTGTTGCTGACTGACAACACATTGTCAAATGTAATAGTAAGGGGGGGCTTAAGTAGAAATAAATATGCCTGTTCTAGTCCTTCTCTATTCTGGGTGCCAAAACCTTGTCAGAGTGAAATATAGAATTGAGCCTGAATGGCTGAGCAGCTTCCATCTGCTTCAGAATCTCTCCAAGATAATCAAGAATGATGAAAACTGTTACTTTCTTTTTGACCTCCAACTGACCTGTTAGCCTGGTGTCTATAAAACAAGGAAACTCCTGACCTGACATAATTTCTAATGCCTCTGTAGATCATACCTCTTCCATCAATATTTCTAGTACAAAGGATTTCTAGTACTTGTGACTGCTCTTTATTCATAAAGAGAAATTTTTGAATCTAAGATTAGCTCAATACAGGTTTGTGTATTCACTCACTAAATTAATTTAGCAATTCTGATACCTGCTTCCTGCAGGCAAAATAGGCAGGTTGTCCTTTGGGAGCATCAGCTGGCCCAGTCAAGAATCACAATTTCTTGATTGTGACCCTTTGCTAGGGGTTGGGAACAGCGGCACAAAAGAGCTTTCTGGTCCTAATTTGTTCAAGCAGAGTGTAATGGCTGAGTTGTGAACTAGGAGGTCCCCTCTATTCAATTATAACAATTACTGCAGTCAGTATTATAAGGGTTATTATTAATTGTCTTGAATTTCCAGACATTTCATTTGCAAGGCTAGAGTTTGGAATTTATGTCTGATTTGTTATTATCGATTCTTTTATCTGTTAGAGTTTGATCCTAAAATAAAGTGTGATTATTGCTCTCAAGAACTGGGTCAGGACTATATTTGCAAAAGAGGTGGTTCTGAATTGTTAAGTTATTTACAATTTATGGTGAAACATCTTCACAACTTACTTGTGTTTGACAAGCTGTTCTGTATTAAATATGACTTGGAAACCAGGTATTACATGTTTTATTGTTTCTAATTAATCTTTGCATTTGTTACTTTTAAAAATAGATATTAGCCACTGTACCGTCCTGAAAAACAATGATAAAACCTCAATATTCTGCTATAATTTGTACGTTGCTATAATTGTTAATGTTTATTTTCTTTCTACAGTTTGCTCATTGCGTTTACTATTCAGCCCTGGAAATTTGGGGAGGGTTTTGTGGAGGTTCAAGAGATTGATTGTCAAGCTGACGTAGGATTTATTGTTGCTTTAGAGTACATTTTCCATTACTTTTTAAAAAGTCACTGATCTGGATGTTTAAAACCTTCTTCGATTGACTAATAAACTGAAACTGAGCTATTAATAATGCCATTATTCTGTGCTTTGCACATGGCTAAGAATATCTGGTCTCCAAGGGAATGCTGTACTTGGCTCTCTTCTTCCTTTGCCTTGTCTTCCCTAGTGTGTCCAATTCACCTTCACACTCACCACTATGTGTCTTCTTAGCTTGCTCTTGCACAGGCTTTATTTCTTTTCTTCTTTTTGCCCTCTGGGCCTCAAATGATGCTTTACTATGTACTAATTTTCTTGCCTACTCCTTCAGATTCTCTTAAGTCGGCCCTTGTGTTTGCTTTAACCCTTCTCGGGTACACTAACACACACACCCCGCCATTAAAAAGCTATGTAACATTGCTGCTCATTGTAACCCTCGCTCTTGTCTTTGTCTGCTTCTTTCTTCTGTGCTGGGACTGCAGGATCTGTGGGAATAGGATGTTTTATATATAATCTCCCAAGAAGGACCATGCAAGGTTAAAGTACTCTGCTGTTTATAAAGGTACACGGGTGGTGCTGTGCTCTAAACCACTGAGCCTCTTGGGCTTACCGATCGGAAGGTTGGCGGTTCAATTCCATGCGATGGGGTGAGCTCCAGCTTCTGCCAACCTAGCAGTTCGAAAGCACACCAGTGCAAGTAGATAAATAGGTACTGTTGCGGCAGGGAGGTAAACAGCATTTCCATGCGCTCTGGCACTCACCACAGTGTCCCGTTCTGCCAGAAGCAGTTTAGTCATGCTGGCCACATGACCCAGAAAGCTGTATCTGGACAAACTCCGCCTCTCTCGGCCTGAAAAGTGATATGAGTGCCGCACGCCATAGTCGCCTCTGACTGGACTTAACCGTCCAGGGGTCCTTTACCTTTACCTTTACCTTTTTACATAGTTTAAAAAATAAAAAATAAGAAGAATCATGCTGAATCAGGCCAGTGGCCCATGTAGTCCAGAATCCTGTTCTCACATGAGCCAGTCAGATGCCTATGGGGAGCTAATAGGCAGGAGCCAAATGCTTACAGCACTCTCTCCATTTGTGATTCCCAGAAGCTGATGTTCAGAGGCGTAGACAGTGGAGCGGGAACATAGCCATCATGACAAGTCGCCAGTCATTGTCCATGAATTCATCTCATCCTCTTTTAAAACCATCCAAGTTGGTGGCCATCACTACAGTGAAATTTGGGAGCAAATTCCACCGTCTTACTAAGCACTGTGTTTCTGTTGTGTGTCCTATATCTTACAACATGTACCAGATTCTTGGTAGAAAGAGATTGAGAAGGGGAGTGGAACTTCTCTCAATCCATTTTCTCCACACCATAATGCCATACACCTCTATCATACCCCCACTTACTGGCCTTTTTCTCAACTAAAAAGCCTCAAATTTTGTAACCTTTCATCATAGGGAAGTTTTCACTGCTGCTGCATGCTAGGTTGACAAACTTCATTGAGCTACCCACTGTGACCCCAAGGTCTTGTTTCTGGTCAGTCACCGCCAGTTAACACCTCACTAGTGTAAATCCAAAGTTAGACAATTTGCTCCAATGTGCATCACTAAGTTTGCTTACCTTGAATTGCATTAACATTTTATGCCCAATCACTCAGTTTGGAGAGATCCTTTAGTAGCTCCTTACAATCCTTTTTTAATTGCCTTGAACAATTTGGCCACCTCTTTTTATTTTATTACTTTTGTTCCATTGATTAAACATTTGTATCCTACCTGTCCTCCAGAGAGTTAAGGGAAGTGTATATATATGGAGTCATTTTATGTTATGTGAGCACAATCTATTGATGTTAAGTTGCGCTGCCTTGGTGTACCCCCCCCCCCAAAAAGGAGGAATCCGTAAGCTTTTGCTCATATTTCAAGTTGCCCACAGCTTGTTGTGTCATTCCAGTTTGGACCTTCGTTAAATTTAACCATAGGGTAGGATTGAAGCAACATGCTAAACTGTGGTTCATCTAAAATAGAAGCAAAAGCTTCTAATCTCATGGCAGCAGCACAACTGCAGCTAGTTTTTGAAATGCTTTTAGGTTTTTAACCACTTTGAGCATTTTTGTTTTGTTTTTTACATTCAAGTGGTTTATAAATATTATTAAATAAAGCATGGTTTAGCATTAGGTTTGAATGCAAGTGGTGTGCCCCCTAGTCCAAGGTTGTGTACTGTTTTTTGTGGCTGTAAGGAAATTTGAATCTAGGACTCCCAGAACAAGGTCAGCTGTGCACTGCAGTAAAGAAGCTCACAAATTCCTAGATCACCAGCAGTTATAAGATTCTCCATAATTCTCTCCCTTGGTGAATTTTAAAAGAATTTTTTTAGGCAGAATGTGTTTGTTTCACTCTTGCGTTTCTGGGAGCTCAGTACCGTAACTCTCAAAGTGTAGGTCTTCAACAGCAGTGTCTGGATTCAAGGCAATAAAGGAGGGTCACTGAAGTCTGAACTTGACTCCCTGCTGGGAAAAAGTTAAAGATTAGTGGCCTGCTGTGAACAGCCATTTACTTGAAACACATAAAGAAGTCCTTAATAGCAGGTATAGGATTGGCTTGTGATGGAAAGAACACTGTATGCAGCTGACCGGTTGCAGCAGGGTCCTTGAACTCCTAATGTGCATGCTATGGCACTGCTGATGTAAAAAACTAACTGTTTCCATGTTCCATTGCAGTCAGCTCTCCCTCCATGGGTGTAGACAGGGGGGGCAGGGGGGCAGCTGCCCCCCCCTAGAAGCAAAAAATTATTGTATTTTACAGACCATAACCAATACTTTGCCCCTCCAAAAACTGAAGTGGAAAGGGCTTTGCTTTAGCAAGAGCAGCTCTCCACTTGCTGGGGGCGGGAACACAGCTGTAACAAAAAACACATCAAATAAATAAAGCAAAGTGGCTACCAGTACTTAAGCAGTTAAGACAATGGAGCAGAATATCCCTTCAGGCAAGGTCCACCCTATTCACCCTATTGTAATTCAGTGAGAGTTGTTAATGGGCATTCAGGGATCGCATTAACAGTTCTATTAACAGTTCTATTGGCGATTTAATGAGGGTGCAGAGGATTCAATTTGACTAAGGTGGCCCTGCAAGGCTAAAAGGAAGTGAATAAGAAGGGGGGGGCTGTAGCTTTGATAGACACAGTGATGTTTATAAAAAGCATTGGTGTTCCAGTCTGCCCCTCCTCCTGCATCTGTATACTGTAAATCAAGCAGAGAGAAAGCTGCTTACAAGGCTCCTGTACAGGTGTACCGGTATCTTCCTCTTGCTGCAGAGTTCTAGCATCACAGCGTCACCCAGAGGCACCCACAAATGTGAGTTATCCCTCTCTCTATTTCTTCCTTCCTTTCCTCCCTCTTCCATCCTCAATAAAATACTGGGGGGGGGCAGATAAGCCCCACATAGAAAGCCCATCAACATGGGGGGGGGATGACTCTTTAAAATACAGTATTTACCAGTAATTTCTTTTTTGGGGGGGAGGCACCTAGGCCTCTAGGAGTTGGCTGCTATGCCTAGGACAATTCAAGAAAGCAGAATCATGCATATGCTATGGTAATATATCAATAGAATCATGGAATTGTAGTCGGAAGGGACCACAAGGGTCATCTAGTCCAACCCCCTGCAATGCAGGAATTTTTCCCCAATGTGGGGCTTGAACCCACAACATGGTTGAAATATTATGCTGATATGCAGCAACGCCTCGGAGCCATCGAGACTGCGGCCCTGTCTTGCCTCGCCCTCGCCCGCCCTGCCACCCCCTCTCCCCTGCCCGACCCTCCCATCCTCTTGCTGCAGAGTTCCAGCTTCACAGCATCACCCAGAGGCACCCACAAATATGAGGTATCCCTCTCTCTATTATTCCTTCCTTCCCTCCCTCTTCCATCCTTAATAAAATACGGGGGGGGGCAGATAAGCCCCACATAGAAAGCCCATCAAAATGGGGGGGTGACTCTTTCAAATACGGTATTTACCAGTAATTGGGGGGGGGAGGCACCTAGGCCTCTAGGAGTTGGCTGCTATGCCTAGGAGTAGGACAATTCAAGAAAGCAGAATGATGCATATGCTATGGTAATATATCAATGGAATCATAGAATTGTAGTCGGAAGGGACCACAAGGGTCATCTAGTCCAACCCCCTGCAATGCAGGATTTTCCCCCCAAGGTGGGGCTTGAACCCACAACATGGTTGAAATATTATGCTGATATGCAGCAACGCCTCGGAGCTGTCGTGACTGCGGCCGTGCCTTCCCTCGCCCGCCCTGCCAACCCCTCTCGCCTGCCCGACCCTCCCGTCCTCTTGCTGCAGAGTTCCAGCATCACAGCGTCACCCAGAGGCACCCACAAATATGAGTTATCCCTCTCTCTATTTCTTCCTTCCTTCCCTCCCTCTTCCATTCTTAATAAAATACGGGGGGGGGCAGATAAGCCCCGCATAGAAAGCCCATCAACATGGGGGGGATGACTCTTTCACATACGGTATTTACTAGTAATTGGGGGGGGGGAGGCACCTAGGCCTCTAGGAGTTGGCTGCTATGCCTAGGAGTAGGACAATTCAAGAAAGCAGAATGATGCATATGCTATGGCAATATATCAATAGAATCATAGAATTGTAGTCGGAAGGGACCACAAGGGTCATCTAGTCCAACCCCCTGCAATGCAGGAATTTTTTCCTAAGGTGGGGCTTGAACCCACAACATGGTTGAAATATTATGCTGATATGCAGCAACGCCTTGGAGCCGTCATGACTGCGGCCGTGCCTTGCCTTGCCCTCGCCCACCCTGTCACCCCCTCTTGCCTGCCCGACCCTCCCGTCCTCTCCAGCCAAGCAGGGTAGCCGCCGCCGTTGCCAGCCGCAGAAGCACAAGGTGGCCGCTGCCGCCACCACGATGTTGTCAGGCCAGCTGGCCCTGTAGTCCCGCCCACGTTCCCACTTTGTGGCCCCGCCCCTGAATGATCATGGCTTGCCCCCCCCCTAGTTTTGATCCTGGCTACGCCCTTGTCTCCCTCCCCCTCCCAGTAACATATAGGAGGAGGAGCCTATGACATTTGAGTAATCCTTGGACCTAAATTCTGTGTCTTGAGCCAGAATTACCCCCCCCACTAACATCCATGTATCCAGTGCTATTTTTCTAGAAAAGGTGGTGCCGGAACTCACCATAAACACCTCCCTTGTTCTCCTATAAGGACAATGGCACCCACCTGAGCTCTGGCTGAAAAAAAGCCCTGTGTGTATCTATTAATTTAAAAATTAATGAAATGCTGGCGTTTCCTATTGGGTATGTCAAGAAAAAAACAACCATTGGGTTAAAATACTTTTCCCATTCCATTATAACAGCTCTAATTCAGTGACTGATATGGGTGTATTGCTCCTTACCCAGAGTTGTGTAAATTGTAAGGAAAAAAATTATGTCATTACTGTATTAATAGTTGCTACAGTGGTACCTCTGGTTACGAACTTAATTCGTTTGTAACCAGAAGCGTTTGTAACCAGAGGTACCACTGTACTGAGATGAGCCCTTACATAACTGAAATAAAGTTTTGTTTATAAACAGCAATTGAGCATAGGTGGGAAAATATTGATTATGCTAGGTGCCTGCTGACTTTTATGCTTTGTGGAATTCAGACTATATTTAAGAAGCATTTTCAAAGTGATGATTAGGCGCTTTCTTATGGAAACCTTTGGTATGAAGGAGGGTGTCAGGAACCAAACCACTGATTACTTTCTGGGTGCCCTGTATCTCATCCACTCCCCAGCTGTCAGAAAGCAGTTGGAATGGAAGTGCCAAGGTGTTGACAACATTGGCACATGGATCTCCAAACACCTGTCGTAACCTTAGCTAAGTGTCTGCTGCAGCAAGACTTGCAAACCGCTTGTGTGGCCTGGGGTACTTATAGAACCAGATTGCTAACTAGCAGAAGGTAGAGATGCCAGCCTGAGCCATCCCTACACAAAAAGCAGCACCCGCAAGAGCAGGATCCATAACACTTGAAAGCAGCAGGATGTACCATCAGTAGTGAGATCATCATGCGATATCGGTGGTGCCTTGAAATCAGCTGCTCTGTTCTCCCTCACGTGAGGGGCAATATATTGCTGTGTATAGCCAGGTCAACATCCTTATAGTGGTGTTATTTCAAAACACCTGAAGGAGCATCTCCACCCCCCACCATTCAGCCCAGACACTGAGATCCAGCACTGAGGGCCTTCTGGCGGTTCCCTCATTGCGAGAAGTGAGGTTACAGGGAACCAGACAGAGGGCCTTCTCAGTAGTGGCACCCGCCCTGTGGAACGCCCTCCCAGCAGATGTCAAGGCAATAAGTAACTATTTTACTTTCAGAAGACAACTGAAGGCGGCCCTGTTTAGGGAAGTTTTTAATGTTTGATGCTGTACTGTTTTAAATATTCAGTTGGAAGCCGCCCAGAGTGGCTGGGGAAACCCAGCTAGATGGGCAGGGTATGAATAATAAATATGTTGTTGTTGTTGTTGTTGTTGTTGTTGTTGTTGTTGTTGTTGTTGTTGTTGAAAAATTGCACAGAGCTAATACAGACCATAAAATATCACAATATTACCACACAAAAATTAAAATATTTAGTTTGGGGGGGGTAGGCAATGGATGAGTCCGTGAACCCCATGGGTGCAGGCTGTGGATGCCTAGGGGTCCCCGGACCCCTAATTGGGAACCACTGGTATAGAATCTGTAGGAACCTATCCTTTGAGCTGTGCATCACAACTGCCTTTAAAGGATTGGCAAAAAAACCCACCTCAGCAGCTTATTGTTGTCATCTACTGAGACATGTACTTTGACAGTAGCAAACTAAGCCTGTACATTTAAACAAACAAGTGAACTGTGTTCTACATGGATAAAATCGTAGGATGTACCCTGCTTTAATTAGAGCTAGTGAAGCTCCTTTGCACTCCTTCTGTTTACTATCCTAAGCAAATTACATATGCTTGCAGCACAATAAAAATAGGATGGAGGGGCAGGTGCTGCCTTTAAAGCAACAAATCATCCTCAAGATAATTTGAAAAAAGCCACAGATATTTTCAGAACAGGTGGCTAATACAGAAGGATTGGAAGTGTGAAAAGTGCCAGACACCTGGTATACATTTCCAGAATAAAAGTGAGAATGGCTTATGATGCTTGGGTTTGTGGGAGAGTTCCCTGTGAGGATATTCTTGCTCTCAAGGGAATACTTGCCATTTCTTTTATCTACTCTGAATGCTGCTTTGTTTTGTGTATGTATCACAACGGATGTAGTTTGCCCTTTTCCTAAGAAAATAGTAGCCTGATTTTGATCAGACATTTTCTTCTGTAGCAAGTTTGACTTGTGGTTTTGTAACGTTGTGGACTACACATTTACTCAGCACAACTGGCAGGTGGGAGGCAGAAGGCAAACCATTCCATAAAATGTAGACCAGAAAAGTGTAATCAGTGGAATGAAGTCCCTAAAGGTAGCTCAAAACTGCAGTTCTGCTCCCCCTTTTCCTTGGGTGCAAACTCATGTTGAGTTTGCTATCGGTCAGGAGGCTTATTCAGCATTACTGCATCATGTTCACCCTGCCCACTTGAATGTGCATGGCTTTTGCTTTCTGACCTTTATACATGTTGGTGTAATACTTCTGCATTTCCTTTGTTTTGACTTTTTCATAATGATTCTATGGTGGAAACAGTTATGTTTTAGTTCACTTACTAGTTTAAGCCCTCATATTTGCGGCTTGGGACCCTCGTACCTACGGGACCGCCTCTCCTGGTATGCCCCGCGGAGGACCTTAAGGTCCACAAACAACAATACTCTGGAGATCCCGAGCCATAATGTGGCTAGATTGGCCTCTACTAGGGCCAGGGCCTTTTCAGTATTGGCCCCAACTTGGTGGAACGCTCTTTCACAGGAGACCAGGGCCCTGCGGGATTTGTCATCTTTCCGCAGGGCCTGCAAAACAGAGCTGTTCCGCCTGGCCTTTGGGCTGGACTTAGTCTGACTCCTGTGTTTTCCTCCCTCATGGCTGGATTTATGGACTACTTAAAATGAGGCTGCATTTTAAATTTTAATATTTTATTTTAATCTGTATTTTAATTAATTGCTTTTTATGTTTTATTGTAATTTTATTGGTGTTAGCCACCCTGAGCCCAGTTTTGACTGGGGAGGGCGGGGTATAAATAAAAATTTATTATTATTATTATTATTATTATTATTATTATTATTATTATATTTAAGGCTGCAATCCAGACTTGACTTACCTGGACATGTCCCATTAAATTAAATAGTACTTATTTCTGAGTAGACATGATTGGAATTGCACCGTAAGTTAGTCAGCTCCCCCCCCTCTGCTCTTAACATTGGAACAGTGGCATTAAAAGTTTGAATTAAAAGCTTTGCCTGCCAAGAGACCACATTCTCTTCCCTCTCTTAGAGATCCACTGCAGTGTATCCTTTTGTATCCCCTTTTATCTCCCCCTTTGCCTCTGTCTATTCACAGCTACCTAAGTTGTGTTCATTGTGTTACAACAAAGCAGAGATACAGTGCACATTAATATTTCTCCATACCTACTCGCTTATACATTATTTTGCTTTCTTATTAATCAAGGTTTCTATTCTTCTTGTTGAAGGCTTTTTTTAAAGGCAACCTCACAATCTGGCATTTAAAGTTCTCGTTAATTTAATTCCCCTTCTCAATTGTTAACAGGCCTACTTTTTCCCCCTTGTTACTGTTTCCCGTGGGGCGCGCATGCACGCACACACACACACACACACACACACACACACCAAACCTTCATTAACTTGCATCTGTGAGAATTCCAGCACACTTTCCTTAAAAATGCAAATAGAAGAATCAAAGGGGATTGTATATTATAGCAACATTCACACTCCAGATTAACATAATTACTAAGCTTTGGGAAACACTGTGCAGGAAAATCTTTTTTCAGGGGGACGTCCACCTCCATCCCAATTTTCCCTGGCATCAGGGAGCAGCATGCAGGTATGAGCTTTCAGGCAAAAGGAATCAACATATTTCTGAGTCTTGGGCGAAGGTGTATATGTATGTACTTTTATGGAACTGGCCTGGAGGGAAACATATCTGTGGATACCCATCACCCAGGACCAGTCCATATACACACACATATATACCCAACTAGGATACATCTATAGGCCTATCTAAAATAAATAAATAAATAAATGAACTAATTTGTTGCTTTTCAGTTCTCATGATTTATTTTTAAACTCCAACTTGCCTCATTTTTTTTAACAGAGCCATAGCATGAATCCATCTTACTTATGAGTAAACATATCACGCTTTCAGGTAAGGCAGGGACAAGCACACTAGCGTTGTTCCTCATCCCATCACTGAATTGGCATGAATTGGTGGGCAACTATCTGCAGCACGTGCCTGCTATATACTTATGTAGATGACAAGTGAAAAGGGAAACATGAAACATACCCTGTATTTTTAGTGTTTTGGAAATAGACCACCTTGCATTCATAGTCCAGCCATTGCAAGTTCATTAGCAGCTTTAAGGCATGGTCCAGCACATGCTAATTCCGAAGTAATTCTGCACCCATGAAAGGAGATTGCTTATAGGGCTTAATGGAACTCTTTTCTCACACTCGCCCACCTGACCCAGATTGCAGTATACTGACTCTTGTTTACAACTGAAAGTTGATGCATGCCTCTGTGCATTCGTTACCTCTGTAGGACTCCTGCCTTCAGGCGTGGGCACTAAGGAGTGAGGAGAAGGTGTGCACCAGCATTTCATTATGAATAATCAGTGGCACATTGCAGTGTATGCATGCCGAGGATCAGTCAGCAAGATGTATGAAAAAGTGCCGAATTGAACATTAGGTGCTGAATCTCCTGGGAGGATTGATTATTTTAAAAAATGCTACCTAAAAATATAAATGTTAACATTCAAAATAAGGAATTTAAGATTAAATTTGTCATGGACCAAATATAAAATTAGGAAAACTTTAAGTTGTGTCTTGTTCATGTGAAAGTTGACAGACAGACACAGAGGGAGGGCTTGTTCATATTGCTGTAGAACCTTTCCTCTGAGAAGAGTTTGTAATGTTCTGAATTTGGCCATCATGATCACTGGGGATGAGTAGCCAGGGACTGCAGCAAATAACCCAAATAGTCTTTATAATGTCTGCAATGTGTTTTCTGATGCCTGCAATCCAGTTTTCGGAAGATAACATCCCTCAGAACTAGATGGGTTGACACATAAATAGTTCCGAGTAGTTTACAGTTTGAATTTGAGGGAGATTTCTAGCTGGAGTTACCTGAAATTTTAGTGCAGTCTGGAAATAAGGGGTGGGGCTGCACAAGTTGCTCTCAGCATAGGAGCCAATTTCTAGGGGCTGAGGGGTCTTTGGCCCCAAACAAAATATTTGAGGAGGCCGGCCAGGCTCTCTAAAATGGATGGGCATTCCCATTCAAATAGTGTGTGTGTGCCACATCATTTGATAAGATTATGTGGGGCTTACCTGCTACCAACCACCCACCCCCCAGTATTTTATTCAAGCTGGCTCTCAGTGAACCTGAAACAGGATTAGCAGTGTTGCTTTCTGCTGTAAGATTTTTTATTTTGTTGTAGTTTGCACTGCTTGTGTATTTCTAAAGAAAACACAATAACTCTCCAGTGTTCTCTTGTTCTAAAAGCACTGCCACTAGAATTCCTTGTTGCTCAGGGAACTGGGAAGCACTTAGTATGTTTTGGAATCTTAGGGGTTTTACTAAACTGATAAAACTGAGCTAAATTATGACAGATTAATTTACAATTCTGAAATGAAGCCTTTTGATGTTAGTTTATTAGATTTTAACCTTGTAGGCAAGGACTATTGTGAGTTATGTATTGCAAAACATTTAAGTATACTTGGTATATTAGTATCCTAAGGATACTAATACCAATACTACTATTTAGTGTACAGTATTAGTAAACTAAGTGCTATAAAAATAATAAGCGATGATTAATATATGTTATTTAGCTTATGGCCTAGAGCAGGCATCCCCAAACTGTGGCCCTCCAGATGTTTTGGCCTACAACTCCCATGATCCCTAGCTAAGATGACCAGTGTTCGGGGATGATGGGAATCGTAGTCCAAAACATCTGGAGGGCCGAAGTTTGGGGGTGCCTGGCCTAGAGCCATTGATAATTTTAAGTTTTAAGTTTTAACTTTAACATTTAAAATACTGAATCATGGAGAAAAGCCTAGTGATCAGCAAATCATTGTTTTCCTACAGGGATATTGCTTCCTGAAAATTAAAACAAAGACATTGCATTTGCATTGATGCAGTATTTGGTTTTGAGGTTGATCAGTGTTCAGATTTTAAAGGAAATGTACCCATTCTCTAATGGAAATATGTAACAAACCTAAGGATCCAACACACTGTTACTCTTCAAAATCTATTTTCTACCCCATAATTCTCAATTCCAATCTTTGCTTAGGCACAGTGTTTTGCATCATCCCACAAAAAAAAACTGAGATGAAGGGAAGGAATAGGTTATTTTTTTCACCTTTTAATATCATTTCCAAGATTTCAACTACAGCCTTCTTCAGATAGGATTCTGACTATATCAGTGTTCTCACTTACAGTATAATTGCCATACTTAGCATGTAAGCTATTTTCAAGAATGCCATATTAGGGTTAATTTAACACATGAGCTTCTCCCCCATTGGCATCATGATTGCCCTACACAAGTGTGCAGCTTTCTGTATATAGAAACAGAAAGTTAAGGTAACTGACTTGTAATTTCCTGATCTTCCACACTCCTCCAAAGAAAACTATTTATTAACAATCACTAATATGTTGCTTTCTTTCCAATCCTCTGGCACTGAGGTCAACTTTAGGAGTAAGTTACATATTTTTGTTAGAAGATCAGCATTTTGACACTGGAGTAGTTTTACAAACTGTTCAATGGATGCCACTCAGACACAGCGACATCAATTTTTAATTTGTCAGTAAGTGCCATAACTTAAGCTCTTGTCAACTCTATTTGTTTCAGTTCTCAGTTGCTCTCACTGGAAAAAAATCTATTTCAAGTGTGGGTCTTCCATCTTTCCTCACTGAAGACAGATGCAGAGAACTTGTTCAGATTAACTGCAGTCTTTCTATCCACTTGTAGCATTTCTTTCAGTCCTTTGTTCTCTGACAGTCTAACCACCTCCCTTGCTTGTTTCCCATTTTTGGTGTATTTTGTTGTTGTTAATTTAATATTTTTTAGCAAAGCTCTTAAAATTGCTTACACACATACACACCCCACACTTATTACTATCTTGCTTTGTCTTACCAGACTTTTTTTTGCCTCATTTGGGGAGACTTCTGTTTTCTGAACAAAGCTTTCTTGCCTTTTATAGCTGTCATGGGAAAGGTGCTGCTTGAAACCCTTGCAATCAGAGTAGGCAATACTGTGACAGATGAACTGGAGGGGGGCCTTGTATGCATACCTTTCTGCCTCATTCAGCTTCTGTAGGACAACTGGCTCCCCCTATCATCCAAGAACCAGAGGCTCATTGCACCAAGCAACCACCATGGACAGATAGTTCATACCTGTGGATGGGATAGTTCCACATCCCTGCTAACTATTTGCTAGCCCATTTGGTCCAGATAAAGTACTCTGAAGATGAACTCAGCAGTAACATGATCATGACCCAGTCTACAGCCTGGGATTCATTCCATTGAGAATATTGAACTAGAGCTTTTTTGGTGGGTGGCAGCTTGTCCATACTTCTGACAGGAAAGATCCATCTGGGTTTTGTTCATAGAGCTGAGGACAATTTTTGACAACAGACAGTTTTGGAAGTGATGGGATTCTAAGTATAGCTCTTAAAAGAAGTGACAGGCCAGCTACATAAACTCCTCTATGACATCTTCATATGGTTGCCAAACCTATCAGGCTAAGTTGTTCATTCTTGCCATTAAAGAGGATATCGACTAGCAACCAAATTAATGTACATAACACTGGCAAGGATCCTGGTCTTGTTCTGTAAATCACAAATGCTATATGCTATTGATATTTAACATCATGCCTATTTCAAACACCACATCACATATCTACAAGGGATTAGTCAGGTTAGCAAAAAGGAATGACAGCTTCTCTTTTTCAATTACTGTCTCCTCTTTTCCCTGTCCTGCTTTGATAAGTGTGTGTCTCATATTTTTCCTTATCTCGCTGGCCTTTCCTTTTTCTTTCCTGACTTGGATGAAACAGAGAAATAGAATAGTGTGTCATCAGCATGCTAAAGACAGTTTACCCCAAATCTGCTAATGACTCTCCTAGCTGCTTAATAATAGTAATTGAATAGCACTGAGGACAAAATGGAACTTCACAGAATGGAACTTCGTAGCATCTGCCATAATACTGAGGTAGATACACCCAATGCTGTTATCTGGAAACAGCCCTGAGTGTGGAGTAGAACCACTGTAATACAGTGCCCCCAACTGCCATCCTCACTCCAGGATGGAGGATACCATGGTTAAAGGTGTCAAAAGCTGTCAAGAGAACAAGGAGAATCAGCTGGGTCACATTCTCCTTTTCAAAATAAAGTTCATCCATCAGAATGACCGAGGCTGATTTGGTTCCATAACAAGGCCTGAACTCCGCTTGGAATGGGTCTAGACCAGCCTTTTTTAACACTGGGTCCCCAGATGTTGTTGTGCTACAACCTCTATCATCTGGCAGAGCTCTGACGAGTACATGGTGGAGGCAGGGGGGTCAGAGGCCTACACAGGAGATGGAGCCAGCAATTTATAGGATTTTGTGCTGCCTATGGTCGGTGGAAGGGGAAGCATCCAAGTAGCCAGAGGCTGGGAAGGAGGTGCAGGATGTGTTGGAAGTGGAGGAAGATGCAGTTCAGGTGAGAAACGGGGCAATCTAATACCCACCATCCCTTGCCCCACTCTCTCCAAGAACCAGGAGGGGTTTGATGAGGCTAACACAAGAGCAACTCCCATGTAGGAGTGCTTGCACACACTTTGTCAAACAAGGCTACTTAAGCCCACGGGGGTGGGAGCTTCAACTTTTCACACAGGGCACAAGCCTGGGAAAGTCATGCTAGGTACGTAACCACTAGGAACATGAGTGTGTGTATATTCTGTGCCGTTTAGGAGCTGCTGTAAAGATGTGCTTTTGTCAATAAAAAAAGTACTGGCCATTTGTCCTCCTTGGTGGGGTGTGATCAGGACGTCATCCCTGAACACTGGTCCTGCCAGCTAGGAATGATGGGTGTTGTAGTCCAACTACATCTGGAGATTTGAAGTTCGGAGAGGCTGGGTTAGATCAATTTCATCCAAGAGCATCTGGAGTTGATCAGCGACCATCCTTTTACAGCCAATGCAGTATAGACAAATTGGTTATTTAAGCACACTTTTTCACTTCATTTGTTCTCTCTGTAGTATGCAGCAATATTCGCTGTGGCTGTTGACCTTTGGATCTGTGTGTAGGTAGGTTGGTGCTGATGAATAGATTATTCCCTCTTTGGGAGGAGGTTGGACTGGCCAATACATGGGCACTTCCAACTCTATGAGGCTGGTTTTTGTTCTATGGAATATGCTTGAAAACAGAAGATGCAGTGACTTGGTATGAAGATTCAATTTGTTCAAGCACTTCTTGAGTTCTGTAAAGGACACTTGTAGTTATTGCCCACAATCCAGTATTTTTCTGCAATGTATAGTAGTGGGCAGGAGGAATGTTTTCAGTTTCTCTTTTTAATTGTACCTGGTTTTTTGTTGTGTATAAATGTGGAGTTTTCTTATATGTTTTGAAATTGCTGTTTCCTGTCCAGATCTTGAGGGGGAAGGTAGCATTAAATATTTCAAAGTAAGTGCAGAAAATCAGCTTCCACTCAAGTTGTGGAAATGCCCATTTGCCTCAATATAGGTAATGTTTCTAGTTTTTATCTTCCCCAATACATGGGTGTTCATGTCACTGTGGTACCATTTGGAACCCCAACTTCCTGTGTTTATAACTGTACCATAAAGTGCCATGGTAGAGATGCTGAAAATTTTGTTATGACTTCTATTCATGTTAGGCCCAACAGTTCTGACTTGTCTGCATGCTGTGTGAACAACAGGGCAACCTTGAGGCTTGTGGGTCAAAGAATCTTAGATAAAAGAATCTTGCTTCTTGCTTGCTTTGACTACTTAGTGAGGCAAAGCATAGTACATGCAGGTCCTGCTATCCAAACACAGTATGTTCTCAGGAAACTGTTTGTTAGGCAAGTATTAGCATAACATCAATGATTTCCATTGATTCCTATGGGAAAATTTCTAATATCTTCCTGACCACCAACGTTTGACCCCCCCCCCCAAAAAAAACCCCAGGAAAACCTTCTGAAACCTTGCAGAAGGTGAACAAGGATGGGGAGGGGGAACCACTCTGTTATTTGTTCAATCCCTCCTCCCCCCCCTCCAACCATCATTTCTGGCGAAAAGGTTGCTGCAGACCAAAACACAAAAAGTTAAACTTCCTTAAGGCTGCTTATTTGTTTACAGTACTACATGCAGGGCCAGCTGTTGTGGTGTGTGTAGCCTTGATTGGGTACTAATTCCTCATGTTCGGACAAGGGATTTTTTTTGTATAACACATATGTGGATAACGGGACCCGTGTGTATGCTCTTCTGTACCTTTCTGTTGCTTCATACTGAAGGTGATTTTGTGCTTTCTTTACATGTATCTATATGGTTATAATAGTTTTTATGTGTAACTGCATATTTTTATATGGCTGATGGAAGTACAGGTGAATCTCAAAAAATGAGAATATCATCGAAAAGTGCATTTATTTCAGTAACGCAACTTAAAAGGTGAAACCAATATATGAGATAGATGCATGACATGCAAAGCAAGATATGACAAGCCTTTAATTGTTGTAATTGTAATTATTTGTCGTTAGGCGGGTCAATTATAAATGGAATGGAATGAATGAAATGTAATAGCGATGTTTATTTCTGTTTATTTTTGTATTATTGTAACTATTTGTTTTATTACTGTGGAATTTCCAAAAGAAAGCATTTGTAAAAATTAAAAGAAAAAAAAGTTGCATTACTGAAATAAATGCACTTTTCTACGATATTCCAATTTTCCAAGTTTCACCTGTATGTGATTGCTATGTGTGTATCAGTGTGTGTGAGAGAGAGAAGGATGGAGAGGGAAAGCAAGAAAGAGGCATACATGCGTACATTTCAAAATTAGTCATATGGCCTAAATACAGTATGAGCTTCTCACTCTTGGTTTATTATCTGTGCTCCTTGTATTACCTTTTCAAAATCCAGCTCTTAATGGGAGGCAGAGAAGAAGCTGAGTCAGCGTGCCTCATATCTCAGTGGTTTTAGTATGAAAACCAGAAAAGGTGAAGTGAATTAAAATCCTTCCCAGTTATAGAGAGCAGAATCTGTTGGCTCCATTTTTAAATGTCAGTGAATTTTATTTTGCAGACAAGTGTAATAGATAGCAAGGAACTGAGGAAGGGAATGCAGCCTTTCTTCAGGTTGTACACCTTTTTCCTTGCTGCACAAGGATCAAAAACAGAAAGTAAAACACACTTTGTTCAGCAGCACAGAATAGCAAATAACTTGGAGAGCAGGACTTCTATGTTTCTTTGCCTTGTGAAGTTCAGAAGATATTAAAGAGACTGAAGTGAGAAAACTGGCTTATGAATGGTTTGGGTCAGTATTTATTTGAAGTGTTGCAACATTACAGAGTCGCCTCCAGCTTCTTCAAAAAAAATTATTGTGGGTATTATTTTGGTAAAAACTGGCACATCACTTCTCTGAACTAAAGTTTGTTTGTTCATTTACTTACTTGATTCCACTTTATGAATCACTTTCCATAAAATATCTCGAAGCAATCTCACAGTAAAAACATAAACAATAGAAACAATTTGCAAACTTTTTTTAAAAAGTGCAGTTTCAAATCCATTACATATATAGAGTGAGATAAATATCTTAACTGAAAATGGTTGTTGAAAAAAGGTCTTCAATAGGCAGTGAAAAGACAGTAGAGATGGTGACTGTCTGATATGTAACAGAGGAAGTTCCAAACGGCAGGTGCCACCATACTAAATGCCTGATTCCTATCTCATATGGAATGAACCTCCTGATGAAATTGTTTCTGCAGGAAGCCCTCTCCTACAGAGCACAGTGATTGATTTGGTATACCAAACTTTTAGATATCCTGGTCCCAAGCTGCATAGGGTTTTATATTAAAACCTAATGGAAAGCATGAGGCAGAGACAGTCTTGCATGCATCTGCAGTTCCTCGGGGGAAAGCACAGTAGTGAAGTAAGCTTTATCCTGGACAGCAGTGGCCCAGGAATGGTTTGTCAAAGTAGCTAGAATCTGAGATACATTGGGAAGAGTCTAAGATGCGCTGCTGATCTGCCTGCTATAAAACAACGAATCTGAGCCAGGAAATGCTCATGTTCTTAAGTGTTTGCTGAACACATGTTAAGTATTTGTTTCAGTGGCCTTCCAAGGACACTGTGCAAATGAGTGTGGTGTGAATTACTTGAACTTCGCAAATACAAATCAGGAAATTAAAGTACCATTTCATGGTGAATGTTAATTTCCTGTGGGCATGGAATGATCCTGTGGGCAAGTGAATGATCTGAACTTGTGGACGGAACATTTGATACTACGTCAACTAGGCAGCATTTCAAATTCTCGTTAGTAAATGCACCAATAAAAAATAGACCAAGAACTCAGGCCAATATAAGATTCAATAGTGAGAATAATCCCTACTAACAACAGGGCTTCTAGTATTTTATTGTGAATTCAAGAGCGATGTTCATTTATACGTAGTTTTATCTGTCTGGTGCTCTTGCCTATGTACAGTTTCTAACAAGGACTATAGAAAAAAATAAGAAAATTGCTTGACATGGGAAAGGGATTTGATGCCGTTTCATTGCAAAACGCTGCAAGTACAAGAATATGGATGAATTTGGGGGAGCAGAATGCTGTGGTCTAATAGGAAGTCTACTGCTCTCTTGGGATAAGTCTGTGGATGATAATAAATCAAGAGGAGCATGACTTCTGGCTGTTCCTGGGGATTATTTTGTTCAAGCTCTAAGAAAGGAAGTTAAAACATGCGGAGAGGCAGACTGGCTGTTTTTCAGTTTGTGTTTTTTTTACTCCAAGAAAAATGCTGACATGGTTACTAATTATGTAATAAGTGGGTAGCTATAAGGAACTTTAAAAACCTGACAAATTTAGTGTTTTGAGGTGAGGAATAGGTTGGATGCATGGAAGGGAGCAGTGCTCGTTCCTGATTGATTTTATTTTAAAATTTAGCATTAACCCCTCCTGCTTGGCTGCACCAGTAGTGCTCAAAACCTTTTAGCTCTAGCAAATAAATCAGCACACCCCTGCTGTCTATTGCATAAATAAAATATGCACATTGTTAACTCTGCATTATTACAGGGTATCTGTACTTCAATATTTATGAAAGTGTCATCTGTTGTTTTGTGTTGGCTTTGTCTCAGTTTTTGTAACAGAGAGAAGGAGACAGAAAGAGGTGTGTGTAATGTACACTCTGAGCTCCCATTGTCTCGGAAGGTGTTCAGGGGGCTCTCCCCCTCCCTTCTCTATGTATGTGAAAGAGAGCTGATACTTTCAGAATCACTGTTCCGAATAGATAAATGGAATTGCCAGAGGGTTACTAATATCCTTTAAAAAGAGAAATACTCTTTCTCCCTAAAGGAGGTGTGGGGGGGAATTAGAGCAATTACATATGTATTGTGAACTTCTGTATCAAAAAGAGCAAAAAGGAAGAGAATGGAAGGCTTTTCCATTCAGTGTTCTAAGTGTATAATTGGCCACAAATTGCTTGAAGGGAGAACAAGGAGGGGCAAGGGCAGTGTCTGTCCTCCAGAGTTTTGCGGAAAAGTCAGATTTTCTTCCATATGTATCAGTGGGTAAAAGATGGCAGATACTTTGGCATTGCCACAAGCAGCAGCCTAATGTGTCAACACAGATTAGTCTTGCTGCATGTCCAGCATCTCTTCTGTATGTAGATGGATTTTGATCCTTTACTAGACAGGCTATTGAAATGTCTGAGGGAAACTGAGCTGTCTCCCAAAGCACCTACTGCTCTTTGCTATACTCACTACTGTATGTGAGCTCAGTCTCCTACTCACCTGTTAAGTAAGAATCAGGTGTTCAGTGGAATCCATACGCACATACCCCGGCAATTGCATAAGATGCCGATAGTAAAACATTTTATAGAAGCTTAATAAACACAAGACAATTGCAGACAATGTCAATTTGAGCCAGTGCAGCTGTTGTGAGGAAACAAATGCTTTTTAAAATAATTGCATGCAGGACGTTTTACTGGATCAACAATTCAAACTACATTCAATATTAAAAGCTCACCAGTATTGGTCAGATGACCTTTTGGTAATCGTGAGAAGTATTGATAGTGTACATAAGTGTTCTTGAAATGGGATATCCTCTCTGGATTCCCACTTCTGGGCCTTGGAGCATCCCTTGGCAGCCTGAAAAGATAATGGGCTTATCTTGTAGTGTTTTAGAATCGGCTCAGATAAATGTTTTACCTAAGGGCTTCAAGTGCCGTTTTGCTCCCTAGAATCATAGAATCTTAGAGTCATCTGGTTCAACCCCCTGCAATGCAGAAACCTCAGCTAAAGCATCCATGGCAGATGGCCATCCAGCCTCTGTTTAAAAACCTCCAAGGAAGGAGAGTCCACCACCTCTCATGGGAGTCTGTTCCACTGCTGAACAGCTCTTGCTGTCAGAAAGTCTCCCCCTCCCATATGTTTAGTCGGAATGTCCTTTCTTGCAACTTGAAGCCATTGGTATGAGTCCTACCCTCCGCCGAAAAAACAAGCATGCTCCCTCCGCCATGTGACAGCTCTTAAGATATTTGAAGACTCCCTGGAAAAGACCCTGATGTTGGGAAAGATTGGTTGGACAGTGTTCTCGAAGCTACCAAATGAGTCTGACCAAACTGCGGGAGGCAGAGGAAGACAGGAGTGCCTGGCGTGCTCTGGTCCATGGGGTTATGAAGAGTTGGACATGACTAAATGACTAAACAACAACAACAATCATATTTCCTCTGAGTCTCTTCTTTTCCAGGCTAAACATTCCCAGCTCCTTCAAGCGTTCCTCATAAGGCTTGGTTTTCAGACCCTTGATCATCTTGGTTCTGGTCTGACTGCACTGGCTACCAGTTAGTTTCTGGGCCAAATTTAAAGCACTGGTTTTGACATATAAAGCCTTAAATGGCTCAGGATCGCAATACCCCAAGGACCGCCTCTTTCCATTTGAACGTACCCAGACCCTGAGATCATCTTCTGAGGCGTTTCTTTGTGTGCCTCATTGGGAGGTCCGTTCTTGTGTTGCCACCCTCTGGACCAACACAAGAACATGCCTTCTCTGCAGTGGCTGTCTGTCTGTGGAATGCTCTCCCCAGGGAAGTTCACCTGGCACCTTCATTGTACACCTTTAGGCGCCAGACAAAAATGTTCCTTTTTAACCAAGCTTATGGTTAATTTGATTGGCTTCCTATGCCCTTTTAAAATGTGTTTCTTTTGTGTGTGTGTGTGGGGGGGTGTTATTGGGTTGTTGTTTTTATTTTGATTATATAGTGGTTTTATATTTTGATTTTGTTCTGTGAACCGCCCTGAGACCTCCGGGTATAGGGCGGTACAGAAATTCAATAAAGAATAAATAAATAAATCATCTTGGCTACCCTCCTCTGCACATGTTCAAGCTTGTAAACATCCTTCTGTCAGAAGGTTTTTCCGTATGTTTGGTCGGAATCTCCCTTTATCCATAGATCTTGGGATGGAGCATGTCCAAAAGGTGTATATTATTATTAATTATTAATTATTGATATTATTATTGCCAATGGCCCTCAATTGTTTCTTAATGGCCCTAGCTTGGCTAGGTCGTTTTTGCATATGATAGCCCAGGAATTCCTCTGCAGCTTGTGTTTTTCCCTTCATATTCCAAATAATCAAAATCCTACCATTTATCAATGTTTAGGGTTTGGCTTGGGGGGAGCGCTTTATCCCTTTCAAAGTTAATACAGGATGGCTTTTAATGGCAGATCAGTTGACAATGCCCTGCTGCTCTCACCTGAAATTGCATTCAGGCATTAACTGTGTAACTGTTGTACCATAGCCAGCAGTTGAATGATTGGGGGTAGTCACTTTAGGTGTGGTTAGGGCATAGTTGAGGTAATAAGATAATTTATCTAGACTCAGGTCATTTCAGCCCTGTAGGCATAGCATCCAAGTTTGTAACAGTTGCCACTGAATCTTGTTACTTTCAGCAGTACCGGTCCCCACCCCCCACTTTGCGATCATTATACAGTACTGATTGGCTCATACAGAAACTTACACTGCAGTATGCAATTTTGCTTTATCTCTCCTCTGCCACTTCCAATTAATTATAACTTTAAAAGAAAAATCATAGCACCACTTCCTTGTGTATAAGATATAGAGTAGACCAGTATTTATTTCCTATTAGCTGTGTGTGTGTGTGTGTGTGTGAATGGTACTGCCACTACAGTTTCACAGTTACAGGTAGGTAGCCGTGTTGGTCTGAGTCGAAGCAAAATAAAAAAATTCCTTCAGTAGCACCTTAAAGACCAACTAAGTTTATATTTTGGTATGAGCTTTCGTGTGCATGCACACTTATTGACATGGCAACACAAACACCCAAACCCACTCAGCTTGCCAATCAGTAGGTTGGTGGTTCGAATCCTCGCAACAGAGTGAGCTCCCATTGCTCTGTTGCAGCTCCTGCCAACCTAGCAGTTCAAAAGTACGCCACTGCAAGTACGTAGATAAATAGGTACTGCTGTGTCAGGAAGGTAAACGGTGTTTCCATGCACTCTGGTTTCCGTCACGGTGTTCCATTGCACCTGAAGCAGTTTAGTCATGCTGGCCACATGACCCATGTGGCCTGAAAGCGAGATAAGCGCCGCAACCTCATAGTCGCCTTTGAGTGGACTTAACCGTCCAGGGATCCTTTACCTTTTACCTTTACCAATACAGCAGACCACATTCTAAGTGTCCTTGAATACTTATTCCCCCCACTTTTCTACTCCTTGCCCTATTTTTTTACAGACTGAGACTTATAACTCTCATTGTTCTGTATAGCTCAGATTATATATTTGTTATTGTATAAAAATTATTCCTTCTGCTTTTCCATACTAAGTTTAGGGAAATGAAAGTAGTTAAGCCTCCTAGTTTGGATGCATACACTGTCCATACCTGTTTTTCTGCTTTAAAAAAAACCATTTTCTTGTTTTGTAGTTGAAGGTTATTTTTTATATTATAATAATAGGGATTCTAACACTAGCTCCCTAACTGTGGGTGGAAAGGCATCAGTTAAGAAAAGCTTTCCAAATCTGAAGTATAATGTTTTTCAAATGCATGCACTGGCATGAATATTTGAGATTTTTACAGCTTGAAAAAAATGAGTATTTCAGTTTTAGTGCAACATATAGGACATGGGTCATGATGTTGATTGTTCAGGGCAAGGATGCTATTTCAGGATTTTATATCTTTTATAGTACCTTAACCTTCAAAAGATAGTCTCATGACAGAAAATACTGTTTTAAAAGGCAGGTAACACCCACATTGTTGCAAGTATCTTTTATCAGTAACTTCTCAAAGCCTTTCTGTGTTTTCCTTTGAATTCCTGCTGCCATGCAATGTTATTCTATGATTTCTAGCTGTTCTAGATGAAAATGTATTTTAATGTGTGTGTCAAAATTACCCAGTTTATTCTGATTTTGGCTTTCTCCATAGTTCCTACTGAAGGAAAGTCAAGTGCTGGATGTATTGGGACCTAGTAGAATGCCTACTGAAGGATGTTTGAATATTCTCTCACTTTCTAGCAGGGTCAGCCCTACTATTAGGCAAACTGAAGTGACTTCCTCAGGCAGCAGATGCTGCTGCTGCTGCTGTCATGTTGGAAGACAGAGCTATGTGTTTTACAGAACCTGCCCTGTGCCCCCTAAGCTAGCCTGCCACTCTAATAATAATTATATTTTCAGGCAAGACAAATACTGTATTTCAGATTTCCTGTGGCAAGTCTCCACACTTTGAAATCTTCCTTAGAGAAATATTTGTAATGTGCTTAGCGATCCTTTTACATGTCAAAACTGACCTGTGAGCTATATTTAGGGTATCTGAACACTGACTCTAGCCACTCTAAACAAATGAATGTATCTTGGGGCTATCACCAACATCCTAGTTCTCAGGTAGCAAGCACATCTGAAGTCCTGGAACTCATGGACTTAGAAAGAGGATTTATTGCCTCTGTGGGGGCCAATAGTTCTAGAGTAAGCTACTTCAACAATCCCTTCAACTTCACAAAATTTGGAAAATGTGCCTGGATCTTAGTGATAGGAATGGGCTTGAATACCTACATGCCTGTTGTTAATTCTGTTTCTAAACATTTCCATGTGATGATTTTGTCTTCCATCATGCCCCTTAGAAGTTTCCAAGCCCAGTCTTTTTGGCTCTTCCCCTCTTGTTGACACCATATCATTTTCCTTGTGCTTAGTAGGGATTCTTCCTTGAATCCTTGCCTTAGGCAAAGAATTGTAAATACAGAGGAGTCACCCAGGGGATAGGAGATTACAGCAGCATGTGTTTCATGTATTCGTGAATTTTGTAATCAACATGTTAAAGAAGTGGCACACTTCTATTCCTGGTGGCTTTACTTCATAGGAACAAGGCATTGCAGTGCACTAGGTTGTGGACTGGCACACAGGAGGTTCTGGAACTGGGTATCTCATGGTCAGGTTAAACATTGTGAGGTGCAGAGAGGCAGAGCTTTCTGTGTTTTGAAATTGAATTTAATGTGGGACAAGCACTGGCCAAATGTTTGGAAATAGGGCAATGGAGTTGCTTTGTGATACATGGATGACAGTTGAATGGTCTTTTTTCTGTTGAAAATTAGTTGAAAGTTAGTTCACTCCTTTTTTATTTTGATTATTATATTTAATTATATCCCACCTTTTCCCCAGACCAGAAATCAAGGTGGCTTACAGATAAAAAATCAAAAGATAAAATAGAAAAAGCTAAATATATATATATAGAAAAGATAGTCATTAAAGAGAAATTAAACACTAATGAAATTAAAACAAAAAAGAAGTTCTATTAAAAATACAGGCAATAACAACACTACCCCCTTCTGTAAAAATGTCAGTTTTCAAAGGCTTGTTGGAATGAAAAGGTCTTCACTTGCCGGCAGAAGGACCACAGGAAGGGAGGCAGTCTAAATAATGTAGGAAGGGAGCTGGGCACAGCCACTGAGTCTGGGCACAGCCACTGAGTCTGGGCACAGCCACTGAGAAGACTGTCTCTCCCATGTCCCCACCAAACATGCCTGGAAAGGCAGCGGGGAAGGGCCTCCCCATGGAGATTTCAGAGGCTCTGCAGGTTTTTGTATGAGGGAATATGGTCTTAAAGATATCTTGGACCCAGGCTACATAGGGCTTTATAGGTAATAATCAACACTTTGAATTGGGCCCTGGAACAGACCAGTAGCGAGTGGAGCTCTTGTAACAAGGGAGTAGTATGTTGCCTATAACCAGCCCTGATCCATAATTCTTGGGTTGGTTACAATATAACCAAAGCATATGCAATTCCAACACAAATTAAGAACAGATGGACATAGGATTCAGAGTAGACTCATTGGAATTGGGTGGATTGTGTCCATTAATTTAAACGGGTCTCCTCTGAGTAAAACAAACATTAGACACAACCCATAGCAAATCACTAAGAAAACTTCTTTATAAAAGCATCCATGGATTTCCCATTTCTCCTAATTGCATTGGCAGACTCAAATCCTAAATGTGCAAAAAAAAATGGCAGACATATATCTCAAAAGAATCCCAAAGTGCAAACTTACCATTGTATTGCTTATCAGATGACAAGTGTTCTGAAGGGAGGCAAGACCTATACAGGTTTCAGCGTCTTCTCAGTAGTGGGACTCGCAGTGCTGTCACCGAGCTGCAGCCAAGAAACTGCTGCCACCTTTCTTTTCTGTGAGTTAACTTCCACACTGGCAGTTAACCATCAGTTGCAATGTAGAGGGCTGCTTGTGCATTTGTGCCCAGGTGCACATAGTATATATGGAGCACTAACGTGTTAATGTAAAAACACTTCTGGCCATTTCTCCATAATTACCGTAGCCCTGGCAGATTTAGTGTGAAGAATGAATATGGTTTCATTTTCTAGCCAATGGTTTATTGAATTTGGTGATATTAGCAGTGTGTATTATATTGACATAGTTCCTGTTGACAGTGTTTTACTACAGACGTAAATGAGTGCATGTATAATAACAACGTCTTTTTTATGAATTCTGAGGGAGAGAGGTGGCTGTATCTGCCATGACTGAATGGTGGTGGTGGGGAATATCTTAAGCATAGTTACTGTGTTCAGTTCACTTGGTTTGAGTTTAATGTTTGCAATCCATGCTCTTAGTCTTGCACAACAATGCATCTCCTGAGATCCCACTGTTCTTTTACATATTTGTATACAATTCAAATGGGATTTGGCAGTATCCCTTCCATGGAAAAAAGAATGTTTCTTGGCATAAATTTTTAGTATTTTATTGAATGGGGGTGATAAGAATAACAGCACTTACTCACATATGTTACTTTTAGAATCCTTAAAGTAAGATCTGCATTATAACCCCTATATTATAGATGGATGATATTTAAAAATAGTGGCTTACCTGACAGGCAAGATTCAGACCAGGGGTTTCCTGATTCATGGATCAATCTTAGTTGAAGGAAGAATTGTAGACAGTCAGTTCATTAGTAAAAGCCTCGTGTGATCATGTAATGGACCTAGAAAGACACACACAACCTCATGTTTTTAGAGGACAACCATTAAAGGGTTATGATGTCCTTTTTTAATAGTAACAAAAACCTAGTTTAGCCATCCAATTCTAGTATTTGGGCCCCCCTGTTCAGATGAGGCATCAAAAGCATTGCAATTTGTATATAGTCTGCAACAGAAACATTTGCTGATATTTTTCATCAGTTCCTAGCAAGAGAACAGCAACCTATTTTTCTTTAAATAGCATTCTCTGCAGCCTTCTCATAGTTTTCTCTTGCCCCCCCCCCACCTTTGGTTAGGGTAGCTAATGTCAACTTTCTGTTGTTGAACCAAACTCTGTAATAATGGAGCAATGACACATCGAGCTCTTTGTTTGCGAACTTATTAATCTGCTGAGAGAAAACACTCTATAAGAAGAAAGAGATGGGAGGGGGCAGTAACTTAAGTGCAGCCATTAAAACGTATTATGGAGACCCTGGGCTTGTTCTAAATAGAGTAAAATTAGCAATGCAAATATTTCTACTCGCCAATTATCCTAGATATAAATAGAAGGTCGGAGATCTGCACAGTTAATACCAGTCATGTTGAAACCTTTTCTCAGCAGTTCACCAGCAAAGTGGATTTGTGTTTTCCAATCTGTATTCATAGGGTTTGAGGGACCTGGTGAGGGGGATGGAAAGGTGGAAACAGGTTTAAAGGGCTGTGAGGAGTAAATTATTTCTTGTGCTATTGTAAACAGAACAATCCAGTGATGTCTGGTTTCTGAATGGTAAATATGCACACATTGATACATTAAATAAATACACATTTCTAGCCCATTGACATCTCCCAAAATTATTTTTATATAGAATTTGCAAATCTAACAGCCCTGTTCTGAGTACAGATCCAGAATAGCCTGATAACATTAGGAACAAAAAGTATGTGCCTGTCAGTATTGACTGTTCCTGCTGAGAAGGTGGCATATTTCCGGGTCTGAGAATTGCCCTCTAAAAAGCTGAATTTGGTGTTTAAGGGTATGTCCAGATAGCTCTGATTTTATAAACTAGATGTACTATTCCAGCCTCTTATATGCATTATAGATAATGCTGGAAACGTCACCAAGTCAGTGCATGATTTGCAGGTTAGGCTGATGGATAAAAATACAGCCAGGAAGGTCTATATTCAGTACCCTTCCACACCTGCTTCAGACTTAAGCTCAGACACCTTTTGTAGGAGGAGCCCCTGAGCTGGGGAGCAGAAAAGTTGAAGAGAATAGGGTATATGAATTGAATGTCTCAGTACTTGCTGCACTGTTAAAAGGCACTCAGTCAGGAGTACTGTTGCTTCAGGCCAGGTCAGATCAGAGACAGTGTGCATTACCTCTGAACTTAGGAGGCCTTGTGCCAAGTAAAAGTTGAGGTTTATCACTGGCAGATGGACAGTGAACTTCTTGATAGGTTACAAGTCTTGCATCTGCCTAATTCCACTAGTGTATTGTGTCAGCCATGATGACCTCTGTTGCATAAGGCACAGACCACATCCTCTCCTAATATTTGTAAAGATTAGGATAAGGGGAAAAACACTCTCATGACAGGTAGGTAGCCGTGTTGGTTTGACGTAGTCAAAACAAAAATAAAAAAATCCTTTCAGTAGCACCTTAGAGACCAACTAAGTTTGTCATATGTTTTGAGCTTTTGTGTGCATGCACGGAGGTATCTGAAGAAGTGTGCATGCACACGAAAGCTCATACCTATGACAAACTTAGTTGGTCTAAAAGGTGCTACTGAAAGGATTTTTTTTATTTTTGTTTTGAACACTCTTGTGAGTAACAGAACTCTTTTATACCACAAGTTTATAAATTAATTTATTGGTTATAAGCCATGGTTCTATCAATATTTAGAGATAAGACTATACTGTAAGTACTGTATAGATTACAATACTTTATTTTCAGGCAGCTAACAGCTTGGAAACTAGCTTATAAAGTCACAGTATAAGGGTATGCAGAGGAACATCTCTGTTACATGGTTGTCTTCATGACAAGGTAATTCTTAGAAATATAAACCTAAATGGGACAATGATCTGCAGACTCATGCTTGAATCTTCAGGGGGTGGGGGAACAAAACTGATGATTCCAATGAAACTTTTAATTCTAAAATGAATTATACTCAGTACTGATGTCAACACACTTTGTGATCACTGGGCTCTGAATACAAATTTTCCAGGCCCAGAAAGCATGCCAGTATTACAAACTGTGTTTCTGCTGTTTTGATTGCTATTTGATATAGAGAACAGTTTATACCTTCCCACATCATTCACATTGATGACTGCAACAACAGTGATGGCAGGGAAGAAGGTATTTGGCTCTCTTTCATTTTACCTCCTTCCCTGGTGCTTGGACCAGTTTCTACGGTTGGATTTGGAATTTTTGTTCACTTCTGAATTACGCTTGGTAAACACAGCCTATCTGCCCTGCAAAAGTAGGGAAATAGCTAGGTTAATTCTGCGCCAAATTCAAACCCTGTTGTGCCACAGTGACATCACAGAGAGTATGGCATGTTCTTCATTTCTCCCCCTAAACTCCTCTTATGAGCCCTCAAACCCTCTTAACTGTGTGCTAATTTAGCTGTAGCAGCAGCACAGCGGGAACTTTTCTCTTACCAGCATTTTTAATGCTGCTATGGCAGTTCCTTGGCATCTGGATGGGGAGATAGACCTCCCAACCATTGCCGCTCAAGGAGCAGCAGCCAGGAGCATGTGTGCGGGAGCTGCGGCAAATGTATGTCAGGTTTATTGTTCATAGTTAAAAGTGCAGATTTTAGGGGTATGCAGGAAGTTTTTCTCAAAAAAAAAAATCAGTTCTCCCCATTTTTTTAAAAAAGATTTCTCTATAAAAATTGAAATCCCTCCTCATCTCTTTGTCGCAGCACAAATGTTCAGTTTGAGGACACATGAGGCCATCACCTTGCTGAAGCATGTCTGAGTATGATCAATATCTGGATAGGTGACCTCCAGTGAACCATATGTAGACTACATTGGGTTCCATGATGGAAGACAGGTAGAATATTATGAGAAGGAAATAAATAATAAACAAATACGGTAAATAAAAGAAAGGGGGGGGATTTTGATGCTGGAAACCACCTCCTTTAAAATGAGATGCAGAATGAAGTATACAGATCACACTGAAATGTTGACCAAGGAAGAGGTTACTTCTTCCTAAAACAGGGATAGATAGGTAGAATTTAAATAGTGACAGGTTGAACCATTTTAGTTCAAACACAAACACATTTTCTTGCAGATTTAGATAGCTAAGCTGGATAAGAAAATATGCTGAAAAAGGAGCAAGTCCTACTGAAATAGGAAGTCAATACTGAGCATGTTTAGTGCTCTATAATAGCATTGGAGGAACTTGGAGGCTTTAATTAAAACACTTTGCAAGTTCCAACTATGATAAAATGATAAACAGGAGTGTAGGATTTTCCAAAACTGTTAAACCTTCACATTAGGGAAGATGCCATTGAGCTTCTCTGAAACATGCTTCCAGATTTCTCTCTAGGGCTCACAGCAAGAGAGACTGTGAAATGTCTCACTGGAAGCCTTTTGAAATGAAAAACTCAATATTACTATAAACATGTCTTTTGTTTTTAGAAAATACAGTGGTACCTCAGGTTACCAATGCTTCAGATTACAGACTCTGCTAACCCAGTAGTAGTACCTTGGATTAAGAACTTTACCTCAGGATGAGAACAGAAATCGTGCAGCGGCGGTATGGCGGCAGCAGGAGGCCCCATTAGCTAAAGTGGTACCTCAGGTTAAGAACGGTTTCAGGTTAAGAACAGACCTCCGGAACAAATTAAGTTCTTAACCAGAGGTACCACTGTATTAGTTTAGGAGATCATGAGTGGCAAAAGCCCTTCTAAGGCATAATTAGAACTTGTACCTCCAAATCCAGCCATTCTGCATAATTTTTAAAGACACCTATTAGAAGAGATTCTCTTCACTGAATACAAGCCACCAATAGCTTCCCTGTCCCCACTGCGCTATGGAAGCCAGCATTTGCAGAATCAGAGATTTTTGTGTTAGGATCTCTTACTCACGAGTAGGACCCTGGCAGAGACACATGCCCAACTGGCATGTTCCCTCCCTCCTGGTCGATTGTTCAGGAGCTTCAAAAGCTTTCTTCAGCCCGAACATCACAACGACTGATGCCAACTGACATCAGCACACTTATAGATCCGCAGAGTTTGCACAATTGTGTAATAGAACTCAGCTCAGCATTTGGCTAATCTATGTTTATTTACATATAAACACACACAGAGCACTGCAGCTCTCTCTCTAGCATCAGACAGCAAAGAGAATGAACAAAAGACAATAGTCCCACTTCAGGAAACACAGTAACACAAACATCCTGTCTTTGTCACTTCCCACTGTGGAATGAAAACATATACCATCATGTGATAGAAAACAATCCCATGACAGCAAGACTCGGGGAATGAATCTCCAACACTTTGTTGCTGTTATTGTTTAAATTTATATCCTGCCCTTCTTCCCAAAGGAGCCCCGCATAGCCAGTTCCTCCAAGGAGCCAACCTACATAAGAATTTAGATTACCGTACTTAAGTTATCTGCTGATAAAACACCTCTTTGTAGCTGCAATACTGAGAAGAGCTTCAGCTGGCAGCGCACACTGAGAACTGTCCATGGTTATGACTTTCCTGATCTCTGCTCAAAGAGATCTGACCCATCCTGTCCTGCCGTTCCCAGAAATCACACTGGTTAACTGCTTCCCTCATGCCTCAATGGAACACAAATTGTCCTTCACCCTTAAATGAATATTCTGCACATCAGCCAGGTCCCTCAGTGATTATTTCAGATATAAAGTGAGGTAGAGCCCTTGAGCATTCCAATTATTAGTTTGATCCCCCACTTCCAAAAAGAGAACAAACAGGGATATCTGACAGACAGGAACTCAGTTCTTCATCCCAACATCACTTCAGAAGTGGGGACAGGCTGAACTTTATCTGCTGAGCATGACACATTTTTTCTTCCAGAGACAACAATCATTTAAGCGCCAAAATCATCAGAGCATGCTCAACTGACCTAGGCTCCCAAAGCCTTCATGAGACCAAGGAGAAGATAGTAGCAGGCCACTTATTTCTCCTCGGGCAGAAAATTCTCTGTTTTATCAGGATGAAGACTAATGTCTAGCTGCTTCCTACTTTTGTTGGGGATTTTATCTTGTCAGCATGAGAAAAGTAAATGACCATGGTTGCAGAGAGATCATTTAAAGGCAAGCAATGATTAGGTGAGCACAATATATGGGTGTGGGAGGAAGAAGGGGGGGAAGAGTAAACAGTTGCTACAATGTGGCCATTAGGAAGAAAGATTAGAAGAAAGAAAGCTAAAATGAATTTCCTATAATATTTGAATTTAAATTTTTTGTGTACCATAGAAATGATTTCTGTTGTGACTGCTGGACTAAGGTTTTGAAAATATTTGTGTTCCTCATTAATTGCATATATCAGAATTTTTCCGTTTTGTCTTTCATGTTCCAGAGATGGTTGTTCTTCACCTCTCCCAGAGTGTATGAGATGCACTTGTTTCTTTGTAACTGATTGTGTCTACCTCTCTAGTTGTGTTAATTTCTTTTATATTAGACTTCTCCTTAGGGGGAGATTTGGTTGACTTTGTGCAACTTGTGGCTGTGCTTGGGTGGTGTATAGCAGCAAGTGTAACCTAGACTCAATTTGAATGTTTTATTATACTACATAGGCACCATCTGGATCCTGATGATTAAAACAAGCCTTCAGAGTTGCATGGGGCTTTCAACTTGCGTCACTAAAAACAGAACAAAGTAAAACACCCAAGTATAAAAACAAAAGTTTCATATGCCCATGCTGAGACAAGGTGCTTCAGAAGCCTAGGGCAATGTGAGTGCCAAAAGGATTTATCATTCAAGCCACAGATAATTCAGACATTACTTCTGCATAGTTCATTGGTTTGGCAGTATCCCATCCTCCAAAGGAGAGCAGAATTAAATGAAGGGGAGGGAATCCCAAGGCACAACAGGGAGGAGTGCAGAACAAATAGATAGAGGAAGAATGCTTGTAAAATCATGCAAAAAATATATATTAATAGCCATGTTTTCTCCTTGCATGTAAGTGAGGGAACCAGCACTTCCCACAACTTGATTAACTTCTTGCTGGTTGTATAAAGGCATTGGCTTCTTGTGAATTGATCATCCTTTTATTATTGTGATCCCTCTGCAGCCATTTGTTTTACTTGCCCTCTTTTCCCATGGCAATTTTAATTCTAAATGGTGCTTTGGTGAAGTGTTGGATTGCAAGCAGGGAAGATGTGTAGCTCTCGGAGACAAGGTGATGTTCGAAAATAGCATTGAAACTGAATGTCTGGGACAGAGACTAGCGCTGGTGGCATCATCGAAGAAACATGGAGGGGGGTGGAAGGAAATGCCAGCAGCTCTTATCCTACCATGTTCTAAGGTACATTGTATTAGAAAGGGAGATATGGGAACTTGCCCAGAAAAAGACACTTATTGATAGCAAGGAATGGTTAGGAGACTCTTTGCAAATGCCTTCCTAAGCACACGTCTAGCATTCCTAAATTACAAAGTCGATATAAAAGGTAAAGGGTAAAGGACCCCTGGACGGTTAAGTCTAGTCAAAGGGAACTATAGAGTGTGGCGCTCATCTTGCTTCAGGCCAAGGAGCCAGCTTTCCGGGTCATGTGGCCAGCATGACTAAACTGCTTCTGGTGCAATGGAACACTGTGACGAGTGCCAGAGCGCACGGTATAATAGATATAATTAATACCCAAGATACCACTTGGCTAAGGTAAAAAGCCTTTCTCCTCATCTTAGTCGAAATGCAGCACAGTGAAGTAGCTGCACCATGATCATTTGGATTGTCACAGCTTTAGCATGGAGCATAATAAACTTTTTTCCCCTTAGTTTTCTTTTTAGAAATCTTATTGGTATTTGATATAACCTTTGTTGATGTTACACTCCAGATGCATAGCACATTTTGCAGCAGTTTTCCTAACATTTCCCCTCTGTGTTTAGTTCATTTAGGATTATTCCATTTTCTAGTGGCGGGGGGATGAAGTTGCTACAGGGGCACCAGTTCATTTCATAGAATCATAGAATCATAGAGTTGGAAGAGACCACAAGGGCCATCCAGTCCAACCCCCTGCCAAGCAGGAAACACCATCAAAGCATTCTTGACATATGCCTGTCAAGCCTCTGCTTAAAGACCTCCAAAGAAGGAGACTCCACCACACTCCTTGGTAGCAAATTCCACTGCCGAACAGCTCTTACTGTCAGGAAGTTCTTCCTAATGTTTAGGTGGAATCTTCTTTCTTGTAGTTTGAATCCATTGCTTCGTGTCCGCTTCTCTGGAGCAGCAGAAAACAATCTTTCTCCCTCCTCCATATGACATCCTTTCATATATTTGAACATGGCTATCATATCACCCCTTAACCTTCTCTTCTCCAGGCTAAACATACCCAGCTCCCTAAGCCGTTCCTCATAAGGCATTGTTTCCAGGCCTTTGACCATTTTGGTTGCCCTCCTCTGGACACATTCCAGTTTGTCAGTATCTTTCTTGAACTGTGGTGCCCAGAACTGGATACAGTACTCCAGGTGAGGTCTGACCAGAGCAGAATATAGTGGTACTATTACTTCCCTTGATCTAGATGCTATACTCCTATTGATGCAGCCCAGAATTGAGAGATGACAATGAGAGATGTGCAAATCTGGATCCCAATTTTTAGATCCTATGCTGCATTCACTGGACAATTCTAGCTCCACAAATAGTTCCCTGGCACCATGGGATTCACATGGGGAACAATAAATGTACTACCTTGGTTCAGCTATTTTGCAATACACTTATACATAAAAGCTGTAGTTTCACAAGTGACTCTGACACACTTCTGCTCATCTACATAAGCATATGGTCTAGTATCAAATTCTAAGCTGAGTTTTAATGAAAGAGGCAGTGTCCAGTCATTCAACTGGGTACTACCTAGCTGAAGCCTCTACTACAGGGCTTTCCAAACTTTTCATGTTAGTGACACATTTTTTAGGCATGCATCATTTTGTGACACAGTGTTTCAGTTTTACTAGCAAACTGGAAGATTAAACTAACCCCTTTCCAACCTTGGGAGGAGCATGGAGAGTGTTTGTGCAACACACCCACAGACTGCAGCCGACACACTAACGTGTCACGGCACACAGTTTGGAAAGCTCTGCTCTACTACCGTATGTTACCTTTGTGATTATGGCACTTACTGCTGAATTTTCTGGTGAAAACTAGATTTACACTTTTTGATGAAACTCCATCTACACTACACACAGGAAGAAGCTCCTTTTATTTTGTTCTTCTTCTTTGGCGATCACTCGTAGCCAAGTAAGATTGTCTTCCATAAACACGGTTTTAACAATGAGTCCATAGGTGACTGTGGAGGCAAATTCTGGATCCACACGTCCTTCCACAGTGGGGACATTGGTTTCCGGGTGGGAGTTGATCACGGTGTGGATTTGCCAAGCGTGCACGTTTGGAAGCAATACTATGATTGGAGTGATATGGTTTGGCTGAAGGATTTTCTGGCCTATTTCAAGCCTCTCCCTTCTCACCCTACAACTTGCCACAGCTTATAAAAATCAGGAGAAAAGTTTATCCTCTGCACTTCTAAATGCAAACCGTTGTTGTTGTTGTTTTCAGAAAGAGGTTTTTCTGTGGTACTCTGGCAGTACATTATAGGTAGCCTTCCTTATTCAGCACTAACAATGGGTCCATGCTGGGAATATATGTCAAAATTTTAATAGGAGACACAAAAAGACACTTGGAGGACCTTAGAGGAAGGAATAGTCAGGTGCTCCATGGCTCTAGGATAACTGTGAGCAATTGGCAGGTAGGTCACAGGATATTGTTTCCTATCTGGATTCAGGACTTGCCTGAATATTTCGTAGTTTCCCAACAGAGCCTAGGTCAGTGATGGCGAACCTATGACACGCGTGTCAGACATGACACACAGAGCCCTCACTGCTGGCACGTGCCCCATCGGCCCATTCACGCTGTTGTTGTTGTTGTTGTTGTTGTTGTTGTTGTTGTTGTTGTTTCCCCCCATTTGTTCTCCCGCCGTTGTCTCCGCTGTTAAACCCAGATCCTGTTGTTGTTGTTGTTGCTGCTGCTGCTGGTGGTGGTGGTAGCCAGAGATTGGTTTTTTAACCCTTTCTGTGCTGTTTTTTCTGGCGCTTTGGCAGATGATGATTGGGTGTAACAGCGTTCATTTTTAACCCGTTCTGTGCTGGTTTTTTGGGCACTTTGGCAGACTATGTCGGTGCTGCGTGTTAGTTCCAGCGAAGGTATTATTCGTCATTTATTTCTGTTCTCTTCTCCCCCCCCAAAAAAGAGCAGCAGCTTTGGGGCACCCCCCAAAAAAGCAAAGCAACTTTTGCACACACACCCAAATCTCCAAAACTTTGGTCAGTAGCTCCCCCCCAAGAGCTCAACAACTCTGGGCACTTTGTGATAAATAAGGGTTTTTTTGTTTGGTTTGGTTAAATAATTAGTTTTTGGTTTATTAAATACAGTTATATATTACAATTATACATTTTTTGTTATTTAAACTATAAATATTGCGAAATTAAGGTTTTTTTCTTGAAGTGACACACCACCCGTCCCGAGTTATGCTCGTTTTTTTGGCGAATTTTGACACACCAAGTTCAAAAGGTTGTCCATCACTGGCCTAGGTAGTAGTCTCCCTTCTTCTGCAGAAAACACAAATGCTCCTTAAAACAGATTCATGGCCTTCCCTCTTAAAGTGATTTAGCAGAATTTCAAATTGCCATTTAAGCTGATCTGTAACAACTTTACTCCATGTGCACCTCCTGCAGGAGGGGCCAATCCAAAGCCCTCAATGTGTTAGTTGTACTTCATACTCTTCTGTAACACAACTTGCCTCTGAAGCTGGTGAGTCTATTCATTACACCCTGTATAATACAATTGACTACAAGTGCTTAAAGTCGGTGACAGTGTTATAAATCAACAAAAGCTGATCGGAATCGAGGCTGAAATAGCCCTGTAAATATGGGCCATGTAATCCATTATTGGAAATAGTTTTAACAGCCATCTTTAGCCAGTTTCGTCTAAAACAAGGCACATAATAATCTGATGATAATAATGATAAGCAGCCCCAGGGATAGTATGGATCAAACCTGGCATTAGCTTTCAGAAAGTATTTATTACAAGGCTTTGCTGTCTGTGCCACATCCCTTGTGTGCTATTATCCTGTACTGCTGCTTTATATCAAAGTTATGCTTTGGGTCTTAGTAAAGAGTTGCCTTTGAACATGTTTTCCAATATAGCTTTTGAGAGAGAATGCCAGATCCAGCTCTCTTGATATTTCCAGACAAGGTTTATATCTGTGTTTTTAACACCTGAAAATCCAATGGACTGGAATAATTTGCAAGTATTCTTGTAAACATTATTTAAACACATGATTAGGTAAACAAGTGGGGTGGGGCACAGTGCTAGAGATCTGTTGTGCCAACTTCATAGCATCCCTGAAATCATGTATCTGACCGAAGGAAATTTCAACTCACTCGGGATCATAATTTTCAAGCCATTGTTGAAGTAGGTGGCTGAAGTCTTTTGTAAAGTCATGAATACACGGCAAAGATAAATCCTTGATTAGTGGAAAGTTGACTACTCCCTGCCAATAGTAGATTTTCCAATGTGATTGACTCTGAAGTCTTTGTGCAGCAGTGCCCTTTTTTGGCCTCTATTAAAAGTGGAGCATAAGCACAGAGGCTGCTGGATCAGGCCAGAGGCCCAGCTAGTGCAGCTTCCTCCATCCTGCTAACATCAATGATGGACTATTTTAGTGTGCTTTCTGTGGGGCTGCTCTTGGAGATGATCCAAAGTTGCAACTAGTGCAGATTGATAGGAGCAGCAGACTGATACAGAAATATTGTAATACAATAAATAAATAAACAAACAAACACTCTTCTCACAGTAACCCACCATATGCTTATGGGAAGTCTGCAAGCAGAACATCTCACAACTGCACTCTGGCCTCTTGTGCTTCCCACCTACTGGTATTCAGATGCACATTGCCTCCAACAGTAGAGGTGAAACATAGCCACCACGGCTAGTATCAACTGATTTTTCTAAACCCCTTTTAAAGCCACCTAAGTTGGCGGTTTTCACTACTACTTGTAGTAGCAAATTCAGTTGCTTAGGCATAGCCAACCTCCATTTGCACAGCCAGTTCTAAGGGATGATGGGAGTTGGAGTCCATCAACATCTAGAGGGCACCATGTTGGCTACCCCTGCCATAGTTTATCAATGTGCTGTGTGAAGAGGAATTATGGGTTCTCGTATTATGATAGAGGAAGAAAAATATATATCTATCCACTTTCTCTGCAGCATGCTTAATTTTATACAACTCTTATGATGTCCCCCTTTGCTCACTTTTCTTCTGCTTTAAAATGCCTCAGTTTCTACACTTTCCAATCCCTCCGAACCTCCCTTCTGCTGGAACAAGTGCTACTTTATTATAGGTAGTGACAACAGGGTCTTCTAGAAAGAAACCACCTGAGGATGCTTAGACTTCAAGGACATTTGATGCCATAGGAGCCAGTTGGTGCACAATGAGGAAATGTGTACTGAAGCTTCCATCAGCAGATGCTTCCTCCCTGCCTACACAGTGGCTAATACAGGCGTCTATAGCTAGAGAGTGATTCCAGCACTCTCCTCATCCCCTTGCCATGGCCTGCATACCCAATCTGGAGAGTTGTGCTTGTTTTAGTCACTTGCCACATACAAAGTGAGCATATAGCTGCTTTTGGACAGCACCTAGGTTTACAAAAAATATTTGGCTTGTTGTGGCAGCCAGGTTCATGTTCAGTGGCTGTGATTTCCTACTGTTCATCTCAGAGACTGATTCATGTTCCACCTCTTATGATTCCATTAGGTTTTTTTGAAAGGGTTAGTATTACCTTAGGAAATAAATGAGTATAGGGTGAGATTTCTGGCCCTCACAGTGGCACTTCATATTGGTTTTGAACTATGCTCAGAAATGCTTTTCTTCCATGTTCTCATAAATTGTGGTATTCCTCGCTTGTAAATAGTCATCTAAGCTGAGTGTTCCGTAGCAGACTCTGTTGTTTGAGAACTTGTAAGAACTGGACAATTGAGCTATGGTTAGGGTTCGGCGGAGTGGTGATAGATGTGTCTGAGAGCTCAGTAAGACACAGGCTGATCTTGCTTACATACAAAACGAACAGTAGGAACTGTGTCCTCTCCCAGAACAATCAGTCAGCAAATGCTTCAAAATCCAGAAATAGCCACACAGACAGCATCCATCATGGCCGAAACTCATATATTTACCAGAATAGGACTTGTTCCACTCTTTGTTGGTTGTGCCTTTCTAGTAGCCATAGGACTACAGTACTTCCAGTCTAGAAAGCTGAACAGATGAGAACTCTGTGATATCGTCACATGACTTTGGTGAACAAGATTATTCTTGTGTTTATAAGCCTGCGTGGCAAGGGTACTGAACAGGGACCTGGGATACCAGGGTTTAAATCCCCACTCAGCTATGAAGCTCATTGGGTCAGTCTCCATCATGCAACCTAACCTACCTCACAGGGTTGTTGTGAGGATAAAACCAGGAGAGGGAGAGCCATGTATACCACCATGAGGTCCTTGGAGGAAAGGTGATAAATGCAATAATAAAATTTAAAAATACTGTAAATAAAATTTTAAAATAGCAGTAAACTCCTATGCATAAAGAATTGTGAACAGTAGGGATAAGGCATGTCTTCTGCGTACCTACAGTACTGCCTAACACTGTGTGCCTTTGTGAAATGCAGCCTTAAATCTCACATTTCCTATTGATGGAGATTTTGAGACCCTGCACTGTTGAATCACATTGGAAGTAGGAATTGTGTGCAACATTCCTATTCTCCTGAAGCATAAAAGCAGGGCTTGTGTATGAATTCCCTCTCCTTTGACAGAAAAAAAAAGAGCAATGTAAAATTGTATTAAATTCCCCTGCTGCATTCAGTGGCCAAACTGTATGACTGGAGCATGAACACAGTTTAAAAATAGCTTCCACATACAAACAAATAAGATAGCACCGGGGGGTAGTGTAGAGCTTATTGCAGAAATATTTTACTTTCAGCTGCATGTTACAGGTGGACTTTATATGCAAATGAAAGCTTGTAAACTGCCTTGGGCAGGCACTGTCAAATAGCCAAAAACTGTGCATGCGATTCCCAGTGAGTTTGATAGGACTACCATAAGTACATTTGCTTAGTTGCAGCTTTATGGTGAAAGACCTATCAAACTTGAGTTATTCAGTTAGATCTTTCCAAATATCAGCTTGACAGTTCCAGTCAGAGATGGTATTTTATTTCACAGGCATTGCATGTTGTAATGTGCATATCCCTTTCAAATTTAAGCACAACCTCTGGGCACTTTTATCCTTATAGTGACCCCAAATGAATGCAAAATATTTTAGACATCTTTTGTTGATGTTTCCAAATCAAGGCCTTTGGGGACTCAATAACAGGTCTGGCAAGGTGAGGCTCCGTATGTACATGGTCATCCTGTAAACCTGTCTCAATCTTAAGATCAGCACCAGAAACCATGCTTTCTGGCATCTGAAGAAGTGTGCATGCACACGAAAGCTCATACCAAAATAAAAACTTAGTTGGTCTTTAAGGTGCTACTGAAGGAATTTTTTTATTTTACTTCTGGCATTTTGTTATTGGAATTCTGACTGGTGAATAATAGGAACAGAGCCTTATTGGTGGCGCTGTTGTAGTTATGGAATTCTCTTCCTAGGGAGATCAAACATGCTACTTCTCTCCCTGCCATTAGATAGCTTTTCAAAACCACCTTTGTATGCTTTCTGCTATTATTATTTTTTAAAACCTTCCCGACTTCATTCTTGTTTTAGCGCTACTGTGTGTTTTGCCTTTGGTATTTTAATCTGATTTTAATATATTTAGTTTTTATATTTGTAAACGTCTTTGATCGCTTTGGTAAAAACAGGATAAAACTTCTCATATTCCTTCCAGTGTTATGAGGGTGACCTTGGCAGTGTGCTTTTGTTTGAAGGGGAAGTACAGAATATCACCATCAGTGATGGGCTCTGCCTATTGCCCAACAGTAGCTATATAAAAATAAGCAAAATATTGTTTGTTATTAGTATTATTAGTATATTAATATTAGAAATGACAAAATGCATATATTTATTCAGACTTTAGTAATGCAATACTGATTTCATTTTCTGTTTGGAGGAAAGCAGGGATGAATAAAGCAGTGTTAATTTAAAAGTAGGTTTGAGAAAGTTTATAGGTGGATTCCACTTCAAAACTTTTGAGAAGTGCTGTTGTAGATATCACCATGATCTAGTTTTTGCTAAATGTTCGCATTTATGTAGCTATTGTATGTGTGTTTGGGCTAATCCAGACTTCCTTTTGCACTTCTTTCCAGGCACAGGTCCACACTTTAAAGCTCCATGTCCAAACATTTTTGTTTAGTTTTGTTTTTGTCCCAGTGCTTTCACGGGACACGTTTTACCACTGAATTGGGGCAGATGGGAGTCCACTGAAAACACAAATGCAATTTGCTCTGATTCAGCAGAAAAACATGGCTTTTCTTGCCTGGGAAAACGCTGGGACAAAAGAGAAAGGAAAAACTCTTTTAAAAAACTACAGTGCTTTAAAGCTTGGACCTGTGCCTAGAAACACAGCACAAAGGGCATTCTGGATGAGCCCTTTGTCTTAGAAGGCCAGGTGTGAATAAAAAAATTCAAAATGATGTCGTTTGATACTGTGGCACACTTTTCACAAGTATCTTATATCTGTTTGCATACAAAATAAAAATAAAAATCTGAAGGTTCACAAGGCCACCAGTTTACCATAGCAAAGTAGGCCTGGGTATGCTCAGTACCTGGATGACAAGCTTCTATTGTGGAAGAAAGGTGAGATACAAATGTAAATAAAATAAGTGAAACCCTTATCTGTGAGGGAGAACCATTCATAATCCCTGGATCTTTATTTTGGCCACTGCTTGCATAAGTACTGAACTTGAGGATAGGATCTAGAACATGAAGCAGTCCTTAGGGTTCAAATTGAAAACAAAACATTAGCATTTTGTTCAGTGTTTCTTTATGTCATGATGAATAAGCCATGGTTTTATGCTGCTGCTGTGATTCACTCAATAATAGCTCTTCTTTTTTTGCTCTTGAAAGGTGTTAGCAAACAAATAAAATAACGATTAAGTACTTGGAAGGCTACATTTTCAATTTACTCTATATGTGATGCTTCAGTTTTTTGTAGTGTTCAATTTCTTTGCTATTACAAGGAGAAACTGTCATTTCAGAGTTTGAACATTTGCTATAAAAGGGCATGGTCTGGAACTGTGTGGTTTCTTGGCAAAATATCTAGCTGAGTTTGTTAATGAGGAGAGAAGGGCATATTCGACTGCTGCTATTTCTTTCAAAAACAATATATTTATTTTAAAGAAAATTGTGCATGGCCTATAGAATTGCTGCCCACATTGTAGTCTGGTTTATGTAAATAAAATTTGTTGACGCAGCTGTGAGATGAATTGCTGAAAGCTGTCTGTTTTGCATGTATGGTATGTAATTATTACTTGTCCTAAATGCAATTATGTGATTGCCTATAATGTGTAAAGTTAAGGTTTTGAAATATTCAAAACAATGAAAATTTAAAAGCTGGAAATGTAAATGTTTGAAAGTCTTATTTCTAAACAAGCCATTATTACTATAATAAGTGTACTTGCCTAGCTAACTAGGAGATTCCTTGATGAGCTGACTGGCTGAGGGCAAGGATCCAGGGCTGTTTGATAGAGTTAGTCACAACAGCAGTGGATCTATGTAACACTCTATGCTGCGTTCTGTGCTCCCCAGAAGTTTCATTGTCATCCCCAAACACTAATTAAACAAACATTCATTCCAGAAAAATAGTGGGTTAATTTTACTTTATACTGTATATCCTGAATTCCCTGATGTGCATGTTAGGCAATGAATCTGCATATGGAAGGAGTTCTATCCAACATGGGCCAAAATATGGACATTGCCTCCACAGTGGTGGAGATGGACCAAAGTACCAGTAGGTGAGCACATTAGGCAGTAGCATTTTTTCAGGAGATTCATTTAAGGAGAAGGAGGCGGTTGTATTGTTTACCATAGCTGGAGGGATATGTATAAGGGGATGGCATGGATTTTAGAGATAAGAGGTGATAAATCTATGTCAGTCTCACCTGGAGTACAGAGTATTTGTGGACACCTTATCATAAGAGGCCAAACCCCATCACCAGGGCTGGATTACAATTACTACAGAGCCAGGGATTATCCTATCAAACTCACTACTCTGCTTCCCTAGATGCAATCCCATTGTGTAGTGTTTAATATCAAGTAGCTACCACCACCTTATCACATTATTTACAACCAGACAGATAACAATGCCTGAATATCTAGACCAGGCACATTAACTTATTTGAACAATTTTTTGGTCTGCTAAAAAAAAACCCTCTATATAATTGCCAGGCAGCAAAAGGCACAGTAGCAGACTAGCATACTCAAAGAATAATCCCAGGACACAATCTGGAATGCTTAGCCAAAAAGAATATTAAGAGAAACAGGGGTAGCTAGACAATATAAAACCAGGCATTCAAGAGATGAAAGAAAGGTAAAAAGCCATATTAATTAAGCATTTACTTGGATATAGATAGGAGGATTCAGGAACAGGGTAAAAAATCCTCAACTTAATTAGAAGGTTCCAGGGATTTTGAGTCTATTACCCTTGATGACATATTTAGTCTTGTTCAATAGAGCAAAACCAGCTTCTCCTTTTTGAAGCATGTGGCATTAAAGTCTCAAACATGATTACTGAAAATCCAAGATTGAAGCCAATGGACAATCAGGATCATGAAAATGATGACATAGGAATCCAGGTGGATATATATGTTTATCAAATATATTAAAGTGCTTCAAAACACAAAAATTGAATATAAATTTAAATACAAAATCGACCAATTTAGAACAGGTATCACTTGCTAAAATTGGAGAGAATCCTAACTTTTCTACAGGCACAAAACAGATGCCGTGTAAACTTTATGATGATAAATCAGTGGTTTCTTGTTGCAACCTCTTCTACGGTATTAAATAAGGGTCTATATATTCAATATTAGCAATTGTCTGTATAAAATGATAAATCTAATAGTAGAAAATATGGCTATGATTTTATTCAAGAGAGATATAGAAGTTAATCTGTGGAATAAACTATACCCACTTTTCTACATGATACTAGAAGGTACTGCATCCATCCTTGAGAGTAAGTATACACATGTAACTTTGGCCCATTTGCCTCATCCAGCTGTTATTCTCTATCTTTAATAAATAGAGTAGGCTTGACGCTATGTGGTTATCAGATGAGTTAAGGTGATCAACTTCACGATATTTACTATATAGAATCAGAAGTCCTTTTTTTAAAAAAATTGAAGCAGGTATTGTTGTACTTCCCTGGAAAGTAAACAGCTTGGAAAGTGTTTGCTTGCAGCTCAGAGTGACTGAGGTCAAAGTCGTGATAGCAAAATTAGGACAAATGTGAGCTTCCAGTAGTTGGGCACATTTCTTGAGTACATTTAGGGATAATGCCGACTAGGACTTCTATCCTAGTTGGTAAACAGTTACACCCACACGCATAGCCATGAAAAACATGAGGGGACTACTGCCAAAGTGGGATGATGTAAACAGAGCAATATCTCCATATAGCCAGGCTGACAGCCACACAAATAATTTTTACTGCTTTCCTCCATTCAAGTTTCTCAGTATAACCAGGTAGGGAAGCTCTAGCAGCCCAGCTTACACCAGCTCCTACTGACTGTGAGGAAAGGCAAATTGTCATTTCCAAACGAAGCTTTGCTGCTGGCTCTTCTAGAGAAACTCTTTTTTGTTGGGTCAAGGATTTGGGGCCTCTTAAAATCGCAGATGACTGTTAAAGCCCTGAGCTGGAGTTCTGAACTTCAGAGAGAGATTTTCTCTTAAAAGTGCTGTGAATTATTATGTTGCTTTCTCCCACATTGCATTGTGAATAGATTACCTGAGGTTTTGCCCTTCTTGTGAAGCCATGGACTTTTCCTCAGAAAAAGAATAACAGCTTGCAACTTAGCCAGCCCATCATATGTCTGTGTTGCTGTGAACTGAAGAGAAATACTGTGAGAAATGAAAAGGGGGAAATGTTTTGTGCTTCAGGGAGGAGGTACTGTAACAGGCAATGGCAAAAAGCAAAAGAAATTATTCACAGCACTTTAACAGAAAAGGTCTCCAAAGACTAGAATTCTTAGACTTCAGGCTTTTACAGAGACTTCGGATTTGCGAATGAAACCGTTCTTTGACTAAACCAAAATAGCTTTTGTAGAGGACATACGTGCACAACAGAGATTAACGCCAGGGAGAGCAAGTCAATTAAACTATGGAGGACACAGAGGAATGATGTGTTTGTCAAGGCTGGATCCTGGGGCATTGCACTGCTTCCACCTCTCAAGAGAATCTCCAGAGTCTTCCTCTCTAGGCCAGGCCAAAATCAGCCAATGTTTTTGTTCACAGAAAGAAGAAGAAGAGTTTGGATTTGATATCCCACTTTATCACTACCCGAAGGAGTCTCAAAGCGGCTAACATTCTCCTTTCCCATCCCCCCTACAACAAACACTCTGTGAGGTGAGTGGGGCTGAGATACTTCAAAGAAGTGTGACTAGCCCAAGGTCACCCAGCAGCTGCATGTGGAGGAGCATGTTGTGGGGGAGGAGGGGAAAGGAGATTGTTAGCCGCTTTGAGACTCTTTCGGGTAGTGATAAAGCAGGATATCAAATCCAAACTCTTCTTCAAACTCTTCTTTACAAACCAGCCTGGGTGTCTTGAAGGTGATCACACATAGGTAGAATTATATTTTACATTTCAATCCAAAGAACTTCTCAGGGAAATGATGCTCAGTTTGTAATATAATCCAGAAGAACCAGTATCATGAAAGATGTAATTATGGACCCTACAGTGACATCACTTGGTAAAATAACAATACAAATTCACAAAATATTTTTTTCTGCTTGTTATAGTCTGATCTTGTCTTTCCTTACTGCTCTGTGGCCTGCTTTGAATCCCACCATCCTCTTTCCTGTTTTTTGTTGCCTCCCTGATCATTCCTTCCTTGTAATAATTACACATAGATTCTAAACCTCTGATAGAGTTTTAACAAAAAGATTTGTAAATCTCTGATCTAATAAAAATTAAGTTGATGTTTTACCTATAATTGGCCTTTGTGACTGATAGTTGTTGGCATAGTGTGACCCTGATAAACCTATCTTTCTGTCTCAGCCATCTTCTTGTTGCTGCAAACAGACACAAATTACCCTCATTTCAGGGGGGGGGGGGCACTTCATTGTTGAAATCAATACAACATGAATGGAAAAACTCAAATTATTAGAACTCTATTTTCCTCTTTTCAGTAACGGTGCTGGGAAGAATTGATTGAGCTTTGGTGTTGCATTTTAAACAGCCATTCCCACGGAGTTTGTTCCTTTTTTCTTCTTCTTCTGGTGCCTTCTTTTTTATAGTGAAACTTCAAGACCCGTTTATGATGAACAAATACAAATGGCAATCTTGAATACTGCTTGTGGTGTTTGGTAATGTAAGACCTCTCATCATAGCTATTACCTTAGCTGTATGATAATGGAAATAGCTGTGCTTGGGAACCAAGAATTTATTACAGCAACAGTGCACTACTATGCTGTACATGGGTGTTGGTTTGCTAAAGACAGCATGGAGCCCGATGGAGATGGTATTGCTGTTGCATTGAATTGATAAAGCAGCACTATTCACCATACTTCATTTGCTACCTAGCTTCACAAATGTAAGATGGGGGGGCACAAGATTTGCCACTAGTACATGTGAAAAGGATCTAGGGGTCTTAACATGCTTAACATGAGTCAAAAGTGTGATGCAGTAACAAAAAAGGTTAATTCTATTCTAGACTCCTTCAACAGAAGTATAGTGTCCAGATCAAGGGAAGTAATAGTATCACTATTTTCTGCCTTGGTCAGACCACACCTGGAATACTGTGTCCAGTTCTGGGCACAATTTAAGAAGGATGTTGACAAGCTGGAACGTGTGCAGAAGAGGGCAAACGAAATGACCTGGCACCTGGAAACCAAGCCTTATGAGGAATGGTTGAGGGAGTTGGTAAGTTTAGCTTGGAAAAGAGGAGACTGAGAGGAGATATGATAGCCATCTTCAAATATCTGAAGGGCTGTCACATGGAAGATGGAGCAAGCTTGTTTTCTCCTGCTCCAGAGAGATCCAAAACAGTGGTTTCAAGTTACAAGAAAGGAGATTCTGACTAAACATATGGAAAAACATTCTGACAGTAAGGGCTGTTTGACAGTGGATCAGACTCCCATGGGAGGTTGTGGATTCTCCTTCCTTGGAAGTTTTTAAGCAGAGGTTGGATGTCTATCTGTCTTGAATGTTTTAGTTGAGATTCCCACATTTCAGAGTGTTGGACTAGATCAGGGTTCTTTCCAACTTTATCATTCTATGCTAGGTGTACTGTAGATTGTAACATACCAGCCAAGAGAGGGGAGAACCTATTTTATCCTGAACTTGAGAGTATTAGTATAGACTTTGCATCTCATCTTCCCAGCCTTACTCAGAACAGTGCAGCAAGCCACAAAGAGGATAATAGAGAAATGTTCACATTTTCAAACCTCAGTAACCATGTTGGTGTTGAAATATATATGATACAGTATTTCATTAGCCATGTAGTTCTTTTTTATTATTCAACTCCTCTAAGTCTTGCTGAGCATTTAGCGTAGATCATATGGGATTGCAATTGGGTCTCCTAGGAGGAAGTTCCATAACAGTTGCTCAGGAGCTGTATGTAAATCTCAAACTTTATTTCGATCACAGACCAGCATAAGATGAATCATATGGATAAACTAAGCTCTGTTGTTCTGCAGTTAAAAGCCTCTGGTGGGTCAGCACCTTGGTCTGGATAAGTGACTAGACTATCAATTCTATGTGCATATTTTCTTTCATGGCTCATTTTTCAGATTTTGGTCCTTGGATCTTAGGCATCCATTTTTCGAAGAAGAGGATGAGAGTTTTCTCTCAGCACATCTGAAAGGCTAATAATATAAGATTGTTGAGATGCCTATGATTCTCCAGACTGAGTTATTTCTCAGACAGTGTGACCTGGGATTCTACAGAGGATAGTCTGCCCTCCTGTTTCTCAGTACTATCTGCAGAGAGATGATCTGTTTGCTACCTCCGTGTCATTTTCAACTAACGCTTTGATTTGATTGCTGATTATGGTCAGATTACTTTAAAAATGTTCTAGAATTTTCTGAAATGAGATTCTAGCCCAAGTAATAGGTTACCTGTTATTTTCTTTGGTATTTGTGACCCCCATCTCATAGTGTGTTGATTAGGTTCTCCCTTTTCTCATTTTGTGGCTATGTTCATTTCTTCTGGTCTAGTTCCCGTTATATTTTGAAGCAACCATTAGTGAGGAGCCTGACCAATAGATCAGGGTCAATCCATGATCAGCTAATAGATACAACGATTTTGTTGGGGGAAGAACAATGACTTTCAGAGAAATCAGTTAAGTGAGCTCTCACAAACAATATTTCTGGCAAGGTGGGGAGAAACAGAGTTTTGTCCAAATGTCTCCTGGCATGTTTGAGTAGAGCACAGGTGAGGACCTGCATCCCTCAGCCTAATTGCACACAGGTGAGGGGAGCCCACATGGATCTGGGGCTGTTTCTTCGATGTTTTAAGAGGAAATGAGAAAATACAAGGGTTAATTTTCATTGCAATGCAATATCTACCATGAATTGTACGGCTGATTCAAAAACCCATTGCACGGTTTGGTTTAGTATTGTAGCCATTTATTGTACAATTCCTAATAAGTGGCTTGAGGCTTATTATGGATTTAATTGAGATGCTCAGGCCATTTTACAGTGCCTCAGGTGTCAAACATCTATTTTCCTGTTTAGTTGGTAACTGTTTCTCAGAGACTAGTATGTGCTAATTACAGATGCATATTGAATCTTTTGTGGAAAGTTCTGTCTTGTTTAAACAAGACTGTTAGACGACAACAACAGTGTGGAAGGATTGCTGAAGGGGGATAGGAAGGTTGCAGAATTATTTCAATCGGTCTTTTCCATGTAAGTTGTTGAACAGACACTCCGCCTGAACAAGTATTTTGATGGAGAGGATTTGAAGCACTAAGTTAATAAGAGGTCACAAGGAATGGAATTCTAAGGCTAATTGACAGATTAAAAATCTATGACATTGGATCTGTATGGCATACACCCAAGAATTCTTAAATCAAGTGTGAAATCGCTGATCTTCTAAAAAAAATGTTTTAGGTTGTTGCTAATATCAGATTCCGTACCTATGGATAAAAAGGTTCACTGACATAATACCAATTTTTAGAAAAGGATCCAAATGTGGTAGGCAGGCCCCAGATCAATGGCTAGAAATGATTAGTTGTTGGCATCCATCTATCTTGGGAGAAAATGGAAGAGTGCACTTTCGGGGGCACAGTCAAACAGTTGGAGAGTTACAGCGCCTGCTGTGACTGTAGGGACTGATATGGGAGAGACATATTTTGTTTCAGCTAGGGCAGATGACAGCATCCGCTTGTGCTGATGCATGTGTACCATGGTGTTTCTTATTTCTGCGGTCCTCCCCATCATTCCTCCTTTCATCACTGCTGTGGATACATGACCTGGCTGAAGTCTGACCACCAGAACAGGCAAAGTTGGAATGATGGTAAGAGAGCAATAGCTGTGAATAACCTAGCTCCCTTTAAGCACCCAGGTATTAAATCTACATAATTAAATCTCTCTGTGTAAACAGTTGGTTGCATGCTTAGTTAGAAAAGTATTAACATGCCTGTTTTGTATATTCTGTGTGGTTTTTCTCAGTTTTCGAAACCTCTTTTAGGTTACCGTAGGTTGTAAGAGAGTAGCTGCCCTACAATGTAACTTTGCTTGCTGCACAAGTTAACTATCTAAAATTGTTACAGTTTGGAGGGTTTATGTTTACAAGCATATATGGAACACAATCTATAAGGGATTCTTATGAATTGAAGAAGTGTCCTGTATGATCGAGTCCTCTCCCCGCCCCCTACTCCCAGTGTTCAAAAGCTAAGGCTTTTTGAAACTAATATTTCTGCACCCTTCCTTAATAACTGACCTTTTGTTACCTAATAGAGTTGTTGAATCCCCCCTTTAGACCTATTTGGCATGTTAATTCAACTCTGCTTTGTAGTTAGCTTTATCTCTTTCCTGCAGCTGTGGCTTATGCTCTCAGTTCTCTTTTGTCTTTTGCTGGTCTCCATTTCCAGACCAGCTATTTTTTGTTCTCCCGTAGCATTTTAAGAAGCAGCCCTGGTGTGCCCTCATGCTCTTGTGTTCATACTTTGCAGCACAATGGGCTCATAGAATCTTAGAGTTGGAAGGGACCCAAGAGTCATCTAGTCCATCCCCTCATTTTCTTCATCCAAGTAATTTATAAAGGTGTTGAACAACAGGCCCAGGACAGAACCCTGTGGCACCCCACTTGTCACTTTTTCTTAGGATGATGTGGAACCATTAATAAGTACTCTTTGGGTCAGTCAGTCAATCAGATACAAATCCACCTAACACTTACCTCGTTCAACCCACATTTTACCAGCTTTCTCGTGGGAATATTGTGGGGGACTTTGTCAAAAAGCCTTACTGAAATCAATATACAGTATGTCCACAGCATTTCCCTGAAGAAGTGTGCATGCACACGAAAGCTCATACCTATGACGAACTTAGTTGGTCTCTAAGGTGCTACTGGAAGGATTTTTTATTTTATTTTGTCCTGATCCACCAAGTTTGTAATTTCATCCCTCCAAAAAGAAGTCAGATTGGTCTGGCATGACTTTTTTTTTTTTTTTTAGAAATCCATGTTGGGTCTTAGCTATCACAGCATCCTTTTCTTAATGCTCACAGACTGACTGTTGAATTATCTGTTCTAGGACCTTCCCTGGTATTGATTATAGCTTAGTAATACAGCAACCGGCATGTTCAGGTAGGTAAGAGAAAGAAATAAGATTCCTCCCTTAAGCTGTTGGAGAGCTGCTGCTGGCCAATATCAATAGTACTGAGCTACATGGACCCAATGGTCTTAAGTCAGTATTAAGTAGCTTTCTATGTTTTTGTACATTCTTCCCATACCTGTAGCTGCCAGGTACAGCAGTGACATATCTAGTCTCAAATGGAAGGAAGATAAGTGGTAACAAAGCAAGACATATTCAGAGAGGGATTCAGCAGAGCTCTGAGGCAGGGGTCAGCAAACTTTCAGCAGGGGGTCGGTCCACTGTCCCTCAGACCTTGTGGGGAGCCGGCTGGACTATATTTTTGGGGGGAGGGAGGGGTGAACAAATTCCTATGCCCAAAAAATAACCCAGAGGTGCATTTTAAATAAAAGCACACATTGTACTCATGTAAAAACATGCTGATTCCCGGACCATCTGTGGGCCGGATTTAGAAGGTGATTGGGCCAGATCCGGCCCCCGGGCCTTAGTTTGCCTACCCATGCTCTTAAAGCATCAGGTGAGGATTAGTGCTAGAATGTGCAGAATAATGTGACCCTCTCTAATTTCCCTTTCTGCTCAGTAATGCCAGTGGTGTTTGCTCTTTTATTTAGGCATCATAATGGGTAATAATAGATCTCTTTTAAAATAATTTCCCCTCATCATTTTGCATTATAGCAGCAAATATAGGCTTCGAATGGCCTTTTTATGTGCTTCCATTTCTTATTCAGTGACACTAATGTAATGGGGTCCTCCCAGAGTACTGCTGAAGTAGCCTAGAGATTATTAGAGTCTGAATTTAAATTCAGAAAATAATTTGTTAAAACCCTTAAGCACATTCCTACAGAAACCCACATAAGCATTTGGGTTGTTCTCAATGCAGCATCAAAAGGCACAGGGCACGTGCCTCACTCTTCTTCTTCCACCAAAACAGCCAGTTTGCCACAAAAAGACAGGGTCCTCTGAAATTTTTAGGAATGGCTTGGTTTGGTTGTGATATGAGCTTTCTAAGCAAGAGTTGGTTTAACTGGATATGTGAGGCCCTTAAGATGATGAGCTTCAGGTGTGCTTTAGAGGTAGGATGTTGTACATCTATGTCATGCCTCAATGCATTTGGGTAGTTGTTAAGGGGCCAAAGAAATGTATGAATTTCCCCCTCCCCACTTTTCAGCAATCTCAACTGGTCATTCCGAAAAAGAAGCATTCTGGTCAATTTATTCAGTGAAGCATCACATCTACATTAGGATGCGGTTTATGTAACAAATGCAAGGTGGTTGTGATTTGAAACTGACAAGACATTAACAGCTGAGAAGAGGAACAAAAGAAGCTCTGTTATCAGGTTACGATAGTGATCAAAAATGCTTCATGACAGTGGTATGTGCAGCAGCAGAGCAGCTGCCTGGAGCTAGGTGGAGTGCTAGTGACATTCTGAACTGTGCAATTAGGAATTTTAAGAAAGCAGCTTTCTAAAACACAGAACGGTAAATATGCAGTCATTCTGCCTGAATCAGTTTATAATGGCCTAATAAGTGATGGTATGTAATGAAAATGCGGCAAGAGCACCAGAATGCAAGCTTCGACGGGAGTGAAAGAAGCATTCATCTTAAAACAAATTCAAAACAGCACTGAGATTAAAAAACAAAACAAGCTTTTAAAATGCCAAGTTTGATGTAGCCTAGGTAGAGAATAAGTGGTGGTAGTTTTCAGCTGCAGAAATCAAGGATAATAGCTTCATTGTAAAAATAACTCTTTTATCTCTCTCAAATGCAGAGGCACACATGGAGGCATTCAGTACTAATACAGTACACACGTGGAGGCATTCAGACACTTCCTTGGGTTTGGGGGCGTGGCAACAAGTGTTATCTTAGTAGGTGTTAATCTGCAATTCTGCTCCTCAGAAAGGGTTCCTCTCAAGCCACAGTGTCATTTACATAAATCAGCAGCTTTGTCCAGTTATAGTTATAGACATATTTCTTTAGTAGGAAAGGCAGAAGCATCTTGGTCAAAACTTCTGCTGCTCCCTGGAGAGGGTGGGGGTGTACAAAGAGGTGACATGTTCTTCTATGCACTCTGGGCAGTTTCTTGCTTAGAACTAATGCTGTCTGCTCCCCATTTCTTTTGAGGAGCCATGTGATAATTCACCTTTGAGCTGCAAACATCTTATGTTTATATCCATGAAAGAGGAGTAATATACATAGAATTGTAGAGTTAGAAAGGACCACTATTTCAACCCCCTGCATCATTCAATATGGTGCGTTCCAGATGTCCCATTAGCTCAAGTCAGCATCGCTAATAGACAGGCATGCTGGGAGTTGCACAACAACACCTGGAGAGCCCCACATTGGCTACCCACACCCAACAACCTAATAGTTCAGAAGCTGATGAATTTCATAATCATCTACTTATGCAGCATTGGTAGTAAAAGGCCCATATAATTATGCCTTGATTGTGGATATTGTTGCATTATATAGAATTCCTTGTCATTTCTACTCAAGTGATAGAGCACTTTATTATTCCTTTGTGCTAGATAATGTTTCTCTCTATTTTAACTGGTATGCAGATGGTATTGGAAATACTTTTATAATTTTTTTGCGACTCAAGTCAGGAAAATATGCTATAATCTTACCCTTACACAAATGAGAGGAGAATTACGGGGCTGCTGCCAAATAGTAATATAGGTATCTCCTTGGTGTGCTTGAAAGCCTGGGATTTGGGTCTGGCCCTCTTTCATCGGCTTTGTCTGGACCAGGTTTCCTTTACACTGGCAGCTTTGTGGTCAGGCCTTTTGAGCCCACCCAGATCTGATATCTGCACCTGTTGGTGATATAGTCAAATGTATTCTAGTTCTCAAGAGGACAGAAACCTATAACAACCTTCCCCAACCTGGTTTCCTCGTGTTTTAGAATATAGCTCTCGTCAAGTCCAGCCAGTATGACAGCAAACCCAAGGAGTTGCAAAATCCTGAAAAGGAAAGATTTGGTTGATATAGATCAGGAATGGGGAACCTATGACTGTCCAGATGCTCTTGGACTACATATTCCATGAGCCCCAGTCAGCACGGACAATGGTCAGAGATGGTGGGAGTTGTAGTCCAACCACATCTTGAGGGCTGTAGGTTCCCCAACCGTAGCATAGACTCATGAGGCTTTTTGTCATGCTTTTGAGGAGTGTTTTTAATAGAGGAATGAAGGTAAACATACTTGTTCATGTGTTTTAATTGAGAGTTTTCCAAATTATTCTACTAAATATGCGCTCCAGAGTAGAAAGAAAAAAACATCTCACTCCATTGCAATACCTAGTCTCCACGGCTAATGAGTAAGTGGAGATGTGAGCTGTAATTGTTTTAATAAAGTGCATAGATGTGGTTGGATGCACACAGGGAATAGAGCTAGTGAATTAAAAAAAACCCAATTTTTATGTAGTCACTTTTCTTCCCTTAGACGTTCCTTAAAAAGACAAAGGATTATTTATAGATCACTGAGAAATGTTAAATGAGTTCATTGAATATTCTGTTAATATGTAGAGATGGAAAAACAAAAGATGCCATCCTAAAAATTCTTTTGTTTCTTCTCTTTCTCATCAGAGTATCAAAGATAAATAACAAACTTGAAAGACTGCTTGCAGGTTTGGCTAAGAAGGAAACCAGGCTCTTGTTCAATGGGGAGCAAAGACGGTTTAGTGGAGACAGGAGAACAGTCTGTTCATACAGAAAGGGACATGGATCAACTATTCTCTTCAGGCAGTGAAGATAAAAAAAAGCAAGACAGGCTTGAATGGCAATAGACAGAATACCAGTTTAAGAATAAAAGTGAAAAAATCTGTGTAAACACTTCTGGGTTATGAAACAGCAGAACAAGGTGGGGGAAATAATACAGCTCTCTCCAACAAGAGAGATGGGTATTATGTGTAGTGGAGTAAGGGGGGGGGGTAGCAGTGCCACCTTATCTTCCCCAGATCAAGTGTTGAAATAACCAAGACATTGGAAAACGAGCCCTAAAAATGGCTCACAGATTCTCACTGCCTGAGATTATTCTTTTCAATTCCTGCCATGTATCAGAATTTATTTTCTTCCTGATCAACTTTAAAGGTGTGTAATCATGCGAAATGTAGTCTCTGACAGCACAATTTTAATTCTTGCCAACCACTCAACAAGCAATTGGTACAGCAGGAGCAGAGTGCAGGTTCCTACTGTCTCCTTAGCTTAATAGATTCATTGCTATCACCATTCCATTAATTACTTCATTTATAAACACAATATTAAAATGTTACCAACTTCTTGGCTGAAACACAATTGAAAGAACTGGACCTGAAGTTACATCACCCAGTTACTGTGTGTACTTAGTAACATAGGAAGTTGCCTTAATCAGACCAGTGGCCCATCTAACACAGTATTGTTTTCTGTGCTGACTGGCAGATGCTCTCCATGGTTTCAGGCAGGGGCATTACCAGTCCTACCTGGATATAGTGGGGATTGAACTTTAGGACTTCTGCATGTGTTCTACCACTGAGCTGTGGCCCATCCCAACAATGTGTAAACCTTGTCTTGGCCATGCAGTCCCCATCTGATCCCTCATATTCTAATCCTTGTGGGCAATTGGATTTTGTAATCTATTCCTTTCTTTATACCCCACTTCTGTGCTACATCTGAGGATGATTTCCGTTTGGATTCTTATAAGCTTAGTGTTCAGTGCCATTTCTAGCTTTAAACATTGTGAAATTGTTTTCTTGCACAAATGTTCAAGAACTGGGGAGCCTATGGCTCTCCAGATAACAAATTACTATAATTCCTCATCATTGGCCATAGTGGCTGGGGCTGAGCAGAGTCCCAACAACATCCGAAGGGCCAATGTTTCTCCACCCTTGGATGTAGAAACAATCCATAGAGCCAAGTCATATTCAGAAGTAATACTTACATTGTTTGGGTGTTTTACTTTTTTGCATTTTTGTTTATTTGTTCTGAGGCTTATCTGTGATTGAAGTCTTCTCTGTACTGAACCAGTGACACCCATCCCACTAGTCTCCCTTTTTGCAATTTAAGACATTTTGCTTTTGCAAATTAATATACTTACTATCTGTACTGAAAGAAATAATCACATTGATATTAACAGGATATACAGTAATCTGTGATTAGGTTTAGAAGTGTGAAAGTGGTTTGTTGTCTCAAATTTGTTTTTGTTTTTTAAAGTGTAGTGAGGACAACATGGTTTATATGACATGGGAAAAAGCAGTACATCCCCTCCATAAGTAGAGGCCATTCAAGGGTATTGGTGGAGAATGAATTTCTAAGAGGCTCTGCCATTCTGGTTACTGGTAGAAAGCTCAGTCAAGCGCAAGCACTGTTGTGGGCTAGCTGGGAGTACCATACTGATCAGAAGATGGGATAGGATCTCAACAGTTCATTAGACCTTAAAATGCTTTTGAGTTAACAATTCCAGCTTTTCAAACATTGCATATATTATCTTCTGGGCTTCAAGTATATTTGCTATGCCCTAAAAAAAGCTTTCTCTAAGGTTTATCTGTTCAGCTCTTTACATATATTTTTTCTGTCTAAAAGGGAAATTCTGTCAGTAAATGAATTAAGTGCTGCTAGCAATAGCGAAATTGTTTTCCAGCATAGAGGGAGGCTCACCTACCGGTAGCACCATTTGTTACATATCTTTAGGTGCCAGGCAAAAACATTCCCCTTCTCCCATGCCTTTGGCTAATTACACGATCTATGCCCTTTTCCGTGCGCTGCTCTGGTTCGCCAGAAGCGGCTTCATCATGATGGCCACATGACCGGAAGCTGTACGCTGGCTCCCTCGGCCAGTAAAGCGAGATGAGCGCCGCAACCCCAGAGTCGTCCACAACTGGACCTAACGGTCAGGGGTCCCTTTACCTTTACCTATGCCCTTTAAAACTCTGTGTGTATGGAATTGTTTTGGTTTCTTATTGTGCCATATATTGTTGTGTTTTTATATAGTAGACCACCCTGTAATCTTTGGATGAAGGGCAGTATAGAAATTTAATTAATAAATAAATAAGCACTGATCAGTAAGTTGCAGCCATAAAAGTCTATGTGTAGAAACGTAGCAATCAGTTGCAGGTTCAAAGTAGTGAGCATTTGACATCATGGATGTTGGGGCTGCTTCTTCATAGAGGATTGCTAAGTTTGAAGTGCAAAACACTTTAACGGGTTACCCTTATTTCCATAAATCATCATTGAAATATGTTGATCATCAGTATTTAAAAGGGCTCAATTAAAAGTTCAAACATATTACGATGCACAGCTAATAAAGGGCCTGATATGAAATGCAATAGCACTTGGGTGACATTGTGCCAGCCCCATTGCTAATGACCAAAATATTAAAAGACTTATTGAAGTTCAGTCATCAGTCAAGGTAAATAGATTCTTGCAGCAAAGAATGTAAATGTGCTTCTTTGATATGGTGTGAATACAAACTATCCAGACTGCCTCTTTGTGCTTGTATCTACTGTTATCAATATATGAACAGCTGGACTAATATGGCAATGGGGAAGAGGGGTGATAATTAACGTTTCATTTCCTAATTGCTGGATAGAGTTATCATGACAATCCTGATTACTGAATTAGTCTTCTAATTGCACCTTCTTTTTTTCTTTTCAAGTTGCATCCCAACATGGTGTTTCATGCACATTCATGCAGCCAAAAAATAAAATTAAGTACAGTAATGATTAAGTAAAATTAAGTAAAATATAGAGCATGTGCAAATATAAAGTGGTTTAACTGTCCTTGCTTCTACTCCCACATGCTCTTCAACATCTATATGAAGCTATTGGGAATGCTCAGCAGGGGATTTGGGGCTCAGTGTCACCAATGTGTGTATGACATCCCGCTCTACTTTTCCATACCATCTAAAACTGATGAAACTGTGCAGTGCTGAACCAGTGCCTGGAGGTAGCAATGATTTGGATGAGTACTAACAAACTGAAGCTTAATTCTGACAAGATGGAGGTACTTTTGCTAGTGATTCCCATGTTCAGAAATCTGATGAACAACCTGTTTTAAATGGAGTTGCACTCCCTCTGAAATAGCAGGTTTATAGCCTGGGGATACTCCTAGATGTAGTATTGTTATGAGGCCCAGGAAGCACCAGTGGTAAGGAATCAGCTATGCAGGGCTGTCTTCACCCAGGGGCACCAAATGTTTACCCTCCTTCGTTGCTCTGTTGTTACTCCATAGTGTCAAACAAAAGCAGGTTTTGCTGCGTCATTGTTATAGGCGAGTGATCCGCCCCCCCCCAAAAGGTCAACAACTTTGAGTTCCCCCCCCCCAAAAAAAGGGGAAACGCAGGGTGGATCTTTGCACTCCGGCGGCGCATGTGCTAAAGATGGCCCTGCAGCTATGGCTGATCTACCAGCTTTGATTGTTCCTGAACCATGATAGTCTTATTATGGTAATCCATTTTCTAGTTATCTCACGTTTAGGCTACTGTATGTAGGGCTTCAATTGGAAGATAATTTGGAAACTTCAGCAAAGACTGCTGACAAGTACATTTGTGCAGTCATGTAACAGCAATTCTTCAGGATAAGCACTGGCTGCCTGTGGAGCCAGGTTTAAAGTGTTAATGATGATATATGAAGCCCTAACTTACTTGGAATCTAAATATTTGACAGAGTCTCTCTCCTCTTGGGTCTCAGGGTCTGAGACCAGTAGCAAGTTTAACTCACTGTGTGATGAGCACAGGCTAGACTCTTCTCTGTTCTGGCATCCCAACTCCAGAATTCAGTGTAGATGGCTGCTGCCCTTTTGAGCTGTTGGCACCAGGTTAAGAGGCATGTGTTCAACCCATGTGTTCAGAGGAGTTTGATCTGATTATTCAAGATTTTAACCTTGTTGTTGTGCACCTACAGTATAAAATGTTTATCTTTAGAAAACTTTTGGTTGCCGTTTTAGTGTTTTCTAAAATAACTCATGTTTTATTGTTAGTGAGATGTTAACTTATTATACTATTTACGGTACTTTATTTTGTAATCTTATTTTATATAGTGGCCTAGTTCACAAATAATGTTAAATCATTAGTTAACATTGATAACCGTAGTTAATGTTAACAATAATTATAAAAATGCCAGTTCAAGCTGAGGCATCAGGTAAACCATAATTTATTAGTACAGAATACAGGCAATCCTCGTTTTGTGCGGAGGTTACATCCAGGTTCGGCACCATGTGCACGTGGACAGTTGCGTGTCATTCAGACCTGCTTAAATCAGTTGTTGCCTGTGGCTAAAAGTATCAGAGAGAGAAGCCTTGAGAGCAGCTTGAATTTTATTTTTTTTATTTTTTGCCACTCTTCACTCTCTGCTGTGGACTATGACAGCTCCATAACCATAAAGTAATGGCAGAGATTTGAGTTTGCATTTGCCCTGCCACCCACCCAGCAAACGAAGACACATGACAAAGAAGCACTTACAGCAGTTCCCATGGTGCTCCGAGTACCCATGCAGCACACTTCTCACCTTTAGGCACCTGCCCCCAGATTTGTGCCCTGTGGAGCAGTTGTAGTAACAAGGAAACCATGTCCCCCACCAGCTTATGTACCCTCATCTGATGGTGGCATGAATAACCTGAGGCTCCACCTACACAGAAGCCATTATTGCTCTTCCCTCTTCAAGCCCCTCCTGGTTCTAGGCGACAGCGGGATGGGGATGGCAGAGAGTCAGCTTGAACAATCCCTTCCTCTTCTGCCACATCCTGTGTTCTTCCCTCCATCTGAGACTGCCCTTCCCCTTCCTCCTCCTCTTTTCTCGGATCCTGCCTTGCAGGCAGCATCAAACACCAATAGATTGCTGGCCCTCTCTTCTGGGTCCCTCTCTTGGCCCCCTGCCTCTGCCACACACTCTTCAGAGTGTTGCTAGTCCCTGACAGCATGTAATGCTAATATATGGTTAATGTTAACAAAGGTTTATAAAACAACTACAAGCAACCTTTAACCATAATAAACAAACCATAAACCACTGGCTGGTATCACACATTAAAGTTGTGGTTTAATATAACCATGGTTTAGTGTTATATGCAAGCCGAGCCAATGCATTGTAAACCGCCCTGGGCTCTTTATTTGATAATGAGTAGTTTAAAAGTCAAACAAACAAACCTTGCAGAATGTAGTTCTATGAGAGCTACAGATGCTTACTTGAGGGAAACCAAGTAAATGGAATATAGATTCCTTTTTATTTGAACCCATCATTAATATTTGTCTCTCGCAAAATCAAACTGGTCCTCCACTGGTTAATTGACTTAAAATGTTTAATTAATCTTCTGATTAAAAAATGCCATCCTGTTAATGTATAAAATATGTCATGTGAAATGTATGGTTTCTGCACTCATAACTGGAATGCTGGCCAAAAGAAATGTGGGTGGGGTGAGATTCACTGCTAATTTTTATCCTTTTGGTGAGACATATGATATTGATAGTTCAAAACTGAGTCCAAAAGCAGTGATGTTATTTCATTATAATCTGGTATCAGTGCAATTGTTTGATATTTGGATAAATAGATATAGATTTAGAATGGGCAGTCAGTTTCAAGATACTCTGATCCAAATTCTATATTGTTGTAAGCTTACGTGTTGCTTAGGAAGTCACGCTTATTAACAGGCACCAGCTTGTGTTGCTTTGGGAGGCATAATCCCCACAGGGTTGAGATTTCTCATTCTTAAATTGTAAAATAACTCAAAGGTGGTTCTGATTTATCTAGAAATGCACAAACTGTGCATGCTGTGTAGCCCTCTTAACAACACAGCAGTGCTTGGTAAATACTGCTTCTCTAAACAGCGCCACAATAAGAACGGGATGTTGGGGGTAACTGTGGCTAAACCCAAACTCCACTAAAGTCAACAGCATAATTCCTTTGAAGCTTAAGATAGCTGGAATTGTGCACCTGTGCACGCACACCTGACAATGTAATGTGCCTTGTTAGAACACAGTATTATTGACAAGAACTTGTTGGAGACATCATTGCTCACTGCAGCTTCATCTTCAGAAGGCCTGGTGTCATCAATGGTTTGTCCCAGGCACAAAGATAGTAAAGGAGATTCTCCAGGGATCATGGAGCGCAGTCTCAAGACAAGGATTGCCTCTCCCTCTGACTGGATAGGCAGGGTCCAGTTTAACAATTCTCCCGGGGGGGGGGCATCCCAGTCTCCCCAGACCAGCCTTGAGTTGGTCCAGAGTGGCTGGGTCTGTTGGAGCTCCTCTTTCAGCTTCTTCTTTTTTTGGGGGGGGGGTGGATCCTTTCCCGCCTCTCTTTCCTTCTCCTTCCTGCACTTCTTACCTTCCTCCCCTCTATCCCCTTTCTCTCAGCTGTTCCATAATGAATCGGGGGGGGGGTTGATACAGTTTCACCCAGATCCTTGTTGGAACTTTCCGTGCTGTCAAGAGAAAAGTTTGTTTTCACTCCCTGCACTCTCTTGCCATATAGAGGCAAGATGCATTTGGTTAAGATAGAATACACAGCAGTAACTGTTAATTTAAGGAAACCATTGAAGGATAGATGGGAAGTCAATCAATTGTATACATATATTTCTCTCTTTTTTGTATGTTTTTGTTTCTTTATTTGTCATGTTTGTATTTTACTTATCTCCACTACTATCCACTCCACTGCTTATCTTTACAAACATGACGTGTGTGTGTCGAGATAAGTGCTGTTGTGGATCTCAAAAGACTGAACAAAAGGGTGACATACATTAAATTCAAAATGGAGACACTCAAATCAACCACAGAAACTGTCGAGTGGAACTACTGGTTCGTTTTGATAGATTTGTCGAAAGCATATCTCAGTGTTACAAAACACAGGAAAGTTATCGCAGATTCTGCTATGGAAACAGGCATTTCCAGCACCCGTCACTCTCCTTTGGATTAAAATCACCCCCAGGGGTCTTTACCAAGATCCTGGTCATGGTACATGCGGACTCAGTGAATCAATATCCGGGCAGTGTTTTAATCAGAGCACCCTCACGGGAGCAATGTAAGGTGGAGATTCAGATCACCCTGTTGTGCCTGCAACACCATGGCTTTGTAGTGAACGTGAAAAAGAATGCTTTGATCCTGATGTAGAACATTGTGCTTTTGCGGCTTTAGATCAGTTCTTACCAATTCCAGTTGCATCTGACCTCGGAATGGGTAAATCCCAGTGTCATAACTGCCCTCCAGGATTCCTGGGGGAAACAAATTCTTACCTTGAATTTCTGTTCCCTGGGTTCCTGAAAGGTAGTCATGAGGCTGAGATTGCCCCTTCCTCTGGCTGGACAGGCAAGATCCACTTTAATGATCCTCCTCAGGAAAGGGGCCACACTAGTCTCCCCAGACCAGCTAGAAGAACCAGGATGACCCCTCTGCCCCGAAGGCCATATCTCATTAGCGGCATTCCAGCCTCTACAAGTAATCGTCAAAATACTAGCTGCCAGGAACAAACAAAAGGCCAAGAAGACCACAGAACAGTGAATAACAAACAAAGAACAGTGAGCAATAGAAAGATTAGCCAGAATTCCCACTGGATACCCTAATCTAACTCCCATCCTCAAATGCAGAACCCATAGCGGGCATGAACGGTCTCTGGCCCATGAGGCTGATACTGCCCTCCAGAAACCCTGGGAAAAGAAATTCATGGCAAGACTTTTCGTGAGGTGGCTTAAAGCACTTTCCTTGCTATCTGAATGCATTGTTGAGGGAGGTGGGTACATGTTTCAGGGATAGTGCTTGATTATCCTGTTGTGCCCCAAGGCTAGTGCAATTTATTTCCATGAAATATTAAATAATCAGAGAGATGGGTAGAAGATTAAAGACAAAGGTAGTATAATTTATCAGTTTATTCTAAGTGTGAGACTTATCCTGCTGCTTGCCTTCGGCTACATGCCTATTTTTGCACTTATTTTCTCTGTGTCTCTGCATCTAAAAACTAGAGACTCTGCTGCTTCCAGTGTCAATCCTAAAGCTATGTTGGAGCACTATTATGAGTGAGGAGCTCTTATATTTTTTCTGTAAGGATGTGTTTAAACAATTCTAGCTGGAAGCAAAACTTCATGTAGCTAGGAATTAGAAATGTTCCTGTTGACCAGCCAAGCAATAATATAGAATTTGGGAACTGATGATCATGTTTGAATTGGCTAGCTAGGAACCCCTCCTCCAAAAAAACAACCCTGAAACCAATGACTGCCTAGTGTTCTTTTATTCCATGCATAGAGTCATCACCAGATAGAGAGAATATCCTTGCCAGATACGTGTGGGCCTTGGGTCTGAATTGATGCATAAAGTTGTTAAGCCTTTTCACTTGACTTTTCACTATGAATAAACATTCAGAAATCTTCTTTTCTTCTTCCATTTTCCTTTTTTGCCTGATTGTTTTTAATAATATATATTTTTAAAAGTTTTGATGCTACTATGTTTTCATGTTTTGAAAGTGTTTTATTAAATTCCTTTTTATTTTATATGCGTTCCTTTATTTAGATACTATATTAATTTCGTCTTTGTTGCAAATATTGTTCACATGGGGTGGTAGTCAACTAACTGTTACTCAGAGCAGGCCCATTGAAATTAATGGCACCTCACTTAGTTAGCCTATCCTTGAGTAAAACTTAGCAGTCTACCACCCATTGTCTATATTATTTTATATTTGCTATTTGTGTGTCTTGGGGGGAAAACAGTTCAGTAAAAATATTTTATTTGTTAGCTTTTTAAAAACAACAAGTGGCCTGAATGTTCTGGCCACCACAGTAATTGGCAGCCCACTGGTGAATTCCTCACCTCTACCACAAGGTTTAGTATAATTCACTTTCTGAATTTGGGGTGGGCAGTTGTTTATTTATTTATTATAATAATTGTTTCCCACACAAAAAACAAAGAAGAGCTGAGGGCAGCTGACAACATTCAGGAAATCAGTATAAGCATACTAATCCAGCTAGGGGTCCTACAAAACCAGAAAAAGGTTGCTGGGCATGTTTCTCTGGCTGGATGAGGATCCACACAGAGGGATTTTTTTAAAAAGCTTTGTTCACACATAACATTAAGTTAATGCTTAGTATCAACCTGTGCGCTCCCAGGGAAGAGGTTACAGCCACTTTGTTCCTTCCTGGTCCTTTTAGTATAGTGTGACAGCTAAGCCAAGGTTTGGCTCAGTGTGACATCTGCACTCAGAATTGTTCCTAAGCTTAGTTCTCTTTAGTTGAGATTTGTCTTGGGTGCAAATTGTGGTTTAGGAAGAGAGAACTTCACTACGATACCAGGTTCAGATGATATGCTGAGCCAAACCTTGCTGTGCTAAAAGGACCAAGGAGGAGCAAAGCTGCTGCAACCTCTTCCCTGGAAGCCAGCAAGTTTTCATGGTTTGGCTTAGTGTTAAATGCAAATGTGGCCAAGTGCATGTGGCCCCAGTGCATGTGTAAAGCAACCTAAAGAGCTGAAAGATGCAAACTCATCATAACGATAAGGATTATTGCAGCAACGGTATCTTGCAGTTGTGGTCTGACAAAACCTTACTGGCACTATCCCATCTTTTCCTTTGTTCTTTCTCTGCCGCTGATTTATAGTATTGGCATTGGGGTTAGCTTCACCATTCATCCCCTCTTCCCCTTACATCTTTGTATTTTTTTGGCATACAGCCCAATCCTGGTTCTCCAGACATTTAGATGCTTTTGCACAAACCTCTCTTTATGAAGCCCACAAGTGCTAGCATGTGTCAATGAAAGCCAGGCTAAGTTAGCAACATCCTCTTGGGCTCCCAGAGCATTGTTTTGCCTGCCTGTTTAATTGGTAAGCTGCTAAGAGCTGGGCCTTCTCTTTTATTTGTGCTGTGTATGGCAATGTGAACAGTTTCAGCATTTAATAATCTCACTCTCTTTGGAGAGTACAAGCAGTTTCTAATCCTATCGAATGGTTTGAGAGGAGAGAGGCTTTCAACAGTAAATACAGTATTTCGCATGGGGCTCCCCCTCGCAGGAAAGTTCTCTATACGCATCATTGTGCTCAGGCCTCCTGGTAGTGCAATTGAGCTGGCGCATGTCTGAGCACCGCTGCCTGTGTGTCTTCATTCTTCCTGTAGGAGGGCAAACCTTTGGAGACATACTCTGCTCTGGCCTCGTGTGCTTCTTTCCAGTACATTATTATTATACATGGATTCAAGCCAACTATTCGCTCCCAAATTCCTCTGATCTGTGCCACCAGGAGCAGTTCTGGCAACATCCGAGAGCTGTGGAGATCTAATGGCCACTAATGATAACTACTGATTGCCTCTTACGCTGCCTGTACAAATGTCACATTAGGCTTTAATAATGGAAAGAGAGAACAAACCATTCTTTACCTCAAGGGCTGAGAGCTGGAGATGGGGACTATCTGGCTAGTTACTGCTTAGGCTTTTTCAGATCTAGAAAGTACATGGTAAAGAGTACTTAGATTGAATGGAAAAACCTCTATAGTTTATTCTTTTTTTTTCTGAAAAGACAGAGCTTTTAGGGCCAAACTATGTATAATGCTTATTATGATAATTGATTTATTAATTGCTTTTTAAGCAACCAACTCTAGGTGATGTTGTACACTAAAGACAGTAATTTGCCCTTTTAGTGCAACCCTTCCTTCCCCACAAACTGACAGCACCAGGGGCCCAATCCAGATTGGGACCCCAGCATGAAAAGTTGGGAGGGCTTTGATCCTGTCCTTTGGAAGAGGAGGGCTGTGCCTTTAGTTTGCACAGAGAATAAAATATTTCACTAATGGAAGTGTTTCTTTCCCCAAAAATTTCAAATACAAGGGGCCTGCTCTGGATTGGGACCATAGCAAGGAACAGCAAATGGTTAAAGCTTCCATATTCTCTTTGCCAGGGTCTCAGTTTAGATCAGGCCTCACACTGGCAATTTGTGGAATAAAACACTTGCACTCAAGGGCAAACTATATGATTTATATGTCATATGTATACATGAGCTGCGTTGAGATATAAGTTGTAATTAGGGTTGCCAGACTCAATAGTGGACAGGACTTCTGTGCCTTTAATTGCCCTGCTCTCTTTTGAGTCTGGAAACCTTAAAGAGAAACCAGCAGACCCTTTGCTTGGAAATTAAACAAAGGGTCTGCTGGTTTCTCTATAAGGTTTCCAGACTCAAAAGAGAGCAGGGCAATTAAAGGCACAGAAGTCCTATCCACTATTGTGTCTGGCAACCCTAGTTGTAATCCTGGATATAGGGCTCTCTCCTTAGCTAACTGTGAAGAAGGTGCTTGGCAAGGCGCACTGGGTATGTAGGGCCACTGCCACCCTGTAGTATGTTTCCACAAAGTAGAAATTAATGGAGCCCCGCCTTTCTTTTCAGTGCCATCCAATTATTCTATAGCAATAGAACAATTTAAAAAATAAAATAAAATCCTACCACATTGCTCACCAGTGAAAGAGGCTGTATCTGTAGTGTGTGCTGGGTTGAAACATACATAGGTGAATAAATGTTGCCTTGGGTAAAGAGGAAGCTTCAATAAATGTTTTGGTGGGCCAGGCAAGCAACTTAATCTGAAGCCCTGTAGCATTGGTTTGCCTTCTGTTCTTGATGATAAAACGCAACAAGACATTGCTCTGCTGTGTTAAAACTCTGGGACAATGTGCTGCACCTGTAAGCCAAGCTCTGCTGATTAACAACAATATCTGCATAGGATGACAGGCCTGTACAACATCCTGTTGCCAAAATGTGTATGTTTTTAAAGGAGTCAGAAAGAAATTGGCAGGCCTAACAGCAAAAATGACTGTGGCTGGTGCACCTGCTGACAGAAAGTGTTGTCACTTTTCCATAGTTGTCAAGTGGAGAAGAAAATAGAGCACCAAACTGCCAGCACATCTGGCACAAACTAAAGGTAAGCATCTGTCCTCCAAACTGTCTGGCTTCACCTTAGCCAAGAACAGACTTCAGAGAAGAACTGACAGGTACCAGATGGTGTGAATGAGCCCATAACTTAGTTGCAGTGGTGACACTGTCAGTCAAATACCCTTAGTTCAGAAACTATGTAAGAAGCTGGTTAAGACTGAACCTTATTCTGTATAATACAGTTCCATCTTCAAGTGCAGGGATGGGCAGACAGTAGATTGGGATCTGCTGGTAGATATCTGGGTGATTAAAAATAAATTGGCAAGGGTTTTTGACTCCCAATTGCTAAATATCAGCAGCGACAAAATGACTCACATGTCCTAAATTATACTGCTGAAATTATGAAAGATTTGGGGGCATGGAGTGGACTTTGTCTAGAACAGGCATCACCAAACTTCGGCACTCCAGATGTTTTGGACTACAATTCCCATCTTCATTGACCACTGGTCCTGTTAGCTAGGGATCATGGGAGTTGTACGTCAAAACATCTGGAGGGCCGCAGTTTGGGGATGCCTGGTCTAGAAGGACTGTGAGCTCAGTTCAGTTCTGGTACTCAGATTCTAAGTGTATGCCATTTGCACCAGACTGGTAGAGTTTGGGGTTCTAGTAAAATATCATGAAGTCACAAACCTGAAATCTGCTCTCCCTTGCCCAAGATAATCCCATAGAGATAGTGCAGCTGGCTGAACATTCACAGAAGATTGATTAACATTGGATCTCCCTGTGCATAACACAATGTTGGCCTGGGACAGATTCATCTATTCTAGAATCAGTTCTCTATCTTTAGTACACATTGAGGAGTGACTCAATAAGCCTGGAGCAAGCCCTTCAGAAAAACATTGAATTGGCAGTTGTATTTGAATATATATATATATATATATATATATATATATATATATATATATATGTATATGTATATATATATATATATATATTATTTTTTCACTTTTCCAGATTCACAACATTTTAAAGCACTATTGGGCCAACTACACAAACACACAACGTGTCATTATTTTTTTTATAGAGAAGGTGAAGTAGCATTTTATAATCTAAGCAGATCTGTCCACACAGTTGTTTGGTACACTGGTCTCTTTATGAGGTTGTTTCATTGAGCTGAGGGATAGGTTGTGTTGATATCCAAAGACTGAGAATGTCGTGTAGTGAGAACACATCAAAGAACTGCTGGGAAGGAGCACAGGCAGCACCTTTGTTGGCAAATCTCTAGCCTGTGAAATTTGTTAGATGTTTTGTGTGTCAGGAACATTTTTATTACTCTAATCTACAGTGTTTAATGAATTCTGTGGACACCCTGGACATGACAGCTTCCTCTTCTCTTGTGCCATAAACTATATAAACTTTGTGTTCTGTAGGGTAGATGTGTTTGGGATTGCAGATCCAGATGCCCAAGGGGTTGGGAAGAGGTATGTCCAGCCATTGCACTTTTGCAATCTGTCTCCCCAAAGATTTCCATGAAAGAGGTTGGAACTGTCCATGTTTATCTCAAATGCCTTCCAACTAATGACCTCACCCTTTCCCACTTGTCTGTTTTGACATTTTTCCTCTCTTCCTTTCCTGTGGAATATAGGTCTCCCAAGTTGCAAATATGTGGAAACATTTTTCCCTTCACTTTCACAAGCATCAAAGGAAACATTTCCCCCCTCAGGATCATTGCATAACTATTTGTATTGAGCTTTATGATCCCTTGACAATTAAAACTGTCAAAGACTTTATTATATATAAATGTGGGTATAAGAAATTATGTGCATGATGGCGAGAAAAGGATTCTCTCAAATTAGAAGAGATTTATTATCCGAAGAGCTACCAAAGTAACCCCCTTTTGATGCTTAGAACATAACGCTAAAGATAGAATTGCCACAATGCAATGTAAGTTGTACAATGGAGCAACTGTTAACAATGGATTTTTAACGATCCTTCTGATGATTACCAAGCAAATCGTGCAGAAGCTAGCAAGAGGAGTGCCTCTACAGTGCAATAAATGGAATTGTAAAGCCTTAAGATTATGGTTTCATATAAAGACATGGCATGCCTTCCTCTGCATTATGCATTTCCCCCTCCTGTGTGCATCTCTCTTGCTGGGTTTTAGGTATAGAAAAGACGGGCAATTATGCTAGCAGAGATCATTGCTTGCAATCAGATGTCATTCCAAAGAAGGAAAGTCTTCATAATTAGATGAAAAAGCACAATACTTAAAGCTTTCTGTAGTGAATGTCCAGGATTAAAAACGTACTTTAGGATGAATTCCTCTGGGACAATCACGGTAAAGCATCTGTCATACTGGGTTGTCAGTTCTTTCTCTCCCTCTTCTATTCACCAGAGTCCAGTTTACACATCTGGCTATGTAATTGGGAGTGCTCGTTACAAACAAAACTCCAACTGCAGCTTACATGGATGTTCTATGTAACTGTTAGCACGCGCATTCCACCCTACTGGTGCACTTCTGCAAGATCCTCAGAGTCTCAGCAGCTGCTGTGCTAAACAGCCACACAAGCCACTCACTATGGTTGTTGTTGCTGTTTAACATTTGTTTAGCTCCAACAGAAGGGTAAGCATTTACAGGACCCAAACTGACATGGTCCCTGCCCAAAAGGCTTATGTGCCAGGTCAGAGTCAGGCAAACAGGATAAAATGAAGGAAGGGGACAGGGCTTTGAAGTCACAGGAATAAGGTAGATTTGGCTGTGACATCTGCTGAACCAATAGTATCCAGAATTAATTTTAATTTGGAAGCCCTTAGCCTCCAGGAGAGTGTAAGAGGTGCATTAATTGTGGTATCAATCTGAAGGACACTAATGTTGGAACGTTTTACCTTTATTGTGATAGTTGCATAAAGCAAAGGATGAGCTCTGAGTGTTTCTCATAGATAGGTCTTGCTTCATCAATGATGAACTAGACCTGATAGCATGGATATGTTTTTCTTTAATTCTTCAGTATCTGTACTGTGCACTGAGCACCAGAAAGAAAGTGATGTACCAGTACACTCAGAAATTCCACAATGCTATATACTCTGTCCTTTGGAGAACATTGGTGATATTGCCCTGGGCTGAAGAAGAGAGGAGCGGGTGCAGTATTAACTATATATGTAACCCTGACTTCAAATGCAGCCAGACTTGCTTGTAAAATAAGATTTGGAATCACTATTCACTGCTTAATTTGCTTTAATTAAAAATAGAGGAAGCAACAACACAGTGTATTCTTTGTCAGGAATGCCTATAAAACAAATGATGTGGTTGTTACTGCATATTAGATTAAAAAGCTTTAACATATTTATAGATGGTGACCACAGAACAGCTTATAGTGGAGAAAGTATAGCAGAGTAGGAGATTTGAGTGGGCTGAAGTTGAGGTGGGGTGCAGTGGGGGGGGGGAGAAAACCCATGTGTTGCATAGCACAGGATGGAACTGTATTCTTTGGGGGTAGAAGTGACTGGTTGGCTAAGGAATTCTGCTTTTGTTTCGGTTTACAGCTGCAGTGACCACAATGGATGCATCATTTCCATGAGTACATAATAATTGATGCCATATTTTTATTGTTTGCTGAATTCATGCCATCTAGAATTATCACTTTTGGCCTAACATTCCTGTTTCCCCCTCTTAATTTAGAGTTAGCTTTGCTTATTCAGCAGCTTCTGTTTTATTCTTGGATTTAAAATCTGGGGTATTTTATTTCAGGATCTTTGAAGAACTAGTGTGAGAGCTGCAGCATAAAGATTGATTCCTCTGAAAAGAGTTGCATTTTAAATTAATCACGAGCACATTTGTAAATTGCTTGTTATGTGTGGTGCTTAAGACTCAAATTTGCTTTTAATGGTTGGACTGATGCAAGCTCCAGGGGTAGAAAAGGAGTACGAAGGGTGCTGCCAGGTTTCACTCAAATGTTCACTTGGCAGTGCATACCTAGAGCAGAGTGGAGCAGTGTGAATCCTCTCTCACATACACACAACTGTTCATCTCGAGGCTGCTTGAAGATGCAGCCCCTACATTCAAGAAGCGCTTTCTGTAAACTCCCAGCACTCCTTACGGAATTGTATAAAAGACATTGCTGCACCATGTTCCAGAAGGGGTGGTTTTATTATTCAAGACACATAAAGGCTTTTGCCTTTTGCTTTGGCTCTCCTTAGCTGACATGGGCACCAGAACAATGTGGTACATATACTCTGGGCTTATCTATACACTGTTCAACTTTTAATTTGTTTTCACCATTGCACTAGATGCTATGCCAGTCATTTCACAACTGCATCAAAATGTTGCAGTTTTGCTGTGTTGCAAAATGTTGCAGTAAGTATGATTATGATTATGTAACATGTTCTTGTTCAACGTTCCAGCCTGCCATGCCTTCTTTCAGGGTATTTTATTCCATTTCCCCTCCTTCCTGGCTTTTCATCCCCTTTCACCAAACAGAAATTCATGCCATTAAGCATGCTCAGTCTTCAGTAGTTTAAAAAATAAATAAATAGGGGAGGGTTTGCTCCCTTGGTGTTCCTGCTCCAATCCCTCCCACACACACTTCTGCAAACCTTGGAATTTTATGAAACCTACTGATAGTGCTGTATTCCCACCCCCAAGCACTGTTTTGCTTATATGCCCATTATTACTCAGCCCCTCAGTTTGCAATTGGTATATGTGATTTTTAGATCTTTGGCATCCTATTGCAATCCATCATGCAAGCTCCCTAATTCTTATCTTTCCTTATCTTGTGTGCTCAGGGAATGTTTCAGCAGTTTTATCAGGACTTGCATCCCTATTTTAAAAGTGCTTCCTATAGAATTGTTTGAAACAGTTTGCGGAAGCAAAAGACGGCAGAAAAAGTGAGAATTAAATCACAGATCTTCCCTATTAAAGGTGATTTATAAAATGGTTGCTTTAAAACTATTGCTAGGAGACCATTTTTTTCCTTCTACAGTATTTACTTCTCTAGTAGATAAATGGCTTTCCTATTAATTATATTGGATAGACTGAGTGAGGTTACTCCTTGGTACATTTAGACACAGCTATAAGTGGAAATGGGAGGGTGTCAAATGTTTTACTCATGGACAAGTGAAAGGAGACATCTTTTAAATATCCATAAATGGGATCTACAAGAAATTGTTGCAGTGTGGTAGGAGCCTGTTCAGGGTGTAGGCTGCTCAACCATGCCCTTTCTAGGATACTGTACTCCATTTCTTTCTGAGTCTCCATCCCCTTCTGCTTGGATTTCCATCCCATCTTCCACTACTGTCCCAAGTGAAATCAGCCCCCCAGCATACCCACTATTCTCAGTGGGACCTTTCCTCCATTTGCAAAAAAAAGTCATTGAGGGGATATGCCAATCAGGACAGTGGCAGGCAGGGGTTAAAGCTTCCCTCCCCACATGCCATGATCCATGCCACCCACTCCTGCTATTAATGCCAGGGCAAAGTACATGAAAAATGCCTCATATTATTTGGCCTTTAAATCTTAGTAAACTTTCTCTTCACTTTGAATTTTCTTTAGAGCTAAATCAGTATGGGTGCAAATTTGCATAGTACTTGAGGGACTATGTTCGCCACATCTAATTTTATTTCTGTAACTTCAAAGCCATGATCCTTCTGTTTCACCTTTATCCTATAATTACTCTTGCTGGAATTAATGTCCATTTGCACTAGCTTCTCTCTTCCCATGCTTTGTGCTAAGTGTGGCCAATCAAAACCGCCGTACAATAAGCAAGGAGGTATGGAGACAGTAAAACACAAAAGGGAATCTGGGCCCTTCCTCTGAACTGGCCTTTTAATGTTAGTTCCCGTGGATACTCTGAACCACTGTTGATTTAACTACAGACTGAATTTTATACAAAACCCACCACGGAAGAACTGAATAATCTAGCGATAGAGGGTCTGCTGGTGAAAACTAGCTTGATGCAGCTTTAGCACTAGATATGACTGGATGTTTAGTGAGACTGTTGAAATGCAGCCTACTATACAAGTGAGGCGATGTGTTGTTGTGCTTGAGAGAGAGGAGCAGAGAGAAAACACATGCTCATCCCCACCCCCAGACAAGTGCTAACCCTCATGCGTTTGTTCTGCTGGAAGAGCTGGCAAGGGTAATTCCCCCCCTTACTTTTCCCTTCCTTTTCCTCTCAGTGTTATGAATTGTGCTTTGCTGACTTTCACCGCTTCGTAGCAAGAAAGGTCAGGGACCTCATAAACAAGGTGAGGAGAGAGCTGTGGGAATGCAGAGCAGCAGTCCGGGCCACTGATGCTTTCTGACATTAGCGCACTAATGAATGTTCTTGTCATGGTCCCGTGAATATTTCAGGAAACATTCTCCTCCCATCTTTGCTGGGCCTCCTGGTTGCCAAGGTTACCTGACAGGACTTTCCTCAGAGAGAGGTAGCTGCAGGTTGGCTGTTCTCAGCATGCCAGTGAGTGAATTTGCCTGTGAGAATAGCTCAGGGAGAGTTTTCACCTGCATTTCTCCCCCCCCCCCCCGGTGCTGCTTTGTCCTTTCCCTCCCCAAGGGAGGGGTGTAGTTTTTATTTTTAATCTTCATTTTACTGTTGGAGTTGGGCTCATATTAATTTTGTTTTGCTTGCATAACCTGGACTGTTATCGTGTGACTAATTACTTGCACATTTTTCCTTCAGACAGCAAATGGGAGAGATAAAGCTTCAGCAGGTTTATGTGATTTCTGCTTATCAAATTACAGTAATTATTTGAAGAATGGTTTAAAATGGTAGGGAGTAATGAATTTAATGATTTGCTTGCAGCAAAGCCTTCGTGCTGCGTGGAGCTGACAAACAGCCTATGCAGAAACTGACATCAAGCAGACATGATAGCAAGATGCTAGTAACACAGGGAGACCCCAAATGGCCACACTCAAGGCTAAGAGCAAAGGGAGGGGTATATTTTGCAGGGCTGTTTAATGGTCATTCTCACAAGTCAAATTGTTCTGTCTTTTTCCTTACATAAATCACCATTGGGGCAGCATAGAGGACCTTTACCCTCTGTTTACTTTTATTTTGCACATGGGTACTGCTCACACAAACACCAAATAGTATGAGGTAAATCACTCATCTGATCAGACAGTAGTTTTCCCTGTTCTTCCCATTGTTAAAATTGCTCACAGAAATTTATGGGGGAGTAACACATTGCCAGGGGCAGGTCAAGGAATTCTATAATGTCTGCATCTACCAAGCATTGCCACCTTGTCATGATTGATAGGAAGGACAGACCTGACTTGCTTGTGATTAGACTGGAGTTGAAGATGCTGCTTGGGCTTTGGTCCCAATCCAGCTCCACTTGGTACCCAGAGGAGGAAAAAGTTGGAGGTGGCATAGAAGAGGAAGAGGAAGCATTCTCATGGTGTTCACTTTGGGCCAGCTCAGTCCATTGCAGTGGTCATAGCAACTTTGATAGTCTTGTTTGCTGGCTTCTTCCAGTTTGGTCAACAAATATGCTATGTTCAGAGTGGTAGCAGAGGCAGTAGCAGATGTGGTACCAGCACATTTATTTACCAGGGCTGAACCTTTTGGCCACTAGTTGGTACGCCTAATTGTACTTGCCACAGTGTCTACACAGGAAAGAGCTAAATAGTGACAATTGGCTTAGCAGACGAAGCGTCCTGATTGTGAAGTCCAAAGGAGCAACTAGAAACAGATCAAGATCTTCACTTCTATATTTTCATGTGTTAGAGCAGGGGTTCCCAACAAAATTTTCTCAAGGACCCCTCATCGAGCCGCTATTGTGACAAGGACCCCCATTAATTCCTAATCCTAAAATTAAAAAGCGAGAGCCAAATTAAGAGTCTTTTTATATTTTATATTTATACGTTTTTACAGTTCTTCCTCTTCATCTGTAGGCCTTTGTCGTTTTAACGAACCACTTTTTAACCAACGGTCCATTTTTAACTACGCGAACTGTAGCTTCCGCGAAAAACAACGCTTTGTTTACAAACACTACTGTTTTGCAAAGAGGCAGCGTGCGCCAGGGAAGAGGGAGGGGAATGGAGAAGACAGGGTACCTGCGCAGTAGCGCACAAATGAAGCCGACGCGCACAAAGCATCTTGGGGAGGTGAGCGTTAGTAGAATGTGCGCGCTGCCTCTTTGCAAAACAGTAGTGTTTGTAAAGCGCCACCTAACGGCATACAGCAGAACTACTGCCTCTCATCTAATTCTAGTTTTGCACTAGACTCTGCTCATGCAGGAAGCGGCCAAAACAAAAAATCTGTTATCATACGAAATATATTTAATATATTTTTTTATTCTAATAGCATCTTGCGGACCCCTCTGGCATAGCTCGCGGACCCCTGGGGGTCCCCGGACCACCTGTTGGGAACCACTGTGTTAGAGGAAAGGTCTAAATACTTATTATCTGCATGTGCATGAGATAATAAAAGTGGAACTCTTTCTAGATGCTCAGTTTCTTGATTGTATGATTTCTGCTGTCCATGAGCACCACAGCACCCAGAGCACACACCCTACCCTGCACTTCCCAAATTTTATTTTTTTCTTAAAAGCACATCCTCATTTTTTGGTTGTTATTTGCTTTTTTACTTTTGTTGTTGTTTGGTTGAGAGGGGGGTTGCCTGTTGGACAGTGTTAACTATATTTCTCTGGTTTTTTGCCTGTTTGAAATGGTGGGGGGAATATTGCCAGTTTAGTTTCTGTGAAATGGTATTTTATGGGGCTCATAAGAGTTTCTTAGATTTCCAAATATGCATCTGGGCTGAAAAAGGTTGGGGATCCCAAGTACCAATGTAAGACTTAACCTATAGCCCTGCTCACTTCTTTGATCTGCTCTGTATGTCTTCTGAGGTCTTCAGCATGGAGCTACTCAATTCTCCTTAGGGTAAAGACTATGTTCCCCATCTGTAAATGGATAAACATTTCATAAGTTAATAAACGTTTAATTCCTTAAAAATCTATAGCATATAAGTATGTTATACAGTGGTGCCTTGACTTACGAATTTAATCCGTTCCAAAGGCACCTTCGTAGGTCAAAAAATTCGTAAGTCGAAAAATGCCATTGGAAAGGCAATTTCCCATAGGAATGCATTGGAAACGGGCAAATTCGTAAGTCGAAGCAACCCTATCTAAAAATCCCTATCTAAAACCACCGTGGTTTTCTTTCGGATGTTGAGACATTCGTAAGCGTGCAGCCATTACCCCCATTCGTAAGTCGAAAAATTCGGTTGTCGAGTTATTCGTAAGTCGAGGTACCACTGTACCTGCTTCAGTGACCAGTAGTGTGTGTATTTTTAATTATTGTTTCCTGGCAAATGACTCGGAGCCTCTTTTCTCCCTGGGAATTCATGAGCTGTACTAAAAGCTCTGTGACTCCCCACCAAGAAATGACAATTGTAGCATGGGAAAATACACTGTCTCCTTGGGAAAGAGAGATAGAGTAGCAGCCGATGGAGGGATTAAATTTCTGCACTTTAAACATTAGGTCAAATACTTGAAGGGCACCCCTGAGTCTTTATCAGTGCTGGTTGTCCATCTCCAATTCTGACCCTCATGCTAACCATTTTCTTAAGCATGTGGCTACTGCTTCCTTTTCCTGTCTGCTCAACTTCTCCTGAAGTAGAATTTGCATGTAACATATAGCTGGACCTTGACGAGTGTGACTTGCTTTCAAAACACTCTTCTTAGCTCCTGTCTGAAGCCTCAGAGTTAGCTTGCTGTCATTACTCGTCTCTTCCTTGCAGAAACCTAATGTGTAAAACTGTAACCATGGGTCGTTGCCTGCCAAGCTCCAGGGAGCTGTCGGCTTCTAGGCTATTCGGCATTTAAAAATGATAGCTCCCATAAAAGTTTATTGGGCAGCCAGCTTCTGGAAGCTATAGCCCCCTCAACTTCGTACTTAAAAGCAGCAGGATCTTATTGGGAGAATCTTTGGGCAGCGAGAAGTCCTCATATGCTGTGCAAGTTAGGCTAAATGGCATTCAGTGCCCTGCCAGTTCTTTTCAGCTGATAGGTAGGAAAAGATGATTAAGTGAGGTGCCCAACATGGGCTTTCTTGGTATCACAGTTGACATGCAATAGGAAAAAAGCAAGCCACTTTGTGGGTGTGCACAGGAGGTATGAGACATGGAAAGTGCAGCATGACCAAAGAGCAAGAAGAAGCAAAAGCTCAAGCCCCTCATTGTGGCAGTATTGTAACAGATGACTTTCAAGATAGATGGATTGTACACATGTAACTGAACCCCATTGTTTTGTGCCTTGGAGGAGGAGTAGACTCCTCTTTCCTTAACTGTCATTGGCTAGCCACTCATATCTGCATGTGGGATGGGAATAGGAAAATTGCTTATGCCCTGCAGCATATGATTTCATTACTCTTATTGTTCTTAGCTTTTATAGCTGGAAATGTTATTAGATGTCATAAAATTGTCCACTCCTTTTAAGTCTAGCCACAGTATTTGTCTCAATTTGCCAGCACGTAAAGAAAAAAACAAAGCCTATCTCAGAAGAAATATGAATTATTATTATTATTTTAAAAAAACAACCCTAAACAACCCTAAATTTTGAAACTCACCTGAAAATAATGAATAAGTTGATCTGTAATAATTTGAAAATGCAGTTTGCTTTAGTAAGATACAAAATTGGACTACCCTTTTTCACGTAGTCACAATGAAATCTTGTTTATCAAAGCTTACTGATATATTTAAATTTTAAAACCTTATTCTGTTCTTATTCTTTTGAGAAAGTTGCTTTGTTTTGATAATTTTCTCAACTTGCAAGTATTACCCGAGACCTAATCTCTTTTTCACACTTCCCAAAAAGTCGTTCACCATGTCATTTGTTTGGTCATTTTGCATCAGAGAAGGATGCAGTATGGCCCTTTGCTGTTATATCAGGAAAGAGCATAACTGAGATTGTGTAGTTGCAAAGCTAAAGGAGGAGAGTGGAACAGGAGGAAGGGCCGGCATCAAGTTCCCTAGCCTTCATATTGGTGATTTTGTTTTGTTCTGCTTTTATTGATCATGTACTATATGTATTCTTTTGAGTTTACAAAATTATTTAGTGATCTTATTTATCCATTCAACTCTGCAAATGGTGATGCTTAAAAAATAGTAACTTTTCTAAGACAACTTACTGAGCTTTACTACACTTCACCCCAAGGTGGCTACACGTCCATCACTTCCAGGCTGTTTGGCAGGACTACTTGTGGGGGTGAAATTGATGGAGACTTATTCATTACAAGCTGCTCAGCAGATCACTGATCCATGTGCTATTGGGCTGTGCCTCTGTTTTCTGGGTGGACACATTTCTAATGAACACCTCATGCGTTCCTATTTTGCTTCTGCATATGGCAACTGTGGTCAATCTCAATACAAGAGACTCATTATTCAAACTCATTCTCCCCGGTGTTCATAAACCAGCAGGGATTGCTTCAGTAAGCTTGTGATACAAATTTCAGTGCAAGATCTAGGATATAGGTGGCCATGTCATTCCCTTCAATACCAGAGAACTTCCATGGGCATCAGTAATGTGCAAAAGTGATAGGTGTTATGAATCTTCTGGGTTGTCCACATCTGCTATAAATCCAACTTGATAGCTCAGATGGTAGACCACAAGACACTTGATCTCTGGGTCATGGGTTCAAACCCCAGGTTGGGCAAAAGATTCCTGCATTGCAGGAGGATGGACTAGATGACCCTTTGGACTCTTCTAACTCTACAATTCTATGAAATAATGGAAGTCTGGCCTTCTGCCTTTCCAGTTCCAGAGGACAGTTGCATGCTGTCATGGTCTAGAGTTCTTAGGCTGCTTGAGGAACAGCCCTTGGTGAGCCATTACTCCATTAATATAAAATATAATGTGAGTATATGACAAGATGGTATAAGTCTAGATACAAAAGCAATGCATTCTTCTTCTTACCTCAGGGTTCAGACTAATCTCAGGATGTTAATTTTAGAACTGGAAGTCTTAGATTTAGGGTATGGCTGCCCACAGTCTTGTTCAAGATAGTAGGTAGATCATAGTCTTACAAGACAATGGAGCTATCTAAGCTAAACGTGTATTCTAGGGTTAAAGGTTTAAGAATAAGATTCTCAGCCCCTCTTGGTTTGTTCTTTTTCTTTTTCTTCATCTTCATGAGGGCATTCAAATATTGGTGACTGCTCTGTTACCAGAAATTTGAGTCTATCTAAAAACCAATAAAACTATGAGCTGCATTATAATATAGACTAATATTGGGCACCTTAATATCACACACAAGTATTGTACCTTGTGAGTTTTTACGCAGATGTTACTATGCATAAATTCCATTATGTTAAAGTAAAGGCAAAAGGACCCCCTGACCATTAGGTCCAGTCGTGACCAACTCTGGGGTTGCGGCGCTCATATCGCGTTATTGGCCGAGGGAGCCGGCGTACAGCTTCCAGCTCATGTGGCCAGCATGAGTAAGCCGCTTCTGGCGAACCAGAGCAGCATACGGGAACGCTGTTTACCTACTTGCACTTTGACGTGCTTTCGAAATGCTAAGTTGGCAGGAGCTGGGACCGAGCAGCGGGAGCTCACCCCGTCGCGGGGATTCGAACTGCTGACCTTCTGATCGGCAAGCCCTAGGCTCTGTGGTTTAACCCACAGTGCCACCTGCATCCCTTCCATTATGTTAATATTTCACTTAATCAGTATTTCCCCAGAAATAGCTATTGGAAGAAAAAATTGACAAAGCTATTAACTAGAAACACATAATTATTTTTGTACTTCTCTCTGTACACTAGATTTCCTTGTAAAGTACTTTTTCCATTCGCTTACTGAGGGCATTCACTTGCTGTGGTACCACTGGGATAAATCTTTTCAGTGTCTGGCTCTTATGTATGTCAGTGAGCTAGTTCAGGCACAGTTCTGTTTGAACTTTTGTATATCAAATAGTCAATGAACTTCACTCAAAGTGCTTGCTAACGAAACCACACTGATTATCTGTGTTCCACCATGCTGTACATCAAACAAGGATCTGAAAGGAAAGGGTGGAACTGTTTCATGCCTTTAAAGACTAGAGAGTAAAGGCTGTGTGACAACCTCCTCTCTAATCTAGGATCTGGATGTGGTTAAAAATCTGATTGCTTACACTTCGGTTTTGATTCAGAAATTTATTAACTGTTCTTCATGTGCATCAAAGTTTACAATGCACCTTAAATGGCTGTGTATCTAAAAGATTAAACTGAATCAAGGACAGAACTATTAAGGTGTGTAAAAATTGTGCATCAAAGTTTAGAATGCACCTTAAATGACTGTTTGCATGAAATATGAAGCTAAATCAAGGGCAAAGCAATTAAGGTGTGCAATAATTGAAAGAGGAAATTAATTGTCTTTAATCTGGCATAAATCCCAAGGACTTCTATTAAGAATTCTGGACCTATTTATAATTAGCTAGGCCTCATAATATGCTGGTTTCCATGTACAGATAGATGTAAGCCTTATCTGCCTAAAGTCTTACTGGGTTGAGTGTTTCTAGACACCAGTACACCGCATAATAAATGACATAACATCACTTTGTCATAATTAATAGACACAAACATTTTGTAGCAAATCAGCCTGCTTGGAGGTGGTGATGGCAGCCATTATTTTTGTATAGATTAATGTGGGACTTTCTGTTTGTAGACAAAGTCTTTTTCCATTAAACTTCATTTGAGTGTGCTGAATGTTGTTGGGCAAGTGTGTTGACAATGGCCTAGTTTATGTTAGATAGGGCAGAACAAGGCAGGCATTATGTGTTGTGGATTCTGTATTCTGACTGTCACATGGGAGGAACAGGTTAAGTCCTTGTGGTTTTCAGAAAAGAATCAACCCAAACATTACAACATGGAAAAGAATGTAGTGTGTATTACAGTGCTCATTCATCAGTCCTTACATGTAGGTGCAGAATGATAGGCAATGGTTTCTGTGTAGCAATTCTACCAGCTAGTTAATAAGCAATATTAACAGAGAGACAGGAAAATGAAAATCCCTTCTTGGAAACTAGCAGTGTGTGATCATGTGATGTTGGATCAGGGAACAGGGATTTTGGAGTATCTCTGCTTTGAGTATTTAGTGAAATCCACTAGATTTTAAGGCTTACTCTCTCCATGTGCCTAGAAAGTAAAAGTCTGCCCTATTTTTTATTATCTAGAGCAGGGTGAGGAGAGCTGCAGGACTAAATTTGTAGCATTAATGCATTTGCATGCACCTTCTCAAGGGGCCACGTGCTGCCTAATTAGAAGAGTCTTGCCTATTGCCCAGGTCAGTGACTACATAGGCTACTCAGAGGAAATCTCCAGCACATATTCTTATATGATCGTCCATTTTTGAGCAGCAGAATAGTAGCCTGCAAAATTAATGTTGTGCAGTTGACATGATAGCACACCAATGTAAGTATCAGAAGTAGCACCTATTTGTGTCTGTGTGAGAAGGTACAATATGATAATCTCTGCAGTGGGTTTCCTTGTACTTCAAGTATACAGAGTCTATTGTTTCACCTTATATTGACCCTCATCTACCGTAGTTTGCAAGTTGCCAGCAGGAGGTGGAAGCATTCATGCAGGACCAGTCCAGGAGGTTTTACCACTTCAGACAAAACAAAACAAAAGTTTCCATCTTTCCATCTGCCATGGCTGCCTCCTCCATGCCCATTTGCCGCAGCTGCCTCTTACCATGCCTGCCTGCCACAGCTGTCTTCTCCACTGCCACCGCCTCTGCTGCCTGCTGCTGCCACCACCTCTTCCTGCACATCCCTCTGTTGCTGACAAGGAGGAGGTGTCAGTGAGCAGGCATGGAGAGACTGTAGTGGTAGCAGATGGGCTTGGTAGTAGGGAGCAGTGGGTGGGTACAGAGGAGGCCGGATATGCTGGCTGAGGAAAGTGCCAGCTCTGTTTTCATGTGTTCAGTAGTCCTGAAGAGTTGTATAGGTGATGGACTGAAGATGCAGTAGTAGTCTAATTCATTTAGTGTTGCATGCTACACTGTTGTATTGCTGGGCTGTGGGAAGTATACACTTCATGCATTGCTTCCGTTATTTTGCTAGAAAGAGAAGCAGACATTCAAACCCTCAAGAATCTAGAATTGATCTGAGACTTCTTTCTCTCAATAATAATTTCAGTGCCAAAGACATATACTGACTTTAAAATCTGAGGGAGAAGCAATTATATTATGTAAGAAAAATGAATCCCCTTAAGTCTCTTATTTGACTGAATACTGCATACAATGCCTCCCAATCCAAAGACTTTCACAGTGTGTTGATTGAATTTAGGGACCATTTCATCTAAAGAGAAACACCCTTCTGTCTGTGCCCTAAAATGAGAATTACCTGTCCTGCAGAATGGTTTGATGTTGATGAAAACAATGGCAGCCTTTGGATGGGTGGAGGAGCATTTTTCACTTCTATGAGCATCGGCATGTGCAGCATCAGCAGAAATTCAGGAAATACAATTTTGAAGTGTTGTGTTGGAATTTTTGTTGATCTGCTATATTGGGTTTGTATTGATGCACACACAAAGAAGGGGAAGAAATACCCTGATCCCAAGATTCTGGCATGATTCCACTGTCAACCTGCTTCTTGTTTGAAATGTTATTTTTAATTCATGAGGTGTTCGTTTTAAAGCCCTGTCTGAAATTACTGTCCACGGAATTTTACAGTGCATGTTTCAAAAAGCTGGGTGTGATGTTTCAGTGCTGTGGATAAGAACTAAGATCCCAGTACCTAATATTTTGGTTAACAAACTCATCCCAGTAAATTCTGCTCAGTTACATCAAACCAATATTATAAAGCATCACTTGTTAAGATTTTTACTTTATTTATGCTTGTATCCAGATCATTGGCTTCCTATTTGCATGTCTTTCTGCCATGACTATGTAGACTTTGCAAGGTGATTAATATGACCAAATATCAGTGCCTAAATTTCAGCAGGAGTCGCAAGATCATCATTACATATTATCAGTGCTTTTTTTCTTTAAAAAAATGTTTAGGGGTACTCTCATTTTCCTACACATATTCTTAGATTCACAAAATGTTTAGGGGTATGTGTACCTTGCGTCCCCCCAGAAAAAAGCACTGCATATTACAGATGTTTCTCTTACAGTTAAGAGAGCAAGCAAATTTATAGACTTTGTTCTTTAAAAAATTGTTTGCATTTGATTTCACATCTATTTTTTAATAGCAAAATAATTGTAGTTTTCTCTGACTTATACCCCTTACTCAGTATCAAATATATTGCCATTGCAAAACCAGAATCCTAACATTTTATATTTTGCTGAACTGGCTAACTAAGACAGCAATCCTAACCTCACTTAACTGAGAGTAGATCTTACTGAATTCAATAGTATATGGTTAAGGCTGTGTGGAACGTTTTCTCCAACCCAGTAAATTATTCTGCTGTGATTCTTACTGTTAAGTATTTCTAAGGTCATAGATTCAGTTTGTGCCAGATGGTGTACTTAAAAACTCTGGGGGGTTTTTGTAGAAGTTCTCCTAGACCCAGATTTGATCCTAGATACCCAGATACCACGGGTGGCGCTGTGGTCTAAACCACAGAGCCTAGGGCTTGCTGATCAGAAGGTCGGCGGTTTGAATCTCCGCGACGGGATGAGCTCCCGTTGCTTGGTCCCTGCTCCTACCAACCTAGCAGTTCAAAAGCACATCAAAGTGCAAGTAGATAAATAGGGACCGCTTCGGCAGGAAGGTAAACGGCATTTCCGTGCGCTGCTCTGGTTCGCCAGAAGCAGCTTAATCATGCTGGCCACATGACCCAGAAGCTGTACACTGGCTCCCTTGGCCAGTAAAGCAAGATGAGCGCCGCAACCCCAGAGTCGTCCGCGACTGGACCTAACGGTCAGGGGTACCTTTACCTTTACCCAGATTACATTCTGTTGCTGGAGAAAGTAGTTCAGGCCATGATGGCATATATCTAAGTTACAAGGGGCTGCCTTTTAAAAGTTTCTGGAAAATTCACATTGTAAAAAATGTAGCACCCAGGTTGATGACTACAGCTGAGTTTTGAGAACATGTCAGCTCACTATTCAAACTGGATTGGTTCCCTAAACTTCTCTTGTAGTGTAAGAAGCAAACATAAGGCTACTCAATGAATTCATGTCCAAACTGAAAATTTGAATTGTGGGCTTCAAATCATTATTTACTACCCCCCATCCCCACCATATCATGCTGGCTTGTGGGGGAGGTGACACTGTTTGCTGCTATGTTATTACGGTATCTGCTAAAGGTACAGGGAATGGCTGTGTTATAGATATTATAGAAAGGCATGATAAGAAAACATTAGCACTTTAAAGGTGAGCACTATCAGCCTTCACAGCCTAAATTCCATTTGAATGGCAAATATGACCATAGATTATTCAGTTAATTGGATAATCAGCCTAGTTTACATAATTCTGCTGAAGGTGAAGCTGTCATAAGATGAACGTTAATTCCTGAAAATAAACCCAAACTGATCATGTCCCAAACCTTTCAGAGGCAGCTAGTGACCCAAAATCTTCTCTCTATCCTTTCCTGTAGCTCAAAGTAGAAACAGACTTTAAATCCTCTTGAGTGACAACAGGAATGCTTAATGTTAATATGGGGCCAAACTTTTAGATTTTCAAAAGATTGATGCTGTCAGATTTATGTATTTCCTACATCATTTTTCATGTGTTAAGCATAAACTAGGCTCAAATGGATCAAAATCAATGATCTATTAATTTTAATAGCAGGTTACATTAATGTTATATGGAAATGCTTTATTGATTATGTTGCTAAAAATGAAAATCTCTATACTAATAGTATATCACACCAGTGCAGATGAACAAGTCAGGAAATCCATGATAAATTAACAGAGAAGTTAGAAAATATAATTTAGAAGTAGCCAAAGCAATTCCTTTTTCACAAACATTGGCTATTTTACTTTTACGAATGGGTTTTTTAAATGCTCTGGTGGTTTTGTCACAATGATAGTCATATACAAACTGAATTAAAATTGCTTCAAGTGTTGGTGCTTCTCATGGCAAATATATTACTTTAAATTCTTGCTTTGTGTGACATGTTCTGGGCATTATTTAGTGCTCACAGTTACATGTGGAAATCAGATGAGTCCTAAAGAACTTGGAAACTTGCAGCTATTTTTTGACATTTCCATTGGTCCTAATAAATATATTGCTCAACTATTTTTTTTAAGGGTTTTGTTTTTCTCACGGACCAACATGACTACTTTTTGTTTTTATGTGCCTTGGAGAATACCAAATCTAGCTCTTCAGGGCAGCATCTACAACTAGAGTAAGACAATTTACTACCAACTGAAAATAGACTTTGGATTTGACATATATCCCTGCTAACCATTTGACACTATGTTTTTTGATACTATCTATTTTGTCTTTGGTGGACTCTATTGTCCAGTACACCTTCAAAACTAATCTCTAGTTTTGATAATGCTGCTATACAGTATTTGTCTTTTAGTCTGCTAATTGGGAACCTATGCGTTTCATTTAAGGTGTTGGACAGATCTAGGTAACACCTGGAGTTTTGTTTTCAAAAAGAGGAAGCAGTTAATGCATTTTTAAAAATCACAGAATCCTAGTATGTAACCTCATATCTACAGTCCTTATCAGAGACTTATTCAGCCTGCAGTCTATTATCTTGGAAATGAGTTTAGAAGCTGACCTTATGACTACAATATCCAGCCTAATTTTGGTTCTTGTTTTTTCCTTCCCCATACCTACATTGTGTATCATATTTCCTAATGAATAGTTCTGCTACTATTATATGACATTTTTATTAGTCTTGTGATAAATATATTGCCCAGTTGTGGATTTTGGATTTTTTACCAAAACCGCTACATTTGCTTTTTATGGGTTATCTCTGTTCAAAAGATAAGCCTACAAATGGAACCTTAGATTAGGTTTTAAAATAGACAGGCATCTAGTAGTTTGTGATGAGTAAGAATCACCTTCAAGCACCAGGCAAGAAAGCTTCCAGCTGATGTTGTGCTACGAATCACTTACTAGGGCACTGGAGATCTGGAGAAGTTTGTGGGTTTATTTCCAGGCATTCTAGATCACTGTTGTATTCTGCTTATGATCATCTGTGGAAAGTTAAATGGATAATCCATTCCTGTGCAGTTTTGCTACATATGTGTACTCTTTCACTACCAAATGTCATATGGATGCAAAATTTTGCAACTAGTTCAGAATTGGTACAATTGCATACTTTTATTTTAAGAAGTTCACCTGTGAGTACATCCCACTTATATAAAAACTGCCCTCTCACGTTTAAGAGAAGTAGCAAAGCTATCCTGATGGATTTTGCTTACACTTTCACTGTCTTTAAAGGTGGTGTCTCCCCTTCGCATTAACACCCCGGCACAGTCAGCTTGATATTTATAGTCTTTATTACATATGTACAAGAAACAGCTACAGTTCAGGATTATGCGTCCAAACCCGTTGAGTCAGATTCGGGGAGTGGCTTCCTTTGATTCCCACACCAACAAAGTAGGCAGGGGAATCGCGTGAGACGTCTTTGATACTTATCTTTTATTTCCCTCCTTGTCTGTGCTGATTTGAAAGCCCCCTCCCTTCCAGAGTCTGAGCTCCCTTCCTGGACCTCTGGGCGGTTGAAGGGCTCTGCAGCATCCCTGAGCCCTTCCTCCTCATGGCTAATCTCCACCCGCTCTTCCGCTTCCTCTGTCTCTGGGCTGTTGAAGGGCTCCACAGCATCCCCGAGCCCCTGCTCCACCTCTTCTGTCACTTGCTCCTCTGAATTCTCCCTGATACTGTCTCACATATAAGCATATGCATATCATAATTGTTTGTAACTTGTCTATTGCTGGATGATTTGCAGGAAAGCAGGAATTTTGGATATGATCAAGTGGATCCTGAAAACGTAGCATGGGTAATTCTGATACAATACTTCCATGTGTGTTCTTTTCATGGAATTATGATTTCTTTTATCCATGGTTTGTTCAGACAAGCAAACAAGCCATGTCTGGTTCCCCAAAACTTGGTTTGTTTTCCAGCTGTTCTTGCCTCATGCCCTTGTAGCTTGGCAAGTATCTATAGTAGGGTGGTCAAACAATACATGGTTAAGCAAGACTGTTGTGTTAGGACATAACACCAAACCATAGTAAAAATAAGTGTGGTTGGTTTCTGACTGTCTCGGGAGTCAATGACAGAGTGCGCCTTCAGGAGCAAAGTCAAACTGTTGGATAGCTACAGTGCCTGCTGGAACAATATGGGAAAGTCATGCTTTGTTGCAGCTGGGGCAGATGAATGCATGTGGTTGTGCTGATGCTGGTGTACCATGGCATTTCTTCTTGCTGCACTGCTCCCAGCAGTCACTCCTCCTCTGGTCACTTCTGTTCATAAATAAGCAGCACAGAACCACAGCTTCATATTGTGATTTGTTACCAGAAAACAAACCGTGGTTAGTCTGCTGGGCTGGGTTCAGACACTGAAAAAAACCACACTGTAGTTGAACAAGCCATGAATTAGTCTAATGTATGAACCAGGCCATTGTCGACTTTAGAAACCTAATTTATGCATAATATTGCATCTAAAGGAGATTTCTGCATTAAAGTATATAAAAGCATGAATAGCTCCCAATAATTTTTTTTGCAGGAGGACAGACATAAGTAATGTTAAGAATTTCTCTAACTTCTGTTTTTCTTGTGTGTTCATCCAACCAGTCATTTTAATGAAACAGTGTAATTTTTCTTTTTAAAATATTTTAAATTAAAACCACAAGAACAGAAGTTGGCCTTTCTGAAAATCAATTACTACATAAATACTTCATTCAGTTGCCTAATGTTAAACTAATATTAAACAAACCTAAACTGTATGTTTGTCTTTTGGTGTGTAAGAAAGCTGGGGGTCTCAAATGCTGTATGTCTATGTTGCGCTGCATAATTCTGTTGACATGTTTGTAACAATGGAAAGAGGAAAGCCTCTGCCCTGCCTGATGGCAAAAAAAGGTGAAATAGGAGAGCTGAAATTAGTACCGATATACTTGCTTGCTGTCCCTAGAGCTTCTGCTGTCTCTTAGAAGAGCAGCTATATCAGATAATGAAAAATAGAGGCTCACCAGCCAGGCAAGCTCCACTGTTGGAAAGGTATCAGAGGTTTGTAAATTTTAGATAATTAATAATCCAGTATTATCCACTGCTGGATAATTAATATCCAGTAGTTAATATTACTAATTAATATCCAGTAGTTAATACTACTAATAAGGTTAAATAGCAGTTCCCTGGCAGTGAAGATAACACTCTCCTTTTGCTAGATTTTGATGATTATTTCCTTGGTTACATCATAGCTCTGCTGCTTTGTAGAGGGGAGGGGCAGGTAAAATACAAATCTGGTAATGTAAAAATAGTATTCATAACCTCAAGAGGGTGAACAGCCACAGGTGATTTGTATTTCTCTTGACGGTTTGCCAAAAGGCTATTACCCTCTGGATGCATATGGGGGTCTTAGAAAATACTGCAATAAATATTTGATACACAGTTAGAGCATAGAGCTGGAAGAAATTTGTTGAGAGAGGGGATTAGCAGATGTCATTCATTTTCATGCTTATAACTTGATACTACACAGTGATTAGTAATTAGAGGGTTAAGGTGGATTAGCTTGAATGAAAATGAAATTCAAACTGCAGAAAGTCTGTATGAGAAAGCAGGAATGAAGATGCAGCCTCATAGTGCAATAGCACAAGTTTTGAACTTGATATGCTATAATGGAGGGCTATATTATCCAGTTAAATAATGTGATATATATCTATTACTGTATTTCATTTATCTACCACTCTTCATAACAATATCACAGCATGGTTTACAAATACAGCATAACCAAATACAGAACCACATCAGTCAATAAGAACAATCTTAAAATGTGCTCCAAACAACAGTGGGATAATATTTTGATTCATTACATTTATATATTACCACCTGGTGGTGTACATGGTATAATGGTCTCCTCCTCCTCATTTCATCTTCACAATAACCCTGTGAGGTAGGCTAGGCTAAGAGATGGTGGCTGACCCAAGGTCACCTAGCGAGCTTCATGGCTGACTGGGGATTCAAACCTTGCTCTCTTTCTCCCAGGTCCTAGTCCAACATTCTAACCCTTATGCCACACCGGCTCTCTTAATATGACTAATCAACCATTCAGTAAATCAAAGGTCCCAAGGACCAGTGTGAAACAACTTTAAAAGTCCCATGTGAATAGGTGCATCTTAAGTAACAAGTGAAACTGAAATAAAAATGATAACTGACACACCTACAGAGGTAGAGAGTTCCATAAAGAGGATGCCACAGCAGAGAAGGCGCTAGCTTGGGATGCTGCTCCTCAGACTTAGCCTATAGGCAGCAACACAAGAAGCCCTTGGCCAATGATCTGAATTGTCAAGCTGGCACATACCAAGAGACGTAGTCGGTCAGGTACTTGAGCCCCAAGCCATTATTGTCAGCATCAATACTTTGAAGTCAGCTCAGGCACACAGTGCAGATTCTGGAGAATAAGACTAATTTAGCATGCCATTGAACTGAGCAGTGGTGATGTTACTACCCTCTGGTCCCATTTACCACAGGCAAGGCCCAAAAGTTGTCCATGAGGGAATGTAACCATTGGGCAGAAAATTATTTCCCACTCCTGTCTTATGGCTTCCCATTTTTCATTTAGGAACATTAAAATTGCCTCCTTGCTGAGTCAACCCGTCCATTATATTTTTGTCCAGAATATGACCAGAATTGAATGCTGCAGTAGAAAAGCACGAGACAATTATAGTGTGAGCCATTTCCTAACATCTAGTGAGTTAGTTTAGGGGCACTTAAAAGACTACGGGTGTATTTCCTATTAACAACCATGTCTTCTTTTGATTTGCCAATTTGTTCTTTATTGGTGTTGGATTTTTTTATTTTATTTTTAATGCAATAAGCCTTTAGAAGTTTGGGCTGACTCAGATGATTTTTGTGTGTGTGAACAGTTCTGCTTTAGGTATTTTTCAGGTACCAAATATTTGTTTATGTTCTGCTCTTGTCTGTTTCATGTGTTTAAATTCCCTAGAGAGGATCCTCTTAAAAGCTTCTTATTTCCCTGAGAATGGAGCATTTTGAAAATGTACCTTCAGTGTGTCCCTTCGGAGTGCCACATCACAGTCTGTTGGCGGGGCTGTCATTAGAAGCTGCTATGTATTTCTGTTGCTAGGAGTAACCTGAATTATTTGCCTTCCTCATGGTTGATGCTAAGTTGTTTTTGAAGTCCTTGTTTTATGGCATAGCTGCCAAGTTTTCCCTTTTCTCGCGAGGAAGCCTATTCAGCATAAGGGAAAATCCCTTTAAAAAAGGGATAACTTGGCAGCTATGTTTTATGGACCTCTCCTTTTGGTTCTTGGCTACACGAGGTGTGCCTGGCTTTGGCAGGAACAGGCCCTCACTTGTTCCCCGCAAGTCCACAGTGTATCACCTGCACATGCATTTCTTGCTTTACTACACTTCCCTGCCAACATGTGCTAAGATTTTATTTTATTTTAAGAGTCACTGTTCTCAGCTCTGCAAATTGTTCATAGAAATCTCTTAGTTCAGTTGTAGTCATGCCTGACCAGCACTGGACCTCTTGCCATGTAAACTGTAGTCATTCCTCTGGCCCTTGATCTGCTCTACTGCTCTTGATTGCCTGGCCTTAATTGAGCAACAGCATCATGTCACCAGCTTAAGGCTATATATTCAGCAAATAGAAGGAATGGAGTGTAATGTGTGTTGGCATCTTAGAAGCTTGAACCTCCCATTAACAAATGTTTTTGTTACTCAAAATGTTATAAATTATCTCATTTATCTGGAGCATAATAACTTATTTTCTGTTAAAACATTCAGAGTGGTATACAAACGATCAAAACAAAACTAAACAAATGTAAAAAGCAACAGTAATACGGTAGCATACCATTCTAATTAAACTAAAAATGCTCCGTAACAAAATATTCAAAAGCTTGTGGGAAAACAGAAAGGCACTTAATCTTGGCTGCAATCCTCAGAAGGTTGTTCTAAATCTTAGTGTGAGCACCTGTAGATCTTCGCTAAATAGATTGTATCTAGAGAATAACTTCCCTAACTTGATATAAAGGAATATAAAGCTGAATATGGAGGGAAAGCATGTCATAAGGTGTTTGTTTGTTTGTTTGTTCATCTGGAAAGTTGGCCCATCTAGGAGAAGGAAATCTCTGATCCTAAACCTCTGCTGCCTTGCGGGATATCTTTGGGAGAAGAAAAGACTAAAGAGTAAACCAGGCTTCCCCAAACTAAGACCTGGGGGCTGGATGCGGCCCTCGAGGCTCTTTTATACGGCCCCCGGCAGGCAGCGACCCCACCCCCTGCTCTTAACAGCGCAGCTGCCCACTTCCGGGTCACCAGAGCATCGGAAATAGCTCGTGTGCATGCGCAAGCGTCATTTCCGGAACACTTCCGGGCCGGAAGAGGCCCATGCACATGCACACGAGCTATTTCTGGTGTTCCAGCAACCCGGAAGTGCACCAGAAATCGCATATGCACACCTGTATGGGCGCATGCTCCTGCGCACTCCGGCCTGCAGCGCTATTGGCGCTGTTGGGACCAGCCCTCGTTGACGTAATTTTGGGGACCCCTGGAGTAAACCCTTCACAAATCTAAGACGGTTGGATGGTGTCTTGTATGCCTCCTTCTGGCAACTCATGTAGCCAAGCTGGTGTCAAATGTGTTGCTCTGCTTTCCTTTGGACCACATCAGTGAGGCCAAAAGGAGAATTGTGTTGTCTGGGCAGCAGCCTCTATAAACACTGCTCAGACTTGCGCCCTGAGAAGGTCACTTTTGTGCTGCTAATGCAGCCGTTTGTCATCACCCCCAGAGGAGCACCCCCAGAGGAGCACTCCATGGGATACCAATAACAACAATATATTTTGAGTGAATACGTATGTTGATAATAATAACTATTCCATGCAATTTCTTTAAAAATATTCTGCACAAGTGTGCAATCAATATGGTATATAGCACAAAACTTGGAAGCCTGCAAATGTGTAGGCAGTGTTTGAGGGGAGCATTTTGACAGCTGTGTGACAAGCAGAAAGGAAACAGTACAGCTTTTCCTGACATGGTGTGAAGAGATAGGGAAACGGCACCTGGCAAATGCCTCTTATGCTGCTTTTAAATGCCTAGTTATATCGCACTCCTGTATTTCCCCTTACTCTCAGTCTGTTATCCACACCCTGTGTTCTTTTCCTACTGTCCTCTGTCACGGCAGAGTGGCACTATCCATTGTTATTTATCAACCCTTTCCACATTAGGCCTTCTCAGGTCTGTAGTATCCTCACTTATCCTTTTGGAGTAATTAAAAATGAATGCAAGTGGAACTTTTAAAAAAGAAAAGTCATTTTGGGGCCTTGAAGTCCTACTAAGCATGTGAGGACTACAGCACAGATCCTTCTAGAAAGGTAAGTGATCTTCATACAAATTGATGAATGTAGTTTTTTCCTGACTAATGAAGAAAACCACAGGGGGAAAAATACTTTGCTCAAAAATTTCAGACATGAAAGTTATTTGTTTTAATTTTTGAGATAGTCAGGCATTTTCTTGAGTCTACTTTCTACCTTCCTCCTTTGGTTTTTAGGTCTTAATTTATTTCTCTTGCATCTTGATAGCTTAAATACTCAAAATACTGACTATTTACCTTATTCTGATCTGCATCATTCCTGCCAGTATAAAGATGAGCTGATTGCTATGGTATGATTCACCCTTTATTTGTGAGAGCCTGAAGTATACTCGCAGTGTGCCTATTGGTCTGTCATTGTTTTTTCACGTAATTATTTTGGGTTGTGTCTAGTGCTAGCCCTACTCAGAGTATACTCATTAAAACTAATGAATATGACTACCATAGGTTCATTAATTTCAGTGAGTCAGCTCTCAAGTAGGACTAGTTTTGACTACAACTTTTTGTCTTTCATCTAAATGCATTCAAAGGATTAACCCAGATTTTCTGATGTTGATGCATAATATCTGAGTAGCAGTATTAAAGAGTCTCCAAATTGTCATGCATATTGCAGTTTTTCATACCATATGTCCATACACAGTTTCTATACTATAGTATGATAGGGATTTGGGAACTGCAAAAAGGTGGGATTGTTTATTAATCAAGCATCCTATAGGACAGAATATATAACTAACCTTCAAAGTCTGGAATGAACCTGGACCTTGTATAATATTACCAGCTGTGAATATTCAGAAATTTGCTTTTATTCCTAATCAGATAAATGTCCAAAGAGCTCATTTCGGATTGCATTATTTATTTTGGAGAATCTGAAACTGATTTTTGAAATCCGAATAAATTTTTGCATACTACTAAAATTACTATTACTAGATACTAACACCCATGAGGAATAATGAGGAGCTTGGGGGCGGGGAGTGAAAAATTCCCCTCCCACTTCATAATGCTTAATTTTTCATGTTCAGAAACCCTTGAGTTAGCCACAAACCTCCCCTTCTTTTTGAACTTCTTGTTTAAAATGAAGTCTGTAGATGTGTACCTCACCCTATTTCTTTCCCCATCCAGTTCCCCCAATTCTAATTATCGGTAATCCTCCAATGCATTCACACACCAGTTTGTGCTACAAAAGGGGCTATGAAACCTAACAATTTAAAGCAGCATTGTGGAACATATTGGGTGTGCCTGCAGAACAAGTCCACTGGCCTTTCCTCAGGCCTGTGAAAGATCACACTCCATGGGCAATTGGCAGCGTTTCTGCAGTGCATGTTGATAAATTTTTAAACCCCTGAAGATGTATCCAAAGTGTAAGGAAGGGTTATGGGCTGTCTTTCCACGTTTTCTTAGAGATGTGGAGTAATATTTCTCCTCTCTGTCTTTTTGGGTTAAGCAGAGAACTCTTTTCCTCTTAGCACAAAAAGAAACTGAGAAAGTATGAAAAATGTCCATAAATATGTTCGCAGTTTTCTTTAACATTTTTGAAAGAGGATTATGATAAATGTGCTTACATAAATGGGATTTTTGTGGAGGAGGGAATTTTTTGTTCACAGGTACCCATTTGTAATGACCTGCAAGGCTTTTGTACCTGGGTCAAAACAGTCTAACAGGCATCTGTCACATCATGGTGCATGCTCTTGACTAATGTTCTCTATTAATGAAAATGAAACACAATTGGCAGATCATTCAGGTATGGGTAAGAACTGTCACTCAGATTGAAAATAATTGCATCCACAGTAGAGATTGTGATAATCGTTTCCAGAAGTCTTTGTTTAAAAACAGAAATGTGTTTCTCTCCTTACTGCCAAAGAACACCACCACCAAGAGCAAGAGTTCTCTGGCTTTCAGAATCCAGACTCAGATATACGGGTGCAATAGCAAATTAATTTAAAGAGAATATGATTCCATCCCAATCTCTTTATTTCCAATTGAACCGTACAACTGTTTATGTGGCAGAAATATGGTAAACCCGGCTTCCGGTCCGTCGCGCCGAGGAAGGAGGACGCAGGGACTTCGCGCTCCGAAGTCCCTGGCTTCTCGGGGGGGGGGGGGAAGCCCGCAGGGCGAGCGGACTCCCCACAAAAGCACCGGGAAGAGCGTCCCGGTGACTCACGACCCAGCAGCTGCTCCGTTCCGCGAATCCTCCGCTGCCCGAGAGCTCAGTAGAGCGATCGAGAGCCAGTGGAGTGGAGTCGCGGGAGCCATTTTGGGATCCATTTTACCTCCAAGAGGCGAAGCTCCGAGTCTTCACCCGGCAAGCGGCGGATTCTTCAAAAAAAAAAAAATAAGAGACTTATACAAAGTAAGTGAAATTTACATTTGGACTTTTAAAAAATTAATCTCGAAAATAGGAGAGATTTTTTTAAAAAACGGAAGTCAATCTCTTCCTATTGGCTAATTGGGAGGCGCATTAAATATCCTCAAGCCGAAAAAGGAAAAAAGTTTTTGGATTGTGAACCCGAGAGAAAGAAAGACTTTTTCAACCCTTCTCAGCTCCCGAGTCCGGCACCCCTTGAGGTTCAGCATTAATAAGGGGAAAGTATTTTGACAGCTGTCAAAAGCTGTCAAAAGCTGTCAAGTTGCTAAAAGACTAAGGAAATTTATTGCGTTGCTGTGGAAGTAAAAAATTTGGAATTGGGACTGGACTTTTGATGGAGTTAAAGACAAAAGAGAAGATCAGCCAAGATGGAGCCGACCGTGTAAAAGCAAGGAATTTTCCAGCACCCTTTGCCCTCTATCTTCTGCCTGTCTGCGGTTAAGAGAACTATGAAAACAAAGTATTCTCAAGCCTTCCAGGTGGCTGTGCTGAATTATCTACAAATATGGGAGGACATTTACAAGGAACGACAACATCCTAATGGATCATTATTAGAAAATGAGGTTCAAGATCAGGATTTGGACAATTTTGACTCTGATAATTTTGACTCTGAGACAGAGTATGAGGAGCAAGAATTTGATGACAAAGAAGAAGGTGATCTGGACCATAAAAAATACTTTGCGGATGAGGTAAAACAAGGATTTGAAAAAGAAGAACAGAGTGACAAGGAGAAGCAAACTGAAATGAAGATTAATGGATAGAAGGAACCTGGAGGGACTGAAGTGGGGAGTTATGTCATTGTGGGAGAGGAAAGGCACGGGGAGGGGGGAATAGGGGTCTGGAGTTGCAAGGGGGAAAGAACTGGTGTGGGGTGAGAATTCTAGCTTAAAGGCTTTTTGGTTTTTGAATGACGGTTTCTGACATCTTGGCTTGCTTAAGGAATGCTGATCCAATTGGGGGAAAAGATATCGGGAGGGGGGAAGGAGAGTGTTGTAAAAATTGACCTTTCTGGAGGGAGTTTGAAGATGGGCTGAGGAAAGAATTTTTGGATTAATATGAAAAAGTTTGAGTTTAGATAGGTGTTTGAGTAGAGAGCTGCCTGTCTCTCTCTCTTTACTCGGTGGCACCCAGTGCTTTGGCACATGGATGGAGAACTGAATCCAGTTGGTGGGCCAGACCTTTACCTCCCCTTCCATTCCTGCTTAGTATGTCCTCATTACATGTTGAGTTCCTTATGTTCCAGCTCAACTCTTTTTCTTTTTAAGCTTTCCAACAGGTGGTATGAGAGATGTCAGTGAACTCACAAAGCTAATCACTGCCAAAAATTAGGAAAGACTACTTGAGGCAGTTTCACTTCATCTCCAACATCTTGTTTAAAATGTTCTCATGAAACATCCCTTAGTCATGAACAGCAGTATTGTAGGAAGAGCTTAATTTGGGGCGGGGGCGGGGGGGGGAGGCCCATTAAGTAATGCTTATTTTGCATCACTTTGTCCTGCTTAGCTGTCGCTGCCCTGAGTAAGTCCTGATAACATGTATTTTCTCTACTGCAGCTTGACAGTGGCTACATTGGACCACGTTAATTCACTGGGTCTTTGCTTTGCATATTCTCACACACAAACTGGAAAAGACTGCAAAAGGCTTAGAGATTAAATTTGATCACTTGGAGGGTTTGGCCTCCCTGGATTAACCACCTATTTTATATTGCAGGCAGCAAAGGTGCAGCTGTAATTCAGGCACACTTGGCTAGTTCCAAGACTGTTTTTGTTTGCTACTCTTTGTGTATGCCTTTGCAAGCTAAGCTGTGTCTCGTGATACTCTTGTATATCCCTGCTTTTGTTTAATTTTGTACTGTAGAGGAGTGTGTGTTGTGGTTGTATTGGTGCTGCTGTTTCTTGTTTTTGAATGCTAGCTCTGGTGTCTTTCCAGTTAAGCTCTGTGTACCTTTTGTCTTTGAAAATCAATGGAGAGCAAATAAAAAAGAACTAGTTTTCAGTGGTACCTTTTGCACAAAAACCCTTTTATGTTTGCTAGGGAAGAGGAGGATTCTCGGGATGCCAGACTTGGCATACAATAAATGGCTTGGGCTCTTATTAAGGTTCAGTTGCTTTTTTTTTCCTTTTGAAAATTATAGATGCCCACATTAGCCCCTTAACCCTGAAAAGCCAGAAACCAAGATTCATTTCGATATCTCATGCTATAGAATCCTAATATGGACAAAGTAGTGTCTGCAAAGTGGATTTTTCACAAGATACCAGACAAGAATGCCTGATAAAATGTGAATATTTTATTTGCACAATCTAGCATTGCCCTATAAATAGGTTGACCATTTAGAGATAAGCAGAATAATAATAATAATAATAATAATAATAATAATAATAATAATAATAATAATAATAAATTTATTTGTACCCCACCCATCTGGCTGGGTTTCCCCAGCCACTCTGGGCGGCTTCCAACAAAACAGTAAAATACAAAAATCTATTAAACATTTAAAGCTTCCCTAAACAGGGCTACCTTCAGATGTCTCCTAAAAATCTGATAGTTGCTGGTGGGAGGGCGTTCCACAGGGCAAGTGCCATTACCGAGAAGGCCCTCTGCCTGGTTCCCTGTAACTTGGCTTCTTGCAGCGAGGGAACCACCAGAAGGCTCTCGGAACTGGACCCCAGTGTCCGGGCAAAATGATGGGGGTAGAGACACTCCTTCAGGTATACTGGACCTGAAGAATAGAGGAGAAGGCTGGAGGGACTAAAATGTTATGTAAATTATGAATATGCAGATTGGACATAGGAAGTTAACATGAAGGACAGACTATAAAACACTTAGACTTCGTTCATACAACACTTTAAACTGTACTTCAACTAAGTGTTGCTTTAAATGTGCTGGTGCTTGCCACTAAAATCACAGACCATTTGCTCTTCTTCTACCCACCATGTGGGAAGGGAGAGTAGAATGCTTGACTGTGTAGTCTATAAAAGCACATGTTTGTCTTAATCCAGTAGGAAGGAATGATTTCCGTAGCTCAAATATCCAGATAAGAATGCCTGCTGATGCGGGACTGGCTGGTAAGAAGAGATCCAACACTCTAGTTTTGCTTAAGTATCTGCAAACAAAAGGATGACATGAGAATAAATGAGGTTCTAGTATTTTAAGAAGCTTTTAAATGGTGTTCTGACTTTTCTCTGTCTTGCTTGCAACTCATGTTTAGCAGAGAACAGTACATATTGCCTAAGATGTGAGGAAATGTGCTGAGCTTAGGAGATATTTGCTGAACTGCTGTTCTGGAGCATTTAGGGGCTTTCTGTACAGGCCTCACAATGGCCTAAGCTACACTTACCTGTAAGGGTAGTACAGCTACTGCAGATATAATTACCTTTTTCTCTCACTGCTGAATTTTCTTTTTTCAAACTGTTCATCATAGTGATACTTTCATCTTATAATAGAGCAGTAAGCCACGGCAGGGTGTACATTGCTCATTTTCTGCACGCCTCAGGTATCTTCAATTGCCGGGGAGAGTTTCTGGCAGCTTCTTAATGTGCACCCTGGCATGGATTGGTGCAATTGCTTTGGCTTGTTAATTTTACATTCATTTGTTCATCATAGTCATTTAATAATCATATGTGCCTTTGGAAGATCAGGACAACATGGAGGAAATACAGTGAAAACTGAAATGAAAAATACTTGTCAGAGATTTGAGCTGCCTCTTCACTATTTTTACTCTTTGTATTGCTTGAGAGTCATATATACAGTCATATATTGTTTGAGTGGGTGAGCTGCTGTGGAATCAAGGCCTCACCCCAATCTACATGGATGTACAATTGCATGATCAAGCTTAGGAAAATAGGTTTGCCATAGGAGTCACCTGTGCACAGCACTGATTGGCTGGTGCTTGCAACATTGCAAATCAGTTTCCTGTTTTGTAATTTTGTCCCATTGCTACCTGGTAACATGATTCTCTTTGTATTGTGTTTCAGAGAACCAGATCCCATCTGGCTTTCCAACCATAGACATGGGTCCACAGCTCAAGGTAGTAGAGAAGGCCCGCACTGCTACAATGCTCTGTGCTGCCAGCGGTAACCCTGACCCTGAAATATCCTGGTTCAAAGACTTTCTTCCTGTGGACACAGCCACTAGCAATGGCAGAATCAAACAGCTCCGTTCAGGTAAAACAATAAAGTCTTCTCATTTTCCTGACCCCACTCCGCCCCAAATCTTTCTCTACAGGAAGCAACTGTGGTATTTTGTACCTAGATTGTGGGGTTCACTTTTTCACCCAACTTCTGCTACATTTAAAACCTTGTATGATATGAAGAAAGGTTTGGGATTTGGGTGGGAGAGTAGATTTCAATAGTTGGGATATTTGTCCTTGTTAATGGAAGAAGCAGAGCCTTTTGAACATGCTTTCTTGTGTCCCATGAGCAAAGGAGATTTCTTATCCATGACCCGGTAGCATATTGGATCAGAGCCATGTAATATATCACTCCAATTCCAATATGGGTTTCTGCTTTCAGGATAGTAAAACACATCACTAGTTGTGCACTTAGAACAACAGTCTGGCAAAAAAACATTTTGATTCATGAATAGTTACTCAGTTGGGCCAAAGACTCAAGCTCTTAGCCAGTTTCCAAAATGTGGAAAATCCGGATTTCTAAAATGCACAGGACATTCTTGAACAGAAATCTTCCCTGCTGCAGAAATTTTCCCCATTAAATTAGAAAAATATAAGAATGAAGGCTGGGGAATGATGGGAGGTAGCGTACTCACCCTGCTGCCTCCCTCATGGATTTATGTTAACCTAATGGCAACTCTGAAGAGGGCTACTTAAAACATTTCAGTGGCTTCATAGGTTCTACAATTCTCCCTCCTTTGGTAACAGGGCTGTAACCATATAGCCATGGTATCAGAGCACAGTGTAGATAGGAAGTGAGGATAGTCCTTTTGAGGGAGTGAGAAAGATTGTGATTGGGATATCTGCCCCATTCTAATGCGCATACATGCCCATTAGCTGGCCTCTGATAACTACTTGCATGCAAAACTACTACCCCCTGCAAGCAATGTACCTCATGTGTGGTAGTGGTCATGGCTCTTAAATTGATATATATCAGATTCTGCAGAAATGAGTTTATAATTAGCTCCTTGCTGACACCTGTGAGACCTCAGTCTTGCAGTAGGCTCCCCCACATATAGAGCAGTGAGGACTAATTACACTGATAAATTTACAGTTTATATAATTTCACAGTGACCTTTAGCGTAATCTCAATATGTTTGTGCTGAAAGAAAATATCACCCTCGTTAATTTAACTTGAAAGGCACTAAGCAGGCAGCATTAGGGAAGTGCATCCATGGATACTTGCTCTTCAAACTTACTAAATCAGCATCCTCATCTAGGAGGATTGCAGATGAGCTGGGCAACCCTTAGGCACATGCTGGGCTCTCAACAACATTCACATCATGTGCACTCGCCTGCTGCTGAGCAAGCTTCAGGGAGGAAAAACCTGAGTTTAAAAACAAAAGGTGTTCAGCACTACCGTCACGTCCAAAGTTTGTTTTGTTTTTCTTCATTGCAAGCAGTGTCTCAACTGAATTTCACCAGGGATTCGGAGTCCCCAGTTGTAGAAGACACTTGAATTTCCGGGAGGAGGGTAGAAATCAATGAGTAGCATATCTGCAGGCCTGAGAGAAAATTGAGAGAAAATTGATTAAGCTGTATGGAAGTAAATGAGGTTTATAGACTTGCATATAGTGTGCTCGAAAAAGAGGTTTAAGGTCTTTATTGGTAGGAACATTGGAAGAGCTCACAAAGCAACATTAGTATATGCTGCTGATCCAAATTGCCTCTACTCAATGAAGCTTCCTTTCCAACAAGTGTGTAGAGGACTATTGTAACAGAGTATTTCATTTTCATAATCAAAAGAGGGAATTTTATAAGTCTGCAGTTCATAGGGTTCTGAAACTGCATAGAACAGATAATGACCCAATTCACATGTAGCACTAAGCCAAAGAAAAGCTTAGCATGGAGGAGACATACCACAAATGTTATGTGCAGATGTAACACTAAGCTAAATCGTGGCTAATGCCTGGGCCATTTAGCAGCACCAGGGGAGGAATGCTGCATTGCAATCTTCATTCTGCGAACCTGCAATGTTTGCTTTCTCATGTCAAGTTATGGTTTGGCTTTGCACTGCATGTGAACTGGGCCATTAATTCTATTGGTCAGCTGCTGAAGACTTGGGCCCTTCCAAACACTGTTTATTTCTATGTAGTATTTTCTCAGTATTCAGACTACAGTATATCTATGAACAAATGCAGTTGTTTTCCTACCAGAATCTATAAGATGTACTGTGCCATGTCGAATGAGATTGTGTGAGTGTCATGACCACCTGTTGGATAGACCCTGTGACACCACTGGTCTGAGAAGCTGAGACAAATAGTGTTGAAAATAGATGGATTTCTAGGCACTATTGACGAATTAAAAACTGACAAGGCCCTGGGTCCGGGTGGCATCCACCTGAGAGTTCTTAAATAATTCAAAATATCTAACTTCTCCCTAAGATTAGACTGCATATCTGATAAATTGAAAGCTGCCAATGTAATACCAATTTTTAAACAGCGCTTGGGGCGGGAGGAGGAATCCAGGAAGTTACAGGCCCATTAGTCTGTTCTGGGAAAGCATACTTAAAAATAGAATTAGCAAGCATATTGAAGAGCAAGTACTGCTGAAGAAGAACCACCATAACTTTTCCAAGAGTAAATCCTGTCTCGGTGTCTCAATAACATTTTAGCACGTAAATAGAGGTGATCCAGTAGACATTGTGTATTCCAGCTTTCAAAAAGCATTTGACAGAGTACCACACCAAAGACTCCCTAAGCTCAGCAATCATGGAATAAGAGCAGAGGTCTCTTATGGATCAGGAACTGTTTCAGAAACCGGGAACAGAAAGTTAGAATGGAGATCTCTTCCAATGGAGGAATGTTAGAAGTAAAATTTCTCAAGGATTGATGTTGGGGCCTTCTCCTTTTCACTTGCACAGAGTTAAGGGTGAGTTGTGAGGTGGCAAAGTTTGTTGATGGTACCAAATCGTTCAGTGTGTTTAAAACAAAAACGGGATTGTAAGGTGGTCCAAAAGGATCTCTCCAAATTGGGTGAATGTGCATAAAATGGCAAATAGAATTCAATGTAAGGAAGTGTTAAGTGATGCACACTGAGGCAAAAAAAATCCTGAATTGGTGGTAAATGACTAGAAATGAGATTTTGGGGTCACAGCGGATAACTTGATGAAGATGTTGACCCAGTGAGCAGCATCTGTGATAAGTGCAGATTCCATGCTAGGGATCGTTAGGAAAGGAATTGAAAATAAAACTGCTGATATCATAATGCTGATATACAAATCTATAGTGCAACTGCATTTGGAATACTGTGTACACTTGTGGTTGCCTCACCTCAAAAAGGATATTGTGGAGTTCAAAAAAGGTTCAGAAAAGGAAAGCCAAAATGATCAGAGGTTTCAGCAACTATCCCATGAGAGAAGTTTACAATACAGTGGTACCTTGGTTTGCGAACGCTATCCGTTCTGCGGAGGGGTTCGCTCACCGAAGGCACACTTCTGCGCATGCACGAAGTGTCGATAGAGCGCTTCTGCGCACGCACGCGCTGTGCAGATCGCTTCTGCGCGTGTGAGAGCAGCGCAGATTGTGTCTGCGCATCCGACGTCACGGAACCAGGATGTAAACACTTCTGGGTCCGCAGCGTTCGTAAACGGAGGTTTTCGTAAATGGAGGTAGTTGTAAACCGAGGTTCTACTGTACAAGTTGAGTGACAGGGACATGGTAGAGGTGTGTAAGATAGTGTAGCGAAATTGGATAGGGAGACATTATTCTCTCACTTTCATAATAATTTGGGCCCATCCAATGAAGCTAAATGTTGGAGGATTCAGAACAGACATATAAAAGAAAGTACTTCTTCGCACAGGTAAATAATCAGCTGGGGGGGGGGGAATAGTTAACTATGGAATCTACACCACCAAAATGTAGTTGTAGTTATCAATGTGGGTGGCTTTAAAAAGAGGATTAGGAATAAATTTATCAGTGGCTACTAGTGCCTTGATGTCTATGTACTATCTCTGCTGACAGAGGCAGTATGGAGGTTACTGGGAATCACCAGTGGAAAGGGTGCTGTTGCTCTCAGGTCTTGCTTCTGAACTTCCCATAGGCATCTGGTTGGCCACTGTAGACAGTTTCTGAGCCAGTAAAAGTAAAGGGACCACTGACCATTAGGTCCAGTCGTGACCAACTCTGGGGTTGCGGCGCTCATCTTGCGTTATTGGCCGAGGGAGCCGGTATACAGCTTCCAGGTCATGTGGCCAGCATGACAAATCTGCTTCTGGCGAACTAGAGCAGCACATGGAAACACTGTTTACCCCCTATTTATCTACTTGCATTTTTATGTGCTTTCGAACTGCTAGGTTGGCAGGAGCTGGGACTGAGCAACAGGAGCTCACCCAGTCACCGGGGATTCGAACCGCCAACCTTCTGATCGGCAAGCCCTAGGCTCTGTGGTATAACCCACAGCACCACCCACGTTCTGAGCCAGTAGGGTTCTTCTAATGTATGCCACTTTCCCCTATGAGCATGCTTTAAAGCCACTCACAACAAAACAGCAAAAACATATGAATACATCACTACGCTAAATAGTCCAAAACCAATTCATTACAAAAATATAACAAAATTTGAATAAACAATTCATTTCAATAAAACAAATTTTATAATGTTTATATAAAATAGACAATATACGTCATTAAATCTTATCGGTTGATATTATTTATATTAAATAGGTAAGCCAAAGCCAGATATGAGAAAGCTTTGCAGTACAATCCTGTATTAACAAATAATATAACCAGTGCCATGTGCAATAAATGGCAAGCATATTTTTTTAGAACCTGCAGCAGATAATCTCTCAGGTGCCCCACCCTCATATTCTGATTAACTTTCTTACTTATTAAAAAAAGGAAACAAGTATTTAAAGGTTATAGTCATATTTCCTACATTTACTGTGGAAGAAAACTAATGCCAAGTCTGGACAGTGGCTTGCAGCTCCTCCTCGCTATTGATTGTACCAAGGCTGGACAGGACAATTTGTGGGCTTTTCCTCCACGTGCAATTAAAAGTTGTATCCCAAAATGAAGTAAATAGTAATAAATGTTTGATCATAAAAACTAAACTGTGCCTTTACATGAGACAATCTTAGAGAGGCAGTTGACTTGCCTGTGTAAGATTCAGGTTGTGCACATTCAATCTGAGTTTGTTTAAAGATGAACAAGATTAAAAAGCAGTCAAAATGTGTTAGGTTTTTACCTCAAGTGTTTAGGGTATTGCTTTCAAAATGTAACAGCCATAGAATGATTATGTTAGAGGCCTGGTTTCCCTCTTCATCACGTGCTCCCCAAGCAAAGAAAGACAGATCTGCAACATAGAGGTTTGGCAACACAGTTCCTCTAATGCTCCTGGCTGATGAGTGATGTAAAGATTTGCTGTTAATTGTTTTTCTTTCTACCACACCCCTCCTGCACTTGCTGCTCAAGGTACTATTAAATACAGTAAAATAATGTTGTAAAATAAAGTAAGGGCATATTAAACATTGACTTATGTAGATTGGAGGGAGGTGTGGCAGTGAAGATGTAGACTAAGGAGAAGGCATTTGCACTTTGCTGAAAAAATTGTGTAAAAATGAGGGGAAGAACACAAGCCAAAGCTGAAATGGGAGGCGAGATTGTATCATTGGCAAGGTTATGATTAAAAGATACTCCTACAGTACCAGATCAAGAAAGTTGCCAACAAAGGTGCTCTTTCTGCTTGGGCCAGGCATTAATAGAAAATGTGGCTGGTCATAAATTAAAAGTAGTAATGAAATGGATGTAGTGTGGGCATAGTCATTCATTCATTAAATGTATTTATGTGACTGCCATTCTGCCAAGGCACCCAAAATGGTTTATAATTTTGAAATACTAAAGCAACCAAATACTACAAAATTTTGAACAACAGAATTCTCTCAGTAAAGCCAACCCTGGGAATGTTACTAGGAGGCATTGTAGGATGGAAGGCATTTTATACACATTGGTGGGATCTGCATTACTTACACCCAGAGCATCCAGTATAAGGAATAGCAGAAGTGTGGAAAGGATTAGGGTGGCTTGGGCTGCAGTCCTAACTAACTTTCCTGGAAGAAAGCCCCATTGACTCTAGCCAGACTTACTTTTGAGTAGACATCGTTAGGATTGAGCTTCTATTCAGAGTAGCACTCGCATACCAACATTCTTTTCAAATATTATTGGCCTAGTTACCTCATTGGGAAAGTCAGATCCTCAGGTCTGCTATATCTGTAGTTTTGCATTCAAGGCTGTGCAAAGTGCCATATACCTCAAATTGGTTTGGATTCTGTTTAAATGGTCAATCAGTCCTGAATGTTTCTAATGTAGATGATAAATGATATGGACAAACCTTTTGGCCACATTCAAAACTCCTTTGTGCTAGAAAGTAAGCAAATGAGGATGTCATTCCTTAACTATACTTTTCTATTTTCATCCAAACCAGGAAATTTTGGTTAACACCTTCAGAACAAACCAAGATATTAAACAGTTATTCAAAGTTTAATTAACTGGTAACCATGGCTTCCTAGTTCAGATGAAATGGGAAACTCTAGTTAATGGAAGGCATCCTGGTTTGTCTTGCTTGAAGTGAGAAATGAAAGGACTGTATGCACAGCCAAATTCCTGCTCTTGTCTCTGCTTACTAAGAGTGCTTCCAGACAGAGGTTTATTGTGGAATTGCTGCTGCTGAACCATGCAATTTTTTCTTGCAGTGTCCGCATGAAGTTGTTGTCACCAAAATGCCAAGCAATTATTATTATTTTACATTTAATTTTCATACCCCTTACTGCAAAAAATAGATAAGTAAAAATAACTTGTTATAAGCCTAAAGTCACTGCAGGTGTGGAAGCTAGTTAGTGCATTAGCACTTTTTTGTGTGGTGATGGTGGCAGTTTGTCACATGTGGTGACATTTCAGTGGGTGGTCCCTAATGCAACAGTCTGTACACAGGTACAGAAATACCTGCAGACATGCACAGAGCAGAAGGCAATGGAGGGTGGTGGTGGAGTGTTGGACAGGAGGGACAACAAAACCATCTTCATATACACTCTGTTGAGGTCCTCTAATGTAGCCAGCAACTGGCAGAATAGCAATGATATCCATGACTGGGAGAGGGATGGGGAATAGAAATACATGGAAGCTAACATGCCAAATGTGCACAGTGAAATATCTGATCTAAGCATTATGTTTGCAATATAAGCCCCCTTCCTGGAAGCACCCTTAGGCAGCACAATAATAAGTGTCATTAATTATTTAGCTTGGGTGGATGTCTTATATAAGAACACTGGAAGCTGCTTGCAAAGTCAGTCCATTGGTCCATCTAGCTGAATACAGTCTATAATGACTAGCAGTTGGTCTCCAGGTTTCAAGCAGGAGTCTTTCTCAGCCCTACCTGGAGATGCCAGGAATTGGATAAACTGGCAGCTTCTGCATTCTTGTTCATGCTGAAAACGTACTCCATTAGAATTAAAACTTAGGATGTTGTCCAATTTTTTTTGTAGCATATGACTTACAGTACATCTTCATTTGGTCATCCTGACCACTATCATGGGAGTTTTGAATAATTTTTATTTTATGTCTTTTATTGCCATATTCTCTAACATATATTAGTGCATACTAAACCTCCCAAGAGATCTTGTTTCATTGCTTCAGAGTCACTATATAGTTCTGGCAAGGGCTATCTTACACTGAGATCTGGACACTGAGTTTTAATAACATGCCAGCTAAACTTTAGAGAATCCATTTTGAGTGTGTGTTGGAATTCCTTAGCTTTGCATCCATACAGAATTTTCAGTGGTTATGTGGATACAGAACAGCTCCAGATCTGTTTGGCAGCAACATAAAACAGATGCTGCTTCAGTTAGCCAGGAATCATTTCTAGACTCTGTTGTAAGAGATGCTTCTTGTCTCTTAGAGTGGGGGAAGGGGATGGAGACTCTTTAATTACAGTGATAATTTGGAGATGGTGCAGGGGCAAGCAAACACTCAGCAAATATTTCTTTGGGGCATGAACCAATAACCCTCTTCTTTCCGTCACTACAGCTTGTGAGCCATGCAAGCTTCTGTGATGAGAATGGTTCTGTCAAGGGGGATGGAATGGTAGTTAGAAAAGCAGATAAATAGGCAGCAGATTTATTATGGTAGAGATTACCCACAACTTCAGCAAACGGCATTAGCCTTCCTGATGCTTCACTCATCTGTGGACAAAAGCATCAGCAAGTATAAACCAGCCATAAAGCGAAAATGGAGTAATGTCATCTCGGCTGTGGAAAATGCTAAACGAAGCAGCTGGAACTGCTTCCTCTGATTAAAAGCTAGGGCTACTGCCTGAAGGAACAGGCACTAGGAGAGTGGGAGGGAAAGAGATAACAAGTGTAAATATTTTAATTACTCTTTAAGAGGCAAGTTAAACATGCTTAAAATCTGCCTTCTTTGTATTTACAGAAATCTTTTGAGTGTCTTTCTTTGTTTCCCATTGGGTGATCAGTGCTGTGGATAATGGAATGTGGGGAGCGGTTAATCTCAGATACACAGCACTCATATGCTTACTGGTATTTATTGATCAATACACGGAACATGATTTGACGCTCTGTGTCCTGTTTAACCCTCTCTTTCTATCTGTTTGAACTCCCCAGTTTTCTTTGGTAAGTGCTTGGTGTTCAGATGTGCAAAATCTGCATCAAACCAACACATACCATGAACTGCCTACAAATTAGATCTGCATGCATCTCCCTCACCTTACTAACAGTCTTCATTTGCACAAAATAAGACCAAGGGGACAAAACTGGGGATCAGAGGAGTTTGCTGTCAGTTTACATACACGGGTTTCCCTCTGCACATCTGGACCATGCTAACAATAAAGCCCATGACTGAGCAAACTGCACTTTTGCTTGAAGTTTTGGAGCACTTAGCTTTGTAACCAAGCCCTCCTTATAAGATGCACTCATAGCATGTGAACTTATTTTCTGCTCCCTTATAAGGAGGGTTGGAATCCCTTTTCTCTGCCTACTGTATAAATTATGCAGAGCAAGTCTGGTGCTCCATTGGTCCAAATAAAAACTAGAAGAAAGTGCTTTAGATTTTTATTTGAAAAATATGTTGTATAAAATACCAATTTCTGGCCAGGGGGAACCTGATGTAGGTTTTATTGAAGTTACCCCTGCATTCATCACTCAGTTTTAAAGTTTCAATTACATAATCAGATTTTGTCCCCAATGGTCCATGCAATCTTAAACCAAGAATGTGTGTCTCACCAACACCAGATGCTTAATTTTTCTCCCCCCACACACACTCTCACAACACTCACTCTGGTACTCCCACAGTCCCATCTTCTGGCAGAATAAAAGGGTGCAGCACCCATATCCCAGTGGCTTCTCCATCTCAGTTGTGACAGTGAATGCTAGTGGTTTTGCTTAGGAGTCAGAGCCCTCCTTTGTGTAGGACCCGCAATATATTAATTGGGAAAACTGGGGCCAGACTCTGTGTTCTTGGTAGCAGAGAGCTTTACTAACCACCTGAGGGCATCGCTCTGACTTGTTACTGCACATCCTTTATTTTTATTTATTTATTTATTTTTGTTTGTTCCTGTTGCGCTAATACAGATTCTAGCTTTGAAAAACTTCTACTTTTTTAGTTATAATTTTCTTCCTTTCTTCTTTGTACTAACGCTTCTCTCTAATCTTATTTGCATTCAAATTACCTCACCAGGTGGTACACCAATCAGAGGTAAGAATGCTGAACTGTGCCTCTAATTGTCATGTCACTCCATATCCTTTCTACCATGCCCATCTCCAACAGTATATCATCTCCAGCTATTCTTTCACTCCAAACTCTTGTCAGCTCACTTGCGCATCTGCCGTTCCTTCCTGTGTGTGCTTGTTTTTGTTTATTTTTAGTGTGGCGCCTTGTAGAATCATCCATCGCAGGTGTGCACAGGTCAAAGGGGGTTATTCAACGGGAGGTTTTCAGAGGGAGAACGCTATCCCCATTCATGCCACAGAGGGCTCTGAGGTCTTGAATCTTTCAGATTCAGTCACCCTCTGGGGCACCACATCCTGGCAGGTCTGAAATAGCTGCTGTGGTGTGTTTTGAAGGACGTAACACTTTCACAAGAGAACAGTGAAGCCCTTCCTTCTGCATTATTGCTGACAGGAATTGAACTAATACAAAGGAAATAAATTCTTTAAATGCCAGGCAAATCTGACTTGAAGAATAAGACTGGAGGACTTTCTTTGAGAGCTGAAGGTGCACCTTTTCATACATTTAATAAATATTATTATTATTATTATTATTATTATTATTATTATTATATTTTGCTGGCCCTTCTCTGATATGAAGGTGAAGGGAGGAGATCTAAGATGCCAGCTCCACCCCTTCTGAAGCCTGACAAAGATTCATGGTGCACTGTAGCATAAAGATTTGTTGTGAGTAAATGAATCAGACACACATCTGGCTGCATTAAGTCTTCAATTGTTCAATCCACCTCCAGTCTGACAGCTCTGCATTCCCAGACCTTGCTAGTTTCACTGCCTATATGTGCTAGTAACATTTCTAGCCTACACACTCAAAGTAGTCCCTTGAATTAATTTTAAGGTTGTAATCAGTACTGTATAGTGTGACTCTGATCTCTTGTGATTTCAGTTACTGCTGTTGACTGACCCCTGAATTTCCTGATAAACTTTTTAGCACCACTAAATTACACTATCTCATTTGTCCAATGCTCCCCTTCTTTCCTCCCCCTTCTCTCTCCACTGAATCACTGCTGGAAGTTAATAATCCAAGTCTTTGGAACTGGTTCTGTTGCTGGGGGTTAATGTTTTCAGTTCTTGTTAAGTGATTTTGGAGCAAATGGGGGTTGCTGTTTCAAGTGTATTTGCATCAAGTTGCTTCTGTGAAAAATCTGGGTCAGGGGAAAAACTGTAAACCTCATTTTGATATGAATGGGTCTCTTTGTCATCTTCTCTCTGGAATGCTGCAAGATTGATAGCTGTGATGCCACACATTTTTTAAACCTTTTCTCTGCTTCTATCACAACTCTGAAAGCAAAATGACAGACTGAATGCTAAGTAACCAAGCAGGCCCTATCTTTGCCCATATCAGGTTGGGCCTTTCCCAGCACACAACTGCTATGTATTTCCTCTGTATCAACAAGCGAGGGCATTAATGACCCAGCACCAGAACCGCCTGGATGTTCTGTACATCCTTTTTGAGGAAAGTGGACATATCTTTATAATGAGAATCATCCATCTCATAAAACATAAATCTCCCTATCTGAATCCTAATGAGGTATTTTAAGAATGTGTCTGACATTATTTAAAATGTATGTGTCCCGTTTGAATGTCAAATACGACATTTCTGTACGTGCCAAAAAGCCACCTCTTAGCATCTCATACAGGATTTGTGTCAGACTTACACCTTTTGTTAAACACACAGGCTATTGAGTCTCTAAAGATTACCAGCTGTGGTAGGTGAAGGCACTTTTGTGAAAGGGAGGTTATACTCACATAGTGGTCTGTACTGTGGTTCTCACTAAGGTAAGTTTGTTGCACTTCTGGGATTAATTTGATGTGGAATTAAAACTAAAATATTTTTTTGTTTGCACGGCTAGTTGGATGTATGTTTTCAATGGTTCATGTTGAGAGGTAGATTCTATGTGAATGCATTGAAGGGCCAATCATACTTTCTGCCTATTGAATGGAAGTGTTATGGAAGTCAGGCTGGAGAAACAGGATAAAATTTTATTTCTGAAACTAACCTTTCCTTTGGGCCCTACAGCCACAATTCTCCTCTTGCTGTCCAGAGGTGCTGTCATTTTTCTAACTGAGAGCTCTTTGTTCACAAGGCATGTTGTCACTTTTAACATTCCCCCTTTGCCTTTCAGGTGAGACCCAGGCTGAAAGGTCAGGGTGAGTTTTGATAGACTGTTCAGAGATGCATGGGTCTAGTTGGTGACTGGCAGGTTAGACAAGAGGATGGATGGATGGATGTGTATTTTGAAGGATGGCTAGTAAGCAAAAATAAAAGCGGCTTTAGGGGAAGTGACTTGACACATGTCCCCTTTCTCAAAGTTCAAATCAAGTTTTCTATGCTGTTATAGAATGCAAATAAATAAATACAGTATTGAGAAGTGACCTGCCCTGAGTTACTGTTCTCCTGGAAGCAGAAAATGCTGGCATGTCATGGACCTCTGATGCTTCAGATTTTGCCATTGCAGGTACATGAGAAGCGGTGGAAGTGTTAATGGGAAGACAGGATTTTAAATGGTCCTTTTCTTCACAAAATAAATTGGAATCAATTGGAAAGTGTTCATACTCGTTTACTGGATAGACTTTCCTCCAATGTGAGTTTCACCACAAAGCAGAAGGACAATTACTTTGAAACAGAAAGATCTGATAATTGGCAGAGAAGGGCTGAGAAACTTTTTTATCTAATACTTTTACTATTGCCCAGATTTCACGCTGTTTTGCCTTTAGCACCCTCTTTGACAGCCTTATAGCGCTGCTTCTCTTGGGATCTGCATATCTCAATCTCTCTTTTTCTGTATCTGGAGTACAAGAGGAAAGTGCATGAATGCCAGATGCATGATACACAAAAGGAAGGGGAATCAGTGATTGAACTGTATTCCTGCATTTGCCCTTGTGTACTGCTCAGTTTCATAGCTCTCCGTCAGTGACTGCCTCACTTGTATATATCACAGAAACCCAGCTTCATTCCAGGTCCCAGCCATGCCAATCATCATGCTCAAGAAAAAGAGGCACAGCTGAACAGGAACATAATGAGCATCAGTAATAACATTACTGTGGTAGTTTTGTATTTATTTAGCTTATTTGGCCGTAAAAAAATAAATAAATTTGAGATGGGGGCATTTGGCTGCCATTCCAGGTAGCACCTAGGATTATTAGAGCTGAAAATGTTAAGTAGAGGAGTGGTGTATAAATCACGATCTAGAAAATTTTGTGCACCATTTTACTCTACTGGCAACTGCAGAGCTGCAAGAATCCAGTGTGAGATTGTGAAAGTAGGCTTTTGCCTTCCTCGTCAAATCCTCGAAAAGGTTTCACTCTTGTGGACTTATATGAACATAAATTTAACTGAACACAAGTGAAGCTTCTGAGTAAACATTCATAGGATTGCTCTGTTAATGAGACAGTCAACATTTTTCATTAACTTTGCTGGCAAAGCAAGGCAGGTCCTTCCAAAACCAGAACACTTCTATGTTCCATAGACTAGACTTACCTGCAGAAATGCAAGGTGAGAAGGTATCTATGGATTTATTTATTTTAGCCATCTCTGACCATGCTTATGAAGCCCACCAACCCCCACTACTTATTTTCACTTGCAATTACAAGTCAGTAGAGAGTAGCCTTCCCCAACTCCAATCAGCCCCAGCTAGCATAGCCAACGGTGAGGAATGATGAGAATTCTAGTACAAAACATTTTGGGGTTGGGGAAGGCGATATAAAGCATATGCATGTGCCTCACAAGTAGAGAGGAGCAATGTAGGGAAATGCACATACACAATGTTTGGAAATATGGTATCCAGGGTCAAGGAACAGGAGGCTAGGAGTTTGAATCCCCTTTCTTGGGGGTTCCCTCTGACTCTTGTCAGCCATATAGCTTGCTGTTACTATATTTTAATACTTGCTATTGTTATATTTGAAGGCAGTGATTGGCTGGATGTGGGCCAACAAATTGAAAATGAATCCTGAAAAGACAAGAGCTGGGAGGGCAGCCTGTTCTGAGCAGGGTGTTGTCCAGCATTGTCACTTGAGGTGGCTAATTTCCTGCTGTGGCTGATTTCCCCTTATGGACAGAGGTGACTTCGCCACAGTGCTGCATGCTCTGGTAACTTCCAGATTGGATTACTCTACATGAAGATGGCTTGGAAACTTCAACTGGTTCAAAATGCAAAGGTCATATCGCTGGCTGGGTTTGCCTTTGGCACTTGTGCAACTCGTGTTCTAAAACAGCTACATTTTCTGCCAATTCAAGGTGCTCATGCTAGTTTTTAAAGCTCTAAATCAGGCATGTCAAACCTGCGGCCCTCCAGATGTTTTGGACTACAATTCCCATCTTCCCCAACCACTGGTCCTGCTAGCTAGGGATCATGGGAGTTGTAGGCCAAAACATCTGGAGGGCCGCAGGTTTGACATGCCTGCTCTAAATTATTTAAGCCCCAAATATCTGAGACACTGCTACCTTCTCTACAGACCCTCTCAGATATTAAGATCAGCAGAGAGGCCCTTTGAGTGGCTCTGCCACCCTCAGAAGTTCAAGGTGATGGCCCAGGAGAGGACATTCTTTGTGGCAGCTTATAAATAGTGGCACCTTTACTATATATAGCCTTTGTCAGTTGCTGAAGATGCACCTTTTTATCCTGGTGTTTTTAGATGTGTATTTTCACGACCCGCCTGAAATTAGTTTTAACTGTTTTTAATACTGAATTTAAATCATAGTAACCAGCCGTGGCACCTGCTGATGAAGGGTAGGTTATAAATTTAACAACAGCAACATAGTAGTAGTAGTTGAAGTTTTCCTGGTCTGGGTTACAAAAAATTAAAAACAAACCTAATAATGCTGCTGCTGTATTAAAGGACATGTGAAAGCACCTTAAGAGTGGCAGAAGGAAGGCTTTTTTGACTGGTGTCCCCTGCACTGCCCCCCACCAGCCCCAGCATAACAATAGGAAGGGCTCCCTACATCATTTTTATTACATAGCAAAGCTCTGTGGGGTTCATTTTTTCTCTCCCTGACATATAGACTTAGGCTACAGTCTCAATTTATCCTTCTAAATAATGTAGGTGGCGGCAGTTGATTCACATTAGTTTTCCTTCTGTTGCAATGATATGAAAACTGAATTTGACCTCTGTTCCTTGAAGTGGGAAGAGCGGAGACAGCAATTTTGGCTTCTGTTCACAGTGCTGTTTTCTCTGGCAAATGGAAATGGGTTCAGACTCTGACAAGCAGACAAGTTAATGCTTTTTCTCTTGGTTCAGGTGTGTGTGTTTCTGAGCAAATGCCCTCTTCTGCCATCTCTGGAATCTCAACTTCTGGAAGAATCAGGAAAGTCTTTGCTACTCAGGAAGTATGGAGGTTCTGATCCTGGCAAAGTGGCACCAAAGCTACTTCTACATTCACTCTTTGCTTATTTTTCCCCTTTACCATTGTCATCCTTACTTTCTCCACAAGCTGGATGCAGCCCATTTTAAATGATTTCCAGAGGAAACAACTGGACAGGGTTCACCACTCATCTATGATGGACGAGATAAAGAACAAGAATGCCATTCAAGCCATATTTGTCCCTAATGTGGGTTGGGCTGATTTCAGGTTTAAATTGGATTTAACACAAGTTGTACCATTTTCTGATGCTGACTTATTAATTGTATTGATGGTTGTATTATCATAAATGAAAGGAGTAGTCTTCAGAAGCAGAGATGCAAGGGACTTCTCAGGGTACAATCTTGTAATCCTTTCAGTTTGTAGGTTTCTAAGATTCTGTTATTCATACTTCTTGGGGAAGTGAAAGTTTAATTTTAGAAAATGGAATTGATAAAGGAAGGAGAGTAGTGCACAAAGATGCAGATTGGTTGTGTGAAGATGGTATTCGTTGTGATATTTCAACTGGATAAACCTGAATTCTTTTGAAAGTTTCTGTGCTTGGTAGAAATGGATGTGTTCCATAAGAAGTGGATTGAAAAGGTGTCAGTAACTGTTTGCCTGTGCAGCTATAAAAACTGGACACAGTAGGTGCCTTTTCGCAACAACCAAGTGGAAGTGGTGTTTGGTGGACCCTCTGAGAAGTGCTGTGCCAGAACTTTTACTAGAAATCCTTTGTGTCTTAAGTTAGGGGCACAGAACAAAAATTTACATGTTTTGTAAATATATTATTATAACCAATATTGTCTGTGTTCTATTTTCCACATAGGAGCTCTACAGATTGAGAACAGTGAAGAGTCAGACCAAGGCAAATATGAATGTGTCGCCACGAACAGTGCTGGGACCCGTTACTCTGCTCCAGCCAACCTTTATGTGCGAGGTAAAGTTGGAGAAGGCAAACTTCCATCCCTTTCTACCTTCTCTTCCATGTCTACACCTTCTCTAATGACCCATGAGACATTGCAGTGAGAGGTTACCTTTATGATGTATTGTAAATGATGAAACCTAAACGCCCAACCAGTCATTGAGTTCAAGCCTTGGAAAGTCAATTCTTGCAAAAAAAAAATTTTTTCTTCATTTCATTTTTTTCACCAGAGCTTCTTTAATGGTCAAACTGGTTAAGCCACTGTCATAAAGGGGACAGAAGTTCATGTTTAACTGTTTGTATATTTTGTTGAACAAAAGCGTGTTTGGGGGCTTTGTGAAACTAGTGTGTCTCTCTTTTTTTCACCGCCACCCCTTTTGGGGAGGGTTTGTTTGTTTGTTTGTTTGTTTGAGATAAAGCTTTGAGCATTCATTTCATAAGCTTGACTTGTTCTCTTGCAGGTGAGTTGGTGCATCATGTTGACTCTGGAATAGCACGTTAGTTTCCATAAGCTCTCTTGGTCAACACCTTGTCAGCAACTGGGATTATTGCAGAAGCTATTACAATAGCTTCCATTCCTGCTTAGAATCAACTTCAGTTTGTTGCACAAAGCCACTTGCAAGACTGTTTTCTTAACTTGTTATTATTCCCAGATCTCAAAATAGGAGTCTTTTCACTCACTGCATTAAATTTGACATGGAATTTTGTGTTTGGAGAGCAAAGAGTTTGGTACTTCATTAAAAGCTGATGAGTTTTCTGTTCTGTTTTACATGGGGTCAATGTGCGTTCTCCTTGGCCAGACCTTGTATTCGCAAGGGATATTAATGTAAGATACCCCTTGAAGGTGTGGTTTGGTACTTACATAACAGTAGGAAAGAAGAAGAGTGCCTTTGACTGGTTGGCAGTTAAACTCATATTTTATTCCTTCCTAGGTCCTGGATCTCAATAACTACCCATTTAGGAATACTGTTTCCATCTTCATTCCTTCCTCTCTCTTTTCTCTTTTCTCTCTCTCTCTGTCTCCTCACTTGATCGTTGCTTCCTATTACTCATGCACTCGCCTTTTATTTGTGGGGTGGAGGGGAGCTGCCTTAACCAAGCTGAGGAAGAGTTATTCTCAGAAGAAGCCAAAATGACTTATGTGTGATTGCTTCTAGGTCTCTCGGTTACTCTCATTGTGTTCAGCACTCATTTTCTACAGGTGCCGTTTCATCTTGCAGAACAATTTCAACATACAAATCTGTATGATGCTGAAGTTTCAGATAGTCTCAGAACTCTTTATCTGTGCAGCAAAAATGCCCATTTCTCAAGCATAATGTGCTTATTATTGACCTTATACACCGTGTGTGTGTGTGTGTGTGTGTGTGTGTGTGTGTGTGTGTAGTCAGCTCTAGTAAAAATAATGTCGTACCTCCCCAAAGTAAAGGGAGGATGTTTGTTTGAACATATTTCATGTTTACATTGTTATGTAAACTTTTGGACATTCTTAATCACTTTCATATTTTTTTTCAAGTTATCTTTCTCTGTGCCGAGCCTTTCCGAGAAAGCTTGGGAAGGCTAATGTTTCACCTGAATACACAGCTTGCCAAGGCAAAGAAACCTCACCTTTAAACCTGCCTGATTCCCTGTTTGTTGAGACTTTCCTTATTTAGCTAGAGAACTCCCCTTAGATTCTGAGGAGTGCAGTAAACTGTGACCCCAGGTTTGATGCGAAGAGCAGGTTGTTCAGCTAGCTGGCTGGCTGGCTGGCTCTCTCTGGAGATAAGGTGACACAAGCCAAGCTTCTCGTAAGGATATGTTTCTAGCCCTGTGTGTGTGGCTCATTTTCTATTAACTGTTGTATTTCTCAGGCATAAATTTCAAAACAAGCCTCTTTTTATTGCGTATAATCTTTACAAGGTTGGACTCCAAGCTGCAGGATTGAGATAATGCCCCATAGTATATAAAAGACAGGTTACTACATAAATTGTCCCCTGTGGAGGTTTGCCATATGTACTGTTTCTCGGACTATATTTGTGCAGACAGCTTTGTTTTATAGAACAAAATAGACACCCTAACCAGCCCAGTGAAAGACTTTCACCATTCCTTTGGCTCCCAATCCATTGCCAAAGCACGAGGCTACTTCCCTTGTTTGAGGGATGTATGCATAAATATTATCCATAAGTTATATTACTGTAACCATACAAGTTTCATGCCACTAGAGGCAAGGAATACTGTAGCATGATGACCCCTTCTTGCTTGCAAAGTGTCCTAAGGTAGGGTTGGTTTGCATCAGGGGATGGAGTATTCAATTTTCCCACTGCTGTTCCTGTGTGGGTGTGTATATGCACACACACACACACACAGCTGCTTTTATCCCAGCCAAGGTTCTGGATTCCTGGTAACCTTGAAATCACAGGTCTGGACCCTCACAAACGAAAAGATGAGGGTTGCAGTTTCAAGGGAAAGTGGCTGGTAAAGGAAGGTTAAGAATCACTTTTACTCCTGCCCCTTTACTACTACTCCTCCTCCCTCTTTGCACTACATCCCCTTGCAACATAACTGCCAAGTTATCCCTTTTTTAAAGGGAAATTCCATTATGCTGAATAGGCTTCCTCGTGAGAAAAGGGAAAACTTGGCAGCTATGCCTTGCAACAGCACTTTGCAAGGGAGGAGGAGGAACCATTCAGGGAGCAAATCATAGCTGAGCTCTTTGAACTGGGTACTTCCTCTCTCTCAGACCACACCTTTAACCACTTCCCTACATCAATTAATCTTGTGTACATGGGAAAAAACGGTCAGTGGGAAAAGGAGATAATTCTTTCCATGAATAAAATATAGCATGCATGTGAGCAGGGGGGTGGTCTGAGTAGCTGTACATAGGCTTAATGTGGCTTGTGGATCTCAGATGGTTGGATTAGCTCTTGTGGCATCCTACCAAAATGTTTTTTTTCTCTCTCCTAGCAACCTTATCGTTAAAATGGTTGTCACTTGGCCTCTTCTGCATTTTCCGTCAGTTTTCCCCCAACCAGCTTCAGTGGATATAAACTCCAGGGTGGATAATTTGGTTTAGTTATATTCCTCCTGCACATAAAAATTTTTGCTCTCTGAGCTACATATCCTTCCATCGCTTAAGAGTTCTTGAGTGCTGTAAGACCAAAATTAATTGAGCATCATCTTAGAGTTACCCATCACTGTGTCATCCAGATTATGTCAGCCCAGTTAGTAATGCCATTTTGAAGGAATTGTTTTTTATGAACAATAAAATTGCTAATTGAATAAACTATTAAAGTAAAATGTTGACCCACAAAACCAGAGATTGGTTAGGCTGCAATCCTGTACCCACTTACTTACATGGGAGTAAAATCCACTGAATTCAGTGGGAGTTGCTTCTGAGTAAATAGATGGAACTGTTACTACCTTTCTGTACGAGAAAACTGATCACATTGTGACTTTTTTAAAAATGTTAATCTTCATAAGCCTCATGCAGAAAGGTGCTATGATTAAAAAAAAACTTTACACTGTGATAAGGCACGTCTTGCCCTTTTTCTGGAAAAAGAAGTTAGAAGTGTAACTGGATAATAATAATAATAGTAATAGTCATAATAATAATAAGGCTACAATTCTTGCACAACTAGCTGGTAAGAGTTAGCATCTAAATATTTTAAATAGTTCTTAAAAATAAATATTGAGCAAGCACACCAGTTTCTTTGTCACAGACTTCTCCAGTATGATGAAATGCATTGTATTGTTAGTTACGGTAAATTATAACAGCTACCGGTATTTCTAAATGGGCATCTATACCTACAAATTGGCATATACAATTTTTAGGCAAACCAGTGCCCTCTTTTGTCCTCTTTTGGGGTGATGAATTTTCTTCTTTGGGGTGGGGGTTATTGTGCAAGTGGTCACCCTACGTAACTGTTACCACTTTGGCTCTTCTGCAGAGGATAGGAGAATGTGCTATAAGGTTTATACATAAATTATCAAAGTGATCAGGGTTACTGGGAGCTTCTCTGACCTTATCATAGTAATCAGGGTTAGTTGAAGTTTTTCAGCCTCTTCATTTACTTTCTGGTTCTCTATTGAATACTGGGAACATCATTGTGCCTTCGGATTGCTTGTCCAATATCACATTTGTTATTTTGATGCTGTTGCCCCTCATCAAGTGAGACCAGCAGTTGCTGTCAGGCTACTGACAGATGGGGCCCATGAAACATGGAACACTTAAGGCGTCTCTTGGCTCCTGTAGGTGATAGCAGAACTTGAGGTTGTGGTGTCAGGTATATTTTGCATATATTGCTCTTTCCATGGAAGATGTAAGCTACTGCACTTCTTACTGTCATGCCTTTAAGTCCCAGTGTTCTGAAAAGAGCAGGAGGACTTGCTTCCTGCTGTGCCAGAGATAAGGGATGAAGGGGAGGGCACTGGGGAGAAAGTGAGCATTCCAATTCACTAGGTGTTGGCATATTTACTGATAAAGCAGGCACAGTTTCAACTTGAGATGAGATGAGGTGTATCTGCTTCCATCCAGGGTCTTTCCAGAACAGACTCAGCTGCAGATGTTCATTTCCTATAATCCATTAGTATAAGAAGTGATTAAGAGATAATCCAGCAATTAGTAACAAATTGCAGGCCCCAAGATCATTCTTGACTGGCGGGCTAGAAAGTTATCTGTTTGTATTAGTGTGCTTCATAAGTGAACCTTGCTCACTGTAATCTAAAGTACAAACACATGTGGGCAAACCATTACAGCTTGCCTGGCCTGGGCTCTGTACTGATGTGTTGTATAGCATTGCTGTGCACCTCAGATAGCACAGTCTTCTTTTCGTATTGCCGCCCTATACCTCATTGTTAGTTCCTTTTTTGTGGAATGCTGGTAATTTTGCAAAGATCAGCCTCTATGCAACTACTTTTCGCTGGGGTAGTAAAACTGTATCTGGGCTGATACATTTCAGACCACTAGTGGGGTTCACATGATTGAACACTCTCTTTCTTATAAAAATATCACCTACACCTAGAAAACCTGCACCTAGAAAAATTCTAGCCTATCCTTCTCTCAGAGAATACTAATTTGCTAACATACAGTAATAATTATTAATATTTTGGCCCCATATTGACAAGTATTTAATTATGTAATCCTCCTACATGTACTCTGAAGCAGTACAGCCCCAGACACAGGTCTGCTCACCTCACTGAGAAGTGTAGGTCTGCACTGGGGAGCTGAGCCAAAATTCAAATCCACCCGAATTGCTGAAGTCCCAAAGATTTGAACCTTTTTAATAGGAAGATTATGGGACCCGGGTGGCGCTGTGGGTTAAACCACAGAGCCTAGGGCTTGCCTATCAGAAGGTTGGCGGTTTGAATCCCTGCGATGGGGTGGGCTCCCATTGCTCGGTCCCTGCTCCTGCCAACCTAGCAGTTCAAAAGCACGTCAAAGTGCAAGTAGATAAATAGGGACCGCTCCGGCGGGAAGGTAAACGGCGTTTCTGTGCGCTACTCTGGTTCGCCAGAAGCAGCTTTGTCATGCAGGCCACATGACCCGGAAGCTGTATGCAGACAAACGCTGGCTTCCTCGGCCTATAGAGCGAGATGAGCGCCGCAACCCCAGAGTCGGACACGACTGGACCTGATGGTCAGGGGCCCCTTTACCTTTTACCTAATAGGAAGATTATATAGCTGGGATTCTAATCTCTTCATACTGATGTGAGCAGATTAGGTTCAAATAATAGAATCTTATGAACAATCATTTGACTACATATCCAAAGCCGGAACCTTTGGCATCTTCCCATCATCCCCTGAAACAACTGTGGAACTACAAATGTGGTACAATCCTCCTGTCACACTCAGAAAAAAACATTTTCCATTCACTCCTGGGTGGTGACAAAGGAGTAAGCAGAACTAAAACTATATTTCCACTTTCTGTTCTTAATGGCTACCGCAACACTTTTCATTCTGGTCCTTGAGCAAGTGAGCACATTCTCTTCGATTCTATGCAAAGAGATTCTATGCAAAGAGATTCTATTCTATTGTGTATCAGTGCTGAGAATATGCACTGTGGAGTATATCTTAGCTTCCATGGTACTTCTTGGTGCAGTTTGTTTAAGGAGCAGTTAGGTGGCTGCACATCAGGAAAACTAGCTGAAATCCCATCCTCTCTCATCCTTGCAAATGAATTACTGATGGAACCAACCATACAGTGTATATCTTTCCCATTAAGGGTTTTAATTGAGAGTGTGTTTTGCTGACAGGCAGTGTCCCCACCCCACCCCCACCCGTGGTGCCTTTTCCCACCCTTAAAATGTGACTCATAAGCAGTTTCTAACCACCAGAACAGTCTCTGCATTCTCTCAGCAAGGGTTCAATTTCAGGCGATTCACCACAGATATTAGCTGCTATAAGGTCGTTCCTGCAAAGGAAACAAGGTCTTCCATGCCCTTCAGGGAAACACAACTAACCTCTTACTGTCTCTCCTGCAGGAACAAAAACAGGAATGTACTGGATTGCCCTGCTGATTTGGGGTGATCGTTGCTTTGACTTCTTGCCCTCCTTTCTTTCCCAGTTCAGTGCATCAGGGGTCCTGACACAGCAACTGGTTCATACTGCACTAATGTTTCTCTGCTGCTTTTAGCTCTGTTTGGAAAGAGGGAGAAAGAGGCTCTTCATGCTTAAAGAATTCCCATTGTTCACCAGGACTGCTTCCTCTGTGTTGAGGAGTGATGGGGCATGTGTGCTGATACTGAGCTGTGTGAGAGAGGCAGGTGGGGGTTAAAGTGCCTCCGCTACTGTCTGTACAGTTGGAACGGAGCTTGGCACTTGACTGAAAATCCTGTGGTGTCCGAAATGTGGTGGGTATGTCCATGAGTGTGTGTGCACTTGTTCTTGCCTGTACTTGGCCAGAAGTGGGGGCTGCCTACCAAAATCAACTTGGCTCTTGGTGTGCCTGGGACATGTGCTCCTATATACTGATGGTCTGGTTGTGTGCATCTGGATGAGGAAGAGAAGCTGAATCCAGTGTTCTGTGGCAGGAGTGTGTGTGTGTGTGCACGCACGCAGTTACACAGTGGGTAGTCCTGGCCGGTCTCTACCATCATGTCTTGTTGTTTCAGTGCTGTGCAGACACATGCAGCTTGGCCTGTTTTTACTCTCTGTGTTTTTCCTTGTCTTTTTTTATTCCCTTCTCATCTTCATCGCACAATGTCATCAAACAAAACAAACTTTCATCTCTCAGATCCGCGAGAAGGTTGGTCCTTTTCACTTCTTATCCATCTACAGTATGCCACCTCTGATGAGACTTTTCCAGTAGGGGATGGAGAGCCAGCCCTGCAAGGGGAGGGTCTGATGGCCCCTGGCTCTCTGCCAGGCACTGCCATAGCAGGCCTGAATCTGCTTCCTAAGTGCTATGTCCTTGCTGACAGCATTGACCACACTGCTTGCATGCCTTTTGTCGCTTGATGTTTAAAATGCACAGACCCTTATCTGCATGCAGTCCATCCCAAAGATTTCCGTGTTTTGAGATGGGAATGGGGTGCATGTACATAGAAAGCAGGCAGCAGAGTGGGTTTTGCCTTAATCTGTTACTTTGTTAGACTCCTGTGTGGCCTTTCCTTTTTGTTGAGGAATGCAAAGTGCAGTCATACCTCATGTTACAGCCGCTTCAGGTTGCACGTTTTCGGGTTGCACACCGCGCCGAACCCAGAAGTCCCAGAACGGGTTACTTCTGGGTTTCGGCGCTCATGCATGCGCAGAAGCGCTAAATTGCGCTTTGCGCGTGCGCAGATGCGGCACCGCGGGTTGCAAACGCTACAGGTTGCGAACGTGCGTCCCGCACGGATCATGTTCGCAACCCGAGCGTCCACTGTACTGATTTGAAGTTTATGTCAGGGCGGACACCCCTCATTCATAGTGTAAGCTGCTTGGTATATAGTAGGAAGAGGAAGGAGCAACTAATAGAGGCACCATAGCTGCCTTTTTAAAACATTGAATTCATTCCACAACACATTTGCGTTTGAGAAGCTGTGTTTATGATACACGCAAAGCACAACTGATGTAATTGAAAAAGCAGAGTTTTCGCATGCTGGATCATTTTTATACATGAAACCCAGGGATTTCATTCTTCCCTGGACAAGGACTCACTCAGCAAGGGCAACAACTGTACTAGAGAAAGGAAGGTGTGCCGTTATCTTACCTGCCTTTCTCTTATTGACAGTGCTGTGTTGCACCAAGATATTAGACAAAAGGTGATTGGTAGACATCAAAATTACCAGACTGCTTAAGCTACTGCAATATTTCCATTGAAGTTCAACTTCTGTTCTAAGTCAGGTATTTTCAAAATGGTGCTGAGTATTGAAATTAAGGGAGGATGCCATAACCTGAAGCAATTCCTATAGATATATCAGCAACTTTCTCTGACCCAAGGTAGTATTCCTTTGATGAAAGAAACAGAATCCATAACTTTATAGGCCCTAAAATGCACCAATTAATGAAGAATGGTGAATATTGAGAGTTAGGAAATGTCTATGCATTAGTTCTGAGGGGGGATAATGTTCATCCTTCAGTCCACATGCTCCGCTATTGCATCCCATATGTTCCAACACTTTTTCCTGTGTACCTGTAATGATCACAGGGCAATGACTACCCTATTCTGCATGCCAGGACTTCTGGTTGGAGTCTGTACTTTAAAAGCACCTATTTTTCCAAGTTACTCTTCTGTTGTTTGTGCTTCTTGTTTAGCACAATCACTAAAGTACATGAAGCCTGAGACACTGCTATTTGGACATTCCCTTAAACCAAGACTCCTCAAGCTGCTACACAGCCATACTAAGTGAACTTCATTAGAATTACAACTTGTTTAATGAGCTGCCATTGCAGTTGTCCCAGAGCTGTTGCTTTTGTTTTCATTTTAATTCTCTGAATATGCTAGTTATTAACAAGGGGAGAAAGTTTTCTTGTTTTCAGGCATAAACCAAAGCTTGTTTAGGGCAACATTGCATGTGATCCTGGCAGGAATTGAAGCTGAGAGATAGTGAAACATTCTGAAGCTGCACAGATTCGGTTTGCCTGCCACTTTCATGTGCAAGGTCAACTAACCTGAAAATAAATAAATCCCTTCTTCCAGAACCACCAGCATATACCAATAGCAAAAGTAGCCTTGATTGACAGATATATGCTTAGGGCTGTTTCATGCATTATACTTACACCTTCACATATTAAAATCATAAGTGTAACTTCCATTTTCTCCAGTGCATAAATGGTTGTGTTTTATTTTTATTATTAGTTACACTTTACAAACCATACATAAACATCATTAATGTTAGTCACAAGTGTTATGTACATACACACTTCTCTATAATTCAGCATATCTCAATTTATATGCTCAAAATTCATTTTAAATCCAACTTTTTGTCCCAGTTTCATTAAAATATATCATATTCTGCATCAATAAATAAAATTTCTAATTCTTCTAGGTTTCCATTCCATCCAGTTAAGTTTCCATAAAACTTTGCTATTTAAAAATTTATAATAATAATAATAATAATAATAATTTATTATTTATACCCCGCCCATCTGGCTGGGTTTTCCCAGCCACTCTGGGTGGCTTCCAACCGAATAGTAAAAACAATACAGCAATACTTCATCTAGCAAACTGCTTTTCAGTTGTCTTTTTTTCTTTATTGTTTCAAAGCCACAACCATTTGTCTGTGGAAAACAGGCACTATTTTCACACTATATTCCCAGATGCACATGTTTCCCAACACCCTCGTGAGAAAAAGGCATATGTGGAACAGCCCTTGACCAGGATGTTGCTTGGTCCCTGCCCACCAGAAATGTCCCAAAGCTCAAACATTTAATGGGAAGAGATATGTTGGATACTAAATATTCCAGTGGGATGTTCCAAGTCTTATAATTTGTTTGGCACTGATAATTGCATCTTAATTTTTGTCCCCGTCCCCCCCAGCTTTACTTACAACTGTGTACTGTTCACCCATGCATTTAATTATTGCTCTGTGATTGCTACCAGGTTATTTATTAAGGAGTTGTTTTATCTTGATATAGCAGCTCTCCCCCCCCTTAATGCTGTGTTATTTTCAGAAGTGAATGAATGCAAATTCCAGAGCTGCAGAGTCTGTCTCTCCCTTGCTTTGCTATTAGCATGTCACTAGGCCGAACTGTGATAGGTCTTTGGCATTGCTCTGCTGTAATGATAGATCCTCTTTTATATGGGGTTGTCAGCGCAAATAATTAGCTCTAAAAGTTATAGCTGAAATATAATCCAAAAATGGCTAGGCCCTGTTTTGGAAATTGTCTATAAAATGTCAGCACTCAGGGATGTATTGGGAACATAAATAGCGAGGCATTGTTTGAACAGGAGATTAGACTCTAAATGCATCTTTTTTTCCTTCCAGTCTTTTCCCTCCTGCTGGTGATTCTGTCAATAGATTGTGAGGCCCTAGGAACTACCTTTCCATCGGGATATATTGTTTAAAACAGTAATGACAAGTATGAGAAGGCGTGGAGGAGCTATTCAGATCTGATAATTCTTCCAGTTTGCCACCTTCCAGAAGCAGTTGTGATTAGCATAGTAAGATAGAGCCGTGGACACTGGACAATACAGGAGGAAGGATTGCTCAGCCTCAGTTTCCCAACAACATTGCTTTTACCCTACCATTCCCACAAAGCCAGAAACAAAACCATACATGTAAGCTGACCCAGGTAGCAAACATGTGCAGGTGTCAGGAAAACGAGATTTATATTAAGGAAGAATTGAGACAGGAGGCAGTTGTCTTTGGCATGAACAGCTTATTAAAGCAGTTGCGCTGCCTGAAGGAGAGGATCAATTTGCATAGTCTCCGCTCAAAATTAAGATATCTTGAATAAAGTATTTTATAAAAGTCAAAATTTTAATGATGGTTACTACCTTGGCTTTGTTTCTGGATGGTTCTGGCATTTTGTCACAACTAAGAGTGCTAAAAGCTAAATCAAGACTCGCAATTTTGAGCTTTAATTAACACTCCAGAATCTGGAAACAACTTTTGACAAAGATTAAAATCCCTAAGCACGTCATGGTCAGATGCTTGCAGAAGATGAAGTGGGGTTTGTGTATGAGATTTTAAAGTCAGGCTATGAAAAGAGTTGAAGCTTTGGGAGTGACAAAAGCAAATTGCTTATTAAGGAACTTTAAAAAAATAACACATCATTGATCCTACTGTCCAAAAGTGCTAACAACAACAGCAGCAACAACAACAGGAATTCATCTTTTACTGTAAAATAATTTTGGCTGGCTGGTTCCTTTCACTTTTAGTGTGACTCTACCACTCTTTCTGTTATTATTTTCCAGTGGCCTTACTTCTCTTAGTTCTGCTGCAGTAATCAAGTAATAGTTGTTAAAACTGCCCAGCTTTTAGCAATTGCTTAGTGCCTGGAGTTTCTCAGGATGGAAGTCGAAAAGTGATGGGAGGAGGACTTTTAGTGAGATGACCTCAGTGTTTATATGAAATCCGAGAAGCAGCTGCTCTAATCTGAGCTAAGCAGGTTGATTGATCCATGCACATTTATTCTGGATGCAAGGAAGGTGCACGCTAATGCATGCTAAATTATTAACACTTCTCCACCTCCCTTTGTGGTATTGCCTGCGTCTCCCCTCCCCACCTTCCAGAATGTGGAGCTAGTCTCTACTGGTGTGTTCTTATCACCTCCACTGCTGTGAGATGGCTCAGGATATGTCACTTACTTTCCACCTTGACTGCCAAATGATTGCCCTGCATGCTCCATTCCGTAGGGAAGCTTGGGGGATTTTCTTCTTTTGTGAGTCATATAGGATGCCATGCTCTGGGATGAATAACAGTGAATTTCATGTTCAATAGTCTGCTGAAATAAACCTTGAACACCATTACCCATAGACCTTTACAATAGTTTTCCCCATGTGGTTTCTTCCAAAATCGCCAAATTGCTCAATTCTGCTTTATCCAAAAGGAGTTTACAGAAAACAAAACAAAAAACTCTGACAAATTCTACTGAGAAAAGAAGTCATGATAGTGTGAATGATATTGAAAATATTTGGGAGGCATCTACTCTAAGGTTACCAGATTTTTTTCAATGAATCTGGGGACACTTCAATCAATCAATCAATCAATCAATCAATTACTACATGTTCTGGACATTGATGCTGCAGTGATGGCGGTGGCAGAGGGGTGGCTGCTGCCTTGACCTCAACCGCCACGCTTCCACTTCCTCTGAAGCTTCTGTCTCCTTTCTCCATGAGCCTGGGCAGCCCCTGAGTTGTTGCTTCTTTGGTGGTGGAGGAGGTGGTGGGGAAGCAGTGCTTGGTGGGTCAGGCGTGGATCACGGAGAAGGAGGGCCGAGAGCAGCAGCGAGGCTCAGGCAGTGTGATGCCTCCCTTCCCATTGGAGCAGCCCCAATCCCATTCCTACTTGTGTGCAAGCAGGAGGGGGTGGGGATCCCTCAGCTGGGAAGGGAGGCTTCCCATTGCCTAACTGAGATCTCTGCCCCCTCCTGTGAAGCCTCCCTTCACAGCTCAGAGATCCCCGCCCCGCTCTTGCTTGCATGCAAGTAGGAGTTGGGAGGCTGCTCTGATAGGCAGCATGAAGCCCCCCTTCACAGCTTAGTTGCTGGGGTCAGGGAAGGTGGAGGCAGCCTGGAAGCTGCATCTTAGAGCCCCTGCACCACCATCATATGGGGACTTCCGAGCAGCTGCTGAAGCCAGCCAGCAGAGCCAACTGCTCCGGGCTGCTGAGACTGCCACTGCTGCGTTTCCTGGGGACTTTAGATGAAATCCGGGGACATTCCGGGGATGTAATTTGTCCAGGGACTTATTCACAAATCCGGGGACTGTCCCAGGGAAATGGGGACATCTGGTAACCCTAATCTGCTCTTGATTAGTCCTTGTGATTTGCTTTGTAAATTGGAAGAGGATTTCTGCAGATTCCTGCAATTGGTGGGAATTGAGCTGCCTTAATTATTGATTGTCATGCCAGAGACAGCAGAAAGATTGGAGCCTGGTGGAAGCTAGAGCCGCATGCATGCTTGGGGTGAGCAACCTTCACCAGTTCTGCTCTGCCAGAGCGTTCTAATGCTGATTGACAGCTGTGCTTCATATCCCACTGGACTCTGCCCACAAAAAAGCTGCCAATTACCCAGGAATGCTATACTGGTGCTAGGTTGGAATCCACCTCCTTTCTAACCTTCCCAGGCATTCTTTCTAGATTACAATCCAGCCTGGATTGACAGTAGCATCTATGAGCCCATCTGTTCCTGTTTTATTGACTTTTTAAGATCTCAGTGTGTAGTTTAATAGCCAAGGAAAGACTAGCTAGAAGGGAGGTTGCCTCCCACTCGCTAGTAAGGCACACAACTGAGCCTCCATTGATCACCTTGCCTCTGTTCTACCTCTCCACATAATGAGAACTGCAGTTTGATTTGCAGCACATCTGAAGAGTATTTGCAACCAGACTGGAAGAGAGAAACCACCAAAGTGATGCTACAGAGGCAGGCACAGCGTGAGGTCAACAAACAATGGATCCTGTCAGAGTCTCCACAGCCTTAGTGTGGAAGCGCTCCCTGCCACCACCCCTTCTGACCAACAGAAACAATCTATTTTGCTTGCACTGTGCAGTACTTAGGCTACTTATTGTGGCTGGAGGACAATCTGTTGAGGCTAGGTCATTAATAGGGTGACCTAGGGCAGGAAGAAGGCAAGAATTTTTTTGGAAATGAAACAGTGGAAACTGAGTGAACAACTAAGGCAGCAGCCTCACTTCTGCACCTTTATGCCCTGTAACCAATTTTGAACTGTTGCTGCATCAACCTACGAATAGGAAAGAAAAGGTTCATCAGCTTAGTGTCTGTGTTGGCCTTAGGGAGATGCATATCTCTGCTCAGTCATAAGAGTGACATTTGGCTGAGTCGTCTTGTGGAATCAGAAGTGCTCTGATTTCTGATCCTCGTTTTGAGTAACCTACCCCTGGGGAAGGGGCTTGCCTACAGCCTTTCTGTAAATCGGCTTGGTTTTGTTTGGGAATTGGAGGGGGGGGGAGAGATTTTCATTGCCATTCATCCTGTGGCTAGGCTAGAAGAGACCCCTCTCTGATACATTGTCGAGTAACCTTTTCTCTTCCCTTGCCTCTAGAATAGTAAACAGCAGCTTTCAAAAAGGGCGAGAGGTTTTCTCGATAGCACTTTGCTGAATGAACCAAAGCGCTTATCGGCAGATTCACAAGCCGTGTTCTTTCTTCCCAAGCATGGTCTTGACAGGTCTTTTTACGGCCACAAAGGAGACAGTTGGGGACTGATGTCTGAGAGATATGTCAGGGAATGCTGTTCGGGTGGAGATTTACTCTAATTCTAACCACTGCTCATGCATGCATTTGAAGGTGGCTTAGGTAATCGGAGGTAGTTGGAGGAGCTATCTTGCTTGCTTCTCACTGGAGTGGATGGCGGAGGTGGTTTCTGCATGCTACTGAATTCTTTCAGCCCTTCTGCATGAATTCCTTCCAATCTCATTCCTGTGCCGCGTGCTTGCCTATCTGTGCATTTCAACCCTCCCACTCTTGTTTTTTGTCAAGATTTTATGTAGCAGCTTCTTTCCCATACCTGGCCTCTTCCCTGTCTGGCGCATGTCAAGTCAATTTATTATTGCCGTGCATGAGCCTGGTGTGTTACTACTCAAGCTTGCTTTTCTTTGAGACCAGTTTGGTTGGTGAGCGGGTGGGAAGTTGGTCGGTCCCTGGAATAAAAACACAACAAATGAACAAACCTCTTCATGTACTGGCTCAATACCATGTTCATGGGGGGGGGGAGAATGAGTCCTGCCTCTTGCCGATCAGAACCAGGCTGCGTTGGACAACCACCCCATCATGTTGACCCATTGCCATGTCCATTAAGTACCTGGGTATTCTCATAACTCTGTTAGAGTGCTGATTTGCTTTAATTTCTGTCTTGTTTGGGGGTGCACTCCCCTGTCAGGCAGGGAGCAAGCCTTTCACTGGTAACCATGCACATAATCATTGATCTGAGATTGTACAATTGATTAAAAGGAACAACCCACTAGATTATAGATTTAGACATTTGATAACATGCACATTATCATTCTGGAGGCCCCCTTTGGTAAGGAGCTGATGAGCTCTGCTTTGTCACTGAGGCAGTGTGTAGTATACCCACACTGTTGACAGCATTGTCTAATTTATCCCCAAACCCTCACTCTGTTGTACATTCTAACGTGGGGGCTTCTGTGTTCAGTCTATTTCTGTGAGTGCTGGTTTGGGAATGAATCATCAAAGAGAGCTCAAGCGAAATTTGATTAGGGGAAGTGTCAGGCTGAGCTGAGTCCTGTCAGCCTGTCTGTCAGCAGCTGCCTCTTTTCTAACGAGATTTTGTGGTGCTGGAGATGACGCAGGAGGAGGCCCAGCATGAGGCAGGCCCAGTGGGCTTTAGCCCCCGAGCAGGTCTCTCCCGTCTTGCTAACAAATAGTCTACCCCACTGCTTTTCAGCTAACCCTATCCCTCTGCATTGCAGCTCTTCACTACTCTGCCAGCCCTGACTCTGTGGACTGGAGAGGCTGTGATATTAAATGTGTAGTGACATCTCCATTCCAGAAAAGCAGGCTTCCCAGAAGAGACACATTGCACCCTCCCTCCCACACTTTTAATTTTTTATTTTATTGTATGTATTTGAAATGAGTTTGCCCAGAGGAGACAAAGATTTACTATGTTCAGTTGTGTTCCTTTATCCCTCCTTAAATTGGCCCATAACACTGGCCTTAAAGAAGGGTCCTCATTTCTCAGTGTCATTTCCCTGACTGATGTGTGTACAGCAAATAGCCGTGGCACTTTAGCCGATCTAAGGGTTTATCTACAAAATAACCCAAGTGAGACTTTTATATGAATAGATGCGGTGTGATGAAATAAGGAGTGTTCTTTCTCCTGGAGCACATTCCCTAACGGGAGGGAGGACCTTGTCACCCAGGCCCTCTGCTGTCAGCTTGGATCTGATCTCCTGTCTATTAGGATGAAACACCTACCCAACAAGGTGCTTTGATCCGGCTGTGAGGTGCCCCAGGCTTACTGCTGAATCCTGCACAGGAACACTGTTTTACCTAGCAGTAATGCATGCAGTGGGACGCGGATGGTGCTGTGGGTTAAACCACAAAGCCTAGGGCTTGCCGATCAGAAGGTCAGTGGTTCGAATCCCTACGACGGGGTGAGCTCCCATTGTTCAGTCCCTGCTCCTGCCAACCTAACAGTTTGAAAGCACGTCAAAGTACAAGTAGATAAATAGGTACCGCTCTGGCGGGAAGGTAAACTGTATTTCCGTGCGCTGCTCTGGTTCGCCAGAAGCGGCTTAGTCATGCTGGCCACATGACCCAGAAGCTGTATGCCGTCTCCTTTTGCCAGTAAAGCAAGATGAGTGCCGCAACCCCAGAGTCGTCCACGACTGGACCTAGCAGTCAGGGATCCCTTTACCTTTAATGCATGCAGTAATTTAAAAATAAAACCCTGTAGCTGCCCCTGCAAGATAGGTTTGTCCTGCAGGTTACTTTGCTGTGAAACCAACCAGTTTAGTAGCTTATTCCACCTTGCAGAGGTTCTGCACACCCGATGGACAGGGCGTGAACTTATTTTCTAATTAGTGAGTAGATTTGAAACAAGGAGACATTTTAGTGTCCGTAATGTAACTTAGTTGAGAGAACAATAATAGTGGCAGTCCTATAGTTGAGCTCTTGCCGAAAACACCAGTGGCTCAAAGGGAGAACCTTGGGTATGAAATTTGGCAGAGCAGTGAACAGCTCTTGTTCAGAATTCTTTTTTTCTTTTCTTCTTTTCTGGATTGATTTGCTACTACTTAAGAGAAATGTTGATCCTTCCCCCACCCCCACCCATTGGGTATGGAGCAAGTGGATATCAATGGTCTAGGCTGTGACCCTACTAGTTGTCTATTCCTTGTTTCAGTGCGGCGAGTGTCACCTCGATTTTCAATCCCTCCAAGTAACCATGAGGTGATGCCTGGAGGGAGCGTGAATCTCACATGTGTAGCAGTGGGGTCCCCAATGCCCTATGTGAAGTGGATTGTCGGAGATGTGGAGCTGACGAAAGAAGATGACATGCCAATGGGCAGGAATGTTTTAGAGTTGACCAACATCACGCAGTCGGCCAACTACACCTGCGAAGCCATGTCCTCACTGGGGGTAATCCATGCAACAGCACAGATCACTGTCAAAGGTAAGAAGCTGCTCCATGGTATCCTGTACCTCTGCATGGTACCAGGTAGCAGAATGGGGTGCACTTGTGACATAAGCCTTACTCAATCATTATTGGTGTGAATGGGGAACCTGAATACAAAGATGCTGTGGAGCCTCACCATTAGCCCTGTCCCCATTGTTGCACAGGTCTTTCCAGCTTCTCGCATGTTCATGGCAAACATCTGTAGCAGGGAGTCTGCTGTTCTTGTGTAGACTTTTAAGACACATCGCGTGTGCCTCCCCCCCCCCCACCTTGTCCTTGTTACCCAACATTTATCTCCCAGGCTTCTCATTTGTTTTCTTGTAAAATAGAGGTTTACTTACAGTGTAAGTACTTACAGTGCATAAATGGAATGGCCAAACATCAGAATAATAGAGCAAGTTTCAGGGAGAAATAATAAGGCGTGTTCTTTGTGTTAGCCTCTCTACTGTAATTCAACAGCCCTGCCCAAGAGCTAATATTTGTTTGGTTTGTGCATGTATCTGGATGGTGTGAAATGGCATCCAGGACAGCACATCTCTATCAGGTTACTTGACAAAGCTTTGTGGGAGCCTTTCAGTTCTGTTACCTTACTAAACATCCTAATGTGATTTCAATATTTACATTAATACAGCTCCAGAGGGTAATCATTACGGGAGTCAGGGAGTCTCTCATGAATCTTTTCTTCACGATCATAAATGTTTTCCTTGTACCTAGCCATAGAAGGATCCCAGGATAGTAGAACACAGTACTGACTACAAATTTATCTCTATATATATATATATATATATATATATATATATATATATATATATATATATAAATGGCTGATGTGATCAGTTTTGCTAGAGTAGTTCTGCTTTCTTGTTAATGCTCGGAACTGTCATAACAGGATTGGCTTCCTTGCCACAAGTCCCGGCAGTCCACATATTCTTGCTCTTGCAGCAATAATAGAGATGAAACTACTTTTGCCCCGGTATATTTTCCGAAAAGGCCATGAACCTGGCTTCCTAAAGTGTACCTCAGCTGAATAACCCTTTCTGCTTTGGAATACCTGACTTGGTTCCTTGTTTAAATTACCTTTATTTAGCCAGCTGCCAGCAAGTGCTTTGAGCACATCTAATAACATGATTGCTGTGTTTACTCTTCCATTAAGAAGCACTTCAAGCAATATATGGTAATGTGTAATATAAAAATGTACGTTCTTGACTATGAAATGATTTCTGCCTTTAAAGGAAAATGTTAGCAAGCATCTAAGCCTCCTTTATAGCTCTGCACATTACAGCATTTGCACTAATCAAATTACTGACACTGTGCCTTTTGCTTTCAGCTCTTCCAAAACCTCCAATGGAGCCATTAGTAACGGAGACAACTGCTACCAGTGTGACTCTCACCTGGGACTCAGGAAATGCTGACCCAATCTCCTACTATGTCATCCAGTATAAGTCCAAGTCATTAGAGGGCACTTTCCGAGAAGTAGATGGTGTGGCAACTACCCGCTATAGCATTGGTGGCCTAAGCCCCTTCTCAGAATATGAGTTCCGCATTATTGCTGTAAACAACATTGGCAGGAGTCCCCCTAGTGAGTTGGTGGATGCACGGACAGGAGAGCAAGCTCCATCAAGCCCACCCCTCAAAGTGAAGGCACGGATGCTGAGTTCCAGCACCATGCTGGTCCAATGGGAACAACCTGAAGAGCCCAATGGGATGATCCGTGGCTATCGAGTGTACTACACCATTGACCCCCACCTACCACTCAGCAAGTGGCAGAAACACAACACTGATGATAATCATCTCACCACTGTAGGAAGTTTGATAACTGGGGCTACCTATAGTATTCGTGTCTTGGCTTTCACCTCAGTAGGAGATGGGCCCCCTTCTGATGTCATCCAGATAAAGGCCCAACAGGGTGGTATGTATGTTTTGTGTGAGCTCTATTCCTTCTCTGCCCTACTGTTTCCAAGAGCTAATATTTTGAGCTAAGGTTGAGGTGTGAATCAGAGATTTTAGGGATTTGGTAGGCAATTTGTCCTTTTCAAATAGGTGTTTCATCAGCACTCTGGTAGCGAACGCATAAGTGTTGTATTTGTAGGAGAGGGTTGCCAGCATAGTTAACAGTTGACTAAAGCATAGTTGTGGATACTTTGGTTAATCACTAGTTTGAGAAAGAACATACCGTAGTTGTCTGGAGCTTAGGAGAATGTGTTAAGATTGTGTTTATGACAATGCTATTGATGATAGGGCTTGCACCTTGAAATTTTCTAAAGCTGTTCTGGAGTCCCCTCCCACAACTGACTCTTGTTTTATTGGTCTCCAGTTCCATCTCAGCCAGCTGATTTCCAAGCTGAGGCAGAGTCTGACACACGGATCATGCTGACCTGGCAGCCAGCACCTCAAGAACGTGTCACCAAATATGAGTTGGTGTATTGGGAAGAGACAGATGGGATCCAGGTGAGGGGCAACATGACCCATTGGTGGTTAAAGACCTGTACCAAAGTAGCCTATGGGTATGGGGCCCTTATTTTATATCTATATATCTATTAGGGTTAGGCCCAGTATGAGAGCCAGTGTGGTGTAGTGGTTAAGAGCGGTAGACTCCTAATCTGGGGAACCGGGTTCGCGTCTCCGCTCCTCCACATGCAGCTGCTGGGTGACCTTGGGCTAGTCACACTTCTTTGAAGTCTCTCAGCCCCACCCACCTCACAGGGTGTTTGTTGTGGGGGAGGAAGGGAAAGGAGAATGTTAGCCGCTTTGAGACTCCTTCGGGTAGTGATAAAGCGGGATATCAAATCCAAACTCTTCTTCTATGATTGTTGTGGAAAATTGCATTTGCATGACTAGATATTTGTGCATCTGTGAGAATACTGCAATCCACATCCCATTGGATTATGAACCTATACCAGAGTTTCACCTCCCTATGATAGCCGCTCCTGCAGGAGCTCCTGCAGCTACAAGCAGCAGCAGTTTTGGTGGCAATCATATTGCCACATAATAGTTGGATCAGGCCTCAGAAGTTATTTGGCCTTGAACCATTAGGTGGTGGCTCAGAAGTGAAGACCTATCACAGTTTGTCTTCTTTATATGCTAACTTACTCGCACTTATGTCAACACATACTTCATTATCCAAAAGTTTCCAGTGTCTAGGAGCTGAAAGTGATTCTTTTCTCATGGCTATAATGAGAATGCACAACATCTGTGTGGAAGTGAAATCTTCTCCTTTAAATAATGGCTTTCAGGGTTACATAGGATGAGCATAGATTGCTCTATTGCATGATTCCTAGTACTGTATGCAGTACTGGTAGGTATCCACGGCCAAGAGTCCAGTACTCTGGTGTCAATAGCTATGTTATCCCCCCCCCAATCTGAGTAAAATAAAAACTTGCCTCTTGCCTTTTCTAGCATAAGGTGGACTTTGACCAGACCTCATCATATGCACTTGAAGGGCTCAAGCCGGACACACTCTACAAGTTCCAGCTGGCAGCCCGCTCTGAGCTGGGCCTAGGGGTCTATACCCCAGTTTTGGAAGCTCGAACAGCACAGTCCAGTAAGTGTCTCTGTTTGGTTGCAAGAGAGTGAGTGAGGGACAAAATCTTACTGCACTTTTGTATGAGAGTTAATGGAGAGGTTGGAACCAGTAGCAAGAGAAATGTGGAGAGGACAGGCCAGCTGTGGTTCTGATGCAGGGGCCATTTGCCCAGGGTAAGTCTTGTCCCATTGTCCTTCAGTCCATGCTTTCCCCTTTCAACAGGTGGACTCACAGATATGCTGGGCAAAGGGAATAGGTGGGAGAAGCTGATGAGATTTATTCCCTGTATCTCTGTGAGTTTACTGGCACATCCTCTTCCCCATGCAATTCAGTTGTAGTGGGTGTTTGATATCTGCACCTCGTGCATGCACCTTCCTGCTGTGCATGTGCTCATACCCCAGTCAGAGACACCATTGCTCGCCTTTTCCCTGCCCCTTCCAGACAATCATCTCTGTACAAGAGGAGCGATGCACACATTGCATTACTGCTACACCACAGGCATTTGCAAGCCTGGAAGAATTAACTTGAGGGGGTGGCGGGATCTGATATTTGCAAGTAGATTGAATGATTAATAGCTTCTTAAGGGGATGTGTGCTGGGTAGGTGTGTGGTGCATGTGGATGCTTGACTTTTATGGAGTGGAAGGAGGAAGAAGACTGCTGCGTGGGTTTTGCTCCAAGGATTTGAAGGCTTGAGGCAAACAGTGAAGTAAGTCAGAAGGCCAGATAAAGAGGTGACCCAAGCTGGATCACTTTCATTCTCTTCTGAGCCCATGTGCTGGTGGAGCAGGAGACCAATGCACCTTTATTGGCAGCTCAAAGTGCTGCACATAAGCAGATTAAAGCTATCAAAGAGCTCTGAGATAAGCTTGTTTTCACTAACGATTTTGGGGCTTGCTTTTATGCAAAAAGCATTAAAGGGGAAAAAAGAGACATTTTCATTTGTGCCATCTGTCAAGGATTTAGTGGCTGTGTGGGGCAAGCAGTAGAGGAGGCAGAAGCCACCCTCTCTGTGTGGAGCCAGAGAGTGCCTGGGAAGAATCAGGGTGGGGAAGAACTGCTCCACTTATTATTGGAATGACCTTTCCTCCTTTCTTTAGCACATCAATCATAAGGATTCCAACAGTCCTGTTTAACTTGCTCTTTAGCTAATGGGATCTTAGTGCCAGGACGATTGGACAAAAATATATGAAACGATATTCAGAGGGAGGCATCATAAATATTTTATATTGGGGGACACAAACTGAATGTGGAGACTATTAATTGTTCTGTTGGCAGCTACTGATGGACCATGTGTATTGATAGGCCATGACTGGGCACTTGCCCAGCCATCATACTAACAAGGCATAACAGACAAATATCAGAAGCAAATAGTAATGCAGATATCTCCAACCCAGGCACCCCCAAACTTCGGCCCTCCAGATGTTTTGGACTACAATTCCCATCTTCCCCGACCACTGGCCCTGTTAGCTAGGGATCATGGGAGTTGTAGACCAAAACATCTCGAGGGCCGCAGTTTGGGGATGCCTGCTCCAACCTGTGACTCATGCATAGCTCTGTGTAGTTGGGCCATGTTAGGAACCTGTGCAAAGAATATAAAGTCCAGCAATTAAAGGAAGGCTAATCCTGATGTTGTGCCATTTTAGCCATTCATGGATTCTAGTCCACAGCTAAAGGAAGGAACCTCTCTTCACACTCCCAGGTGAGGGGTGAAGGCATGTAGTGCCAAAGCATCTGTTTCCCTATGAAGTGTAAAGTTTGGAGCATGAATTAATTGGCTATGATCACTGGGAAACCTGTTCTAAAGAGCCCATCAGTAGGAATCCTAAAGCTTACCTTTCCTTGAACAATGTCTGAAAAGAAGCCTTTTTTGCAGACCTGGTGTGTTGTGAGAGCCGTAGAATCCAAGTTTGTGCTAATCGATAGAAAAGTTAAGGGGATTGAATGACTCAAGACCAATTTCTGTTGAATATTTTTCTCATCTAGTCTTGCTTTTTTGCCATCACAGATTGCATGTGGAGGTGTTGAAGCATCTGAGTTTAATATAGGGCCATATGCTGATTTAGCAAACTATCAAGCTATATTTCTGAAGTGTTCCCAGTAGCATACTAAATGGTCTCTGGGGGAGAAGCAAGGGAGAGCTGTCTGACACAGAACTCCTATGATACTGATCCTCTTCGGCAATATTTCATACTATAAAAAGCTAGGTGCTCTGGCTCCATCCCTGGCTATATCTCCTAGTTCCAAGTGTCTGTGCTTTCGCTTTTATGAGGGAATATAACTGCATATACTCCAGGCTAAACTACATATTACACTAGTCATATTCACCCATGTGTAATGTTATCCATTAGTCCCTTCCTCATGGAAGGACAGCTTAGCAGTGGGAAATTATTGATAGAGTAGGAGTAGCCAACACCATGTCTTCCAGATGCTTTGGGCCCAAACTCACATCAACCCCAGCCAGCATGACTAATGGTCAGGGATTATTGGAGTTGTAGTCGACAACATACAGAGGAGACCACACTGGTTACCCCTATGGTATAGGACAATGGTGCTTTACCTTTCATGTTGTTTCCCCCACCCCAATGGAGTTCATGGTTTGTGCTTGCGAGGTAAACACATTCAGTGAAACAGACAAGATGAAAGCGGTGGGGTGGAGTTTCAGGGAAAGGCAGCTAACAAGGGAAGGATTAAGCAGTTCAGGCAGGGCATGATTTTTGAGAACTTGGGATCCAAGGCTGCACCCTGGCTCAAATGAAAACTTGAAGCCATTTTTTTTCCTGTTTCAGAAGAATAGTTTGCAAATGCAGATATGGGGAATCCTGACCTTAATTGTTGAACAGCCCAAATAAGATACTCCTCTAATCACACATAGGACCTATGTCCTTTGATACATTATCTCTAGAAAAAGTGCTGCCACTCCTAGCATTTTTCTGGAGGATAATATCATATTGAGAAGATCAGTCATCTGGTACTAAACATAGAAACATTGAAATTAGGTTACCCAGTGCTCATCACACAAGTTGCCATTCTCATAAGCATGATTTAGAGGCCCTTACATCTCCAGGGAGGGCATAACCTGAGTATAGTGAGTGTGTTCATTTTGCCTCTGAGAATATTTGCGTGTGTCATGGTTCAAAATGTGTGGTTAATGTGCGTGTGCGCGCACGTGTGCATGTTGGTGTGCATTTCTTTCTCATGTACTTTTCCCATGTATTTTGCTTGTGTTGCTCTGTTTTATTTTGACCTCTGATGTTAAGCTGCAGCTTATTATTGGCATTATTCAGGTGTGACTCTTACCCAGCCATCAGTAGATGTGGGAAATCACTGTGTCTCATGTGTTGATCTATTTATTATGCTTGCTGATAGTTCCTCTGCTTCTAGTTGCTGAGAGCTTTGTCAAGTGAGGCCTGTTCTCCAAAATCTCCAAATTCATTAGTAAAGGGATTGCTTGCAGTTATGTTAGGCTCTCTTCTTGTCTGCTTCTCATACCCCATGTATCCTTCATGGGTTATACCTATATTCACTTTGTCTACTTTCCTGCATTGCCTTGGCTTTCTTTCTTTACTCTCTACCTTTCAGGTCCACCTCAGCAGTGTTGTTTGCAGTACTTTTTCTACCTCCTTAGGAACCTTCCTCATAGCCTTAAGAGCAGGCATCCCCAAACTGTGGCCCTCCAGATGTTTTGGCCTACAACTCCCATGATCCCTAGCTAACAGGATCAACAGTCAGGGATGATGGGAAATGTAGTCCAAAACATCTGGAGGACCGAAGTTTCGGGATGCCTGCTTAAGAGCCTCAGTTCTGTGCCCTGCTCACAAGTTCGGAGCAATATGTCAGATCCAAAAAATCTATTTCTCCAGGATTGCTTGCTTGCCAGTTAGTGTACAGTCAGATTGTCCTCAGAAGATATACTCCAATAGCCTTCCTCAGCTTGACCATCATCTGGTTATTCAAAGAAGAAAACAACACTGTTCTTACTTTTCTTCTTGGTTTCAATAATTTTCATACTTCAGATTCTTCTTTCTTGATTCCTGCTCTCCTATTCTCATCTGTTACTTATCCTATTGATCTCACATCTGTCTAAGTCTTGTACTTTCTAGTTCTCTCTTCTTTTTAGGCAACCTCTACAAAGATAAACACTGCTAACGTTCTTGATTCCATGCATGGCGCAAATTGCCTTTCATGAGCCTAACACTTCTGCATATATTTTTGAAACAAAAGAGCGAGGGGAGATTCAGCTTCATGCTTCTTATGATCGTTCCGGTATCACAAGCATATCTGCTTGCCAGATGGAATGATATCACTTCTACTCCCCCCCCCACTGCACCCAGTTCTGGGGGTTCACCCAATCCCCCAGAGTAGTTGGTGGGGTGCACGGGTGAAGGAGAGGGAAGAAAGCCTTGTTACGCTAGCCAGATGGCTATTCAATTGAATCTGGCCTGGTGGGTTTTGTTCTATGTTTATTGTGACTCTGTTGGCTGGGTAAGAGCTCCCTGTAGATTATGTATTTTGCCCAATCATTTCCCCTCATCTCCCCACTTCCTTCATTTTATTTATCCCTAGCCCCTTCTGCCCCACCCCAAGAGGTCGTGTGTGTAAGCACCAGCTCCACCTCTATCCGGGTAAGTTGGGTACCACCACCGGCTCAGAGCCGCAATGGAGTCATCACACAGTATTCTATCGCATACCAAGCGGTGGAAGGAGAGGACAACAGCAAGCGTGTGGTTGAGGGCATTGGACACGAGCATTCAAGCTGGGAGATCAACAGCCTGGAGAAATGGACAGAGTACAAAGTGTGGGTGAGGGCTCACACAGACGTGGGTCCTGGGCCAGAGAGCATCCCGGTCTGGGTTCGCACTGATGAAGACGGTAGGTTCCTGACCCATGACTGAAGGTAACAAGGGCTCTTTTGGGTCCTGCCAAAGGAATAGCATTTGTAGTGCTGTTCTCCCCCACCCCTGGTGCACATATGTATTTCGGCTATACAGAAAGTGGGGTCTAAATGTAGTCAATAAGAATGAATGGGTTAATATGTATGAAATATAATCAAAATGCCTGCTTCCTACATGAATCTGTTCCTCTTCTCTATCACATGGGCAAAGCAGCTCTCTATCAAGGACATTCTGAAGCAAAAATTGCATTGTTATGGCTAGTCTGTCAGATATGTCATGCCAGCTTAAATCTCTTCTGTAGGAAGTGCCAGTCCTTGCACTGTCAGAAGGCACTTCCCAGGCTGCATCCTTGCCTCAGAGACCAGAAAGGGCACAGAGAGGCAAATAGAAAAAGGGAGCCACTCAGTAAACTGAGAGCAGGCATACTTCAGTTGTACCACCCATGCTGTGCTGTTGCTTGCACCACTGCAACCCTGTAAATCCTTGCATAGCAATGTTGATTGCCTACTTCTGAAGCTTGCTTGCACATCTGTATGTCCTGCTGCCTGAATTGTTTGCTTCAGTTCTCATTTAGCAAAGCCTTAGCCGGAGGGACAGTGCTACCCTAGAAATGTCGCAGCAAGCTCTCTGCATAAGTTTGAGGGCCGTACAGTTGGCTCTTCCAGCTAAGCTCTCTGTCAGGAGTGGTTTTAAAACCTTCTGATGCACTCATTTTTCATAGGTAGTAGCACAAAAAGGGGGTGAAAGTGCTTTTTGAATCTTGAAATATTACTGGTAGCTAATATACCCTTCTTAAAATTGGGGTGACCTCCATTGACCCAACAATTCAGTCCCTTGGCAGTTGCTGTTAGCATAAGACTCTGCCCTTAATCGGCAGGTATACGTAAGTCTCGTGATTGCTATGCCTTGACAGAACCGTCAGAAGCACTTTCCCAGCCATGTCTTAACTGTTGGAGCAGAAGGGGAGTGTTGTCCAGTTACTGCACTGCAATGTGGCTTGCTTTCCACTCACTTTTTGGATGAGGAATAACCATCTGGCAAAGACACCCCATCTTGAAGTTTATGCAGAAAGATGGAATGAGGTCCATGATCCCCTTTTTCATTCACCAATTAGGCTTGCCTCCTCCCCCTGCTAATATATGTATCTTTCCCCTCTGTGCTCCTCTTCAAGTAATTATCTGCAATTAAGAGTGAGATCTGTGGAAACAACCAGTTGCCAGAGGGTGAGCGGCTGCTTTCCCTGCCTGCCGAGTGTTTGCGTAGAACAGTCCTTACAGGTTCCATCCAGTTCTCTGCCCCCAATTAACCTTGTTCTGCACTAGCAAATGGGACACAGTGTGTTTACAGGGTCTGTGGATTTGCCCTGCAATAACAAAATTCTGGTCTATTCTTTTCAAGCAAATGCTGAGTAGCAATACAGCAAGGATACTCTCTGGAAGGAACACTGCTCTCGGAAATCATTCTGTAAGCTGAATGACCAGCCAAGAATATCAGTCTCCTAGGACTGCCTTCCTCCCTCACTACCAGCCTCCCACTTTAGGCTATAGAGCAGCTGACCTTAGCACAATTTTAATAAATTTTCATCAGTGGCAGCATTTGGACACTGTAAATCATTAATCTCAGTCCAGTATCAGGCCCAGACTTTACACCAAAAAGCGCCTTGGTCCCCTGGTTGATGACATTTGTTCTCCTTGATCTTTTGGTGGCTTTTGATACCTTGGATCGTGGTATTCTTCTGGAGCAACTCCAGGATTTGGAGGCACCGTATTACAGTGGTTCCACTTCTACCCTTGGAGCTGTTTCCAAAAAGTAGTTATGTGGTAGCTATTGCTCTGCATCATGGGAGCTCCTGGAAGGAGCAGGCTGGGAGTACTCTTGGATCCAAGATAGTCAATGGAAGCTCAGGTGGCATTAGTGGTTAGGAAGACCTATTTCCAACTATGTCTGGTTTGCCAGCTACAGCCCCTTTTGCTCAGAGATTACTTGGCTACTGTACTCTATGCTCTGGTGACTTCCAGATTGGATTATTGCAATGCTGGGCTGCCCTTGAAGACTACTTAGAAACCTCAAATGCTGCAGCCAGATGGGGTTCCATTTCGAAATCACATAATCCCTGTTTTAAAACAGTTGCCAGTTCATTTCCAGGGACAACTAAGGCCCTAAATGACAGGCCCCAATTATCTGAAAGACTGATTTCCCTACAGACCATCTCAGGTGCAAAGATCAGCATAGGGTGCCCTCTTGGTAGTTCCACCACTCTCAGAAATTTGGACTTATTAGTGACCTTGGTGAGAGTCTTCTCCGTGGCTGCCTTTCCACTGGATTGTGTCTAGCACTTCCGCTGTATAGCTCTCATCATGGAATCTAATAAATAATTAAAGATCCCCATAGCTACGGGTTGTGGTTTGTTTTTCCATTCACTAATAAGGAGGTATGAAGTGGATGCTTCTGGCATATTCATGGTAAATCATTAACTATGTTCCCATTGTGCCTGTAATTTGTCCACTCATTGATATGTATGTATTGGGTTTAGTGGATACTAGTAATCTAGACAGCTTTGCCTCTCCTCATGCCACTCCTTGAATAGCAGGACAGCTTAGTCCAGCAGTACAATCATGGATATTTGCCATTCACTCTACTGTGAATTCTGCTTTGTAATCTAGGGTGATGTGTGCAACAAAATGTGTGTCTCCTCCACCCGAGAAGCACTGCTGTTGTATCTGATAAAATTTTCTCATGTGCCTTCCAGTGCCCAGTGCTCCACCTCGGAAAGTGGAGGTAGAATCAGTGAACTCCACAACCATTCGTGTTACCTGGAAGTCACCTATCTCTAACAAGCAGCATGGCCAGATCCGAGGCTACCAAGTCATCTGTGTGAAGCTGGAGAATAATGAGCCAGTTGGGTTGCCTATCATGAAAGACGTCATGGTAGCAGAGTCCCAGGTATATCCTGGTATGAGTGGGATGGATGCATGCATGCATGGGCAGACAGATAAATAATATATTCTGGAGAAGGGTCTTTATTTGCTTTGTGATTGACTTTTTCACTTTATATGGTTAGAGAGAAAGAGAGTTATATTATGGCAAAGAACATGCATTTTCTTTGTTACAGGCCTCCTTGCTATAGTTGAGAGCCTAAAACAAATTGTGGGAGAGAACAATGTGGAAAGGGCTGAGATGGAATGAACTGGGAGTATCAGGGAGCAGGACAAGGCAGGCGTTTCTGGGACTTCTACAGTCGCAATCTAGGTGTGATCATTTGTGAGCTAGACTGTTTGAATGGCATCCAATAGGATTACTGGAGATCTATGTTGACTAATGAATATATCTCATTAATACAACACTTGATTCATTTGCATCTTTCTCAGCAGGGAGTAAAGCACAGCCAACCCCCCCCCAAACACACACAACCACTACCCACCCCACATACAACCCCCACCCCAACAACCCCCACCCCAATACAGTGAGACAAAGACCTGCTAGCTCAAGACTTCACTGCCCAGCTTAGACCATCATGATTCCTACAGACTTTGTCAATTTTTTCTGTTTGTGAAGCAGCCCAATGCCTTTTCCAATTTCCTCAAGAAAGTTGTCCTTTAGGCTGGTGAAATTAATCATCAACTTGCTAGGTTCTATAGCAGGCATCCCCAAACTTTGGCCCTCCAGATGTTTTGGACTACAATTCCCATCTTCCCCGACCACTGGTCCTGTTAGCTAGGGATCATGGGAGTTGTAGGTCAAAACATCTGGAGGGCCGCAGTTTGGGGATGCCTGTTCTATAGGTTCAGTTGACCTTGCTGAAGGTGGGAACTGAGGCCTTATGATGGGAAAACATTTCCTTGTCCATCCATCCCCCCTCGTTCCTCTTTTGTTCCCTACCTATGGCTACAGTGCTAAGTGCTTTTATCATGCACATTTTATTGACTCTGATATTCCTCATCCATGTGACTGGGAGAGAGTCCCAACAGAGTTAAGAACCAATTTATGTAGTATTTCTGAGCCTGGCAGGTTAGGCTGCCACTTCATCCCACTCCACCACTGTCTTCCACTTGGACCTTGGAGACAGAGGCAGGGAATCTTCAGCCCACCTGGGAGGTTTGCTTGCCAGGCTGCTTTGGGCAAATAATGCCCTTTCCCACTCCTCCACTCCTCCCCTTCCCTCTTCAACTACCCACCGTAATAGTCATATTAGTTGGGACCAGGAGGACTGTCTTACTATATACATACTTTCCTGCTTCCTGGAATTACATAACACAAAAGCCAAATAGGGTTCCACCTGGCCATATAAAACTGCTGTCTCTAGCTTAGCTACACAGTCTCAGTAACTCATTGCTCAGATGCAGACCAAGTTGGATTTGACCATTCCTGCTTCCCTGCTTGCCTCTAGCCCTGGCATTGCTTCATTCTGATTTACTTCCTGATGCCATGCTTCATTTATTTCTTATGTGATCATCCAGTTTCCGGCTGAGATACTTCACAGTATTTTGTAGAGCTCATGCCTTAGGCCAGTCCTGGCTCAGTTCATCCTTGGATTGGATCTGGGCTGTTTTCACACCTTGTACTCTACTGTGTGGTATCAGCTAAGGCATCTAACGGTAGAGTCTCTTCTCAGACTGTCTGATTTGCAGCCACAGGCTTCCCTCCTTATGGAAATGTTCACACATAAAGGCATAGGGACAAAGACTATATAGATGGAATAAATAAACTTGGTCAGTTTATTCAGATGACTATAGGAAAATGAAGCTAATACCTGCAATTTCTTACAATCCCATACATTATGTATTAAAATTACATATTAGAGCTTTCAGGAAGCAATAATCAGTTCAGAGAACAAAAATGAACAAGATTTTCTAGCCCTCGTGTAGGAGAAATACGAATGTGTAGGAAGCATCTGAAATTTACCCATAAGTTAGAAAAGGGTGGATTTGTCTTCCAGTACTTAGAGTTACGGTTTTGAAGTCAGGTTACACCCTCCTCCCTATTGTGTTTAGCACCTCACAATACAAAATTCATTTGGGTGTTACTATGTCTTTAGTTTATCTAGCTCCATATTTAGTATTCACAGGAATACACAAATGGGATATTGTAGAGTTGGAAAAGGCTCAGAAAAGGGCAACTTCCTCGTGAAGAGCAGTTGCAGCATTTGGGACTTAAAGAAAGGGCGAGTAAGAGGTGAAACGATAGACGTCAATACACTTATGCATAGCATTGAGGAAGTGGACAGAGAAACGTTTTCCTCCTCTCTCATAATGCTAGAACTTGTGGACATCCCGTGAAGCTGAACATTTGAAGATTTGGTACAGAAAAGAAAGTACTTCTTCATGCAGCACATAGTTGAACTATGGAACTTGCTCCCACAGACAGCAGGTGGCAGCCACCAACTTGTGTGGCTTTAAAAGAGGTTTAGACAAATTCATGGAGGACATTGCTGTCGATGGCTACTAGCCATGAGGACTGTGTTCTACCTCCACTGTCAGAGGCAGGATGCCTCTGAATACCAGTTGCTGGGAATCACAGGAGGGCAGAGTGCTCTTGCACTCAGGTCCTGCTTGGAGGCTTCCCACAGGCATCAGGTTGGCCACTATAAGAACAGGAAGCTGGTCTAGATGGGCCTGGTTAGAAAGTTGCAAGCCTTCAGAATAGAATAAGAGCATAGGCAGCTGTCTTATACTTACATCACATCCACACTGTATGTTTAAAGCACATGGTGTCGTCGTCGTCCCCCCCAAAAAAAGAATTCTGGGAACTGTAGTTTGAATTGTTGCTCTATGAGGGATCAACTACAATTCCCAGGATTTTGGGGGGGGGGGAGCCACGTGCTTGAAATGCATGCTGTGGATGAGTCAAATCCAGTGGTTCATCTAGCTCAGCAGTCTCTGACAGCAGCTTGAGATAGCACAAGCACATAAATATGTCTTTAGAACTAGCCATCTCCACACCAAAGAACAAGACGAATAGCAACCTCTCCTCTGAGATGAGGATTCTGTAACCATTTGAGTTGATTTCATTAGCAAAATCCACATGATATCCATTGGTCCAAAAAAAAAAAAGACAGCTGAAGTGAAGAATTATTATGCATTCAGCAGACACTTCTATGGCAAATCTTCACTATGATGACAGTTCACAAGCGGGGAAATAAAAGTCAGGGTAGGGCTAGTCCAAGTAATCCATTTCACAGCTCTCTCCCCAGAACTGCAGACATGGTCAGAGAGACAGTGGCTATAGAGAGTCATGATGAAGACTAAAATGAAATGCTATAAGGGCATTGCAGCCAGCATAAATACCAGCTGCCAGTGTTAGCTCTGCTTGTATTAGTTCTAATGCTCCCAAGCAGTGGCAGCAGCTGAATCTTTTTTATTAAGGCCACTGCCTCCCTAAAATCCATTTATCTTACTCAGCAACGCTAAATACTTAAGAAGCAATTGGGCTGGTTTAGCAAAGAAATGTTTTTATCTGCAGGTAATGGTTTCATAAATTCAGACATTTGGCTGGAGCAGATTTCAGAGAGATGCTCCTTCTGTGGAGGTTCCTCTGATCTGTGAAGAGATTAGAGTCTGGTGAAGATGTCAGGGTAAACACTACATTTAAAGAAACTGTTAAGATTGAATGGGTGCCACCAGGATGCTGCTCTGCTTCACATATTTCTGCTTTGCCCCTCAAGGAAATTGTGGAGCTCTGCAGTTTGGAGGATTTTGCTCATTTGCACAGTACACTTTCACAGTCTGTTTATTGATATTGGCTTGGATGTCATATTTTCAATACATTTTCAATGCAAAATCTATCAGCATTCTGTTATAATGATCATTGTTATCATTATCACCTCACTTTTCAGGAAACAGATGTAGCTTACAAAAATAATTAGTAAAATAAAATACAATCTAAAAGAAATACATAAAATATTAAAAATAGCAGGAATTAAACATAGGAATTAAACAACAGCAGTCCATAAAGGCTCTAGAAGAAACAGTTCTTTCTTCCTTTATTTAAACAATTTATACCCCATTTTTAAGCTTCACAGAGGGGCCCCAGACATAATAAAAATACAAGCACTGATGAATACTAAAACAGAATATAGAACAGCAGGGATAAAAACCTCAAATCAAGCTAAAAGCTTGGTGAAGCAAAAAAAAATGTAACTCTTGAAAATTCCATTCAGCTTCTTGGGGAAGGAATTGTACAGCTTGGGCGCCACAACCAAGAAGCCACTGTCCCATGTCCCAGGCAGCTGGATATCCCCAAACAGCAGGCTATGGAGAAGGGCTTTCAATGAAGAATGTAGTGGGCTGTGTGTATTTTTCCTATATAAATAAAAGCTTAAAATGCTCAGAAGGCAGAAATCTCTTTCTAGTACCAAATTCTATACAACTTCAAAGCATGAGGGAAATCGATTGAATGCACACAGGCTTGGATGTAGTCTACTGCTTTTGTTTAGAATATTTCTAACCCAGACTTCATCACAATAGATCCCAGAGTGGGATGCAAACAAACATTCTGAGCAGGCAGCTGAGAAATGTAATTAGTAATTAGCTTGAGAGAAAGCAAGTTTAATACAGATAGAGGAGCTCACATTCTGATATACACAGAGCAAGTTAAGGCACCTTTGCAGTCTCACCTGCAGATGGCTGAGCAAGAAACCAGCCTTTGATGTAGCATACTGTAACCTCATAGGTTGCAACATTCTTGAGCACTGATCAGCTGTGCATATTTTCATGTTACTGTGAACAGACAGGATAGATGTTCATATCATTGTCTTGAATAATTGTGCCATTTTGTGACTCATTCATCCTAGGAGAATGGCTTCTCCTTTGCACTGTTATGTGCTGTCAAAACTGTCATGCATGAACATTGTGATCAAGGATGTCTTCCCAACACCTTGCTCCCCCAGGAAGACCAGTTTGAATTTCTGTTGTGGGTTCCCAAACTCTTCTCCTGTAGACAAAGTGCCTAGCTCCAATGTGGGCTGCAATTGAAACATACCACTGATTTTTCTGTTTGATATTCAGTGTGTGTTCTTCCCTATCTCCTCCTTTCTTTTATTAATTCTCCATCCTCTGAATCCCCCTTTGCATAGGTGCAGCCTAAGCATTTATAAAACATGGTTTGATTCTGTTATTTTACTTGGGCCTGTGCCCCTGCTCTCACTGCTTGCCAGCCTTGTCTACATATCGCCCCTCCAAATCCCCAACCTTCCTCCGCTTTATACCTTAACCTCCCAAACCTCACCCAAAGCCTGTCCCCTTTACACTTCACCCCTGGTAGGGTGAAATGAAGTAAATGAAGAGGAGGAAGGCTTTTCTCACCTTAGCACTCCTGCCCTGCTGTGAGTTTCCTTTTAATTGTCCCATCACTGTCACCCAAAGAGAGAAAAAGAAACTGCATTTTAAAATGAATGCTTTTTCTCTCCTTCCCACAGCAACAGCCTCCCAACAGAACAGGCAGGCAAGAGGGGAAGGCAGACCAGGCAAGCAGCATGGGTGGCCCAGGTGAGCCGCACAGCAGCAGACAGGTCAGTGTCGGACATTTGGCTCTGCTGCTGCTTCCCAACTCATCGTCCTCCAGTGCTGCTGACACCAAAACTGTGGTCGCTGGGGAGCTGCCTGCCCTGTCCTGGCTGTTTCTCTGTGACTTGCCTGTGCCGTCCACAACCCACACCACTTGCCTGGACCACCTGCCACCCGTGCCACTCACCTGTCTGTCAGCTGTTCCGTCATCACTTTGCAGTCGGTCACACCAACTGCAGTGTGACAACATTATTACAATCTTAATACATACCAAGAAAAGCTGAAGTTCATAAAACGCAATGGCACACATTTTAAATATGCCATTGTTGGGAATGGAAGTGGGCAGTGATTGAGATAGTGGCAGTACATTTTGTGAAGTGGAGGAAGCAGAATTGAATTGACGGGAGGGGGAGTTTCCAAAGCAGGGCTTTGGACATGTACAAACCTGTGGCTCGCTTGATTACTTCTATGGGACATCTTGCCTTTGCAGCAGCTTCAGGTATTCCTTCCTACAACAGCTTTTGCTGCTGTCAGGTGCCTTAGTAGCCGTGGATCTCACTTGTTTTGAAGAGCTTGCTTCTGAGTTTTGCTGCCAGTGAAAACATATGTGTCGCTGCCAAACTAATTTGTTACAGAGCAAGTTGCAGCAAAGAGCTCCTCTGGCCAGACAGTTCAGTAGTATGAGATCACTTGCCTGCCTGGGGTTGGGTAGGGTAGATGTGAATCCTTGTGAGCCTTCCTTCAGAACCTGAGCATGTTGCTTTGGAAGGCAGAGATGAGTAAATGAGACGGGCACCATAAATCTGCTTGCTTTAGGTAAATGCACTCTTTGCAAGAATTTAAGTAACTCTACTTGATGCAAGAAACTTATAAATTGATTACACTGATGATCATGCTGCTTCTCTGGCTGGTTTTTTAGGAAGCTTATCTCAATACACAGCTATTGCTTATCTTAACAGGGAGGGTTACAGGAGTCTGAGAATTATGGTTGAAAAGGTTCAGCTGGTGGAAGGGGGGGGCAAGTATTGCCCTGAAGCTTTGGTAGATAATTTTTCGTGATTTGGTGAGTCTCTTGGCTGGTGCTGTCTCATCAGAGGCTCTGGAGCCCAGCCACAGCATATCATGAAGACATTTCTATGTCCTCTTTCCACTAGGATCATTCACTACAGGAGGAACATATTATTTTCAGATGCATTTCTCCTTGTTACTGTTAATTCCTTTATTGCTAACAGTAGCAATATGCTGTTTCTAAAGCTGGTGTCCGGAGCTAGCCTATGTACCTATAGAATGAAACATATCAAACTCCCAGGTTAGTGTGTATAGTATTGCAGCCTTAGATATCGGTAGTATGCAGTTTGAAGAGGGGAGTTGTTTATGTAGTTCTCGGGGTGGGGGTGGGGAGAGAAAGAGAGCTACAATTATTTGCGTGTGAGAGGTGTTTGTGGAAGAAAGCAGCAGATACAGTTGGGGATCCAGATAGTGCCAAATCTTGTGTGTGTGTGTGTGCTTGCATGTGTTAATAATCCATAGTTTGTCATCACAGTTCCCTTACTCTTTCCTCCTTCCTGTCCCCCCATCAGTTAAGGTTTAAGGACGCTATTGACCACGTAAGTACCATTTGTTAGAGTGTTTGCTTGGATCAGATGGGTCTGAGGATCATCTTGTGAAATCTGTGTGCATAGTGCTGTCAAAACACCCCTGTCAATCCTCAGATGGTTCTAGGCAGTTGTTCTGTGGAGCTTCCACCAGCCACAAATCCTGGGCAAATTGGCATTTAGATTGCTGCTAAATGCAGGAAAGCAATTGGCATTTTTCATAATCTGTATTTCCAGCTTGTTGCAATGCAATTTCAGGCAGATGTGGGGGGAGCAGCCCATTTCCTACACTTTGGCCCAGCTCGTTACATGGCAGAGTCTGATCTGTAATCTTTAAACCTCATTGATCCCAGTCGTGAAAAATACCCTGTTCTCTCAGCTGTGACCTTTGGTTGAAACAGAAGCTGTAATAAGAACACAATCACATTCAAACAGTTAAATTCAATTTTTCCAAGTAATTTTGAGATATAAATTTGGAGGAACAAGCTTGAAAATTACCTTTGGAGAAAGAGAGATTAAGTTACATACCCTGCTGTGGCTTCCCTCGTCTCTTAGCAGAAGGACTTTGCTTAGAAGGGGTTTGCAGCGACAGCCCTATGTATGGTATCTCTCATTCCACCTTCTTTCTTTCCTCTCTCCCCCTAACTTGCTTTGTTCTAGTGGCATGCTCTTCCTTGTGTGAGAATTACTCTCCTGTGTGGACTGTGGTGATGACTACATCTTTTCGTAGCCTTCGTGTTGTGTGTTTGAGTATCTCCCTCTATATCAAATTATTGCCATTGATTGATTTTGCTCTCTCATACAACTCCAGGGGGAAAAGGAAATCTTACTTGAACTCTGATTTTGGTGTCATTCTGATTTCTGTTTGCTAATTTGGGTTTGCAAATGAAAGCAATGAAGGAATAATATGGGTTAGGTGGCTGAACCTGGGCTGTCAATGAGAAAAAGCCTATTCACATTTGTTTGTTTTATTCAAGTAATTAACAATTACATGACAGCCAAAAACAAAGCGCCCTGACAAACCAAGGTTCTAGGAAGAGATTGTGCTCTGTCTATCCATCACAATACATATTTATTCCTGTTTATATCACATTTTGATTTTTGTGCATGAACAGTCATTCCTTCATGCAGAGGGTTAATGGTTGGAATTCTACTGGAAAACTGCTAGAGGTTGCCTTTGAGCAGGTCTTTCTCCATGGAATCCGCCACAAGGGTCAATATTTGCCAATAGAATGTAGAAGGTTTGAGAGAGCTGGAGTAGGCTTAGAGTTACAAAGCCAACCCCATCAAATGAGCCAGTGTGATAGTTCAACGTCCTACTGCCACGTGCCCCTGCTGGTGTCTCTAGCCTGCACAGCTGGGGACAATACCATTGAGAAGGTAACAGTGGTGCCTATAGATCCTGTGGCCTTTGTTTTGTGTAGAATTTTCTGCTTGCTCTCCTTACATCTTTTCCTGATGTATGTAGCATGGGTAGTTTATTTTTAAGAAGCAAGATTCTTGAATACCATGGTTGGTGAGCATGTTATGGCAAGTGGGTTCGCTGTGGCAGATCCACTAGCTATATTGTTGCTCATCCCAGGGACTTCTGCTGGAAAAGACAAGTGAGTCGCCTGCTTCTGTTCTGTTATATGTACTGAAGTTAACACTTCAACTGTGATGGAAGGGCTGCTACTTTCTTGTTACAATAGATTTCCAACCAGTCCTTTTCATCTTTTGCCCATGTATCTGTGGGGTAAATGCCAGCACTGTGAACAGAGAAGACTGTTTCATGCCCTTATTACATGACTGGGTAGCAGTTTTCCCTACCAGGTATAGCAAAAGAATGTTCTTGTTTGTGGCCTGTTGGTATGAGGAAGCACTTTGTCTCTGATAAGCATCTCATGACAATTAAAATTCAATAAATGATGCTGCTGGAAGGTGATATTCGTAAGTGAAAATAAGACACAGAACCTTCCCAGGCTCAGAGACTAAAAGACAAGACAACAAAGGAAGGCAAGTGGAGGGAAGTTTTAAATGTTTGATTTTTATATATTTTGTAAGACGTTTAGAGTGGCTGGGGAAACCTAGCCATATGGCAGTAACATGTTCACTTGTGTCAGAAGTTGTGGGAAAGTTGTTCTTCCCTTCCCACTTCAGTTTGCTGTATTTTATTGGGTCCCTGTTTCTTGCAGTGAACTTCCTTGGCTATCCAGAATTATATGCTGGGCAATTTGTCTAGAAATTGGGCTGCAACTAACAACTGCTGCAATTTCATTGGCAGTTGCAAGTGTTGAGTTTGACAAGCTGCTCCAGACAAACCAACCCTTTCGTCCCATGTTGGAAATAGGGGAATATTTGTGGATTTGTTCATGTGATTTAATGAAAATGGGTGCTTTCTGGCAAAGGGAGGTGCACAGGAAACACAGCAAAAGTAGCCTATGATAAAACGTGCCCTGGCCTACTGCACAGAGACCAGAAAACACTGGGTTGCATCAACCAAGCTAGGAACATGTTTTCTCAATGCAACTTTCACTTCTCATCAGTGATGGACCCCCCAGATGCGAGAGATGGAGGCCCTGTATCCAAAGTAATCTCATTAAAAAGTTAATAACACTTCAAGGTCAGTTTTCCTTGTTGTGTGTTTTGAAACTAAATGGGTCAAATATCCAAGGTATAGAAATGCTGTTATATTTCTGCCTTCCTTAATTTGATAATGAGATAAAAAATGTCTTGTTTCCCACAGGAAACCCTCATAGGAGGCCTTTTACCCGAAACATCCTATTCTATCAGCATCGCAGCCTACACCACCAAAGGGGATGGGGCCCGCAGCAGGGACAAGGTGGTTACTACAAGTGGAGCAGGTGAGCCAATAGTACTACAACACATCTTTGATAGACAAATCTACTTGTAATCTTAAGAAGTGTTAGGAAGGTAAAAAAAGAACCTGTACCCTCAAATCCCTTGTTTTGCAGACTGAACTGCAGGTGATGGAGAAGCAAGTAGAAGAATGGAAACTTCCTCTCTTTAAGAACCGCTTCACACATTACAATTTTACTACAATGGAGATAATTTGCAGGCATTCTGGCATGCTGTGTCTAACAGCAGTCAGTCAGATGTCTCTGGGGAGCCACAAGCAGAGCAGGAGAACAATGACCATCTCCTGTTCATCCCAAGTATCTGATATTTGGAACTGTACTGCTTCTGTTTAAAGTTACCATGGCTAATAGGTCAGAGAGATAAACAACTACCTGACATTTAGAAAATACCTAAAGGCAGCCTTGTTTAGGGAAGTTTTTTGTTGTTGTTGTTTAGTCGTGTCCGACTCTTCGTGACCCCATGGACCATAGCACGCCAGGCACTCCTGTCTTGCACTGCCTCCCGCAATTTGGTCAAACTCATGTTCGTAGCTTCGAGAACACTGTCCAACCATCTTGTCCTCTGTCGTCCCCTTCTCCTAGTGCCCTCAATCTTTCCCAACATCAGGGTCTTTTCCAAGGATTCTTCTCTTCTCATGAGGTGGCCAAAGTATTGGAGCCTCAGCTTCACGATCTGTCCTTCCAGGGAGCACTCAGGGCTGATTTCCTTAAGAATGGATAGGTTTGATCTTCTTGCAGTCCATAGGACTCTCAAGAGTCTCCTCCAGCACCATAATTCAAAAGCATCAATTCTTCGGCGATCAGCCTTCTTTATGGTCCAGCTCTCACTTCCATACATCACTACTGGGAAAACCATAGCTTTAACTATACGGACCTTTGTCGGCAAGGTGATGTCTCTGCTTTTTAAGATGCTGTCTAGGTTTGTCATTGCTTTTCTCCCAAGAAGCAGGCGTCTTTTAATTTTGTGACTGCTGTCACCATCTGCAGTGATCAAGGAGCCCAAGAAAGTAAAATCTCTCACTGCCTCCATTTCTTCCCCTTCTATTTGCCAGGAGGTGATGGGACCAGTGGCCATGATCTTGGTTTTTTTGATGTTGAGCTTCAGACCATATTTTGCGCTCTCCTCTTTCACCCTCATTAAAAGGTTCTTTAATTCCTCCTCGCTTTCTGCCATCAAGGTTGTGTCATCTGCATATCTGAGGTTGTTGATATTTCTTCCGGCAATCTTAATTCCGGCTTGGGATTCATCTAGTCCAGCCTTTCGCATGATGAATTCTGCATATAAGTTAAATAAGCAGGGAGACAATATACAACCTTGTCGTACTCCTTTCCCAATTTTGAACCAATCAGTTGTTCCATATCCAGTTCTAACTGTAGCTTCTTGTCCCACATAGAGATTTCTCAGGAGACAGATGAGGTGATCAGGCACTCCCATTTCTTTAAGAACTTGCCATAGTTTGCTGTGGTTGACACAGTCAAAGGCTTTTGCATAGTCAATGAAGCAGAAGTAGACGTTTTTCTGGAACTCTCTAGCTTTCTCCATAATCCAGCGCATGTTTGCTATTTGGTCTCTGGTTCCTCTGCCCTTTCGAAATCCAGCTTGCACTTCTGGGAGTTCTCGGTCCACATACTGCTGAAGCCTGCCTTGTAGAATTTTAAGCATAACCTTGCTAGCGTGTGAAATGAGCGCAATTGTGCGGTAGTTGGAGCATTCTTTGGCACTGCCCTTCTTTGGAATTGGGATGTAGACTGATCTTCTCCAATCCTCTGGCCATTGCTGAGTTTTCCAAACTTGCTGGCATATTGGGTGTAGCACCTTAACAGCATCATCTTTTAAAATTTTAAACAGTTCAGCTGGAATATCATCACTTCCACTGGCCTTGTTATTAGCAGTGCTTTCTAAGGCCCATTTGACTTCACTCTCCAAGATGTCTGGCTCAAGGTCAGCAACCACACTACCTGGGGTGTACGAGACCTCCATATCTTTCTGGTATAATTCCTCTGTGTATTCTTGCCACCTCTTCTTGATGTCTTCTGCTTCTGTTAGGTCCTTACCACTTTTGTCCTTGATTATGGTAATCTTTGTACGAAATGTTCCTTTCATATCTCCAATTTTCTTGAACAGATCTCTGGTTTTCCCCATTCTATTGTTTTCCTCTATTTCTTTGCATTGCTCATTTAAGAAGACCCTCTTGTCTCTCCTTGCTGTTTTTTGGAAATCAGCATTCAGTTTCCTGTATCTTTCCCTATCTCCCTTGCATTTTGCTTGCCTCCTCTCCTCCGCTATTTGTAAGGCCTCGTTGGACAGCCATTTTGCTTTCTTGCATTTCCTTTTCCTTGGGATGGTTTTCGTTGCTGCCTCCTGTATAATGTTACGAGCCTCCATCCATAGTTCTTCAGGCACTCTGTCCACCAAATCTAAATCCTTAAACCTGTTCCTCACTTCCACTGTGTATTCATAAGGGATTTGATTCAGATTGTATCTTACTGGCCCAGTGGTTTTTCCTACTTTCTTCAGTTTAAGCTGGAATTTTGCTATAAGAAGCTGATGATCTGAGTTACAGTCAGCTCCAGGTCTTGTTTTTGCTGACTGTATAGAGCTTCTCCATCTTTGGCTGCAGAGAATATAATCAATCTGATTTCGATGCTGCCCATTTGGTGATATCCATGTGTAGAGTCGTCTCTTGTGTTGTTGGGAAAGAGTGTTTGTGATGACCAGCTTGTTCTCTTGACAGAACTCTATTAGCCTTTGCCCTGCTTCATTTTGAACTCCAAGGCCAAACTTGCCAGTTGTTCCTTTTATCTCTTGATTCCCTACTTTAGCATTCCAATCCCCTGTAATGAGAAGAACATCCTTCTTTGGTGTCATTTCTAGAAGGTGTTGTAGGTCTTCATAGAATTGGTCAATTTCACTTTCTTCAGCACCGGTAGTTGGTGCATAAACTTGGATTACTGTGATGTTAAAAGGTCTGCCTTGGATTCGTATCGAGATCATTCTGTCATTTTTGAGATTGCATCCCATTACAGCTTTTGCCACTCTTTTGTTGACTATGAGGGCCACTCCATTTCTACTACGGGATTCTTGCCCACAGTAGTAGATATGATAGTCACCCGAACTGAATTCGCCCATTCCCTTCCATTTTAGTTCACTGATGCCCAGGATGTCGATATTTATTCTTGTCATCTCATTTTTGACCACATCCAGCTTACCTCCATTCATGGTTCTTACATTCCAGGTTCCTATGCAATATTTTTCTTTACAGCATCGGACTTTCCTTTCGCTTCCAGGCATATCCGCAACTGAGCGTCCTTTAGGCTTTGGCCCAGCCGCTTCATCAGCTCTGAATCTACTTGTACTTGTCCTCCGCTCTTCCTCAGTAGCATGTTGGACGCCTTCCGACCTGAGGGGCTCATCCTCCAGCGTCATAACTTTTATATGCCTGTTGTCTTTGTCCATGGAGTTTTCTTGGCAGGGTTACTGGAGTGGCTTGCCAGTTCCTTCTCCAGGTGGATCACATTTAGTCAAAACTCTCCACTATGACCTGTCCATCTTGGGTGGCCCTGCATGGCATAGCTCATAGCTTCTCTGAGTTATTCAAGCCCCTTCGCCACGACAAGGCATTGATCCATGAAGGGGAATGTTTTTAATCTGTGATATTTGATGTATTTTAATGTTTGTTGGAAGCCGCCCAGAGTGGCAGGGGAAGCCCAGTCTGCCTTGAATTGGCAAAATACCATGACTTTCACGTGGCAGCTTCATCACAGCTTAGTCAGATCTACTCACCCCAAATCCAGAATACCACTATGCTATTGTGGATTTGCTCTGAGTGCCACAGTCTGGCACAGGATAATGGTTATCATGGCACTGTGGTGATGCTGAATAGTTTTGCTGTTGATGGATTTACACGTCAATCTCCCCTGATTTGGGGGAAGGATGTGTCTCTGTTGTGGGTGGAACAGAGATATGAAACCATCCATTTTATACAGCAGGTGTTAAGCTTTGAAGGGAGCAGCCCTTAATTTGTGCTACATATATGAGATTTGGAATCCTGTTGCTGCTCAGCCATCACATCAACATTCCTAGCAGGAACAAGTTCATCAGCTCAAACACAGCACATTTTGATTGCAAACAGCATGCTATGCTCTCAACAGCTCGCACAGGTGGTGAAATTATAAAGATTGCTATGAAAATTGCCTGCATCAAAGTAGCGGAGATTCCAGTTTTTAGTCTGGGCTTCTCTGCAACATCTTATATTAAAGCTCTGATTTCTTATCTTATGGCACTACCTTTCACCTCCTTTATCATACTGTCCCAAATCTACTTTCTCTAGGCTTGCTTCTGCAAATGGCAAGATTCAATGAGTGGTTGGGGGGAAGTATGATGAGATTTAAGAGTCAGATACAAGGAAGTTTTGAAGACAGTATCAATCACAGTGTTATTTTTCATTGCAGTTTTGGAAATAGTTACATTTGGAATAATATACACCATATAAATTAGGGATTAGCTGTTTAAATAATTTGCCCCAGGGTTTGGTTCCATCTGAATTTCAGTCCATCACCTACTGACATCCTGCATTATCAGTGTTTGCAAACTACAGGCACAAAGGTTTTCACAAAATATAGCAGCTGACAAAATTCCTTCAGAAGCTTGCACAAAGTGTGGCATTTGTGATAATCTTATTCATCCCCATTCCTTTAAGATCATATAGCTTCCACCATAGGGTTCTCAACTCCCCTCCCCAAAAGAAATCAGATCTTATGATCAAGCTAGGCACATTTTACAGACAAATATATAGGTTAAGGATCACAAATAAGGATATTTGTGAAATGTAGCCATATAGAAATTAGTTGGGTTTTTTCCATTATAAAATTTGGATTTTGTTTTGTTGCTGTTGTTTAATTGTGGAATTTGGAGGACCTGGAAGAGTAAACACTGATATGTCCAGAAATACAGTGCGGTTGTTTCTGGACTGAAGCACTTCAAATTGCAGGTGGTTTGCCTTTTTGGACATTGCCTCTGTAAACTCCCTGCCTGTGGAAAGCATGCAAAGGAAAAGCCTTCTCCCAGATATGCTGCTTTTTTGTGTGGAGCTAATTTTAATGTGGGGAAGCATTCAAACGTATTGATCTTTCATCTGTAATCTGACGAAATTGATAGGGAGTGCTGTGCTAGCTAATATTTCTTAGCAGGTAGATAAATTTCCTGAGTGAGCAACTCCAGCAGTGAAAAGGCCAGAACTCTGTCTCCCTCCCACTCATGGCATATCACCCTGTTTTGGTCCCACAGTCCCAGGCAAGCCTACCATGATGATCAGCACCACAGCCATGAATACAGCTCTGATCAATTGGCACCCACCTAAAGAGATGGTTGGGGAGCTGCTGGGCTACCAGCTGCAGTACAAACATGCTGAGGAGGAGAAGATGAGGATTATGAACTTTGAGAAGAACATGGATCACTTCACCGTGACTGACCTTTACAAGGGAGCCACCTACATCTTCAAGCTGGCTGCGAAGAATAGGGTTGGTCTTGGGGAGGAGTTTGAAAAAGAAATCACTACCGCAGAGGAGGCACCAAGCGGTTTCCCCCAGAACCTGCACGTGGTGGGCCTGACCACGTCCACCACTAAAGTGACTTGGGAGCCACCAATTCTGGCGGAGAGGAATGGGAAAATGACCAACTACACAGTTGTGTACAGAGACATTAACAGCCAGCAGAACCTGACCAATGTTACAAGGGAAACGAGCATCACTCTGACCAACCTCAAACCTGACACAACCTATGACATCAAAGTTAGAGCCCACACTAACAAGGGAGCTGGCCCTCTCAGCCCCAGCATTCAGTCTAGGACGATGCCAATGGAACAAGGTAAGCACCTCCCCTGTGATCAGTTAATGAACCTCTATGGCAGAAAACAGGTCAGAGATGACCTGGTCAGTCTTACCTTCCTGAGCTTATATTTTTTTGGATGGGAGGGCATGGAGGTTGCATGACTGCATTTGTTTTTTCAAACACATACACCATTTCCTGTTTCCAGTTTCTTTTGGTGCAAACTGAACAGGCAGCTTCTGTGAAGAAACAGTGCCTCATAACTGCTACCTTTTGAAGATTGCTGTGTACACACTATACCTTTGAAGTACAATCAGAAAACATTATTTTCCTCAAATAATTCAGGACACTGTAGTTTACCTCTCACAGTGTTAAAAATCCTAGCAACCCATAACAAACTACAGTGCCCAGAGAAAGAATATACTTTGAACATGCTTTAAATTTATAGTTTGTACACAGTCCATGACAAAGAGGGGAAGGTGGCAACTCAGTCTGGTCGAAAAGCTTAAGTGTCCTAAGATGTGAGAAGGCTTATTGAATCTACATGAAAGCACCAAATTTTGCTGCTACTGAGAAGAGTGGAAGGGAAAGGGTTAGTTGTCCAGTGTTGGCTCACGGGGGCCAATCAAAAGGATTCTTTCTCATTGCAGTGTTCGCAAAGAACTTTCGTGTCAGTGCTGTGATGAAAACATCAGTGCTACTTAGCTGGGAGGTTCCAGACTCTTACAAATCTGCAGTTCCTTTCAAGGTAAGGGAATATGTCTGTCACGTATGGGGACCCGATTAATGTGCAGTAAGGAAGAAATTAGAAAGTCTGTCTCAGGGACCTTCAGACCAAGAGTCTTACTTTCATCAACCCAGTTATGTAAGCTGAGCAACCAAATCTGGAGAAACGCCGGGGGGGGGGGTTGAGTCAGGATGTAAGAAGTGTGGACACTCCCTTGTCCTAGGTACCCTAGAGTCCTGACACTTGTTTCCTTTAGTCTAGAATAGATCACCAAGCATGGTAAATCAGCAGGTAAGTCTTTAGAAATGAGTTAAAAACTGGTACATTTCCAGACAAAACCTCTTGATTCCCTTGCTGATTTTGGAGACTCATATGCCCTTTAAATGTTACCCTAGCTGTATGGGAATTGATTTCCCATGAGTCACTCCTGGCACAATCTTCTCCTGCTCAGAGCAGACTACAATTACAGTAGGAGCCCAAACCCCCTGCATTCCAGGCAAAATGGTTTGATCATGAAGCATTTTTGGTGCAGAACACAGGCAGAATTACACTTAGGGCAGGATAGATATACCTCTAGAACCCAACAGGGCACCATAGGCCTGCGGTCGCTAGCAACATGACAGAGATATGTAAGCACTCATGACAGCAGGAGAAATCTATACGGGGAATTTGTTCATAAAAGGCTAGTTCTTTGGACTCGTTCCTAATGCTGTATGGTCAGGGCTGCCTTGGAACCATCATCAAAACAGTTGCATAGTGTGGGCTTCATAACGTAGTTGCCAGATTTTGCTGACGTAAGCAGAGAGTTGACAGCAGTTGCTGCCATGGGTTTGCCATGATGAGGCACTGGAGCAGATGGTGTTAGCGTCTCACTAGCTGAGGAGCAGCCATGCAAACGCAACGGGTGTAAATGAGCTTTCTTCTTCCTGCAGGCAGTATTAGATGTCCAGGCCATGCACAAGTGCCAACAGAGTAGCAGCTGGCCCAGGAGCAGCAGCAACTTTGCAAACAGGATACTCCCCCACCCACCTGTGCTGAGCTGCTTAATTCAAGTGTACAGGATGCCAGGCCAAAGCCTAATAATCTAACGAGCACCGCTGATAAGTCTCCATGGGAACAATTAGCATTATCTACACTTGATAAACAGTCTCGCACTAAATCTACATCCCAAAGGGTGTCCTCTTTCTCTTTAACAGATTTAATTAAGGCAGATATTGTTATGATTTGTGAACACTGAGGCGCAGGCTAAATATCATGGTATTTTTTATTGGGGATGAACTGAGATCTCTGAAATTCCTTCACTGAAAAATCAACAACGGGGCTTTCAGTTTTCCTCAGAGAAGAGTCGTTGCTTCATCTGGTCCAGGAGATAAAACTCCCTGCAAAGAGATGACTGGTCCTGTGAAGTGAGTGAGAAGTGATGTTATGGTGAGATTCCTGCTGCAATCAGAACCTGACACTGTCCCTGATCTAAGAGAGCTGCTTCCCTGTCTGTGTTTGATGCTAGAAATGGATTTTAAATGAACGCTGTGTTGGGGAATGAGAACTGAGCATGAGACATTTTCATGAGGGCATAGGCAGAATGTTTTTAGACTAGTAGCCCTGGCTTCCACCTCATAATATTGTACCTTGACAGATTTTTAGTAACAGATTCATCTTACAGACGACTTTAGCTTCTCTGACACAGTAACTTACACCATTGTTGCCTAACTCCAGAAGGCCTAGCAAGTGAGGAAGAGCCAAGCAGGCATCTCTACCCTAGATAACCGTACCACCACACTCCTTACTCCCGAATGGACGACAGAAAAAGTTGCAATAGTTATGGGAGCTAGGGACCTTCTTTTTCTTCCTGGGAGAAGGCAGCACCAACTCTTATTTCTACATGGGGGTTCCTGATCTCTCAGATTTGGTATAGTCACGCTTTTCAACAGGTCAGCTTGTTTGGTACCTTACACAGTGTGAGCGTTGCAAAAAATAAATAAATACCCACACCAGGAAGAGGAGTTTTGGAAAGAACTTCAACCCTTTTCCTATCAGTCTGGGCTGAATCAACTGTTTCCCTCTGCTTACAGATTCTGTACAATGGCCAGACTGTGGAGGTGGATGGCCACTCCATGAGGAAGCTGATTAATAACCTGCAGCCAGACACAAATTATTCCTTTGCACTCACAAACCGGGGAAGTAGCGCAGGAGCCTTGCAGCACCGAGTCTTCATCCGGACAGCACCTGATGTCATCCAGAGCAAGCCCATTTCCACATACAAATATATCCATAATGGGCAGTTCACTCTGACTCTCCCCAAAGTGCAGACCTCTGTGCCAGTCAGGTGTGTTTCTACTTTATTTTTTTATTTAAGATGCTACCATAGGAGAACATGGGGTTGTATAGTTGGGGGTCTCCTGAGTCCCTGCAGAGTCTTGGTGCTTTTGCACAGGTAATAAGGGTGATATTATAGGGAACTGTATTGGATTTCATAGATCATGATAATGGTGTAAATCCACCTACAAAATGTTAAAAATGCTTCCCAATAGCAAGAGGTTACTGAAAATATGAGAGCACTCTGTACAGCAGCCTTTCCTGATCTGATGTTTTGAACTACAACTCGCAGCTGGCATGGTCAATGGACAGGGGTATCAGAGCTGTAGCCCAAAACATCTGGAAGGCACTAGGTTGGGCAAGGCCGGTGTGCAGGATTTGAATTGGTGATATGCTCAGGATTTGAATTGGTGATATAACCTGCTCTCTCAGTCACCTATCATTATATGAAAAATAGGGAGTCATAATCCCCATCATTCATCTGAAAGGACCCAGGATGTACTTTCCACACTGCTGCACAGTTACTTTAATTAATGTATGTAAATCCTAATAGGAGGCTTGTGGAAGTCTCATTTGTGTTTTTGATCTCCCACCACTGAAAAAGGAACCAGATCATGGAGCTGTGCTTTCCCAGCTTCCGACACTATCACTTAGAAGCTGGCCTGATGACTTTTTATTAACCTCATACATGCCAGCAGGCTACAGCACGAGTCTCTGGGAAGTTCAAAGGAGGGAGTTGCAGGGCTTTCATGGAGACCATCCTGTTGTTTGAAGCAGAGCTCACCCATCCCCCTCTCTTGTTCCCCAGGTGGTACTACATCGTGGTTGTGCCGATAGACCACACAAGCAACCTAGTTGGCTCCAGATTGAAGAGCCCGGATGATATGGGACTAGACCAGGTAGGAGAAGGCCAAAATTTGTTTCCACTTGTTTTGAAGAGGGTAAGGGAAACAGATGTTCAAGAAACTAGCCCACACATATGAAATAATTTGGAAGAGTATAGGAGCAATGTTAATCGTCCTGTCATTCTGGAGATAATGGCAGAGGACCTGGGGTTTCAGAAACTTTGCCTATATGAGATAACTCCCACATATGTTAGCTTAATTTGGAGGTGCCATCTTCTGCCATCCTGAAGTCATCAAGTTCCTCAAATACCCATGATATCCATATTCATCTTTAGCCAGCTCTCAAAATTGTCTGGGAAGCTTACTGGTCCAGTGAAAGAGGTCACTGAAGTGTGATTGCCCATGGACTTGTTGCATGTATGGATCACACCACGCCTCCTTCTGCCCTCAGATTCTGTTGTATAATTTATATGCAAAACAAGATGTAGGAAGCAGAGCTCCCCATTGGGATGATAAGGCAGGGAGCCCAAACTGTACTTGGAGTCGGAGACAGTGACAGGCAGAGTCACTTAATTCTCCCTGCTGAGTTTTGCAAGGGAAACACTGAGACTCAAGAAAGAGAAAACTGACAGTCAATGCCACCCCCTACACTGGATGTAAATAAGAAGCCAGGCAAGTGGGGGATTACCAAGGGGAGCAGTGCCCCAATTTGCCCTGATAGATCAGTTTCCACTGGTAAAAACTGAAGCTTGGATAAGACTCTGTGCACACACACACATCTCTGTGTGTTGCACACATTAGTTATGATGCAGAGAAACAGTGGTTGGAGGGCAGGGGTGCCACTTTGTTAGGGTCACAAGCCACACCCTCCTTCCCTGAAATAATGGCATGGTTCTGTGTGGTCTCTGTGTCTTCCTGGCACCACCATTGCTCTAATGTTCCATCTCTGCCCTAACACATTTTTGTGTGAAATGTATTTCATGCCTCCTCCTTCATTTTAAATTAGAATTTCTGTTCAGAGCCTAGCATTCATTTTTATTCATTAGAAAAACATCTTTAAACATCTGAGAGCTTTTCTGAGCAATGTAATTGAATTTTGGTGTGTTTATACAGTATTCTTTTTTCTTGAGTTTGTGGATGACTATGAAATTTGTCATTTTTCTCTCTCCCTGAACATTCCATGTTAGCACTGTGTGTGATTTATACAAAGTCTTGCTGCAGCCCAGCAAGATGTGGTGGGGGTGGTCAGCCCTGCCTAGAGATTTTGTCCATTTTAGTGTAAGCTGCAAAGTGTGTTTGCAGAGTGGCAGAAATCTGTGTCAAACCTGCTGCTTTTTTGCCTATCTCCAAAAGTTCAGATTGCTGGGCATCTAAAGATGCATATGTGGACTGTGTGGACTGTTCTCTGCTGCTCCTGCTGCTCTACCATCAAAGAGAAACACATATTTTAAAATGATTTCCCTTGAGATGTTGAGGGGTATAAACTTTATTAAAATGGTACACTATTTTTCACAAAACCGTGCCCAGTGTAGGTTATGATGAATACAAACAAAACATGCATAAGAATGTGAGCAGAGCCCTGCTGGGTCAGACCAGGGGTCCATAGTGTCCTCCTTCCTGTTTTCACAGTCATCCACCATAAACCCAGGACAACACTTGGTTCCAGCTTCATCCCCAGCAACTTAATTAACTGTTCTGTTAAAGAAGTAGATGTACATTCATTGAGTTCTAAAGAAAGCCTTTAGGAATGCACTAGAGTAATGAATACCTGGACCTCCCTGGTGCTTTTCCTCACCTGACTTACAGGTTTTTCCTCATGAAAATGTAGAGTCACCTAGGTAATAGCATTGCTCTCTCTCACACTAGCTTCCTTTTGCCACCCAGATACTTGAGGCCATGAACCAAGGGGACCCAAGCAGGCGCCAGCGACGCCAGGCAGAGCGGCTCAAGCCTTACATTGCTGCCCAAATGGATGATCTACCAGAGACCTTTGTCTTGGGGGACCAGAAGAGCTATCAAGGCTTCTACAATAAGCCCCTTTCAGAAGACTTGAGCTACCGTTGTTTTGTGCTGGCTTCACTGGAGGATGGGGATACGGTAAGGACCATGAGAAGCGAAGGGACTGTGTGCTGCCTAAGAGGGGCATTCCAGAGGTGGCATTAGGGAAGCTTTGTCACAGTGGAACTTTGCTCTGCAAAGCTCAAGCTAATAAAACCAGTTGTATAAATCAACTCAGAATCTCCTTCCCCTTCTCCATGCCTGTCTTGCCTGGTGCCTCACAGTCCATAGGAAGAAAAGAGATTATCTGCCCCACACTTTGTGCTTCTTCACTTTCCACACCCCTGTAATTTTTAGTATTATCCATTGTTGCAAGCCAGAATGAATAAGGGGGGGGGATGGTGGATAATGCCATTGCTTCTGCAAATGTGTAAATAATGTCCACCCATAATGAAGATACTCAAGCCCTTCTGCTCCGTCCCATGCTGGGTCTCTCACTTTCAGCCTCATTTACTTGTAATGGCTCATTAGAGCTGGTCAAATGCTTCATTACTCATCTGGTCCGAGCACTTGTGTGGCGGACATAGCAAACATGCAGGCAGGAAAACAGAGGCCGCAGAGCAGCCGGAGAAGGTGCCCTTGTGCCACAAGGTTGGGTACTGCATGTACAAGAGTGAATGTGCACAAGAGCACTTTGGCTAGCAGAGCAAACTCTCCAAGCAACTGGTTTTATTTTGTGGTGCAACTGCAGCTGCCCTCTACATAAGCTCTGCTGCCCTCACAAAGTTCTTTGCCAGTTCTTTCTGAAACCTGTGCCAGGTTGTGAGCTCCAGCTTGGCACTCAACTCAGTCGTCGTGTTTTTAAACTAGAGGGATGAAGCCACAATATCATAAATGGCTGTTGCTGAAAGAACTATTGCAGAGCCACAGATTACTTTGTCATTTAGCACTTTATCAGTCTCGTTTCATTTATCACTGCATTATTCTGCATTTCATTTCCCTGTGACTTCATTGGTTACAGCCCCCTCCATGTCCCCAGGCATGTGTATATAGACATATACCTGTAATTCAGAGTAACACTTCATGCATCTAATGGGCTGTAGTTCACAATAGCTATGCCACAGTGAATTTATTAGTCTTTAAGGCACCGCAAATACCTCCCTTGTTTTTGCTGCCCTCTGGAATTCTTCATTTACAGTATTGTGTTTTGTTTTCACAAGAAGTGTCAGAAATTTAGTTCTAATGTTAGAACTTGGGGAACATGTAGTTATTTCTCAGTAATGTGAAAATGGACTCTAGAATATTATTTATTACTATTCTGCATGTTCTAGGACTTAGCCCTGCCACTGAACCAGGTTCCAGAGACGAAATGTGGCTCAAATTAAGCCAGGCAGGTGTTTCCTGCTGAGCATCCATAAAAGACAGTTTTCTCTGTGTTTCACAGAATTCCTGTGCATGAAGTCAAAGAGACTGTTTAAGATCTCAGCTTTCAGATTGTCAGAATTTGGTCAACAGGCATCTCTGCAGGGGCTAAAAGTGGGACCAGTGTATGCTGCTCCCTTGAGCAGGGCAATAGGAAGCCTCCACTAGAATAGAGAACATGGTCCTCCCTGCACATATGTTTTCTGGCAGGCATAAAAAAGATATGAGCATAGCATGTATTGGAACAGAGCCAGCCAATTTTGTATTGCTCTTTTGGTTGCAACTTGCCAGTCCCTTGTATGACTTGGAAGACTTTGCATGTGAGAAGCCCCATGTGAATCCTGCTGTATTCAGGGCTTATGCTAGAGCTTCAAGGACAGCCATGAGTTAGTCTGCTGTTCAATGTAGAACATTTTGCCCAGTGGGTGTTCCTTGACATATAACCCCCTAGGGTGATGTGTTTATAAGGGCATAATAGGTATTATAAACCACTTAGTCACTACCCGCCAGGCCTGATGCTCAATTGGCTGCAACTCCAAAGCCTATAATTTGGCTCTTCGTGTATCTGAGGCTGGCAACTTGTTCTCAGCTGGACCATTCCTTTCTGGCACTGAAAGAGGCCACTTTCTAGCTGATGTGGTTCTGAATGTTCCATTACTGTGGAGAGGAGGTTTGTTTTCACGGTGTCTGTTAATTCCCTGGGTGTTCATGAGGAAAATTGCAGGTGGGCAGCTTGGGGCTATTGTACTGAGGGAAAACTCAGAATTAAGCAAGGAAGAGACCTGATCAATGATCTTTGTCTGCTCTCCTCTCTCTCAAACTCACCAGAAGAAGTATGCAGCCAGTCCCTACTCAGATGAGATTGTGATGGAGGTTTCAGCAAAACAGCAGGATGAACCAGAGATGCTGTGGGTGATGGGGCCTGTCCTGGCTGTCATCTTAATCATCATCATTGTCATTGCTATCCTGCTCTTCAAAAGGTGAGCACACTCCTATGCCCGTGCAATGTTGTGGTGTCCATGCTGCAGTATTGTGCCAAGCTCAAGAACATTTACAGTGAGCAAACTATATGATAAATCCAAGGACACTGCCTCTCCTGGGGGATGTGGTCTGAACCTTCCTGAAGGTGTTTCTCAACGGAGCCTGCAAAACAGTGCTGTATAAGGCAAGCCCTAGGAAGGGGTGGGGAGCATGGGATCACATTCAGTGGTCTCTGCATTTCATTTTGTGCTGGGAATCTATATACTGGAAGTGAACTGGGGCTGTTGTCAGTGCCGGATGAACTGTGAAGCCATAGGACATGGCTTCTGCTTAGTGGTTCTAGGGTGTATGACCTGGACAGGGCCGTCTTGAGCAGATCGCGCGCCCTGGTGCTGAGGGGCGGAGATCGCTCCGCTGCCCGCCCCGCCCTCGCAGGGCGCAATTGGTTTCCGCACGGCTTTGCCGCGCGGCGCCCTCCTTCCCAGGCCGGCGCCCAGCTTACCAGCCCCGCGCCATGGTGCACTGCGCCACCGGGGGTCTACGACGAGCCGGGCCTGGACCTGGATTACCATGCCTCGGATTAAGTAAAAGGCTTTGGCCAAGAAATACCTACATCCCTTGTTTTATTCAGAGGCCTGGTGCTTTTCCCCAAGTCTTCTTGGCTCCAAGATTGAACCCTCCATGTGGTATCAGAGACCCTTTGATCCAGAGATTTGTCCTCAGCCTAGTCATAGGTGTTCTGATCCATGATCTGGGACATGGGTGTCAAGTGCTTGGGCTGTTAAAAGAAGCAGGAGCTGCTCATTTGGTTACAGGGAGTGCTTACTCTCCCACCTTTGCTCTGGGAAGCTGTCATCATTTTTCTCCAACTAAATGTGCATAATAACACCAAGAGGGGAGGTGACTTTGGGTTATTGCATGCACAATTAGTACCTTTTTGTAACCTGGATTTCCTCTTTTTTTCTCTATTTCTGCTGTCCCTGGATCTAGCAAACAAGAAAGGTAGACATCTGCCCTCCTCCCCCCCCCCCACCCTTACTAATCCTTTGCTTTGTCTGTTTCACACCCACTGTTTCATCTTGTTAAAAACAGTAAGCATAATTCTTCCTACCCAGACTAATCTGGCTTTTGGGTATTGCTCTGCCTACCTAGCCATTGTGGTGTCCTAAACTCGTTTAACCTTCTCTTGCTGTTAGATTTAAATAAATGGCCTCACAAGTAAGGTGTGACAGAATTTTAGAAAATTCCTTTTCAGTGCATTTGGTGTCCCAGGATTTGTGAGGTTATTTGCCCCCTATATTGATCAAGGATGTGACATTACCAAGAGCTGACTTTAGTTCCTTGGCATAATCAGCATGCTCTATAAACCAGTTAATAAGGCCTTGCTCTGAGCTGTTCCCTTTTCAGTGTCACTGTGTGTGTCCTACAAAGGTCTCCCACTGCTTGCTGACTTTGGTGTCTAGCTGATCCTTAGTAAATCTGGAAGTAATGCTGTTACAACAGAGTGACACTGACTTTCAGCAGGAGGCAGGAACCACAGCAAAGACAGGCTTATTTCAACAATGGTCCCCCTTTGGTGATAAATTCAAGTTGATGCAGGGCTCTTATTTCAGATGCTGTAATGTGGTGGCTACTTTATAAATGACTCCCCACTCTATGCATGCATTGCATACAGCTGAACAAACTTTTGTTTTCTCCCCTCACAGCACAGAGAGCTCGTGAGGCACCATGCTAATTGTGGCAATTTCTCCCTTCTAATAAATAGACTTGTGCCGTCAGGCAAAGTAAAAAAATACTTTTTCAGGGTGCTATCAACAGTGTCTCCAGGTTAATCATAAGTGCTTTGGGCTTCTGATGTGTTTGAAAGAGCAACAGATACACACACCTCTCTGCTGAATTGCCTGCAGGATTGCAGCACAGTGCTCCTTAATGCCAGACTGAGATGTTTCCGTTTCTGTTGAATTGGAGCTAAAATACCCCTCCCAGTGGCTTAGTTACCCCAGAAAACACATTGCAGCTCTAAGAGGCAACACCATATGAGGTTCTTTGGTTTAATGGTAGCCACTGGACATCACCAATAACTCTTCTTGTTGCGCCAAAATTTTCTGTAAATTTCTCCCATTTAATCACTGGACAGGTTCATCTCTGCTTAGCTAGTGAAATCTACTAGGATAAGAGCCTAGGGTGGTGGAGCTGCAGGCATAAATATAGCATGAAGAGACAACAGTGTATTTTATTGTTCCATTAACACACGCCTGGGGGGCCTTCAGCCACTCAAGACAAGTATTAATGGACCAATAAAATTCACCCTGAAGAGCCCTTAACCTATTATATTACAACTCTTCACATTTTAAATAATTTTTTTGATACTTGGCAAAATCTTAAGTATATTCATCCACCACAGGAAATAGTTCCCAACACTGGTGTGTGGAAGATGAAAGTGGAATTGGAGATTTTGTAACCCTGTGTCTGGCTCTGGGGAGGGCGTTACCAGTCCCCCTTACTGCTAGGTGCATTATTGAGTCTGCTACAGGGTCATCTTGAAGGTCTCTGCCATTTGGTCCATGCCCAGGTCTACCTTCTGAGCTGTGCCTTCTCTTCCTTTAGGAAAAGGGCCAATTCACCCTCTGCCAAGGATGAACATTCCATTGGCCTGAAGGACTCCTTGCTGGCCCATTCCTCTGACCCTGTTGAAATGAGGCGACTCAACTACCAAACACCAGGTAGGTACCACTTGACGGCCCTACAGAGGCCTGTGCTCCTTTTACTGCCAGAAGTTTGTGATAAGAGAGCCTCTTCCTCCCCTTGCAGTGTTGTGTGCACCTTCTCAGGCTAGGTTCAGAGGCCAGTGTGGCTCAATATACTGTCACTCACATGTATTGTATATCTGACATTGCCAACAGTCAGAATGGGGATGGCAGGCTTTCTGTTGGCTCAATAGCCTGACCATACATGCATCACAAGGTGCTGGAAGGCATAGCGTGACAAAGAACAGGCTCTAATGGAGGCCTTGTCATGATTTATCTTATATTCCATAGATAACACTCAGTTTTTTGGCCCAAATTGTGCTCTCCAGATATGGCCTCAAAATTAGCCAGCAAAAGGAAAGTCCAACATGCCAGTAGGTCCACTGTCAAGTAGCAGATAGGCAGGTTCATGATTCAGCTCCTGCAGTGCTTCCAACTCTTAAGGTATGTTGTAGTTGTAATAGATGCTGCTTAGCTGTGTCAGCAAAACAATCCGTCTGCAACAGAGTCTGTTTCCTAGATTTCTTGCTTTGTGGAGGGCCTCACACCCTCATCTGAGGCAGGATGTGGTTTGAATTCTATCTTGTTAGAGTTGAAGCAACCTATTCCTTCCTTATTTAGATTGTGGGATTCATGAAGGCTATAGAATGATGTTAGCTGTCAGTGGGGGCTTCTAGCTCAGTACACCCAGACTACCTAACAAGATGTGACCTGTATTCCTTTTCCTCAAAACTATTTGTCCTCCTATAATAGATTTGGGGGGGGGAGCAGTTGCAGGAAGGGAATTGGAAGTTGTATCCTGTGACTATGTGCAGCGCTGCTCTCTTGTCTCTCTTTCTAGGCTTGAGTCCTTCACCTCATACTGCCTTGCAGATGGGTCAGAGGACAGGGGCTTGTGTAGGTTGTACGCACACAGCTTGCAGAATTGGGAGCACGACCCACCCTATTAGTGTAAAGTCATTATTCCACCAGATGGTTTGCAGAGTCCAACATGACAGGAGAGTTAGAGGTCTAGTCCAGAAGGGTCACAGAGAGAAGATAGAGGCATGGACATGGTGCAGAGTCGTATGTGCTAACAAGGGATGCTGCACAAAAGGGAAGCTTGACAAAAGAAAGCGAGTCAGCCTCATAGTGCATACGCAAGCCCCCACACATATTCTCAGGCGTGACCATACTTGCTGAGCTGCTAGCTTGAGCTTTTGCACCCTTTTATCTTCTCAGGTGCCCAGTAAGGAACAATCAGTGTACAAAAAAAAGTTCTGGTATTATTGTTTCAGCTCTAGACACTCGGTTGCCTCCACCTAGTCTCACCCTCTTCTGTGATGGATGGGTGCCTTCTGTGGGCCAGACAGCAGCAACTAAACCCTGAGCAGTCTCATAGTTGATATCCCTGCTGGCAAATGTAGAGGCAGGAAAGGCCTTGCTCAGTACATAATTAATCAAGCTGCTGTTATTAAATATTAAGCTTATCACTTTAACAGTTTCCACTTCAGACACAGGTTCTTGCGTGAATTGTCAGCTCCTTTGTTCTCATGTTCCATTTTGCAGAGTTGTGGCAGGTCAGGCAGGGTGATGTCGCTACTAAGCGATTGGGTGAATTTTGACTAAACCTTGGTTCCAAGGCACTGCTGCTGTCTCATGTAGCAGGGAAGCCTGGTCTTGGAAAGCAGCATATGCTGGGAATAGGAACTCTGTTTCCTGGCCAACAAGCAAAGCCATCTATCATGTCTGTTGTGGGGAAATCCTCTTTGTGAAATAATCCTGGTTATACTTGGTGCTTGTCTTAATACATCACCCTCTATGCTGCCACATGTGTAGCAAGCATCAAGCTGCAGTTCCCATCCCTAAATGTAGGAATTTTAAGGTTGTGGTGGGGATTTTTGTGCTGCCCTTTGATCCTCCTCTGTCGCATCTTTAACTCTTCCTTCGGCAACAGCTAATGGGATTTCTGTTCTTTCAGGTGCCAGTGGCCCCAGTTGCCCGAATATCTCAAGTTAGTTTTCTCTCCTCATCCTTTTTCTTCTTCCTCACTATCTTTTTCCCGCCTCTTTCTTTCTCATCTTTTTTGTTCAGTGTCATGAAGGTCAACCTCACTCACCACAGACTTAGTGCTAACCCTTCTCTTGCTAGTGAGCCAAGCTGTCCCCCACAAACTAGTCTCTGGTGCTACTTACATACAATGTTCCAGCTTGCATGTGAAGAAAGAAAGAGAGATTAACACGTCACAGTTTTCCAAACAATGAAATTCATTAATTGCAACCTTGACTGAGCACATGAGGCTGCAGCAGCTCTTTCTTTGGTATGTTAGAGGACCCCAACTTAGGGAAACAAGGCCTGGCTGCAGTTGCAAAGGATGCACTTATATCATGTGGAGACCATACAGCATCTCCTCCAAAATGAAAAGGAAGTGTTCTCTATCCAAATGTAGGACTTCCTCATCTCCTCCATATGCTTCTCAGCCACTGTTTTGCAGGCAGCACCTTATTGGAATGCCTTAAGCCCAAATGTATTTATTCAGGCATTCGGTCATTCTTAAACCCAGTTCAGGTTACGCAGGTATAAAAACAATGACATTATTATTATTATTATTATTATTATTATTATTATTATTATTATTATTATTATTATTATACTGCCCTTCATCCAAGGATCACAGGGAGGTTTGCAGTATAAAGCTACAAAAATACATACTATAGTAACAAACCAAAACCACCCACACAAACAGTTTAAAAGGCCATGAATTGTCTAATTAGCCAAAGGCCTGGGAGAAAAGGAATGTTTTTGCCTAGTGCCTAAAGATACGTAAGAATGGCGCTAGGTGAGCCTCCTTGGGGGACGGCATTCCACAAAGGGGAAACCACTACAAAAATGGCCCATTCTTGTGTTGCCACCCTCCTGACCTCTTGTGGAAGAGGCACATGAAGAAGGGCCTCAGATGATGATTGCAAGGTCCAGGTTGGTTGTTATGAGGAGAGGTGGTCCTTGAGGTACAATACAGAATAATACATGAGAGTAGCAGAAATTAAAATTTACAAAACCAAGTCCTGTGGATAATTCCATAAAATTCTAACACTTAAAAATGTTTGTGAAACCAAAAGGTTTTGAGCTGATGCAAAAAGGATTAACTCTATGGGCACTGACCCTTAATGTGGGACATCAAAAGGGTACTTTTGTTCACATCTTAACAACCAGGGGGGACAGTACTGGGAGTGGTGCCCCTTCAGGGGTCCTGAGTCATGCAGGACTTAATAGGTCAGTGATAGTACATTGAATTGAGCTCAGAAATGTATTATGTATTGAGAGCCTGTGTAAATCCCATAAAATTAGAATAATATGATTCCAGGTGGTTGACCCACTAACCAAATGGGCTGCTGCATTTTCCTCTAACTGCAACTTCTGAACCATCTGCAAGAGAAGTCCCTCATGAAGCTGCTCTTTAATTCTTTTGCTCTCTCTGCCTATGTCTTAATGAATGTGAAGTGCAGTGTGTCACCTACAAATACTGTCTTAATTTTCTGAGCTTCTGGTGTACAAAGGAGGAGGACTGGATTTTGTTCTATATTGTGCCTGTAAAGTTTACTTTGGCTCTGGCCTCCACGGCAAGAGGAAAATGTGTGTGGGGGCGGTTTGCTGCAGATTTTACTTCCTATTGATACTTTGAGAATTGCAGGGGAACAGAGATGGGGTTTAACTTATAAGAACAGATCCTGTCTCTTGATTAGGGGCTGGTGTGAGTCTACTTTGTGAGATTGTGCATCACTGCAAGGTCATCAAACTCAAGAAGGCTAGTTGCACAAAAGCTTACTTCACAGACCCTCTTTGCTCCCTACCTATCACTAGGCAAAATATTCTTTGATAAGGAATGGTTTTTAATTGCCCAGCTATTAGATACAGGATTTCTTGGTGCATGGCTATGAGTGCTTAAGACTTGTCCGCTGCCTCAGTCACTGAGAACATGAGAGTGGGCTGTTGAGAGATACAGAAAGTGGTCCCAGGGCCCAGTGAACAATGCTGGCATCTGTTCAGGATCTCTGTACCTGTACTGTAGTGTGCACTGTCTGAATGGAATGCAGGGCGCAGACTCCATGGGCTTTGTACTTTATTGCCTAGGCCCCTTCCAGCCTCAGTCCATGCAGCCCTTTTTGGCCTGGTATTATATGTAGAAGCCATCTGGCTGGTCGCTGTCTCATCAGAGCATGCACACATACATTGTGCCATTGCGTGGGCACTGCATGCCATGTTACCTCACTCATGTTCCATCCATCACGCCACATTGTCATTTGGTCTGCTGCGCGCATGTGCAGGAACTCTCTTCAGCTGTGCAATAACTTCTTACCCTACTACTTCCCCTCCTTATGTTTGATCTGGTAGGCATGCGTGATCATCCTCCCATTCCAGTGACGGACCTCGCAGACAACATCGACCGACTGAAGGCCAATGATGGGCTGAAGTTTTCCCAGGAATATGAGGTGAGCCTGCTTGGGTGTTTATCTTGGATCTCTATTCTTCCAGACTCGGGGGTCGGCCCTCCAGATTTCTGGACTGCAACTCCCATGAGCCCCAGCCAGAGAGTTATTGAGAGTTGTGATTTAGAACGTCTAGATGGCACCGGAATGGTTGCTTTTGTCCTGGATAATAGTTTTGTCTGCAGCTCCTCACCCCAACCTAACATTGCAGAACTTACAAAAGTATTCTGCCCATAACTGCCCTATATGCTGGGGGGAAGTGTAAAATGTAATGTGTGAACGGTCAAGTGCAGACCCTGTTTTGCTTCCAGTATATAGAGAAATATAGATTCTAACATTATGTTTTGCACACTTTTGGTTAGTTATTAATTATATTGGAAAACGTTACACTTTCAGTAACCTCAGAGTGCTGTTTATGCTGTGATAGAGGCCAAAATAGTGGTATTGAGAGGCCAGGAATTATGGTGGCTCTTGCAGGCAAACTCCTTCTCTCCACGATGAACCATTTACTAGGCAGATGATTAATTTGAAAAATTGCTATGTTGGAAAAAGTTCCCTTGTAGCTATTAGAGTCACAGTAGCAGGATAAATGTTTTCCTGTGCTTGCAGCATGCCCTGTAGGGCCCACTTCAGCTGTGAGGGGCTTAAATCATAAATAAAACTCTTCTCATATGTGGAGAGGGGGAGGATAAATTGAGGAAGTGTCCTTTTCATGCATTATTGGTCCTGCTTGAATTGTTATCTTCTTTTGCCCCTGACCTCCCCTTGCAGCAGCATATCTCCCTTGATTCAGGGGATGTGATACAAGCATTGCCCAGAAGGCAAGATTATAGAGGCCAGGGAGAAGCACTGGCTGGCTAAAGGCTAGCATGTGAAAGGGGCACCAAAGCCTAGCAAGGTTTGGAAAGACTGTTAACCACACACTGCTGATCCACAGCATTTAGCAGGGAAGGACACAAAAAAGGAGTATGTTTTCCAGGAACTCCCAGCTAGGTGAGTGCTTATGAGCCCGTTAGCCTGCCGGGACCCAAAATCCCACATGCAAGCCCATTTCTAATTGGGCTCTTGTTTTCATAGATCATTGTGACAGGATCCTTTTTTTCTGGAGTATGGTACGAAAGAGGACCATGGGCAGCATTAGCCACAATTGGGCAGGTGGTGGGTGCTGAGTGTTCTCGCTCTTATAGGGGACTTCAATCACACTATAAAGAACACACTATGTCTTAAAAGTGGTCATTAGATACAATTCTGACTTACAACCTTCCAATCCCTCTCTCTCTCTCAAATTCCAGTAAACATCAGCCTCATTTACCATGATTAAGTAGCTATTAAGGAAGGAACTAATTTTGGTATATGGATTTTTCTTGGGGATTCTGCTGCCTTGTACCCCTGTCTGAACCATTCATCTTTGTTAAGCCCAGGGCAGACTGAGTAACAGGAGAGGATTTTCCCACTAGCACAGGGAGAAGGCGTACTGAAGCAATACTCACTCAGAAAGTTGGAAAATAAAGAAATAACTATTGCTTTTTGTCCTTGTCACTACTGGAGAAAATTTGAACTTTCGGGCCCAGCAAGTACTTTGACACCACAGGCACTCTGTTAGGGCCATGGCAGTGTGGTGTGGAAGAAGAAATCTAGAATAGTAGGTAGATGATTCAGGAGCAGTCTTGTGTATCTAAGCTGAGTAGTGGAAGAGCAATATAGTGCTGAGATGTGGGCGTATACTGAGACATTCTGCATCACACATCACAACACAGATCACAGTTTTTCCTCTCCCAGACAACTCAGCCTAATCCTGCGAGTTCAAGAACCCAACTAATTGAACTGGGTTTGCAGCTGACTGAAGCAGCAAGAAGGAAAGGGGAAGCAGTTTGGATCAGCCCTTGAGGCTATTAGTGCGCTCATTAATTTGGGTAGAATTGCATGTTACGTTTCTCACACAAACCTAGCCGCAAAACCGCTGCATAAAGGACATGCTCAAGGCCATAGGTAATTCAGAGGTCTGCATACTTAATACTTCAGCCAGAGGGATGGAACAGCATTAGGAATACCTGCTCAGGGCAAAACTTAGCTCATAAGCAAAATAAGAATACAGTTCATAGCCTCTACTTCAGGACCTCAGGGGTAGTAATTGAGAGTGTGGTCAAGCACTGTGCCAGCAGCCTGCAGAGGGTGTAGCTGCACTAGAATTGGGGACGGAAAAAGGATTTGCCCAGCAAAACACTGCCTGGTGCTGCCTGTGCTGGTTATGAGCCCTTATGGATCTCAAGTCAGTGTGTCATTCTCCATGTGACTTGCACAGACCGTAAGGAGTGGAAGTGGCTAGCTCATTGTTGCTCTTGATAGGTCTGGATGTCAAACCACAGAGAGAGCATCTTTAGCTCCTACAGCACACTGAACCTTGGAGAGAATTTACAGCCAGGGATTAATAGAATTAAATAAGCACAATCACGCCAGCATGTTAATTATTTATCTACACTCTTGCTGTGCTAGAGCAATGCTTGTATTTGAGCTCCTCCTGTTGGACTGTTGCCTGTACTGCAGACAGGCTGTGCCCACAAGATACCCAAAGCAGGTGGTCTGCCAGACTGTGGATAAATATTAGGCAATTTTGAGGTGGGGCCAGTCTTCCTCCTCGGCTCAGTGAGTGAGCAAGTGAGATTCCTTCTGTCACTGACTAGCAAGCTGGAGTGCTTCCTCCCTCCTCCTCCCCACCACCACCATCGCATGCAAATAGGAAGCAGATGCTGTGTGTTGTGCAGTAAGTGAATTAGCTAGAGCTCTTCCTTGTATCTGTCAATGAGGTGAGAAGACTAGTGCTGCTGCTGCTGATGATGATGATGATGATCCTTTCTAGACTTCCATGTTGCCCCTTCTCTTGGGTTCAAAATATATTCAGGTCTTTGAAACAACTGCAGCATGCTCTGAAAGATACATTCACTGGAATGTTATACGGTGGTGAGGAACAAGTTTTAGCTTTATTGGCCTGCCATGTAATGTGTTGGCATGCACCTGTCTTTGGAGACAATAGAGGAGTGTGCTTTTGAGGGTGAAGTCAAACTGTAGGACAGTTATAGCACCTGCTGTGGCTGTAGAGACCGATATGGGAGAGAGATGTTGCAGCTGGGGCAGATGAAGGAGTCCAGCAGTCATTCCTCCCTGGTCACTGCTGTGGATAGACAACATGACTGCCTCCAAGCACTGCGGTCATCTGCAAGGGATTCCCACACGGTGGGGTTTATGTTGTCAGCCTCCATGCCTTGTTTGCAGACATCTTGGTCTGCTAACAGGCCTGGTGCCTGAAGCCAGCTCCCCATAGAGGACGTCCTTGGGGACCCTGCTGTCTTCCATTCTGTGGACACAACCAAGCCAATGTAGACGTGTCTGAGACAGGAGTCTAGTTCCTTGTAGAACTGGTCCCTAATCTGTATGTCAGAGCACATAGTGGGAGTGTAGATGCTCAAGACGTTAACCAGACAGGAAGTGGTTGAAAAGCAGAGGGAAAGCAAGCATTCTGAGCCCTCTGTCAGCTATTCTATTGCAGGCAGATGGAAGTTTCTCATTGCAAAGCCTATGCCACAAATATGTCGTTCTTCTGGGTTCCCTCCTTGCCAGAAGAAGGTGCAAGTTCTTCTCTCTGAGGCAGCCATTTGAAGCGAGTTTGGTCTCCTATAGAGTGGCGACGGCAATGTTGAGCATTTTCAGCTCACAGTCAATGCTGGCTGTCTTTCAGGAGTTATTGACCTGCAGCAGGACACATAGTCCTGATGTTCCAACTTGCTAGGCGCAAGAGGATTTATTTCTTTTTTGCCTAGCACAGTTGTTTGGTCTGCTTGTTGAGTGACACCCAGCGTGACACAATGATCTCTCCCACCAACCAAGGCAAATTGTAGACCTCATAACTTACACTTGCGCCAATCAGGTTGAGCTTACAACTCGTAGCTGCTGCCTCCCGTGTTGTTTTTGCTGCGTGTGCAGCACAAAAGTGATTTCACTGAAGTGCAAGCCTGGGCAATGTTTATGGGGGTCCTGGGCTGCCCAGATGATAAGACCTCGCTCTTGGCCTCACTGTTGTGGTCCGAAGGAAAGCAGAGCAATACATTTGGCACCAGCTTGTCTGTGGGAGTTGTTGAAAAGAGGCCATTCAACTGGAAAGATGCCATCCAACCGTCTTAGGGGCTCCACTCCAAAGCTGTGTAGGTTTTACTACCTAGGCTGGCCATACTAAGAGAATATCTCATGGAAGCAGGTAGAAAGAACCCCAGTGAAGACCATGGATGGTTGGCCTACTCCCAACATTTCCAGGCATTTCATTCTCTGATCAGTTAATGGAGACCAGGTATACCTTTGCCATCTACAAAAGCAGTACTGTATCTACATTGAATTATTGGACTGTTGTGAAGAGCTGTTAACCTATCCCTGCCTCACTTAATCAAGTCAGCATAGTTAGGAGGTGGTGGCTGCAATGCTCCAAATAGATTAAAGAGGGCAAAACTACAGGCCATGGAGCAAGTCCCTCTGTATATGTGTTGTTGTAGAAAGAGGGTGTCCTGCTTCACTCTGAATCATTTCCTTATACAGTACACCTTAGAGACTCCTAATGATTGTAGATTTTGTCTCTTGCTTCACCTAATTCTTGTCCTAGCATCTCCATTGCAGACCCAGAAATATCACGCAGCATTTTTGGCACTCAGCATTTCCTTCTCCCAATTCTATCCTGCTGGATAGATTTACGACTCCCAGACTGCCATGCACCCTTCCTTATCTAGGAAGCCACAAATAAGTCAGTTACTGAAGAAGCCCTGCAGATTCTGCTTAGCAACCACCTGCTAAGGCAATATGTTCATTGTTGCCCCTTGAAATGATAATGAAAGACTAGCAAATGCTTCCAAGCATCTGAGCTGCATCTTTTCCAACTCTTCCTTTCCAACCATCTGCCATAGCATTAGAACCTATCGCGCTCTAGCAAGGTGCAGTTATTTAGTTGTATGATGATGGTTACAGCTAGAAAAGAGCAGCGTTGCTTGTCCCTCACTGTATCTCCTTCCCCTCTCCAAGTATCCTACATGCCTCCCACTTCCAAAATCCTCCTTGGCCATCTGACCACAGAACAAAGACCCCACTGGGGTTTGCTAAGAGACTGTCACTTTAAGAGCTCAAAGCAAGTATGACAGCAAGTGTGCAGTAGCAACACCTCCTGCCCTGCTAATTAATTTGCTCACCCATCTCTCGTCTGCTGTAGCAAGGAGGGTGCAAGTAAGGGAAGAGACCATTGGAGCAGGAGGTACACAACTGCATACTCAGTCACTGTGGCAGCGAGTGATTTTTGGAGGGTGAGCTCCTCAGAACTCAAGTTATCCCCAGTTGCTTTCCTTCCAGGCATTCATTGGGCCCATCAAAACTACATGCATATATAGCCATATCTGCTTACTGTGCTGCAATATGTCATAGAAGTTGGAAGTTTTCTTTTCAGTGACATAAGTGACACTGCAATTTGACACATTGCCAGTGATTGATTCAGAAGCCATTATTTTCCCATTTATGAAGTTTTTTTTACTTTGTATTGGGTGTCAATGGGTGTGTTAACATGGGTGCTGCCATGTTAGTACACTAATGCACTAGCTTGCTATGGTTATGCTAGAGCACTGCCTGGAGTTCAGGGTTTAGGAATCATAACCTCTTGATCAGCACAGCAAGCATGCTGGAGCCAAACCATGTAGCTAGCAAAGTTTGCATCATCCCAGCCTACTAAAAAAGTGGAGACATTGTCAACTTCTTCTGTAGCTGTGCTCCTGCACCTTTAACAAAAGGAACATCATCCTTTCAGTCATTGGACCTGCCAAGAAAAGCTTCACTTGCTGAATTTCTGCTGGCCATACAGGAAATCTTCCAGGAAAAAAGTTGACAACTCTTTATTCAAATTGATGTCTGTCCCCCTCCCTGCCACAAAAATCCCACCCCATACATACATGCTGCTGTTGCTGTCTTAGATTGAGTAATATGAGGTTCTTGTGGGGCCCAAATTGCAAGAGTGAATGTGCACCATCCCAAAGGACTAGGTAACCATGGGATGAGCCCTTTACTTGGAAAAAAACTGCTTGATGGGTTTCAGCTACATTTTGGGCACCTCTTTCCCTGCCTTATTTGCCCCTCATTTGCCCGCCATTAAGGGGGAAACAGGTGCACATTAATTCATCAGCAGAGTTTAAATCATTTCACTTCTAAACAAGTCACTCATTTGCAGGCATATTTAATTAGCACTTCTTCACTGCCAGGTGGATGCTGCTTTTCTCACCTGTTTGCCCTCTTATGGGGTCGTTGGTGATAGAACATGAGAGATTTTTCACCTCCGCATTGCAGAGCAAGACAGTTGCTGTAGTGGTACTGCTGATGCTACACTCTGGGGGATTGGGTGAAGCTATGCCATCCTCGCCTTTATTTTCCATGTCATTGCAGCTGTCTCAGTGTGACTCTGACTGAGCAGAGGTGTGTTTTGTGCTTCAGACTCTACCCTTAGGGAAAGGCCTCCAAGAGGGTTCTGAAGGAGGCTTTTCTGCACAGAGGTTCTACATAGTCTAAAATGATGTGGCCCACTTTATATCCCAGTGCACAATCAATATAAGATTTTTTATATAAAAAAAGTGACTCTATTAAAAAAAGAGCACCAAAAACACTCAAAACCATTTAAAAGCACACACAAAAAGAAAAATGTGTAGAATGCCCAGCTTCAGAATACACTGCCACAGCAGCCAGTAAATGACCTATCTAGACAAAAAAGTATTTGCCTACCAGCTAAAGGAAAGCTGGGTGGGGGAAGCCTAACCTACTGTGGAAGAGAGTTCCACAATCTTAGAACAACCATCAAGAAGGCCCTCTCTTGTATCCTCACCAAATGCACCTGTGAAAGTGCACTGCTGCCAATTCATCACTTTGTATCTTACTAGTGCAACGATGTGTGTGAGAGAGAGAGGGGGGGGGAGGAGGGAGGGAGGGGGAGAGAGGATAGACATCTTCCTACTTGTTTGCTGAGGATATTACCATATTTATTGAAATGTGGCCTGAAATATATTAGGCTTGGGGTGGGCTATATTTGCTATGCTTGTCTTGAGCTGTAAAAAAATCCTGCCAAGACACAAATGCTTCCCTACCATTGATTTATTGCAAAGAGAGGATAGTTCACAAAAAACACAAATGGAATTCCTCTGTGCTAGGGAAAAACAAAAGACATCTGGGTGCCAAACAGACAGGTCCAGGTAGCTATGGACCAGAATCATAGAATCCTGGCTTGTTTCTGTTTTGTGGGACATGTGCTTAGTGTGACTTGAGCCCTAGCCTTGAGCTGCAGAGAGCTGGGATGTGTCTACTCCTGCCACTTTGCACTGCACTGCCTGCTTATTACTCTGATAATAGAAGATTATAGGTTTCCTGTTGGAAACGTCTATTTACATCCTGCATTTCCCAAACCAGCTATTAGCAGTGCTGTGATGTCATATCCTCCCTGCTGAGACAGTGGAAATCTCTTTTGTGTGCTGCATTGCTCTTCTTTGAAAGGAATACCCATTGCCACTGAACCTAACATGGGATGCTGTTTTCCTGAAAGGCCTGTGCAATATCTTGGACTTAAACCTGTCATTCCTCCAAGTGAACCAGTCCATGTGTGTTTTTGTTTATGACTGCCTCAGCCTGCTGCTCCTGTAAATTCAGTGGGAGGAAAGCCCTTAGACAAGGAAACTTCCCAGCAGTGGTTGGGAGGAGTCAGACTAGGGGAAGTGCCAGCACTACCTATACTGAGCTGCTTTCACTTTGTTGCTCATGTGCATTCTACTATTCTATAAAGTGCTTGCTCTGGTTTTGCTCAGACAGTTTCGTCTGCCATGGCTGTGCCTGTGGGAAACTGAAAAAGCAGCTCTCTGTCCATTGCAGGCTACATCATGGAGGACTTACCTAAATTGCCATGTCAGGCATGAAACAGATCGCATGCCAAGTGTTAACTGGATATCACAATCGGGTGTTTTAAGTTTTGCAGGAGAGCAGGCAGTAGTTGCCGACCTAGTCCTGCCAACTACACTGAGAATTATGGCAAAAACATTGATCAAAGCAGACCAGTGCATTGGATACATATACTTGGATGGGCACAGCTTCTCCAGCATTTGCTCCATGACCCCATGTTGAAGATGCAAGTTTGAGTTCTCAGCCACTCAAAAATGAAGGAACTTGTACATAGAATTATAGAGAATGATCCAGCTGAGAGAGATTTCTCTGGCTGAGCCCATGTAAGAGGAACCAACTGCTAAAGTTCCTATTTAAATTCGACCTGAGTGCTTCTCCACAACCTGATGTTTCCCGTAGAAGGCAGGAAGGGAACATTTACTCTGCAGTCCTGTACTTCTGTAGAACGATGTAGGGTTGAATGGAGTTTTTCCTTCCTTTCATTGCTCTTTAGTTTTCTGGCAGTTGCACATTTGACTTACTGTAATAAAAAAACAACACCTCCCTTTTTACTAGTAGCTCTGGTTAGCCTGGCAAGGTATATATCACTGTGGCAGAAGGGGGGGAGAGGACTTAAACATTCAGGGATTTGGGTCTGGTTTAAAGGCCAAATTTATATAGTGAGCTGCAAAAGGGTCTAGGTACCAGGGTGGTTGTATCTTTGCTGCAGAGTAAGGTGGGAAGGAATTTGCAGGATTGAAACAACAATTGGAATAAATTATTAACTCTTAATCCACCCACAGCGAACGTTCCAAGATGCTTTATTCCCAGATGAGTATTTGCCACATCAAGTGGTGGGAAAGCATCTGGAGAGGTTGCAAGGAAAAGGTTGATTATATACACACCATTTCCTCCCTACATATCATGCCTCACTGGTGTGCAGAGGAGAAAGAGAGACTTGCATTAGAATCATAGAGTTGGAAGAGATCTTTGAGATCATCTCATCTAGCCTGCTGAATGCACAATTTATAATGCATGATTAAACTACAGCACTTCTGACATACCTACTGAAATACCTCCAGCAAAGGAGAGCCCATCACCTTCCAAGGCTCTCTGTTCACTGTCAAAACAGTTCTTACCATTAGCAAGTTTCTCCTAACATTTAGTCAAAAAATGCTCCCTTGCGATTTTCATACAATGGTTCTAATCCTGCCTTCTGGAGCAACACAGATTCATCCTAGATGCATATATGCCACCAAACAACACTGTTCATGCCTAAGAGAGAATATATCTACTATACATGTTTGCTTCTGTCCTCAAGCTTCTTTTTAAAGATGTTTCGGTATTTTGCCCAATAATGCCTATAAGACAGTTGGGAGTTTATTTTTTCACTGGGCACAGATTTGCAGAGATGCTGCACATCAGAGGATTTACTCATGAGACAACTTTTACCAACTCAAGATGAATCACTGTTTTTGACTTTTAGAGAATTCACACAGTGCAAAAAGTATTTAAATGCTTCATTGATTGTAAAGGGCCAATTCAATTTTTGGGGTTGACTTTCAAGATAGGCAAGGCTTTTTTTTTGTCTGCCCAGACTTAATGTGCCATTGGCAAATCAATCTGAAAGCTGATTCACAAGATCTCACATATGAAACTTTCTTTCCATACTGTTTCACATTCTAGGGTGGCTGGTGTTTATTTCAGAGTTGAAAGGTATACATGCACACATAGAAGTGTGAAAGCTTGTAATCATGCCATGGATTTAGAGAGGCAGAGAGAGCTTGTGTTTTAGCACTCCTTTTCTCCTCTTCTTTGTTGCAGTCGATTGATCCTGGGCAGCAGTTCACCTGGGAGAACTCCAACCTAGAAGTGAACAAACCAAAGAACCGCTATGCAAATGTGATTGCCTATGACCATTCACGTGTCATTCTGACCTCCATTGATGGTAAGTATTGTTAGCAGCACCTCATGCTAACAAAATTCTCAGTGTATCAGACCCAAGGTTCAAATCTCCGTTTCATGTGATGCCAAGTAACTGTACCGTGTTCCAGGTGGCAGAATAACTTGGAGGGTATCATTCTGGTGGACTCAGTGACCCAAAGAGTTCATGGTTTCTGTCAGGGGGACTCCCTACAGGGAGCCTCCCCCCGTCATACTGACCAGCACTTCGCCCAGCGAGAGCGGTAGCAGCGGGTCAGGCGGGGGGAATGAGGAGGGAAGTGGAATGGAGGGAAGGCTCAGTGAGGTATCAGAGCCCCTGCACTGCCCAAGCCAACTAGTGGAGGAAGGAAGGCTCAGCGATGTATCAGAACCCCTGCACTGCACTAGCCCACAGCTGGAGGAGGGAGCGCAGCCGCTTCCGGCACCCAAATTGAGGTGAGTGCCCAAACATAGGGTGAGAGGGCGACATTTCGGGATGCCTAAGCTATTAGGCTGGCCCCTAAGCAGACGGGCACCATTGCCGGATTCTGCGAGTGACTAGGTCATGTTTTCTGCTATCTCTGCACTGTAAATAGTATGCACAATAAAACCCTTAAAGACAGAATGGACTAGTATGGCAAGGACCAGATGGAGAGGCTTGGAGGGCTGTGTTTGGCCCCCAGTCCTGAGGTTCCACCCCCCACCCCCCGGAGTACATCATAGGAAGCCTCTCCCCAACCACTTTCACATCTCTTAACAACTATTTCCTGTAGTACAGTCTGTTTCCACTACCAGCATGGTCCAGGATTCTGGCTACCCCCTTGTCTTCTCAACCCCCTGAAGGCGCATCCTCTTCCTTTGTCATGCAGGTGTTCCTGGAAGTGACTACATCAATGCTAATTACATTGATGGCTACCGGAAGCAGAATGCCTACATTGCTACACAAGGGCCTTTGCCAGAGACACTCAGTGACTTCTGGAGGATGGTATGGGAACAGCGCACAGCAACTATCGTCATGATGACTCGGTTGGAGGAGAAGTCTCGGGTATGGACAAGTGCAATCTTCTCTTCTGGGCAGGGATAAGACAGAGAAATGTGGTGTATGTTGATTCTGTGTGTGCAGTGCAGCTGAGATTGGTAGCAGCCTCATATAGTACTGTGACATGGGGCAATGGCCTCTGAGGAAAATAGAATATAACATTATAGACAAAGATGGTACTAGGATCTTAACGCCAGTCTGACCATCAAGCGTAGCCTCCCCACCCTGACCAGTTCTATAAATCCATAACTGAATACTTTTTATATGATTCCAATGTCCTAAATGAGTGATGTGACGGGGGGAATGGTAATTTCTATGGCTGTTTCACAGTCTGATGGAGTTTTTGCTTCATCAATGAATCATGGTTGGAATCTTATCCCATAGAGCTACATACAAAGAATAAAATCTCAGCATGGCTTCCTGTGTGAAACAGTGGCTTGGCAGGCAGGGCTGTGGAGCTCCTCTCCAGCCTTATGCCCAATGGCATAATAGAGATGTTCAAAGGCATTCAAAGTGGGAGAAAGGAATTGGAACCGTTGTGGCAAGTCCCCATCATCTTGCTGGACCCAACTTCCATTCATTAGAGGACAAGTTTCTATACAGGCAACAACTCCTCATTTATGTGTGATGTATTTGCACATGACCACATGTACAAGCAGTGCTGGGAATCCGGAAGATGAACCTGGAAATATGGAGCTCCCTGGAGAGTCCTCCTGGCTCAAGAGGAGACCTTCCCCAGAGCCCAAAGAGGACCTCAATGTGAGCTGGAGGGGCAGCAGGGCTTGCTCAGCTGATGCACAGGGAAGCGGCAACAGTGGCTGTGCTGCCCCACATGTCAGCTGTTTGGCAGGGAGGTTGAGCAACTCAGTAAAGCCCCACTGCCCCTCCAGCTCGCAAGGAAACCCCCTTTGGTGGGTCTGAGGTGAGTCTCCATGCAAGGCACTAGGATTCTCCAAGTTGCTCCCCGTTTTACACAATTTCACATATGCATGCAGGGGCCCAGAATGTAGCTATCGCATAAATGGAGAGTTGTTTTTTGGTATATGTGCTGGCAAAGGGGGGGGGGAGGCTCTTCATGCATAGGCTATTGTGCAGGTGTGTCCTCCAACACATGGAAGTCAGATATAACAAATTGTGAGATCTGATTTCAATCCCTATCCCCATGTTTACTCTTTGAATATGCACAGGGATTTATGGAGGGTTCTTTCACCCCCATATAGCTGTGCCCTTCCCAGTTGCCTGGGTGTCACTGAGCTTAAGATGCATGTGTTTAAAGATATCCTCAGAGACATGGATTTCAGTTTGGAGAACCTTGGGCGGAGGGTTCCCCAGAAAGTACAATCTTTTGTAGTCACAGCTCACAGAATATTTTATGTTTCCATGCCAACCACAGGGCAGGGAGATGTGCACTTGGACTGTGGTTTACTCGTCTCTTTAGTCAAATAGACTTGAGTCAGGAGATTGGAAACGGGGAATTTGCAGAGAGGGAAGTAGCTGAATGAAGGGGGGTGATGTATGTGGAGGAAGAAAAAACAAACGCAGGCATGTATCCTTCCTTGCTTTGCTGAGTTTTATTGCTGAAAGTGGAACACCAGTGCTTTGTGTGATAAGAGGACAACAGAACCAAGTTACAGAGAGTGCAATAGGGACCATCCTATGCTCCATCCTAGGAAAAAAGGAATCAACCCCAGATTCTTGTAGAAAAAGCTTGTCAGTATTGATGGGTGGTTTATGTGGGGGTACCTGTTAAGTGTATCTCCCCCTGCCCCCTTAAGCATTCAGGCAGCAGTGTGAAAGGAGCCGCCTTCATCATGGATTTGCACAGCTTTTGCTAAGTCTTTGCCAGTGCCTAATAAGAAATGTTAGGCTGGATCAGACCAGTGGTCCATATAGTTGACTTCCTGACACTGCCCCCACCCCCAGATATCATAGACATTTTTACAAAGTATAAATGAAAATGAGAATCTGTTCTCTGTTGATATTCTCCCACCATCTGACGTAGGGGCCATTTATGTTTCTTTCCTTCCCATATTTTATGTAGCCTGATTTTAAAACAATTTGTTCTAGCTGCATAACAGCATTCTGTAGCAAAGTTAATTATGCATTCTATAGCGAAGTTTAACTAAAAAACCATTCATTTTAATTTCAATGAATAGCCTCAAGGTTTATGACAATTTCCCCTTGTCATTCTTCTTATACCATTCTTGATCTCTATCCAGCCCCTCCTCAGTAATGTTTTCCCCAAAGCTAAATAACCCTCAAAACCTTTTTCCACAAGGATGATTGACCTGTTGTATTTTCTTGTCCTTTTCTGTACCAGCTGCTTTTTTTGTCCCTTTTTTGTGGGGAGGGCAACCAGAGTGATATGCAATCACCCCAAATACTGCCATATACATTAACGGATACAGTAGGGAAGAGGATAGGTGAATGTTGCACTGTGTTCATTCTAGAAGAAAGCAGAGGTAGGGAATAGGTTGGTTCTGAAAGTGTTTATGAACTTAAAGCTAACCTAGTTTTCTGGGGCAGGTAATGGCTGCTGCAAATATACCAAAGTGGTGGCAACTTTGTGTGCCAAGCAACTTTGTGCATGAAGCAGTTCCCCACCACCACTCCAATGCAATTCTTCTCCTTTATGTTTGTCTTGAGAGAGCTAAAATTGCAAGAATAGGTTGGGAGTTAGTTTGCACAAACAGTTTGCCAAGTAGACGTGCCTCCATGTGCTTGCATTTAAGCAGCAGACACAGTATTTGTCTGTGGTTATTAACTGGGCCATGGAACTCCAATACAGGCTTTTCAGTTTTAGAATAGTGCTTGCATTTAAGGTAAACATGAAACGACCCTTTTTTGTGTGTCAGAATAAATGAATATCCAAAGTCCAGTTTGCTTTGTTTTGGGGCTGTCCAGCTATCAGAAGATGCTCCACAGAGTGTGTTTCTCCAAGATAACATGTTCTGTAAGGCCCTTTGGGCACTTCTCTCTCTCCTGCCTTGCTGCTTGTTGAGATGCACATTATCTCCTAGTAGCACACTTCCCCTCCTCCCCCTCCTAATTACTTCCTATAAAACGGAGGATGCAGTAGTACCCTCAAGGTGACATACTTCAGTGAGTTAGCATACAGTCCAGCCAATTGTGGTGGGTGGGGAAGATTCACTGACACACTTGTTCCTCTGCATTGAACTGAGTTCATACCATTACTCTTTAGAAGCCTGTCTTTACTACCAAAGATATGATGCACCCACATCAAGGGAACCCAGTCAATTAAGTAGTCATAGTAGCTTCAGGGTGGAATCAGACAAGAAGGTACCTGGTGGGTGGGAGTAAAAGATTGATCTAAACCAGGCATAGGCAAACTCGGCCCTCCAAATGTTTTGGGACTACAACTCCCATCATCCCTAACTACTGGTCCTGTTAGCTCGGGATGATGGGAGTTGTAGTCCCAAAACATCTGGAGGGCCGAGTTTGCCTATGCCTGATATAAACGCTAGCCCAGCATTTGGGGATTCTCCAACTGAAAGGATTCACTTTTAACATCTCTCTATCTTTTTCAGTGCTTGTTCAAGCTTGCCCCTTTTCTTACCTCCAAGCTGTCTCCCAGCCTAGGACCTTTGAGAGCGGTTTCAGATGAGTGCTAGCAGGTAGCACTTTCTCAGGCCCAGCAGCAATGCTGTGTGTGGATATTGTTGCTCTGGACTTTGACCTTGTGGATTTGGAGAGCTCAGTGCTTCAAAAGGTTTCCACATCTTCTGAAGGGCAAGCAATCCGGGGGGTGGGGGGGTATCTATTTGGTGCCTTGTTTTGACCTGCAGGGCCTGGCAGCTTGGTGGTACATATCATGCTCACCTTTCATGTTTGCATACTACATAAAAGCATTTTCATTCACTGCCTCCAAAGCTTTTACAATTGGCAGCAGAATCAGCAATATGTGAGTCTCCAGGGCCCTATGTGTTCTGGGGAACTGGCCCAGACTGCCTTTTCCATAGGAAACTTCCAATGCACTCTCCCGGTTTCTGCACCGCTCAGTAGAAAGTGCCCTGAAGCCCAGGTATATTAGAGACCTCTCATGCCATTTTGCAGACAGTGGGTCTTGGGATGTGGTCTGCCTGGTAAAGATATATTCTAAACCAGCTGTTCTTCCTTTGTAGCACTTGTATTAAGGGGGTCTTCTTATTTTCCCAGCAACTGAGGGAGCCACTGGGCACTGCCAGCAGTAAATGAATTTCCAGGTTGTAAGCGTGTTCGTGACATTAATGAGAAGCGAGTGATGCCAGAAGAAAGACTCTCTTATCTGGTTTAGTGCCATCGTGCATCAGCTTCAGCATAAAATTTACAGAGCTTGAAAATGGGGCATAAACATTATGGGTAAATTTGGCAGAAAATGTGAGTGACTCTTATCTGGTCATGAATAAATAATTTTCAATTACCAGTTTGGGCTTTGCTATTAAACCCTAGGATAGAGTACCTGAAAGTTTGTTTTGTGTTTGAACATAAACACCGTAGTCTCCCCAGAGTTGGACAGGAAAAGGGTGACATTTGCTGAAGATGCAGTTGGACACAGCCAGGCCTGCGCTGCCATTTGCTATATTAGCTGTCACTTGGGTGAGGCAGCTTACCAGTAAGCCAGACAACAGACCTTCCTTCTTGAGCACATACTTTTGTGACCTCAGGAGAACCAGAATCCCAGCTACCTGTAGCTCCTCTGCAGACTTCCCCAACAGCCCAGGAAATTGCTTCTGACCTTAAGCAGTGATTCTGAAGTAGAAGAAGTTGGACCCCAGCAGTTCTAGGGTGCACTTAAATCTCTTAACTAGGAATGTTTACTAAGCCCACCCATTAAAATATCCTCAACTAACAGGCAGAACACCAATGATTTCTAATTCAGGTGTTGTTCCATGTCCTCCATTCCCTAGAAACACACACGGCTAATAATTGAGCTTACCATTTCTTGACAGGTCCAGATGATCTTCATTCATTCTCCCTTGTAGAGGTTCCGTTGTAGCCAGGCTTTAGTTGGGAAGGAGAAACAGGTAGAGGCAGAATAGGAAGCAGAGTACAAGGGACGGATGGGTGGATAGGTGAAGCAGGATGTGGAGAGGAATAGCAGCAGACACACATGGAATTTAGTTTTTAAAATATGGAAGATTTGGGCAGAGGAAAAAGACATCTTCCCTGTCACCTCTCTCCACCATGGAATAGAGGAGCAAGCCTATACAGAGAGCAGTTTACATCCAGGAAAACATGTTAGTGCTTCCCACTAATGCATCTTAGTCAAATGGGAGTGGGAAAATTAGTCCTTGCTGTGTGGACTGCCCACAGTGCAGTTGTAGACAGGAAGTATACTTCCAGGTCTTGGGCTTTGACAAAGAGAGAGAACTAGATGAAAATATGCTTCGTAGCTTGATGTGTCTTTCACATATTTGGCACCTTTCCAGCAAGCAGGCCAATCCTACTTCAGCAGAGAGCAGCATTTTCAGCTATCCTTTAGAGGGGCTCCTTCTAGCAGGCATACACTCGCATTTCTTCGGGGCCTGGAGAAGCTCAATATAAAAACTCCAAAATGTCCATTCCGTGGCTCTGTTTGATTCTTTTCTGTTGCTAGACTTTTTTTTTGTTCGAATTGGTTGTCTCAGTTGTCCTTCAAGAATCTACTACTCCGTCCCCACTTAGAGGATCCTCTCCCCACCTGCTGCCTCCTGGAGAGGACAGTGCCAGTGACCGTCATGGCAGGAACCCTGGCAGATTCCCAAGCAGAGGATGATAGACTGTGGCCAGGCTTCCCACATTCACCACTGAGGGGGAGGAAAGATGAGTACATTTGTCTACAGACACCAATCTTCTCAAAGAGCAGGGAAAGGACAGAAAATTACAGGGGAAGAAATTGCTTTCGAATAGACCATTTCTCTCTGTTGCACTCCCCTTGCCCATTAACATTCTTGCTCCTTATTCCTACCTTTGAGCACCAAGCATCTTGTCTTTCCTTGTTTCTTACCAGACCATCCAGTATTACTGGCCTTTTGCAGAACGAAGTGGAGGGCCAAAGAAAAAGACCCACTTGCTTTGTAAGCCTCAGCCAAATGCAGTAAAGGTGTTTTGCATTTCTACACTACTCAGAGTGGCTCCACACCAGCCATTGGCTCCTAGCAGGGGCAATTTGAGTAAGGGGAGAAAACCAGGCTCTGAGGCATCTTAGGGACATATGTGGAGCCCATTGATCACTTCACTCCCAAACATTGACCCATTGTTTCCTTTTTCTCATTGCAGGTGAAGTGCGACCAGTACTGGCCAGGCCGTGGTACAGAGACCTATGGATTGATCCAGGTGACATTGCTGGACACAGTTGAACTTGCCACGTACACAGTTCGGACATTTGCCCTCTACAAGGTAAAGGAGGAAGGAAAGTGTGGGCAGCCAAGGTCTTGCAAGAGCCCCCAGGAAGTATGTTTCCCAGAGAATTGCATGAAAGTGCAAGGAGTTATACTGACTCTTTCACAGATGTTTGAAGTGAGAGAACCCATCATCAAATACAGGCTGAAGTGGAAGCTCCATCTACACTCATTTCACTGCCAGCCTAGTCTTGCCTTATTCTGCCAAGGAGCTTACTCTTTGTGCAACTTGTCCTTGCAGTGAAGGCCAAGCCATGCATTCTCACTGTGCTGGTGAACTTGGGTGAAGCCTGAAGATTAGAATGGCTGAGGAATTCTGTCTACCTATACAGCTATTAGCCATGGCTCTCAAAGCAGCTGATAAAATACAGCAAACAACAAATCACAGTGAGCAGCCAAAAGTTCAGCATGAAACAAAAATAGAACAGAACAGATTGTGAACATATTGTGAAAGGAAGTGTATGGAATGAATGAGGAACCACCAGCCAGGTGCCATGTGCAGCCCTGAAGTCTCCAAATCTAACCCACAGCCTCCCCTCTTCAGTGTCACACACACACACACACACAGAGAGAGAGAGAGAGCGCAATTGGGCTTGAAACAGCCTTTTGTCTGAGCAGACAATAGTCTGTTTTGAAATCTTAATTGGGGGGCCAGGCACGAGTGTGCAGAGTTAGAGAGGAAAGAATTAACCCTCCCTTTCCCATGTACTGAGGCCCCACCATCCAAAGTTGCCCCCTCCTCACAGAAAGCAGCCTTGTATTGGCTCAAATGAGAGGCTGTTTCCAAGAGTAATCCTTGTTGAGATTGGGGAGGGAGGAATTAACTGTCCCCTCCCAATCTGCAATCACCATAAAGGTTGCCTCCTTCCCCTCTGGGAATTAGGCTTTCCCCCCCAAGCCTAATTACTTGTAGGGTGGGGGAGGTGAGAATTAACGTCTGTGTGTGCCATGTAGGATGGTGGTGTGTATCTGCTGTGTGTGTATAAGTCCTCTCCAGATGTTCAGAATGTGGCTGTACAACATGCAGGAAGCATCTAGTCACAAAAGGCTGCTTACTTCACACACTAAGCAATTTAAACAATTGAAGAGAGCTTTTGTCATCCATCCCTCTGTTTTGGCCCACCCACCATAGGGCTGTGGCCATGAGGTAGTGCAGCCCTTGGGCTGAAACAAAGCATTTCCCATCCCTGGAGTACAGTAATCCTGTGCCCTGAAGTGTCTGAAGGCATGGGATTTCTAAACCAGAGAAATAAGCCCACTGTTCACTGCCCCACCACTAGCTGACATATTTTGGCTTCTTCCATAGAATGGGTCCAGTGAAAAGCGGGAGCTGCGGCAGTTCCAGTTTATGGCTTGGCCTGACCATGGGGTGCCAGAGTACCCTACCCCGATCTTAGCCTTCCTGAGAAGAGTGAAAGCCTGCAACCCCCCTGATGCTGGGCCAGTGGTTGTACATTGCAGGTAAGGACTAGCAGTTTAAAGGGATGGGAAGGGCCTGCCAGTCTCTGTATTTTGGCAAGGGTGCACCTGTTGGGATTTACAGTCAACCTGGTGGTGGTGGTGGTGCTGCTGCTGCTGCTACTGCTATTGCAAGAGCAATGAAACCAGCATTATAGCCCTCTGCTAGCATAAGCAGCACTTTGCAGTCAGTGCCCATCATCGCAACACTTAATTCACCATTTTTACCTGAGAAGCAACAACATTTTAAAAATTAAAACAATATGAGAAGCAATATTTCAGAGGGGAATTCTGCATATTTATTATATATTTATTTTATTGCATTTCTATCCTACCTTTTCCTCCAAGGAGCTCAAGGTGGAGTACATGGTTTTTCCTCTCTCCATTTTATCCTCACAACAACCAATGGCAATAATATTGGTGACAGAAACCCACAAATACATCTCACATAAAATGCAAGCATACTTTAGCATCCATAAAATGTGCAATTATTATTCTGTTATTGACTTGCTTCTATTTCCCCCCTGTACCTGAAGGCTTAGGCTAGCTACAACATATTAAAATGAACCTTCAAGGTAGAATATCTAACTGAACCACACAGCAAGATGAAATATCCCAGCACCATGCATACACAATTCAGGAAACGGTTATGCCTAATCTAAACTTACTGCTCAAACATTCATATGCTGCTAATAAGTACATGCACTCACAACATGAAAACATATGGGACACCATTCTGCACAAACATACACATGCCATCTATTTACAGAGCATGACACACCATCTGCATGTGCGCTCACAGAATCTCTTGCTGCACTTCAGGATGGAAAGAAATTACTGCTTCAGCCACAAACATTAGTTCACTAGGAATCAGCATCTTATCTGGCCAGTGATTTATCTCTTGTAGCTGAGTGGGAACTATTACTGAACAAACCACTTCATCACTGCAGCTCTCACGAACTCCTTAGAAACGGTATTTAATGCTCTCCCTTCATGCTCTGGTTCAGATGGGAGTGGTGTATAATTAACACACGCTCTCTCCCTATTAAAACCCTGTTAGGAATTTGACATGAGCAGCAGCAAGGAGATGTCCTGCTGTAGAATTCTTAGCTGTCAGACATCACATTTCTTGTTTGTTGGCCTGTTTTTGGTTGTGCTGGTTTGTGCACTGGGAGCAGGACCAAGTTATACACTTCAAAAAGCTCAGCCCAAGGAAGATTTGGGTTTGTTGGTTTTGTAAGAAGGAACATTACTCAAAAAGTGTGCACAGGGTGGGAGCAGAGACCATAGTGCAGAATCCTCATTCCATTTGCTCTATTCAGGTGCATCAACCTGTCTCTCTGAGGGTTCTTCTGAGAAAGTGTGAATTTGAGGATTATCAGTCCCTGCGGTATGGGGTGGGTTGGGGCAGGACTTGGTAAGGGCTTAGAACTGACTCAGAAGGAAGTACTATTTCATGTTTTGTGCCATGCTTTTACAGTGCCGGTGTGGGCAGGACAGGCTGCTTCATTGTAATTGATGCCATGCTTGAGAGGATGAAGCATGAGAAGACAGTGGACATCTATGGGCATGTGACATGCATGCGCTCACAAAGAAACTATATGGTGCAGACTGAGGATCAGTATATCTTCATCCACGAGGCCTTGCTTGAAGCAGCCACCTGTGGAAACACTGAGGTGCCTGCACGCAACCTCTTTGCTCACATCCAGAAGCTGAGTCAGGTACCTCCGGGTGAGAGTGTCACAGCAATGGAACTGGAGTTTAAGGTGAGCAGAAGAGCATTTGCAATTTTTCCACATGTCAACACAGAGAGTGATCAAGGGGCTGCTCAGCTGGAACTGGCACCCCTGCCTGTCATCCCCCACAGATCTGTGAGCAACTATGAAGAGTCGGTTCCTGGGTTGAAGGGAGATTTTCTAGGGATAATGATTCTTTTGTAAATTTCTAAACCAGGTAGGAAGTGATTAAAATATATTTGCATTGCAGAGTGAGTGCCCTCGACATTTCCCTCCTAGAATGGCAGCTTCTGGCAAGGATATAAAAAAGCAGATTGATATGAAGTTCTCAGCAACATTGCTTTGCAGAGTGGCTGGAGCTGCATCCAAAATCAGATGCAGATTGGGCATTAGTGGTAATTGATGTCACTATGAACAACTCGCTGGAAATGCTTCTAGTTTAAATACTTGAGATGTCAACAGCTCCAGTGCCCCCTGCCTTGCTCCACTTGTACTTCTCCCTAGTATGGAGGAGGAGAGAGGGAGGGCCACTGTCAGGCTTAGCTGGCATATTGCCTGGTGCAATTTAAGGAAGTAAAGTCCCCTGGTTGTCACAATTGTCTTTGCTTGCCAGCACCAACACCCACACTTGTGTCGGCTTCACACCATTTTTTTCTTACAGCCTTGATACAGGCTGCAATTTTTGCTAATGCCCACATTCTCCAATGATGTGCATTTTTTACAGCAAAGGCTGGGGGGGGGGGAGATAGTTCCTGTGGGGAAGCAGTGAAGCATGTAGAGTGTGAAACAAGACTGCGGAAGCCCTGCTCTACCCTGGGAATAGCCTCTTGCAATACAGCAGCCATGGAGTCAAAATATTGACTTGCTGTGGTAACAGCAAAGCGAAACAGCATTGCCTCTTTGCTCTGAACACTGCTCACTGGAGGTTTTTTGGGGATGGGGATTGGACAAGACTCTCACCTCCACCTGCACCTATTCCCAATCTCCAATACTTCCTCAAAGGAGAAGTGAACAAGTGGGGGGCATGCTGCTGCTCCTGGATTCTGACATCACTGCTCAATGACCATAAGAGAGGTAATGGCAGCAAGCAAGAGCAGCTGCTGTCACTACTTGCTAGATGGCTTGCTTTGCCCACCACTGGCTTGCTGTCCTCTGCGGGTGAGTGAGCAGAGTGGTAACAGCCTCGCAATGAGGAGAGGAGGAGTTACTGCCGCTTGCTTACTCACTCCAGAAGAGCCAAGGGGCAAGCAGGTGGCAGTGGATGCTGCTCTTCCTTGCGGCCGCCACCACTCCCAAGAGAGATGATAGAGGAGACTGGTTGAATTGATACTAGTGAGGAGAGTGAACAGCTGTCACTTGGTGGTAGTGGGAACTAGGCCTAGCCTGCTCCCAGTGCCAACCAGAGGGAAAGGCAGACATGGAAGCAGGTGGCAGCGTCTGCTTCTTACTGCTGATGCTTATTGCCTGGAAAGTGGAGGCAAGTAGGCAGTGATAATGAGGAGGAACAACAGGCCTCTGGCAGTCAGTAGTAGACCTCAACAGATGTCAGCAGCTCAGATTGCAGCCCTGTTTCTGAAAGCAACTTGGTTGTATGTGCCATGCCATACATCAGAGCCGGAGCCACGGAGTGAAAGAAGTGGCTAGGTAGAGCTACAGTAAGAATTAAGGGGGAAAGGAGTAGAAAGTGAGTTACATGGAGCAAAAGAGATTTCTAAGTCCTCATACAATTAGAAAGAAAATGGGTACCACATCCATAAAGGGTCCTCTAACTCTTTCTTATAGAGAATGTGAAAAATGGCCCTTTTCCTGCCAAGCAAGGAAGCTGTCCTGCAAGGAGATGAAGCTACTAGGCTAAGCAAGGGTTTATCTCCTGGAGCTTTGGAATTGGCACTGAGCATACGGGCTCAACCTGAGTTTCAACTCTCTCTCTCTCTCTCTCTCTCTCTCTCTCTCACACACACACACACACACACACACAGAGAGAGAGAGAGAGAGAAGCAAGGTCCTGGAGGAGGGGCTGTCCCAATATTAAAGTCCCCTTGAGCTGGATGTTTTCTAAGAAGCAGCCTCTGAAGATATGGAGCTGTGGAGTTGTAACCCAGTTGTGTTAAAAACCACCAGAGTCCCATTCTCTTTCTTCTCCAGAGGTTTGGGTCCTGATGAGTGCTAACAAACGTCTTAAAATACCAATCTCACAAATTTTGGCATTCTGTGCAATGTCCTGTGCTGAGGCTCTCTCTAAGCATAGAATATTTCAGTCATGAGCCAGAAGTCACCACACCAGCATGAGACAGAAGGCAAGGGTTGCTCAGAAGAGCAAGGTACATGCTTCTAAGCAGGTCAGGAATGATGTTAGAATGAAAGTTAAAGGAAAAGGTAAAGGGACCCTGACCATTAGGTCCAGTTGTGACCGACTCTGGGGTTGCAGCGCTCATCTTGAGTGTTATTGGCTGAGGGAGCCAGCGTACAGCTTCCGGGTCATGTGGCCAGCATGACAAAGCCGCTTCTGGCGAACCAGAGCAGCACACAGAAACGGCGTTTACCTTCCCGCTGTACTTCTACTTGCACTTTGACGTGCTTTTGAACTGCTAGGTTGGCAAGAGCTGGGACCGAGCAACGGGAACTCACCCCACCCCAGGGATTCGAACCGCCAACCTTCTGATCAGCAAGCCCTAGGCTCTGTGGTTTAACCCACAGCACCACCTGAGCTAGTAAGGTACTAATAAGTAAAAGCAAATAACAAGAGCTCCCAAGGGATGATTAGTATAGAGTGACCCTGTGCCCGCCCAAGACACACACACACACACACACACACACACACACACACACACCTATGTTTTTAGGTGTACAAATAAGATGTTTTAAAATGTGCATCTAAAATCTATAGTGTGAACTTGAAGAACAGGATACGCTCATCATGAAGTTGTGACTGGCTAATAGATCCTTGCTGAGCTTGTCATGGGCAAAATGACCCTACTTGGGCTGAAAAGACATCCTCCCAGGGTCTTGCCTCCTCAGGACCTTTGCCAGGGTAGGCAGGAATTTTCTTCCTTTTCAAGGCTGCTGGGATAGATGGAAATGCCCCCTATATTTCAGCTGGGCAGAGGGGCTGCTTTAGCCCAGCTTCCTGCATCTTTTGTTACCTCGGTCATTATTCTATGTAGCAGAGTGAATAAATGTGTGTACATCATATGGGAGCTGCTCCTCCCAGAGTAGTTACAACTTCTATGTGCCCCTGTCCCCCCCCCCTAATCTGTGCTTCTCCCCTAACAGCTCCTTGCCAACTCTAAAGCACATACCTCACGATTCATCAGTGCCAACCTCCCCTGCAACAAATTCAAAAACCGCCTGGTGAATATTATGCCCTATGAGCTGACACGGGTTTGCCTGCAGCCAATCCGAGGCGTCGAGGGCTCCGATTACATCAATGCCAGCTTTGTAGATGGCTATAGGTAATGTTGTCATTCTAAACAGAGTCTAAACTCTCCTCCTGTGATGTTGTTGTGCTGCTGCCTCTCTGTGTTCTTTTTTCTTTTCTTTTCTTTTTTTAAAAATTGATGCTAGTATACGGTATCAGTAGAAATCATAACATTAACCACATCATATTTATGCTTATATGAATATTTCAACATTTCATTAATATCCTTAAAAAGTTCTAAATTGAATATTTCAACATTTCATTAATATCTTAAAATAATTTTAAACTGAAGCTTACATCCTTAAATAGGCATCTTAGAATTATCATGTGAAATCTAATAAATTACTAAAACAGCTATGTTCAATATTTAGTTATAAATATATTCATATATAAATTACTTTTAAATTTGAATATAAGCTGGGCAGCTCTGTCTTTCAGTAAGAGCACAGACAGTAGCCTTTCATTAGCAAACATGGGGCTTTTTTTCAAGCTGCCTATTCCCCAGAGCCTGGGATCCTGATAGAAGTTACCTTTTTCCTCTCAGGCTTTTATTAGCCTGCGGGGTGACAGATACTGTACTGGCTCCTGCATCCTCAGCTTTTCATTACCTGAGATACTGCTGGTAACCAACTGTACAGTTCACCTCCCACAATGGGATTGTCTTGCAAAGTTGTTCTCAATGCTGCAACTGAAATGCATCCTGTCACTTGAAAGCAAAGAAACAGTCTTATACAGGGGAAGAGCAAATCTGCCTCCAAAATGGACTTGGGGATCCTTGAGGACCCTCTGTGTGGGGGCAAAGGAAGCATTGTCCTATAACTTACTCCCTGCCACCATCTCCGAGAAACCCCATGAGGCTAAAAAACAGCTGTGAATTGGTAGTGCAAAAGATATGGGAGTAAGATATGGGAGTGGCAGAGGTCCAGCAAGATGAGGCAGCTTTTCAGTGCAAAACAGAAGAGAGCCTGATGGCAGGCCCTCTAGGCTGCTGTGCTGGAAACCAAAGAGTAGATAAGGTCCTGGCCACTTATCTGCTTCAGATTTCAAGTGTGCAGAGTGTGTTAGAGCCGCCACCTCAATGTGTCTGGTGCTGCAAGAGAGCTGCTAAGGTTGGGAGGGGGTGCTGGCAAAAATGTGTGCCAAAGCAGCAGGTGGTAGCATTTCATGTCCTACCTAAACTGTCCCTGCAGGCCCCTGTTTATCTCTTCCTGTCCTTCCCTTTGAAGTGAGCAATCGTTCTCCACTTTATCTAAAGAGATCAATTGGCCCAAGGAGCTACAGAGGCTCTGAAGCTGCATCTTTATTAGCACCTTTGTTTCTGCCACCTCAACTCCCCCCCCCCCGCCCCACTCCTGCCTTTTATGATGTCTTATAAATCCACCTTGGAACAGCTTCCATCTCTGTCCCACACATTACAGCTGTCCTACAACAGATTCATTAATTTTTAGCACCAGTGGAGAGATTAAATGAGACTGGATAAGGATGAGAGCCTAAGACTACATTCAAGGATCTGTAGTGCCCCATAGTGGTAGAATACAGATGGCACAGATTTTCTTTTCAATTTTCTGACTTATTTTCCTACATATAATTGTGGAAACAGGAATCACTGTCTTCACTGGTAGCAGATATGGAGATATGTGTATTTATTTGCTCACTGCTGTCTAATTTCTAGCAATGTAGCTAGAGTTTTGCAGTGGCAGAAATTCCACCCTTTGGGGGGGTCATGTACAACGCACATCCTATACCAGTGTTTCCTGCACACCTCAAAGGAACTCACACAATTTTACAAAAAGCTTATAATTGTTGTATTATATCTGGTATTATATTTCACCCCACATGGGCATTTTAGAAGATCCAACTGGTGTAATAGCATTATAATATGCCTCATCTTACATTGAGTAACTTTTGCTAACTTCTTAGTGCCTTTGGGTTAATACTCTGCTTTCATCAAGGGACCTCAGATAGCCCTATTGATCTCATAGTGGAACAGGTGGTTGTGGGCAAGGACTGCAGAAAGAAGCGGCTAGATGCTATCAGAGATTCAGATGTGTGGTACAAGTCCTCTCCTCCCCCAGCAAGCCCTTTATCTAGTTCTCTAGACCTAATTGCTAAGCATCTCCTTTCCATCCCAGAAGTACCAATCATCTACCACTCTGAAATGTTTGATACCTTGCAGGCAGCAAAAGGCCTACATCGCCACACAGGGACCCCTTGCTGAAACTACAGAGGATTTCTGGCGGATGCTGTGGGAGCACAACTCTACTATTGTGGTGATGCTGACCAAATTGCGAGAGATGGGGCGGGTAAGCTAGCACCCTCAGCTACCAAGTGAAGTCTATTCTGGGGCTGTTTCTCCAGTGAGATTCCAGGTGTACGGCCCAGTCTTGGGAGCAAATATTTTGCTTTCATTCTCCTAATGCTAGAGGCGACTGCAGTCACTGCTAAAGGTGAAGCTCATTGCACTGAAGTCTTCAGACTGTAACTGTTTTGTGGGAGGGATTCAGTTGCATACGAGTAAATATAGATTTGTGCTATTGAAGTGAATTAAAGCTCTTGCATAACAACAAAATTGACTTTTTTGCGGTGATGGGAAAATGCACCAGAAATATAACAACTGAATTGACATGAAGTCATATAACCTCCCCACAAACAAATCAGGTGATTGCTGAATAAACAGTGAACGTTGTATAACCTCCTTGTCAGCTTTATTTAAATAAATCAGAATGTATGCTCAATAAGGACGTAATCTGCAGGAGTCTTTCATCTCCAGCTACATGGCTGACTAGGTCTGCTGGGACCCAGTTGGTGAACAAGTGTCCTCTGCAACCATCAATGTACTTGATCCCCCTGGCCCGCTCAAACTTTAAGAGGAGCTATCAGCTTCAGGTTTCTTGCTTTGCCCAGAGCCAGAAAAAAGGGGCATTTGAGCTAGAACTGAGGTTTTCTACCTAGTAACTTGGCTTGGAAGAGCAAGCTGATTGCTAATCAGAAAAGTCATGGGAAATGGAGGTGTGCAGGAGCAAGGGGAGCCTAATCAATCACATCATAGCAGGAGGGAGGAAACAGATCAGTGTCTTGCTGTGCATATTAGAGCATGGAGTTGTGGGTATTGTACTACCCAACAGGACAAGATGTCAAAAGGCACCCCACTCTAAAATAATCAAGTTTCAGTCACATCACACATTTTGACTGTAACAAATCTGACTCTTCCTTTGCTTTTCAGGAGAAATGCCACCAGTACTGGCCAGCAGAGCGTTCTGCTCGGTACCAGTACTTTGTGGTGGATCCCATGGCTGAATACAACATGCCCCAGTACATTCTGCGTGAGTTCAAGGTCACTGATGCCAGAGTAAGTACCACACAGCCTACCCTGAATTCCCCAATATTTATTTCCCATTACTGCTCAGAAATTTCAAGTAGCACAGCACAGAAGGGCTTCATCTTCATCTTCATCGTGCATCTGTTTGTCCATTGCTTTATCACCCTCTGCATTGGTGTTACTGTGTGTCAAGTGGCTGAGACAGCTGGAAAGCAGAAGCATGGATTTCAATTGTATTTATATCTACTACACCCTGCTATATAAAACAAAATAGTCCCTAAGGGGCAAAGGAAATCTGCTTAGGTCGGCTGGGCCTCCCCTCCTCAAGGCTTTTCAGGCACCAGTAGGAAAGGCCTGAGCATGAAGGCTGCCATGTGTTTTGAGAAGATGCAGTGACTATATCTCCCTTTCACCACAACTAGGATGGACAGTCAAGAACCATCCGGCAGTTCCAGTTCACTGACTGGCCTGAGCAGGGCGTACCAAAAACTGGAGAGGGGTTCATTGACTTCATTGGGCAAGTTCATAAAACCAAGGAGCAGTTTGGCCAGGATGGGCCCATCACTGTACACTGCAGGTAAGTTCTGCTGCTTGCTTGTCCATGGAAACTGGCTAGGTGCTGTGTGCCAGTGGTGAGGAGGCTGGGGTCATCAGGGAAAGCTAGATTAGTACTGCAGAGATGGCCTCACCTTTCTAGGTATAGAAACCATTTCCTTGATAAAAGGCAGGGGAAATCTCTGCTTTGTAGTTTTGAGCACACAAAAACATTATGGCACTTGCGGATAGATATTTTAGCTTTGGGGAGCGCTTCTGGTTGTGATCTTTTGATGCTTCAGTTCCCTTTCACTGAGTCACTTTCTCTCTTCCTTATGTGCAGTGCGGGGGTCGGACGCACAGGGGTGTTCATCACATTAAGCATTGTACTGGAGCGTATGCGCTATGAGGGCGTAGTTGACATGTTCCAGACTGTGAAGACCTTGAGGACACAACGACCAGCCATGGTGCAAACAGAGGTAAACCACCAGCCACATGTTTGCTGCACAGAGGACTGGGGTGGGGCAAGCATTTAGTACCAAAACTTTGCTTTCACTTGCTTTCAGTATGGAAAAGGGATGAAACTTTCTCTGTAAGTAGGCATATTCCATATAAATCACATCAAGCAGCCACCAATCTTGTCCCCATTCCCATGTTGATGTGTTCTATGAGATATATAGGGTATATACAATCTTCTTCTCCTTTGGCAATCACTCGTAGCCAAGTAAGATTGTCTTCCACAAACACAGTTTTAACGATCAGTCCGTAAGTGACTGCGGAGGCCAATTCTGGATCCACACGTCCTTCCACAGTGGGGACATTGGTTTCTGGGCAGGAGTTGATCACAGTGTGGATTTGCCAAGCGTGCCTTCCTCTTAGTACGTTTCTCCCTTGCGTCTTGAGTTCATGTGTTTTCAAAGCCCATGACACCTTTGGTAAAGGCTGTTCTCCAATTGGAGTGCTTGCAGGCAAGTGTTTCCCAATTTTTGTGGTTTATACTACATTTTTTAAGATTTGCCTTGAGACAGTCTTTAAACCTCTTTTGTTGGCCACCAGCATTACGCTAAGGCTAAGCTATAACTGGCACAACCAGTATCTACTATCTACACAGCTGGATCGGTCAAGACTGTTGAAGCCACATCAGTAGTCATTGTTATACTGTGCAAAAGAACAGTGCCAGCAAGCATTTGCAAAGGATTACACATGGCCAGTGGCTATCCTCTGGTTAGATCCCATGCTATTTTCTGGTCTAACTTGATGGCAGCTTGGGTTGGCCTCTCTTTCAGCTGATCAATGTGACCTTTGATTCTGTGCTGTTCTTTGTGCAGTGCAAGGGTATCAGAACCAGTGGTTGGATGGGTTGTGAGACGGAGAGCAGAAATCCATAATTCATCCTCCCTTTTATATAGGACATATTTTACTAGTGCACCATGAGAGTAAATTACATTGCTAAAAATTCAATACTTGGGTTTCCCATACAGTCAGCTAGCTGCTCTCCCACCTGCAGTTTAACTGGAACTTCACTCCCAATCTAGGCTTACTGTTTAGTACTTTGAACTGGGTAACATGGTGAATCTGAGCAAAAAGGCCCCTCTTTACATCAGATGCAAGGCTTGGTGCTGGCCAGTTGCCTCTTTTAGAGTGAGGTGGTGGTGGAGAGCTGCAAAACACAGTCCGCTTGCAGGTATTTGCACCATGATGTGATAGAAGTGGTGGTGTCCCTTAGAGGCTTTTTGCTTATCCCATTCTCTTCCTTCTTCTCCAGGACCAGTATCAGCTGTGCTACAGGGCTGCACTGGAGTACCTTGGCAGCTTCGATCACTATGCAACGTAACTAGCGCTTTCAGCCAGTTGCAGCGGGAATGTCCAAGAGCAGAGACGGGTTCTCCCCAGCCAGCCGCCCATTTGTTAGTCCTTCTGTGCAGATGCTGCTGCTGTTGTTGCAGCATCAAGCCTCCCCATGACCAACCAGTTCTGACCACAGTATTTGGGTTCATTGCCACAGCGCCAAAGGTGGGACCAGCTTCTAGCGTTTCCAATTTCCAGATGAATTTCTGTTAATGCCCCCACTCCTCCTCCTCCCCTTGACAGCATTTCATGGTGAGAGTCACTGGGTGGATGGAATGGGATCTTTTATATATGTAAAATAGTTAAACTTAGTCTTTTATATCTTTTCTTTTATAAATTCTTTTGCAAGTCTTAATGTTTTGCCCAAGCAAAACAGGAGAATGGAGGTGGTGGGGTTTGAATTTCCTTTTGCTTCCCCCGCCCTTACTCTTTTGTTGTCTCAATCAAGGTGGTGCTGCCCATTTTCGGGCAGCCCCGGTTAATATTAGTGGCTGGCTCACAGCTCTGGGACCCTTCCACTCCCTCTTCAGTCCTTTGTAGAATATTCAATTTCACAGAGCTGGAGCCAACTTAATGCTTATTTCTAAAGCCTTTTATTCATAAGCCTGTCTGTCAGGTGGGACTCCAGCAGCTATTAGATGCTTGGTCCTATTGACATGTGTCCAGTGACCTCATATTTGTCAGCAGATCCCTTATGAACTTTCCATTTGAGGGAGAGACCCACTGCTTGGGATTCTCTTGTTAAGATGGGGGGGAAATGTGGCATCCTTGCCGCACAAAAAAAAAGTTCCCAAAAGGGACCTGACCGACACATTTATTTAGTCCTTTCTGTGCCAGTAGCATCCTGAGGTGCTGTTGCCTAGGCAACTGTGGCCAACCAAGTGCATTGGAGCACCTTCCAAGGTGAAAGAGCACAACTCTGGGAAGACAAGCCTTCCTGCACAAACAACCCCGGCATGGGGGTGCCTTGGCTATTAGGGAGGGAGGGGTGGGATTATTCAGGTAAGGAATTCAGTTCTCAGAGGCTGAGTGTAGCTATAATTTCTGCTATCCTGTACCACATTTAAAAGTCATTAGAATGCTGTATTTTTCACTATTAATGAAACAACCCGTGTTGCAGACTTGAGTCAAAATACCAAAAAAAGAGGCAACACGTCGACCAATTCCAACAGGCGAAATATAACTGTTTTTATCTTTATAAACTATAACGACATGCAAGACAGTGATCCAAGGTAATCATACTGTTTCAGTTTGATCTTCTTCAGTTTTTTAACTACAAAAAATAAATAAATATATATCATTAATTATGTCATACATTATATTAAGGCCAATGGCCAGCATGAACACGAGTCTATACAGTCCATAATATCTTAACATTGAAAAAATACAGAAAATTACAAAAATAAAACATACCTTAGTGTTTGTATACAATCTGCGGAACAGGGGTCATACACATATGTAACCCCTGCTGCCTGAAGCAGGAAAAAGAAAGCTTAATATACAGTTCCACCACAGGTAACACCCTAGTTAATCAAGGATATTGAAATTTTAAAGTTACATGCAACCTCAAGATCCTGAAAGTAATATAATTAGATGAAACAATTCAAATCTAACTCAGAGTTCAATCCTTCTGGATGAAGCGTTTTGAACATAAAAATAAATTGTGATTCTTTTTGTCTTAATAATTTTACATAATCCTGTTTAGGGTTCACCTTCTTCCTATTAACCCATGATTGTTAGCTAAAAAATGCTCAACCAGGGGTGCTTCCCGAACCGCATTCCTAATGTGGGATCGGTGTTCACTGATACGTGTTCCCACAGACCGGATTGTTGACCCTATATAAAATAAATTACATGGGCATCTAATTAAATATACCACCTCTTTTGTTTGGCATGTACTGAAATGTCTAACAGAAAATCAGTGGGAGGATGGGGGTCAGGTCGAGCCTGTAATAAATTACTGATGATAGCTCGTGCCTCATCCAACGGTATATTTGTATACTTACTGGATGTTGTTTTTGAGAAAAATTATTTCCGTTTTTGGACACATTTTATAACAGGAGGAAGGTGAACACTAAACATGATTATGTAAAATTATTAAGACAAAAACAGTATGATTACCTTGGATCACTGTCTCGCATGTTGTTATAGTTTATAAAGATAAAAACAGTTATATTTCGCCCGTTGGAATTGGTCGACGTGTTGCCTCTTTTTTTGGTATTTTTCACAGGATGGTCTAATTAACCAATGTGGCAAGACTACTGGACTTAATTTAACAGTACTATATATTAATACTCCTTATTCTCTCTCACTTGCACTAAAGGCAGGGAGATTACAGCCTTCTCCCAGGTGCATAGTTCTATAAATAAAGGTGGTGGAAAGGTCTCTAACTGTATTATCCAATGTATCCGAATTACATTGAAATCAACAATCCTGGGTTGGTGATGTTGGAGAGAACATTCATTTTTACCTTGTGAAAGCATAGTGCTGTAGGGATCACTGTTGTATACAGTCTGTTTTCTATTTGTTAATAAAAATCTACAGCATCATTGCATAATTCTTGATGTTAATAAATTTGAATAATCGGGTTTCCTACATGCTCGTTTTGCTGTCTTGTTTTATTTGCCAGTTAGCAGATAAACCTGTAGTTATCCTGGCAGGAGCTCCAAAAGACCACAACTCTGTGGGAGTGAATCCTACTTGTCCTTGTAGTGGAAAGCAGAACTCAAACAAAATTCTGTGAAAGTGAAATACTCTTGCTTGGCTGCTCACACAGACAAGAAAAAGGAGGAATGGCTGAAACTGTTCACCTTTCAGTAGAAGAGGGGTATGCCATGAATCATTTCCACATGGACAATTTGGATGCTGAAACAATAGCACTTACATGATGTATCAATAGAATACGGCGTTCTTGATAGGATAGTATGGAAGTGCTGCTGTTTGTCATACACTACATGTGTCATATGTGGTAATGTTGAGGGTGGCAGGAGAGGATATATTGATTATTAATATCCTTCCTAACTTGTGCTAGCAAGTTTCTTCACTTAGCACATTCCCCCTTTATGCAGCAGAAAACTCTTTGCAGACTCGTGTGAGCCTCTTAAGACAATAAACAATTCAATCTGGTTTGCCCAGATTGATATGTTCTGTTATTCCTGGTAAGGCCTTTTCGATCCCTCCTAAAAGAATAAAGACACCAGAGTCTTATTCATAAGTAGCAAAAAGTAGTTTTACTCACAATCAGGCAGGAGAAGGAGGAGGCTTGCCAGGTCAGCACCCAGCAGCACGCGCAAAGCGCCCCGAGCCTCTGGAAGCCGGCAGGGGGAGGGGAAGGCTTGCCAGGTCGTCACCCAGCAGCGTGCACAGAGCGCCCCGAGTCTCTGGGAGCATTACTGCTGCTGGCTGCCAGAGGCGCTTTGTGCGTGCTGCTGGGTGCTGACCTGGCAAGCCTCCTCCTCCTCCTGCCGCGGCCAGCGTGCTGGGTCTCGCTGGCTGGCTGGGGCGCTCCGCAGTCTCGCTCCGTGGAGGTATGGCTTATTTTCGGGGTATGGCTTTTATTTCCTAAATGCTTAAAATCCTGCGATGACTTACATTATGACTACGTATTAAAATAGGGGAAGCACGGTAGGTCCAGTCGTGGACAACTCTGGGGTTGCGGCGCTCATCTCGCTCTACTGGCCGAGGAAGCCGGTGTGCAGCTTCCAGGTCATGTGGCCAGCATGACTAAGCCGCTTCTGGTAAATCAGAGCGGCGCACAGAAATGCCGTTTACCTTCCCGCCGCAGCGGTCCCTATTTATCTACTTGCACTTTGACATGCTTTCGAACTGCTAGTTGGCAGGAGCTGGGACTGAACAATGGGAGCTCACCCCGTTGTGGAGATTTGAACCGCCGACCTTCTGATCGGCAAGCCCTAGGCTCTGTGGTTTAACCCACAGCGCCACACGCATCCCTGCTACAAATATGTACAAACAGGTTTACCCCATATGGGAAATAACCTGGGGAGACTGCTGGCTGGCAGCCAACAGTAAAGTCCAGGTGAATCAGGAAGTTTGCAGGACAAAAAAGAAGATCAAAGAGAGGGGAGGTGGCTGCGTTTCTTTTTTCTTTCTTTAAAAGTGCTGATGCCTCCATTTGGTGTATTGGCATTTGGAGCATGAATTATTTTAATAAGCGTTTCCAAAGTATTTTTGTCTGCATTGAAAGTACAGTAGGGACAATTGAGAAGGATCCTGTTTTTAAAGTCTTCACTATGAACATTCTGGAAGTGACTTTCCTCAAAGAACTCTGAGGAAAATGGACATGCACTGCAGCAAAAGGGTTTTGTCCAATAGTCCTGATTTTTTTGTAAGTGAAGGATCCCACAATCCAACATCTTCCCATATAGTGCTTTTCAGATAGAAGTCATTGGGTCCAAACTGCTTAAAATCTTCTATATCCTATTTACAGTATTCCAAACCAATGTCACTTAATATTTTTTTCAGTGTTTTCCGGGCTTTTCTTAAACTGCCAAGGTTATTGACAGGAAGTTGGAACATAGTTTATTTCTGCCTTTGAATCCTGGATCCAACATATTTGCAGCGGTGTGAATTATACGGAAACAAAATTATGTAGTTCTGTACTTTATCTCTCAATTCTTCAATGCCTGGCTGGGTCTCTCATTCCCTCCTCCTCCTCAGCAGCGGCGGGCGCTCTTTCCCCCAGCGGTGGCAGCAGCACTGCTGCTCCTGCCAGCAGCTCACAGTAGAGTGGGCGGGCAGCAGAGCCAGCAGTGCGAGGGAGACAAAGGGGGCTGGGTGGTGGGCTGCGCGGGGAGCAGGGCGAGTCCTCAGCGGGGATGGGGGGCGGCAGCGGCTCTGTCACAGGGGCGTTGGGCTCTGGGCTGCGGGGAAGGGGAGGGGGGGCTCCCTAGGCGCCCTGCAGACAATACTGCTGGGTCCCTCCTGCTCAGAACCTGCCAAAGGTGGCTGCGTGACTTCGTCTTTTACCAGGTCTGGAAAGGTCACGCCCACCTACAAGTCACAGGCAAGGAAGGATGCTCCAGGCTAAGAGGAACAAGAAGTTCGACTGGCTGGACCAACGTCCCCTGCATGACCACTCTAACAAAACAGGTAATGTTGTACTTGACAACTCCCACTGAATTACATCCCACATCATACCAGTGGCATGAGTTGTTGGCACCCGGGGCCAGCAAGCCACCAACGCTGCCAGTGCACCCCTCCACCAAAGCCAAGCAGGGCTGCGCTGCCTGCCCACCCACATAGTCATCACCCAAGTGAGCCTCGCTCTTATCTCCCTGCTGCTGCTGCCACCACAATCTCCCCCCCAAAAAAGCTAAATTTACAGACCCTTAATTTAAAAAAGAAAATAGGGAATTACTGTCCAAAACATCACTTAACAGCTTGAAAAATATGCATTTTGGCCCCATGTTTACATGTTAAACTTTATCTTAATCTTAATATTGTTCTAGACATGCACACAACCCTATGCACATCCTACATTTATGCAAACAGTAGGTATTCTCAGAAAGTGTGGGGCAGTAGGAAAAGTTACTGCCGCTCCACACAGCAAGTTGTTGTAAGGCAGCTACACCGAAAACTGCAGCTACAGAACCTGTGCAAAAGTTTTCAGGACACAAAAGGGTTTGGATAGGGGAGGTCTCTTTCGCCTTCCCTCCCACAACACTAATACACTGTCTGCCTCTTGCTATCAGACAGAAAGAGAATAGCATCCACGTTGAAATAAAGGAAACAAACCTTACTTAAATGGTTTTTTGGAAACTAAAGTGCAAAATTATTCATGGGGTAATACAGGTGCCTGAGAAACAAACTTAACACTCCCTTTCCCTCCAGATTCCACTGTCAAAGATCTAGGAAGCTGTTTTATGGGCATGTATTTAAAAGCCATAGGTGTTGTTCAATGAAGTTTTACTCAGAGCAGACCTCCTGAAATTAATGGACCTAACTTAAGTCATGTTCATAAATTTTCATGGGTCTTCTCCAAGTAAAACTTACCGTAGTTGAATTACTAAGTAAATCCTTCATACATGCATCAGCCCACTTAAAAGATCCGGAAACAGCACTAGAGGTGGGGGCAACAACGTGCTTTGCACAGTTTCGGAAATTTCTAGTAAAGCCATGCAAATCTCAAGAAAATGACCCAAGCCACACATAGCTTGACTGATGCTCCCGATAAAGCGGATAGTAGTAAACTTTAATACGGTCAAAGACCAGCAAAAGAATGATTCAGTTCATACATTAAAATTAAAATTAAAATTAAAATTCAGTTCATACAGTATAATATTATTGGGCACTACACAATTTTAAAATTTTATAACATATTACATGGCTGTTATAAAACTGAGCCTCTGTCATCTCTCCATCTGCTATGAGTTAACTAGGAAGTTTATCTTGGGTGGTTGCTTTCGTCATGGCATGTCTTATTCTTGTTGCCAAGTAGCAGTATTTAGCTACAGCCCTAGTGGTCTCTATATCTGTATCAGCTAGCAGGTAGTTGGTATAAGCTTCTCCTGATCGGCCGGGCAGTTTGGCTAGGAGCGGTTCAATTAGCTCTTTTCTCTTCTCTTGGTATAATGGACAGTGTAGCAGGACGTGCCCAATTGTTTCAATCTCTTTGTTGTTACATGGGCATAATCTTTGATCAAAGGGGGTCCTGTTATACCTACCAGCTAACAGCGCTGAGGGGAGAGCGTTGAAGCGGGCCCTAGAGAACGCCCAGCGATGTTTAGGATTATCTACCGACTTAAGGTAATTTGCCAAGTAAATCTTTCGATGGTCATATAGGTGTTGATAGTTTGTAGCAAGTCTGGTAAAATCATTTTGTAATTCGTTGTCGGTGATTCTTTCCTTGATTAAATTTTTCGCCCTCTCCATTTCCAGACTTAGGAGATGCCCTGCTGAGAGTCCGTATCGGGCCAGCTGCCTAAGGATGCTCTTCTCCCAACTTGATTGGAATTTGTCACTGTTTATCAGAGGGAGAAGGCCAGTTGGTGTCATGTTAAGTCTTAGCCACAGGTAAAAGGCAGATTGCCATACCTTTGCTTCAACTCTATGCAGGCCTGTTTCCAGGCGGAGCGCTGCGTTCGGCACACATTTGGGTGTTTGGGAAATTGTTCTTAGGAACCCTGATTGTATTTTTTCATATGTGTCCAGGTTGGCAGTAGGCATAAGTGGTGCACCATATAGTAATTGGGCTAATGGTTTAGCCACAAATAGTTTAAGAGCAGCTGGAATATAATTCCCTCCCTTTGTTCCATAGAAGCTTACAATTGCTGACGAGCTTCTTCGCGCAATTGACGAAATATATTTGACATGGGCCTTTTTCCTCCCAGAGGTTTGAAAAACAACACCCAGGTATTTAAAGCAAGGTACCTGTTCGATGATTTGCTTGTCAATGTACCAATTATATATTTTCCTTTTATTGGAAAAAACCATAATTTTGGTTTTTTGGTAATTCACAATTAGATGTTCCTCTCTGCAGTACTGAGTGAGTTTGGTAAGTGCTCTCTGAAGGCCTATCCGCGTTTGGGAGAGGATGACCGCATCGTCTGCATACAACAGAATGGGTATCCTTTGGTCCACCAGTTTTGGGGCGTGAATGTCTGCTCCTTGCAGATGCGCAATTAACGGGTTTATGTAGATGTTAAACAAATGAGGGGCCAGAATACACCCTTGTTTAACTCCCTTATATGATCTGATGGTATTAGAGAGCTGCCCCTCCCGGTTGCATCTTACTTGTAATCGTGTATTGCTATATAGCTTGTATATTAATAGGAGCAGGCGTCGATCTATTGATAGGATGCTGAGCTTGTCCCAGAGTCTGCTTCTTAGGATGGAGTCAAAGGCCGCTTTGAAGTCAACGAAAGCTGCAAAGAGCTGAGGGTTATGCTGCGTGGAGTATTTTTCGACAAGGTGTTGCAGGGTCAGGCAGTGGTCTAAGGTTGATCTATTCTGTCTAAATCCAGCCTGTGCATCGTCTAATATGCTCTCCTTTTCCATCCAATCGCACAATTTTCCACTCAGGTATCTGGCGTAAAGTTTACTGATGGTGTTTAAAAGGCTTATAGGTCTATAATTGGCGGGATCATCCCTAGGTCCTTTTTTATAGATAGGAATGATAATTGAGAGCCCCCAGTCATCGGGAATCTGAGTTGTTCTATCTATAAAGGTAAAAAGAGCAGCTAATACAGGAGCCCACCAGTCAGGATCAATTTTAAAAAGATCCGTTGGGAGGAAGTCATTACCTGGAGCTTTCCCATTCTTCAGCATACCTATCAGTGTATGTATTTCCTGGGGTGACACCGGTGGCCATGGCTGTAGATGGTCGTCTGGTATATCTAGTGAATGGGTTGTATTAATAGCTTCCCCATACAGAGCGTGAAAATGAGATTGCCAGGCTGTCACTGATATACAACAGGATAGCGGTGAGTGCTCATCCGTTGGATGGCCCACGACTAATTTCCAAAATATTGATGGATTTTTTAATTTAGTAGCTTCAATTAATTGCTGCCAATGTTGCTTAATTGCAAGTCGTTTTTTCTTAACCAGTAGTTTTTTGTAACTTTTTTTGGCGTCCATCATACATGGCCTTTTATTATTTGAGGGATCTTCCTTATGATCGATAAAGGCTTTAACCAGTGTCTTTTTAGCGGTGATGCACTCTAGGTCAAACCACTTTTTAGAAGGTATCCTGCACGTTTGGGAACCAGGGTGTGTTTTTGTGACAAATTCTTGAAGTCTTTTAATAAGTATTTGGTATTGGGTAAATACGTTCATATTGTTCATCGCCTCTCCTGTACATCCCTCCTGTATTGCTCTGGACAAGACCTGGCTCTCTGCCGATTTATACCAGCTTGCAACAAGTGCACTCACTTGGTCGTTCCATTTAGCTTTTTTATGCCCTGCGTCTGTCGTTAAGATCGGTCTATATCTGAATTGAGTTGATGGTTGATTGAAAGGCAGCACGCACCTTAGGACCATTGGAAGATGGTCACTTTCTGATCTTGCTATTACTCTGAACTCAGCAATCATGGGGATCAGCTCTGGCGAGACAATACAGTAATCAATGACTGAGAGTTTTTGACCTGACCAAAAGGTGTATTGGCCTGGATAATCTCCTTGTATGGCACCATTTAGTATAAATAGGTTTTGTCTGTGCACCATATGCGTGAGGTTTAATCCTCCTAGGTTACAGCTCTTATCCGAGGAGGCCCTGGGTAGCAGTGGAGGGGGTATTTCCAAATCCAGGGGCCATTCATGAAAGTGTGCAAAAAGGTCGACGTCAGTCTGGCCAATCCTCGCATTGAAGTCTCCTGCTAAAATTATCATGGCTGACGGGTAATGATCTCGACATTGATCAACATAGGCTTCCACCTCTTTCCACAGTTGGTTGACTTGTTTGTGCAGACGGTGGACGGGTAGGTAGAAATTAATGCATAACAGCTTAAAGCTCCGGAAATCTAACATTGCCGCGACCACCCAGTCCGCATACGTGGGTAACTGGGTAATAACCGCCTGTAATTGGGTTGCGATAAATAGGGCGATGCCACCTTTCGGTCTACCTCCTCTTTGACTGGGAGTCGCGCTAGTTACACATGTGTGGTAGTTGTCCAACTGTAACTCACTGGTTATCCAGGTTTCTTGTATAAATATGATATCGTGCGATGTTAGAAACTCCATTAAATGCAGGTCTTTGCTTTTAGTTCCCCACCCTGCAATGTTCCAAGTAACAATGGACAATTTATAATTAGTATTTGTTTGAGTCTCCGGGGTCCCTCCGACCCTGGCATGGCCGTATGGGAAATCAGTTGGGGAGTCATCTTTTACTTGTGCCGCCGCTAGAGGTACTAGGTGTTTATTTGGAAGTCGGGAGGTATTCTGCGCTGATGCTGTTGCTATAGATAGATGGTCTCCTGTCTCCAAGTTAACATTCCTAGTTTCTTTGTCGGTATGTCCATTCGACGGATCCATACGTCATTCTGCCGCGTGGATAATGTCTAGTGAGCCTTGTTCATCTATAAAGATAGAGCCATTCCCAACCCTTGGAGGAATAGCCAGCTCAACTTGGTGCGTTTTTATTCGAGGTGCTAGGATAGGAGCGGGGGAGCCCAGTTCTTTCGGGGTCAGATACAGGCTTGATATCCATTCTTCGTTAGATAAGGGTTTTGAGGTGTGTGTGGCATAGTTTATTTGGCGGTTTTGTGGGTGACTGTCTGCTATATTAAGCTCCGGAGTAGATGTAGTTTTAGAGGTGATCTCGCTACATTTTTGGTCGTCCTGCCTGGTGTCTTTATGCAGGTCTTCCCCCACCAGTCTGGATTTTAAAGTTTCTAGTCTTTCTATTATTTCTGCTTGAATTGGGGGCGGGAATGACCAGAATTTGCTTATTAGGATGTTTTCTTCTGCAGAGAAATTGGCCCGTCCCTCACTCTCAGGGCATTGCGGATCGTGTGGAGGTATGCCTTTCCCCTTTAGATTTGGAGTCTCATGTTTACGATGCTCATGCCAGCCCTTTGTGGGTCGATTCTCCATTTTGGGCTTTTCCTGGACCTCCTCTGCCAACGGCTTGGCACGCTTGGTGTCTGGAAGGAGGGTCAAGGGTATCCTGTTTTCAAATAATCTTAGAATTGCTATCCCTTTCTTTAGGGACAGGTACTTTGATCTATAAACTAGTTTGGCCAAATCTTGATCCCGAAAGGTGATCATTGCCCTTACCGAGTAACCGTCGTGGTACAGGTACTCAACAGAGACTATGTCAGATGGCTTCACTACTCCTGGCATCACCTCATTCAAAATGTTCAGGAAGTGCATTATACGTTCAATCTGCGAGTGGAAACCCCTTGGCTTTGGGTAATTGACAAAAACAAGTTTTTGTGGGATTAGTGTCAGGTTCCAGTCTTTTTTCTGGGATGAGGTCTGCCCTTCCTGTGGGGTTTCGTCCTCAATGTTATGGGCCACGACCTCTTTAGAACCCATGGTTGAGATGGAGTTCTTTCCAGGGCTCTGGGTTGTTACTTCTGTCACTATGTTGAGTTCGGCGCTTTGCGACGGGGGTTCCTTCTCCAACTGGGTGGTTACCATAATAGGTCCCTGTTTGTCTCTCGCTTTGCTGACTCGTCGGGGAGATTTGTTTAGGCCAGGTGTAGTGGATGATGGAAGTAGGTTGTTTTTTGCTAGTACGGTGAGTTATCTTCGGTTTCCTTAGTGTTTTGATATTTTTGCTTTTCTTTTTCTTTACTGCCAATTTTCTTCTTTGTGGTTTCTTACTAGTTGCTGGATGGTTCATATCTAGTGGTGTAGATAAGGATGGATTGTTCATTGGCTCAGTACTGCTTGACTTTGATGTTGTTCTCTCTTGAAATGTGAAGTTTTCCACTAAGGTCAGAAGTAACCCATTTGTTATTGTGAGGTATTTTTTTATGTTGGAGATATCCGTACATAAGAGGTGGAGCTGGTCCTGTAGATAGCTGTCACAGTCCTTTGTTTGAGAACATTTGGAAGCAACTTGTTGGCCTTGTGTGTCCTCTGTAGGTGGCCTCTGCGTTGTTGTATCATTCAGATTTGCCATAGAGGATCTTTCTGCCAGAATCAGTTCTTGGGCCAGGCTGGTTGTGTTGTTGGTGTTTTCGAGGTTTCGAGGTTTTGATGGAGCCCTTTAAGATGGATTGTCCAGTCTATGACATTAGAGGGGAGGGGAACCACCTCGTCTAAAATTCGCTCGTTAGTCTCGTTAGTCTCCTGCTTTTGAAGAAAGTACTGCGTTATTTTGCTCTGCCTCCTTCGGCTTTCTGGGGAGCTGGTTGACAAGTCTGGCTTTATTCCCAGATCTTTGCAGTTCTTTCTGGTAAGTACCATGATAATTGGACCGTCTGACGGTGATTTGCAGGAGTCAGTTAGCTTCAAATGTAACAGCCTTGGATTTGCTTGTCAGTACCATCCCACTGGCGATTAATCATCAACATTTAAAAGTCCAAAATTTAAAAATTAGGCTGTTTCTCCTCATTTGTTTGGTGGCTAGAGACTTTAAGCTTTAAGCTTGGTTCGGCCTTGCATTTGACGCTGGCCGGCAGAGTGCTCAGCCCCGCCCAGCTTCTTGCAGCTTCTTACAGCCTTGCAGTAGAGCCGTGGAATAGGCAAAAAATCAGTGTAATTAGGACCGCAAGTAAGGCTGATAAAGCTAATAGAGGCTAAAAGGTTAAAATAATTAAAAAAGAATACAAAGAGGGTGAAAATAAAGGTGGGGGTTGGGTGCAGAGCAGAACTTGCCTTGCATTTGGTCTTGGAGCTCAAAACCCTGCATCAGCTTCGGCGGCCATCATCAACCAGATACATTTTCCTATATACATTTTCCTATATAAGCACTATTTTGAACCAATTTTTTTGTATTTGCAAAAGTTGTAGGAAAGCTATTCTAGTATGTTGGAAGCTTTCTTGTTACGTATATTTACAGGCAAAGTTCCTGTAGAGAGAGAGCAGATTTTCATTTTCTACTGTTGACCCCCCCTCATTAAGGTCAACCACCTTCAACTTGGAATCCTCACAACCTGTTTTCAGCCCTGAAATAAGTCTAATAGAGCGTGTTTAAGAATCTACAGACTACAGTTTCCTGAATAACCACAGCTAGCCACAGCATAGCTCTCCGGTCTTAGCTCCCAGGTCTGTTTCTGGAGCCAATTTATGGTGCTGCTTTTAACTTCCAAATGCCTAAATGGCTTACAGGGCCTAGCTATCTCAAGGACTAACTGCTGCCAAACAAGCCTGCTCCCCCCCTAAGATCTTCACGATGTGCTTTTTTTTGCACGATTATAAGGTGATCAGGCTTATGATTTTTTTTTATTTTGCAGCATCTTGCCTTTGGAATCTGTCTCACGCTGCTATCTCTGTTATCTTTTCATTGCTAGGTAAAGGCTTTTTTAAAAAAAATCTGCCTGGATTTGATTTAGGATATGGGTTTACAGTATCTGGCTTAAGTGCTCTTTTGTTTTGCAGTCATCTTTTGTGTTGTTGTATTTTTATTGCTACATACATTTCAAACTTTTGCAAACTGCTCTGGTAGGCTGCATATACCGGGGGAAGGGGGGCATCTGTGTCCCCAAAGACGTTGAATTGCAGTTCCATCATCCCTAGCCACTGGTCATGCTGGCTGGAGCTAATGGGAGCTAGAAGTTCAGCAACAGTTGAAGTATCATGAGGCTTCAGTCCTAGTACCTTTCATGTTAACTATTAATCAGTGCTTCTCAGACTCCTACTTCATCAGCTAAACAGGCTCAACATTTCCAGCTTCTCATGTAACATAGAATGCATGCAGTTGAGAAGCGAGACTGAATATTGTCTAAATTTTGTTCCAATTTAAAAACAGTCTTTCTTAAACAGAGTGACCTATACTGGACACACTATTTCAAGGAAGGTCTCACCCAAGTAATCTAAGAATTATAATTTTCCTCCATGGCTGATGCCTCAAATTGGAGACTAAAGCTAATATTTTAGAGGCAAAGGGGGGAGAGGGAGTTCTGCAAGCAAATCTACTTCCTCTTCTGATACTAAAAGGGGTGGAGGAAGGGAAATGGAAGGTCAGTTTCAAGCTCTTGTTCCACCCAGTTGCCCATACAGATTATAATTTGAAATGGGAAAACCTAATGTTCCTGACTTAAGAAGTTAAAAGTACAAGACCTGCAACTACTATTGTTTTTGACATGAGCACTAAGGTAGCTGCAGAGATGCCTATGGATAGTGCACAAGAGAAAGCCTGAAAAATAGCAGAATTAAAAGGCAGCAGGTGATTTTTTTTATGGTGATGCAGATTTTAAAAAGGACTTGGTAGAAGTTGTGCCCAACTTGCCACAATTTAGGGGCAAAACCTACCAAAAAGTGACTATCAAGTAAAGCTGGAAATTCTCTTGCCTGGTTTTATCAGATGAAAAATCAGCTTTTGTGTACTGATCAATCAGAATCTTCTAACCAAGTAAACTCATGAACACGCTTTATACTTAATACTGAATTTTTGCTCTGATGTTTGAAAAACAAAATTCTCTAGCCTTCCTACATACGGCTTCATTTTCAGTAAAATGTAGCATAAGTCCCATAGCCACAATACAAGCAATGTGAACTAATGAGTTATTTTATGGTGCAAATTGTTTCTTATATAACTGGGTGGGGAAGAAGGAATATCTTAATTAATGTTTAATTTCTAAATAAAAGGTATGGAGCTTTCCTTTTGGGGGGGTGTCTCTTAACTTACTTACTTGTTCTAAACAATGCAAGAGGGAGGAGTTGTCTTTAGACCAGCCAGTGCTGTGTTGGCTTGGCCGTCAGCTATTCATGGGCTTGTGCCTGATGGGAGCTTATACATATTATTTTAAAACAAGCATAGGGAACCTGTAGCCCTCCAAATATCCAACACCATGAGCCCAAGAAAGCAAGACCAGGGATGATGGGAACAGTAGTCCAGAACAGTGGAGGACTTTGAACTTTAAAACTGTGACATCAAAATTTGGTGCCCCCTTCCACCTCTCGGCTTCTGTTGTTTGTCAGTGTTGAGGTGCCCTCTTGGCTCAACGCCCAATGCAGCCAAACCAGTTGCACTCCTCTAAATCTGCCTCTGTCCAAAAACACCTGGAGGGTGACAAGTCTCCCATCCCTGTATTAAAACTAAAAAGTAAAGGGGAAACAACAATGTTACTTGAAGGGAGAAATACATGAAGACATCAGCCAGCAGGAGCAGTATCTTCTAGCGGCTTTGGGTAATTAACCAGTCTTTAGCCTTTTCAAGAAAGGCAGGCCTTTCCTTCCACTATAATCTTTTCTGGCATTCAAACTCAGTTTAGCCCACATGTAAACTGATTTGCTGGCTGTGAGTTGAGTTCTCTGTGTTAGCATTTCAGTTTGCAAACTGAGCACACACAACCTTTCCTCTGTATGACTATTCACCCACCTCTACCTATGCACCCTATGCATCAATGATGTTGGAGGGCATTTTGAGGAAATCAAAATTTAAAAAGGCTTGACAGAACCAGCAAGTGAAGATCAGGGAGAAGGCTGCAGAATAAGGGGATAGTTTTAAATAAAGGCTCATGTGGTCTTTATGTGAAATTCAGATCCATAACCCCAAGAAAATATGGAGGAAAGGCTGGGAACATTCTGATACTGTAGGTCATAATCAAGAATGGCTTTTAGATGATACACGCCAAAGTTTGTGGCACATGGGGAAGTGCTATAATGATTCATCAGGAATTGAGAATAGCAGTGTCCCCTCATTAACTATCAGGCATGGACTCAATTGCCTTTAGTTGCCAGAGCAACCAAAAGGAACAGAAGAAGTCAAGCTGCTCCAATTAAAGGCAATTTAATGTCCCTACTCAGTACACTCATTGTGTAATAATATGTGCAGTCAAGGCATCTCATCAACAAAACTTAGCAAATAGCTGCTTAGGGCAACATCATCCACTCAAGCCAGGGACAAAGCTCCAGTAAAACTGGAGAGAAACAGCATCTGGCTCAGGTTGTCAGGATCCAATTTCCAGCAAAAAAAATGCAAAATGTTGAGCTGCATTTTCTGCATTTTAGCTGTTATTTATGTCATCTTAGTTTGCATTGCAGAAAGAGTAGGAAGGAAAAGAGACAGTAGTGAGGAACACTGCTCACTGTTTCATAAGAACCTAAGATCTCTGCAGGATGAGACCAAAAGTCTATCCAGTCCAGCACCCTGTTTCTTTCAACAGATGCCAGCCAACAGTCTCTAGAAAGCCCACAAGCAAAGCACAAATACTTATCCTGCTGTATGCTTCCAGCAACTTATACAAAGAGTTATCATGCTTCCAAACATGGATTAATATACATCCAAAATCATCTTAAGGGTCAAACTAAATGCAGTACCATTTACAATATTAGCAGATTTAAAGAATAAGTAACAGGCCGCCTGCCAGGATGGTTCCAATCCAGATCATGGTCTTGATCTGCTATTTGTATTGGAATAAAGTCCCCATTCACACTTATCATTTCAGAAACCTGGCTCAATAAATCACGGATGACAATAGTACAATTCCTTCTTCCTCTTCAGCACCAGTCTCTTAAATTAGAATCAGTACAGCTTCATACTATCTCCTCCACTGCCATCACTAACCTCTGACCTTTTTCCTTCCCTCTGTGCAACTTAAATGTTCAGTATAGCATTTAAAAACATGCCTCTTGTGCTGTACATCTGTTGTAGTAATAATTGTGTGGCAATTCATAAGCAGAGAGTCTGCATCCGCCCCCTCTACATCTCATTAAGTATGAGGGTTTTTTTTACACTTTTTCTAACCCAGGACTAGGATGGGGACCATTGTCAATTGTCCTTCAGGTGTAGATATGCTGCAGTCAAGTAGACTATTAAGACTGCACAGCCTGACAAGTTGAGAGGTCTGTTAAGTGTAAGTGTTCTATATGTGTGAAGTTCAAGAAACAAAACAGGATAATAACAAGATTTGAGAAAAAACATATCACAACTATATACTATATATCCATTTTACTTGCTTATTAATCAGATGATGCAAGTAGTGTGAACAAACAAACCTCTGTGGTTCATATTTGCCCATGAAATACAATGAGGCTTGCATGACTTGAGCTGTATGCTCTGGCTCATCCCTCTCTGCAGCCTGCGCACTACTGACTATTATGAGAACCCACATGGTATGCATTGCTTCAGATGGTTTCCTATAGGTGACTAAATTCAAAAGCCACAGGGAGCAGAACAAGGAAAAAGCAGCACTTACCTTGCAAACCTCAGCTTCAGAACTCCTGCTGTATCAAGCAAAGGTCTACTGTTGTGCCATAGCTAATTTATACCAATTGGATACACCTGCTGGGGCTGCAGTGAAACAAGAAGCAATGTTACTGCAGGTGGAAAAGCAACTGCCTTAGTCTCAGCAGGATTCTAGAAGACAGTGCTTTAGCTATTGCTCGTGTTATCAAAAGTCGCCACCTAATATTCAATAGGTTTCTCTCTATTTAGCAACCTTATTTTTATGACCACCCATCAACATACATTCTCTGTGCAGCTTACAGAACGAAAAATACAATATTAATATATAATGTGATTAAAGTGAAACAATTAAAACAGTTAAATGCAGCCTTCAAAAAACCCTATCATTTGCAGCAGCAGCAACAAAACCAGCAAGTGGAAATGTGAGCAGGTTCAAAACTAAGCATTATCAGTTCTCTTTTCCAGTTTGGCTCATGTACTGAGAGATTAGCTATTAGTGAGCATGATTTGTATAGGCAAAGTGGCAGTGTTCTGAAACTGTTCCAAGCCACCTCACTGAAAAGCCACTTCTTAGTATGGAAAATTAGATGTGGTGCCTTTCTGTTTAGCTGTTCTAGTGTTACATTTGCACACAGATGAACTATTAGTTCCAAAAGCAAAACCTATTAACTGACAGTGCAATCATATGTTTATTCAATAGAGCCGATTCCTTGGTAAATGTGCAGAAGACTGCAGCTTGGATGATTTTGTTAAGAGAGCAAGCATCTGAAAATTGTGAGTTTATTGGTACAGCTCATTCAGTTAAATAATTAATCGTATGTTTTGTCAGCTCATCTATTATATTTGTATATGAGTAAAAACAATAGTTCTGAAGCAAACCCACCTACTTTTTTAGATGTATGACATCATTTTAGAAGAGACATTATCTTCTGTCAGACAAAAAGCAGAAAATGTGCCCTAAGATTATGCTTGCCATCTAGTTTTCAATAACGATGTGTGTGTGTGTGTATTAATTGAATTCTGTTTAATTAATCACCCATTTCTCTTAACTATTCCTTTGTCCTTTTCAAAGTCTCCCTTGCACACAGACCACCCCACGCCGCATCCTCCTCTCTCCTATTCCACAGCTCCCCTTGCACACACACCCTGTGACATTGTATGTTACTGTATCTTTAATATTTATAGAATCTTAAGAGCAAGCCTGTCCATTAGCTTGTTCTGAGCTCATACAAGCATCCCAGAGCTGGTGTACTGAGCAGGCCTTGCCCCCAAGCAAGGCAGAGAGCTTAAGAGCTTGTTATAGACAGGTTCCACTTGGGTTACCTGGCGCATAAAGAACTTTTGAGTTCTCTGCCTTGCTTGTGAGGAAAGGCAAGCAGTGCAATGCTTGTGTGAGTTTGCACGCGAACTCAGACGGCTCTAGGATGCTCACTCAGGATCTCACAGGCCCATCTGAATTCCCATGAGCTCTTTTAAGCACATCCCAAAGCAGGCACACTGAAAAGGCCTTTCCTCCCAAGCAAGGCAGAGAGTTTTAAAACTCTTTATCCACCAAGTAACCTTAAGTGGACCTGGTGCAAAGATAGCTTTTAAGGTTGCTTGAATTTAACTTGCGCAATTTCAACCAGCCTGCCTTCAACTGCATATAGTTGAAATTGCACAAGGTAAATGTGCCTAATGGGCAATCTTACTATATTCTCCAGATTGAGATCAGGCAACCCTATTGAACAGAGAGTTGGCCATTTATTAGCTGTAGGCTGTCCAATGCACATGGACAGACAAGGTTTTCCTATCAACTATGCACACTAGGTATCCCCCAACACTACATTTCTACCCATCTGTAAAGCTAAGTTAATCATTACCTACTTCAAAGAACTGCTGTGAAGATATATGGGATAATTATTTGCCATACTAGACGTGTTATAATGTATTTCTACAATTGGGACCCGCAACAAAACTGTAGTGTGGAGTGCATCTGTCTGGATTCTAGTCAGCCCCTCTCCAGTATTCTATTTATTAAAAATATCAGGAAATTATCCTTCTGTGGCCCCTGAACTCTCCCCACTTCTTACAGGGAGATTTACTCATTTTTAAAAAAATATCACTGAAAACCTTGTTTCTCTGAGCCTGATACTTCCCTCCTGTGTGACGATGATGCTGTTCTGGCTACATAAGAGTCTACACTGAGTTTGACATTAGAATATACTAGGATACCAGACTGCCTATCTGGTAGAATTAAACTGAAGATGAGATTTGGTGACAAAATAAGTAACTCTGAGCTCTTGATAACAAAGTTTAGCTTCCATATTCCATATGTCCACTTCTTATTTCTCAGGAGTTTAGCTGTTCTCCATTTTTTGCTAATTCCCACTTTATGTCTGCTCAGGTAATGCAAGCAGCTGTGAGAGGAGGCATTTTACCTCACCTGCAAATTGGTCCCAGAGGGGGCTCAGTGGATGCTAGATTTTGTTCTGCACAGATGCAGGGAGAATAATTAGAATAAGCTTAATACTCCCCAGGTCTGAACAATTTCCTTTCATTTTCATATTTTGCATACACCTGAAAGGAGTATAGATAAATAAGTAAGTAAATAAATTGAAATGTGTAGAGGAAATAATGGACCCACAGTCTTTGGGCCTATTTTCAAAATGCTTGTTTTTAGTCCTGAAGTGTACTATGGTTCTCTGGATTCATTATGCAGGGCAAGCCATCAATGCTTCCAGAAAAGCTGTACGCTCATACTTCTTCTGTTGCTTTAATGACTGGCGTAGTACAGCAGCAGGGTACTAACATGCTAATTATTTTTGGCAAGTAGAAAATTGCTTGGGGGCGGTGAAAATCCACTATCCAGCTATGAAACTGAAACTCTTCTATCTACCACTAGTCTTGTCTACAAATGACTGTTCCTCAATCAGATCGCAACTCCAAACGAGAGAGCAAAATGATAAGAGGATAGCCCATCCTGGAGAGATCAGCTCAAAATGAGAAGATCCACTGCTGGTTAGCTGAATCCATTTCAAGTCTTTCTCCTCTATTTACTCAGTGCACAGTGACAACCTGTCTAAAAAAAAACTATTGAAGAGAGGAAGAGTGGGGCATACATGTAATGAACAGTAAATGGTGTGAACCACAAGAAAGTCTGATGAACATGCCAGATTTAAAGCTCACTACCACCATTTTGGATGCAGTGACCTAAAAGTGTTAGGAACACAACATTTTCTGAATTCAGCACAGATGTTCTACTTGATCTGAAGTATTTAGCAGCTACCACCCCTGAAAACCATTTCTGTGATGAATTCACTTGCAGTTCTGCTCTGACAGCAGCAATAAATGAACCTCACAACACTAAATAATAAAGCACTATCCTACCCCATCCTTTCTTCCAAGATTGCCTTCACTTTATTCACTGGGGTCATGGCTAGAGCAAAGGCTCCATGAGCTAAGGCTTTTATATCTATATATAAAAAAGTGAGGACAAATGTGTGGAATTTCAAGAGAAAGATGGGGGGGGTACTCATTGGATCACCAAGCCAGGGGAGGCTCATGTCTCTAAAAAGCAAGTCAGCAAATTAAAGCAAGTTCCAAGATGTTATCAGAAGTTCAGTTCAGCTGGAGTTTTGCTCATACCCCACAAATATGTGCTTATATCAACTTCACTCTGAGCCCACGGCACTAGTGCAGGTAATCAGAAACAGTTCAAGCTAAATATACTCCCATCAGGGGAAGTTATGGTACTCCCACCCAGTATCCAGAGTTACTGCAATATATAGGAATAATCCCACAATCATCAGTATGTGTAATGGATCACTTAAGTGGGCAAGATCAATGTGCTCAGAATGAAATGCTCCCCCATTTTATGTATGTCTTGAGAGGAATTTCTCAGTACTTTTCACAACAATATTCTAAATGAATCAATATTTTGTAAGGTTCTCTATGGCTTCCTCCCCTCAGCTATCCCTCCAAAAAATGCAGTTACCAACAGATGAAGCGGGGGTATTGGTGTTGTATTTCCTTATCTGGAACTGTACCATAGAGTACACCTGTTGGTGGACACTCAATTGCTACTGGGATTTGCCATTTATAATCTTTTTATGTGCTCTCTTACTGAGGTATCCTCAGATCTAAGCATAGTCAGGGAGGGCTGGCACCCCATGTCCATTTTAGCTGCAAGATAACTATTGGTTTGGGACAGATTAACAATGACATTTTATGCAACCCCTGGTGCAACCCTTGTTTAAAAATTGAAAGTTGTACATTTATCTGGGCAGGGGGTAGAGCGCTGGTCAAGTTAAAGCAGTTAATTGAGATTCTGTCCTCTTTTTAGATCTGAGGAAAGACTAGCTTACTGATAACCACAAATTGGCAAAGCATTCAATTACACAACCTCCTGATTTTTGTATTTGGCCCTGCAGTCCTTAAAACATCTGAATCTTCTACTGCGTTGGGAACCAAAGCCCACCATTCTGCATCTGTAAGGTGGTCTCCAACAGAAATATGAGTATGAGGCTTCTCTTCTGTCTGCCAGGATACCTGATAATGTTTTACTGATTGCATTACCTGGGCAGTCTGACCATTCTTTTGAGATGGTAAATACTTTAGTTCTTGCATCCAGGTCACTGGCCCACCCTATTCATACATAAATATGCCCTTAAGGCAAGATTTGAAACTGAAAGAACTATTGGGGAAGGGTTCTCCAAGAGATCTCCTTTTGTAGAGGAAATATTTGGAGTAATGAGGAGAGCCAAGATGGCTTTTTGTGATTGTTCTGTGTGCTAAAATAATGTGTAATTTTCTCAGGGAATATTTCCTAAGTTTTGATGGATGAAGCATGGGCATAGCCAAGAGGATGTGGGGGGCAGGGAGGGGCAGCTGCCCCCCAATCAATAAAAATACATAGCAAACTAAGGTTCTGCCCCAACAAAAGGCATTCCCCCCCCCAACAAAAATCCTAGCTACACCCATGAGGTCAATCTTCTGACTTGAAACTGGGGCATCCCAATTTCAAGGCTTTGTTCCCCCCTCACAGTGCTGCCCTGGCAGTGAGTGAGAGAGAGTGGCAACAGCAGATCGCACTGGGCCTGAGACTCACCTGCCATCCAAGTGGTGGATTGGACTCTCCAAGGTTGGTTCTTTGGATCAGCTCTGCATGGATCTTGCCTCTCTTCCAGTGCAGATTGGAGCTGGCAAAGGCAAGGGTTGAGTCCTGAGCAACTACGGTAGAAAGATGGATGAGAAGGCAGGGGAAAAGGGAACTAGGGCTGATGCCAGTGCTAGAGTCCCATCCAGTTATGTGTGAGGTAACGAAGAGATGGCAGTAGAGCCTCTGAGCATGTACCGAGTAAGTGTGTACCTATTTCTTCTACCACCCTTTTTCCCCAGTCAGAAACACCTTGCATTCCTCAGATGAAAATGTCCTGATTTTCATCTGAGTAATGTTGGAAGGTATGAATTATTAGTGTTTTATTACTTCCTTTTCTCTCCATCTCCTAGCTATCACTCTGCCCAAGCATTTTTTTTATTCAAACATCTCCCTGATGCATCTGGGCCTCCATTTCACCCTGCCAGATTCCTAAAAACACTCCTATACAGCAACAGTAGTTTTTCCCTCCTCCATCTAGCCCTGCCACTATAATGAAGTGTGAGCTATTGACCCAGACATCATGCATTTGGGTAATCAACCACTAGTCAACCACTGTTACTAGTACTTATTGTATGTGGTGCTTCAAACGCCAAAACCATTTTACTCCCTGTCAGCCCTTTTATCTCTATACAGTAAGTAAATAAAAACTATTCTGTCCATACGCAAACTGTGGCTCATGTGTTTTTGCCAACTTCTGTAAGTAACTGAGTACAGACACAGTGCAATAACTTCTGTGGCAGGCAACAGGCTCCAGATAAGAAATCTCAGATATGACACCTCCATGGTTGCCATAGGAAGCATGTGTTTGTGAAACATGTGAATGGAGACATGTGCACTAGGACACGTCAACATGTGCAGGCTTGGTAACAATCTAAAAATATATTCTTACCCCTTCCAAATGCTCTATTATTCTCATGCTGAATTGAGACCTGACCAAGGGTCAATTCTCATATAACAGGAGTGGCACCATTACTGCTTCCCATACCACTTTAACACAGGCAGGACATGCTAAAACAGGCTAATACCATAAAATTGGCTTTTGGGTGTTCTGCCCCAGAGAGATACCAGGTAACAACTCACAGAACCTCTCTATCTGCTTAGGAATTTTGCAGATGTAGCTTCTACATCCCTGCTCTTCGCAAAATATTGTCTTCCACACACTTCCCATCTGCTATGGAACAGCACAAACATCCTGCTTGTTTAAGTAGGCAGGAGAGGAGAATGGGTGCAAGAGCCAGGGGGAGAATGGGATAATGGATCTGCATTCCCCTTGTGGTTGAAGGAGAAAGAAGAGTATTCTAGACCCTCCAGGGACAGTCCCACGTTTACAGAAGTCATCCTGGTTTCTGATTTTATCCCAGAATGTCCCACTTTTCCTTAGGACATCCCTATTTTAATCTTTTAGAAGACATTGGAAAGCAGCCCTGTATAGGGAGGTTTTTTAAAATGTTTAATGTTTTATTATGTTTTTATATCTGTTGGAAGCCATCCAGCATGACTGGTGCAACCCAGTCAGATGGGTGGGGTTGTTGTTGTTGTTGTTGTTGTTGTTGTTATCATTAATTAGGATGTCCCTACTTTCATCGGAGAAATGTTGAAGGGTATGGTATTCTAGTTGTGTCCTGGCAATCCTGATCCCAGAAGCTTCTTGAGAAGGGAATATCAAGACTGAAAACCTGACCTTCCTATTTATCCCTAAATGGCCTTGATCCTGTATACCTGAAGGAGCGCCTCCACCCCCACCGTTCAGCCCGGACACTTAGCTCCAGCACCGAGGGCCTTCTGGCGGTTCCCTCTTTGTGAGAAGTGAGGTTACAGGGAACCAGACAGAGGGCCTTCGCGGTAGCAGCACCCGCCCTGTGGAATGCCCTTCCATCAGATGTCAAGGAAATAAGCAGCTATCCTAATTTTAAAAGACATCTGAAGGCAGCCCTGTTTAGGGAAGCTTTTAATATTTAATGCTGTATTGTTTTAATATTCAATGGGGAGCCGCCCAGAGTGGCTGGGGAGACTCAGACAGATGGGCAGGGTATAAATAATAAATTTATTATTGTTGTTGTTGTTGTTATTATTATTATTATTATTATTATTATTATTATTATTATTATTATTATTAGCATTAGCATTTCTGCTGTTTTATACTGCACATGCACAAGACAGGATACTGCCTTTGAGCATATGTAATTTTCCCCATCACCACTGTGTAGCACATGCAGCCCCAATGCAGAATTTAGAACTTGCCTTAACCCAACCAGTGTGCAAACTTTTCAAGCATGCCTAAAGCAGGACAATTAACTTTCAACAACTATATTACATTGGTACCTCGGTTTAAAAACAGCCCTGTTTACAAACTATTCTGTATACAAACTCCACAAAACTGGAAGTAGTGTCCCAGTTTGCAAACTTGACCTCGGTCTAAGAATGGAAGCTGAAGGGTGGAAGGGCACCAGCGGCGAGCGGCCTCATTAGGGAAAGCGCACCTCAGTTTAAGAACGGTTTCGGTTTAAGAACAGACTTCCGGAACGGATTAAGTTCGTAAACCAAGGTACCACTGTACTGAGAAGGAGCAAACAGTGTTACAATATCACAGGTTTCTTTTGCTATGACATACCACACAATAAAGATGCATGAGACCAAAAATAATGGCACAATCCAGCTCATTCTAACTTTAAATCTGTAAATGCCTGAGTCATATATACTCTCCTTATTCAAGCATTTTAACAATTTTGCACTTAATGTACTATGAAAAATACCACCAAATAATTCAGTCCACTACTTTAACATGTTCTTGAATAAAAGGCCCAGTTTAGTTATGTTTCCCAATATTCAATTCCACTGAAACATCCTCTTCTCTCCCTTCCAGATCACCCTTTTTAGCGTGCTTTAGCTGAATCTGTGCAGCCTCTTTTCAATCTTTCTTTCAATCTTTCAGTCTTTGTTTTCCGCACTTCTATAAAGTTCCATTGCTTTCATATTTTTTTTAGCTTTTTCTCACTCCCTCTTGATTCTCTTAATGTCTTCTGCATTTTATCTGTAGTTTGCCTTCTGCATTCATACCTAATGCAATTGCACTCTTAGAAATTCTCTCTAGCGGCATATCTGAGACACTTTGAAGGTAAATTACACCTATAAATCAAGGTCCCTGGAGACTATAAAAGCCCATTTTTCTTCTATTAGACTGAATAGAAATACTCATGAGCAAGTAAAACCGACCACTTCCTTTCACAAATAATTCAGCATTCTACCTCAGGGACTGTGGGGAAAAGAGGGAACCAAAAATGCATGTACCCACAAATTTACATTGCTCTAATCATCTCACAAGACTGATAATACAAATCCCTAACAATGGCCGTTTATGAAAGTACTTTGCTCAGCGGTGTAGCTAGCCGCTCGGGTGCCCGGTAAAGTGCACACGTCCTGCAACCGGGAGTGGAGCGAGCTGCCCATGGGGGCGGGGCAAGCCAAAGCAGGGCGCACTGTGTAGAGCTTCTCCACAACCTCCCCCTCAACTGTAGGGCGGCTGAAACGGTAGGCAGACGCAAGCCCCACAAGACTGTTTCAGGCAGCGCCTGGAGCCTGCAGGCACCCAACCCGCCACATCACTCCCAGGAGAGACGCACAGCTCAGGCATGCTGCATGCCCGCGGTAAGTGCCGGCCCCCGCAGTGTGGCATCCAGTGCCAGCCGCGTTTCGTTGTGTTTGTTGACTGAACTAAAAAACAACAACCACTCATATTTTTGTCAATTTGTCACCCTCCTCAGTGATGACACCCAGAGTGGCCCACACCCATCCCTTCCTACGCCTCTGTACCTGCTTATATGTCTGGCAGGCTGGGCAACAAATATACCATGGCTTACATACAACACAAGTACAATGTATAGCCACAGCTCCTGTTATTATCCCAAGAATGCCAAACTTCATTTTTCTAAAAGGCACATTCTAGTCCTCATGGTTAAAGAGAAAAGATGGAACATGTGATGTAAATAAAAAGTAAAGAATCAGAAACATTAAACAAAAAGGCTAGAAGTTATTTGTACTTAAGCTCTAGTGAGTACTTCTACATTTTTAAGATCAGAGGATTTCCCCACCACCACCACAGCCATTCTTTACAACCAGGCTCATTCACATAAAGCAGGTGTCCTGCAGCATTTCCTCACTGAAGCCGTCACATAAGCCACTGTTCCAGCACTGTAGTCTGGTATAATAGTGGCTCTTGCATTCTGCAGATGTTAGTGACCTGAAGCTACAATTGCAGTTCACCTGTGAGCTATTTCTCTGACAGTGAGGTCTGGTTTGTCATTGCCTCTCCCAATCTCCTTTGCTGTGGGAGTAGTTGTGTTTTCCCAAGGCAAATCCACAACTGATCTGTTCTTCCCAAATCAGAAGTAAATGTGCAAAGGTACAAAATGGCATAGTCTGTTAGCTAGATGTCCTTTAGGCACCACCGGGAGAAAATATTCTTGGTACTGTATATTGTAGTCCATTTTTGTGGGGGCGTGGGGATGTTCATGAAAGTGAAAGAACACCAGGGCCTTTTCCAGGAAGTCTTCTCTTCTCATGAGGTGGCTAAAATATTAGAGCCTCAGCTTCAGGATCTGTCCTTCCAGTGAGCACTCAGGGCTGAATCCCTTAAGAATGGATAGGTTTGATCTTCTTGCAGTCCGTGGGACTCTCAAGAGTCTCCTCCAGCACCATAATTCAAAAGCATCAATTCTTCGGCGATCAGCCTTCTTTATGGTCCAGCTCTCACTTCCATACATCACTACTGGGAAAACCATAGCTTTAACTATACAGACCTTCGTTGGCAAGATGGTGTGTCTGCTTTTTAAGATGCTGTCTAGGTTTGTCATTGCTTTTTTTCCCCCAAGAAGCAGGTGTCTTTTAATTTCATAACTTCTGTCACCATCTGCAGTGATCATGGAACCCAAGAAAGTAAAATCTCTCACTGCCTCCATTTCTTCCCCTTCTACTTGCCAGATGATGGGACCAGTGGCTATGATCTTAGTTTTGTTGGTGTTGAGCTTCAGACCATATTTGCACTTCAGACCATATAAATGTGGGTATAGCAATAGATGGCACGCAGTGAAATTTCACCACACGTAAAAAAAATACTACTCACATGAACCTATGTCCACAGTTAGGTAACATGTGATTTTATATTGCATTTTCTTCCCTTGTGGATTATGCATGGATCAGGAAAATCCAAATTTAAAAGAGCAAAATTTTGAGGGCTGCCTTTTGAATGAAGATATCATGTGGACATTGGAAGGGGGAGATAGGGTCACAAGCAGCTTCAAATTCACATTAATCTTCCGTGTAGATAAGGTCTGAAGATTCTAAGTAGAAGGCTTTGGGGGGGGGGAAGGACAGCTAGTGCCAGGAAGATATCTGGCTGGGAAAGAAAATTGGAGCCATCAAGTATCTTCCTCCAGTACAGGCTTCCCCTCCTCCTGCCTGACTGCTGGTTTGAATTTGAATATTAGTTTGAAGATTCTAAATTTATTCTTCCTCTTTTGTGGTGGGAGGGAGAAGGTCTTCACTCTTCAGTCCATGATGTTAGTGTTTTCACCTAACTTTCTGATGTTTTAAGATGCGCCCCTTCACTTAGGTATCAGAGCTGAGCTGAAGGGGAGGGGCATCATAAAGCAGTGAAGTACATAGCTAAGGCAGGGGAGGGAGTAGATTTTGCTCCCCCAAACTTCTTTTAGAGTAAAAGGTTAATCTTCTCACCACCACTACTCTACTTTATATTCAAATTTCACTGAGCATTTAATACGCATGTGTGCATTTGGTTAGGCCCTTAGTCTCTTCCATCTTCTGCCACCTATTTCCTCAGCTCCTTTGAATGTGTACGCTCTTTCTGCTGTTGACTCACTTTCTTTAGACAATTTGACCAGTTTTGCACTCCTACCAAGAACACAGAAACTCTTTCCCCTTTCATTAGCTCATTTTTTATCTCAATCTTCTAAACCATATATTTCTGTTCTTGTTTTCCTCAGACCCCCCTCTCTGCCTCATCCAGCCTTCCCTCAGCTTTCCATTTCGGGAATATCTTCCTTTAGCCTTCATGTGTTCAGGCTGCTTACCTGTGAGTGCTCTTTCCTCCTGGGACCTCTTTCTGCTGAGCTTTCAAGTCCACATTCTCCATGTGAGAGATTTTGTTTTTGTTTTGTTTTTTACTTCATCTGGCAAAATTGGAGCAATGTGAAGCCACAGCCCAATAATCTCCCTCAGCAGATGGAATGTTCACAGACACTGTTAGACCTCACAGTAGCTCAGCCAACTCAGGAACGAGGCTTCATTGCCACTGCTTTCAAAATTGACACAAAACCTCTTAGAAACGCACTACAGAATTGATTGTCCACATTTAAAACTGGGATTAGAGAAGGCTAGTAAACTAATGTATCTTAGCCAAAAATAAAAATGCATAAATCCACAGAATAAAAAAGAGATATGGCTCATGTAGTTCAGCCCTGAAGTACAAACATACCCAAAGAAAGAACACTTTAAATTAATTGGTTTAAAATATGCATTTGCTCAAATAAAGGTATTATTTCAAACAAGAAAACATTATTGTAAAATCAGATTGCAATCGATTCAATTTGTTCCACATAGAAGGTTCAGATATGATCCAAATCTAGGGGGTGGGGGGAAATTCTCCTACCCCTTGCCACTTAAAGTAATATTTTCATTTATTAGTTTCGCCGAAGGCAGAAAGTTCCTCTCACTCATTCTGGCTATGATTGTGTCTGAGAGCAGGAATAATTCTGGTCCCTTCAAACAGCTGTCTACTGCTGCCCTCTTGCTGGTTTTTAATAAGTAATCTCCAGCCAGGAGCAGCCATGGTAACAATAAATGTGTCACCAGCCTTACATGCTTCCTTTGGTGGTGATTCTAGACCATTTATCATCATAAAAAATGGCTTGTGTCATCCTGAATGATATTAAAAGTTGCTCCAGGACTTCAGTAATGAAACAACGTGCCTGCCAGACCTATGGAAAAGCTGAGAACACACAGCATTTCCCTCACAGCTAGTCGTCAGTCATCTGCTTCTCTCTCAGGATAACCAAAGTTTTTCAGACCATGTCTATGGAAGTCTTTGGAGACCAGCCAGCAACATTTTATTAACTTGCCCTTATTTCTTCTGTTCCAAAATTTGCAGGTGCTACTGTCTCAAACCTTAGGACTTCTCAAGAATAACTGGCATTTCTCATCAGTGGCTGAGAGGTTTTCCGGAAAATTTCCCAGCAATTCTACTGGTTTAATAGGGCCATCCTAATTAAATGTTAGGAAAGGAGAATTTGACTCACATGGTCATTGAGGTCTGACCTGGGCAACCTTGCCAAACAAGTGGCTCCCTGGGACATACAGTTATTTTTGTTTTATAGCCCAAACCATCCATGTGATGGTTATAATTTTAAGTAAGTACATGGATCCCTGTCTTTCTAGGGCTTGCATCAGTGACTATTGCTGGTGACAGCCCTGTTTCTGGTGGTTAATGCTTTTTTCAGCCATGGAATGCTAATGTGAGTAAAGAGTCTCTATAAATATGACAAGCATGGTTGGTTTTTCCTCAGTATTAGAGATACCCAACGTAGCCAGGGGGGTATATTGGTCTTCCCTCATAAGGTGATCTGGGGTCACACTAGAGTCAAATCTCTGCCCAGCATAAATCTTCAGTTCTAGGCAAGATTTTAAAAGACAACTGTATTGTTTCAAACAAAGGGGTCATTTCTCAACATGTGTGCCCTGTATTAATATTAAAATAAGCCCAGTTCAGTTAGTGATGTGGGCTTACTGGTGGGGGTGGGGGGAGAGGCGGAATAAATTGTGAAAATTTCCATGAACATTTCTGGAAAGTTTTCCACAGCCCTAAATCAGCTGGTATTTGATTTTGCATGTACTGTACTGTATATTTAAAGGTAGTAAACATATCAAAATTGTATGCTGCATTAATTTTATGAGCTGTCCACCCAGAAGTGAGTCCTATTAAATTAAGTAGGACTTATTCCCAAATAAATACCGGTAGGTTTAGGCTGTTTGAGGCAGAAAACTGAAGAACAATTGAACCCAATAATAAGCATGCAGCTGAATGGCTGCAATACTGTCCATGCTTACATTGGAGCAAATTCAAATGAAACAAGTGAGATAAGTAAACATGGCTAGAACTGGCCTCCACATTTCCTTGCCTGTTAATAGTACCCCTTTCTTACCATGGGCCTGATGCTGCCTTAAAGGTAAAGTTACCGGTAAAGGGACCCCTGACCATTAGGTCCAGTCGTGACCGACTCTGGGGTTGCGACGCTCATCTCACGTTATTGGCCGAGGGAGCCAGCGTACAGCTTCCAGGTCATGTGACCAGCATGAGAAAGCCGCTTCTGGCGAACCAGAGCAGCACAAGGAAACGCCGTTTACCTTCCCACTGTCCTATTTATCTACTTGCACTTTGATGTGCTTTCAAACTGCTAGGTTGGCAGGAGCTGGGACCAAGCAACGGGAGCTCACCCCGTCACAGGGATTCGAACCGCCGACCTTCTGATCAGCAAGCCCTATGCTCAGTGGTTTAACCCACAGCGCCACCTGGGTCCCGACTGCCTTACCCTATGCCTAATGAATGATATCTTGTTACTGGCAAACCAGTTAATTCTGGAATGCATTATGCCTTAAATTCATGTTGCTCAGTCAACAGATGAGACTGCCGGGTAGATAACACAGTGAAAGAAGTGCTCTGTGCTTGAATCTGGATGGCAACTGTGAGAAAAGGATGCTAGACTAGATGGGCCGTTTGCCTGATCCAGCAGGCTCTTATGTCTGTAAGGCCAGTATACGGATATTAGTCTCTCTCTGGAAACCATTCAAAGATTAGATATTATATGAATAAGGATTAACAGCCCCAGCCTCTGTTAGGTTCACTTTTAAGAGTAATATAGAAAGAATTATTTGGGCAATTGTCGGTTTCTGTAACTCTATTGTCCCTGGTGTGATTTTGTCTGTCGACTCGTGCATCTCTTAGAGGCAGCCAATGTAGTGTCTTCCTGATGCTGGTGGAGCACAACTCGCATCACCCCTGACCATTGGCCACTCTGGCTGGGGATGATGGGATCTGTAATCCCACAGTATCTGGAAGGCTGAAGGTTCCCTATCTCTTATCTAGCGTGGACACCTGTGCAGAAAAAAAGCCTTCTCCCTCCAGTAACCCTTGCCAAACTTCTGAATCGTTACTAAATTATTACCGGTATATACAACATGACTCTCCCTTCTTCATTGGATGCATTTAAACTGAGGTAGCCATCTCTCTGGGATTCCTTAGTTGTGACTCCTGAATCGCAGGCTGTTGGACTAGATGACTCTTGGGAGTCCTTTCCAGCTCTACGATTCTACAATCTCTTTGGTAAAACAATACACAATACAGATTTGCCACCTCGCCAGTTTAAAACCGAGCCCTATTGGATTTGGGCTCCAGCGACAGTGCTGAGAAGAAATAAATAAAGGAACAACAGTAATTTCTCCTTGCGTGAGGAAATTCAACATGTTTTCGTTTTCAGGGCTTAAGTAAAATGAAAAGCAGACGTACAAAGTAATAACAGGGTATCGCTCACGCTGCTGTCTCCGATATCAACAAACCCTTATGGCGCTTCTCCTTTCAATATGAAAACGGTTATTAGATAACTCCCTCACCAACGGTGGAGGCTTCCTCCCTCCCTCAGCGTCTCCCCACAAACACAAAGTCTGCTTAACAACAAGACTCCCTTCCTCACTGATTGGCTATTCTATGGTTGAGCCAATTCACACACTTCTCCTTGCTGACTGGATCGGAACTATAATTACGTGAATCTCGTTGTGGGCGGAGACCGTTTGGGAATATGGAGTAAGGGGCGGAAAAAGGGAGAGAGAAAGAAAGAGAGAGAGAGAGACGAGGCGGACGCGGCGGTTTCTTTACCGACTTGAGCGGAGGGGGTGGCCTATGGTCGTTCGAACAAACAAAGTCGCAATATCGTCTCGCGCAGCCGTAAAAGAGCGTCGGAACTACTTTCACGGCAGGGGGCACTAATCCGACCAGTCGTCGCGGCGGCGAAGGAGGGGGCTGACGGCGGACGAGACTTTTGTGATTGGCATTGCAGATAGCCTATGAGACGGTAACGCCGATCCAGGCGGTCGCGGGGATTGGACCGTGACTGGGAGACGCCCCCGACGCAACTGGAAGGGGGCGGAACATAGGACGGTTTCGGCCCCAGGCTAGTACTCGAGCCTTGGGCCTTGGGAAAGGCGGAGGTGGTGCTTGTAAGCACGTAGGTGAGTACGAATTAAGGGGGCTTTCTTGGGAGTGCCGTGGCAGGGCCGGGGGCGGGCGGGCGGCGGACTGACTGAGCCGCGACGGTAGCGAGAACGGAGGAGTGGGAAGCGGGGCTGGTCCGGGTGGGGCCTCTCTCTGTTGGTCTGAAGTAGCGTTTGAGGAACGGGAACCGCCGAGAGCAGCGGAAGACCATCCTTTCGGGTGGGAGTGGATGGAGGGTGGGCTCCCCTCTCCGCTGGATTGATCTCTCCCGGGGCTCAGAGCCGCGCCGTGTGGTGCCAGACCCTGGCTTCATCAGCGGAAGGGGTAAGGGATGGCCCGTCTCGCCGCCTCCGCGTACAAGCGAGCGACCCGATTTTCCTCTGCTCCCCTAGGCCGGGTTTGTAACCACAGACGCAGCCCGAGGCAGCCATGGGCGCCCCTACAAAGATGGGGTGGGTGGGGTGCTATTAAGCCCTTCACGTCTCGCAGCGATGGGCGCAGCTTCCTTTCTTCTGGTGAGGCAGGCCTCCCTCCCGTGTGTACAAAACAGGCCCGGCCCATCAAACAGTGCCGCACGTGCCCCTGTCAAGGAGACATCCTTCTCCTAAGAAGAGCCTTGCTGGGTCAGACCAAAGGCCTGTCTAGTCCAGCATCTTATTTCCCACCGAGAACCAGGTACCCCCAAGAAGAACAACGTGAGCGCAGTAACCCTTTCCTGCTTGTGAGCCCCATCAACGATGATATTCATAGCCTTATTGCTGCCTCTTCCTCTAGGCTTCATGGCCTTTCAGGATTGAGAAATGTCTTTGTTGGAGGAGAAAGTAACTCTTTGGTGAGAAATGTAACTCAAGCTCCCGTGTCAGGAAATACCCTCAATAAAACAAAAGCAAAAGCATCATCCCGTATCCTCTGTAGCCAGCCATCAGAACACCTTCCAGTATCCCAAGAGCGAGAATGGTGGGGTCTTTCACAAACAGCAGTGTTGGCAGTATACCCTGGTACTTGTTCTTTGACAGGGGATTTTTACAATGTGACGGATGTTTAGGAGGCACAAGCTGTTGAGTAAAACATGGTGAGATTAGGAGGATTTTTTGTTTTTGTCATTCCACTCCCAAGATAGTTGGGTTTAAGTTATTGATCTTTAGGAAATGGGAGGGGAAATGCCTTCACTGTTTAGAATTCTTTATATATTATGCTTAAACTATCCTGGATAGGCCTGATATTGATTATTTATTTTTGTTATTTGAATGGTTGTTTGTATTAGTGCACTTTTTTCCTGGTTCACATGTGACAAGGACAATTGTGAACAAGAACCATGGCATCTGAATTTGAGAACCCGAATCCAAGTGCGAGAATAATGACATTCCACCCAACTGTGGAAGAGTTCAAAAACTTCAGCCGTTATATTGCGTATATAGAGTCGCAAGGAGCTCATAGAGCTGGACTGGCAAAGGTAAAACAGACCACAAAAGTGTTCAAAATGTTCTATAGCATGATTCAGAAAATTATAGCATATAGTTAACTTACTTACATGGGGTTTACATTCCAGAGATCACACCTAAAGCAAAATCATGTTTAGTCCAAACCCATTATGTTCAGTGACGGGTAGGATTGCCAAAGTCTATTTTCCTGGAATGCCACTCCCTTTCTGCCTGCTTTATTTTATTTTTTTTACATAAAGCTGAATGAGCAAATGTGCCTGAGTTGCAGGCTTACTGTATTCTGTTGAGAAGCACAGCATAGTGCTAATGAGAAATGTATTTTGCAGTGAAGACTGTCTTTCTTTGGAAAGTTTTGATACACAGCTGCATGCCATTGATGCTAAGGAAATAGTGCTTATTTTCATTACAAATAGGTCTTAATATTCCTCACTGATAAAAATTGAGTTGTCTAGATTTTCATGGTCAGAAATAGAAATGTTGTACGTTTTCTAATATTATTTGCTTGACAATATTTGAGATTAAGGGTGACTCCCCCCCATATTAAAAGTTGAGACAGTTGAATGACTGTATAATTTTAACCATGTCTACTCAGAAGTATAAGCTATTTAATTCAATGAGGCTTAGTCCCAACTAATTATATCAAAGCATTATGCTAATGAAAACTATATTATAGAATTGTAGAGTTCGAAGGAATCCTGAGGATTATCTACTCCAACCCACTGCAGTGCAGGAATATGCAGCTGTACACTTGGAATAATATATTATGAAATCATATGCCTTACTGGGTTACTTCTACAGGTTTTATTTACAGTACTTGCTATTTTGAACCATTGTGCCATTTGTCTTTTGAACTTTCTAGGTTGTTCCTCCAAAGGAATGGAAACCTCGCAAATGGTATGATGATATTGATGATGTGAACATCCCAGCTCCTATTCAGCAAGTGGTCACAGGCCAGTCAGGCCTCTTCACGCAATATAACATCCAAAAGAAAGCTATGACCGTTCGAGAGTTCAGGAGGATAGCAAATAGTGATAAGTATGAAAGTTTAAATACATTTCTATTCTGTAATTTTGTCTAGCACAGTGATAGCCAATGTGGAACCTTCCAGATGAACCTGCAATTCCTGGCCATTAATCATGCTGGCTGGGGTAATGGGAGTTATAGTCCAAAACACATGGAGGGCACTACATCAACTACCTGCTCTAGTTTCTTTTTTTAAAATGACTGCCAAGCAATGCCTATGTATGACCTGTTCTTTAGTTTTAACAGAAAGAACAGATCTTTATACACAAAGGCATGAATCAGCCCCAAGGAGCCCCTGCTGCTCATTGCAATTCTTGCATAAGAAACTGATGTTTGGTCCTGTTCTGTGACTCATAGGAATTGTTTTTATCCCTGCTGACCACCCAGGAACACTGGTGTTCTTTGTCAAAGATTATCACCAGAATAATTGAGATAAAATTATCCAGTCATGTACTGTATTTCTTAATGGTCTTTTCCTTCTCAAATTATGCAAATCAGTTTTTTGGCAAAGAACTTGAGCCTGATTGCATAGCATACAAACATTATTACTAAAAGTAGAAAAGGAACAAGAATGGAACATTTGGCTTCTTAGTTCTGCGTGTTTATACTTATACATATCCTCTCTATCCATGGTGCTTATCTAATCTGTTTTTATAATACATTTTTATTAAGACTAATCTGTGTATTTTTTTAAAAAAATTGATGCTACTTTTTCTGACAATTCTATGAGATATGTCTATGAAAAAGAAAGTGAAAAGCAACTGCCTTCTATTTTAGATACTGCACCCCTCGATATACTGATTTTGAAGACCTTGAACGCAAATATTGGAAGAACCTCACATTCAATGCTCCAATATATGGTGCAGATGTTAATGGCACACTCTATGACAAGGTAAGAAGCAAACTTTATGAATAGAAGTGTCTCTAACTTATGTATGGTTTACCTTGCTTTCAGTAGTGATTACAAACTCTTAACCATTGTAGGTTGTCACTGAAGCAAGTGCAGATTTACCTGTCCCGGTTGCTTAAATTACCAATAGGGCAAGGAGTAGAGGTTAGCAGTAATATAGGACAAATAATATTAGTTATTACAGCTGATAAGATGTTAATTGCTTGTTTCTGTTTGGCTTCATTTAATTTCTTTAGCATGTTGATGACTGGAATATTGGCCATCTGAATACAATTCTTGATGTAGTAGAGAATGAAAGTGGCATTACTATTGAGGGGGTGAATACACCATATCTCTACTTTGGAATGTGGAAAACATCATTTGCCTGGCACACAGAGGACATGGACCTCTACAGCATCAACTACTTGCATTTTGGGGAGCCTAAGTCATGGTGAGAGAACCTATTATGGAAAAGCATTTTGTATCTAACCTTTACTTACATTTACCATGGCCAAGGGCCTTCTGGAGGTTCCCTCATTGTGAGAAGTGAGGTTACAGGGAACCAGACAGAGGGCCTTCTCGGTAGCAGCACCCGCCCTGTGAAACGCCCTTCCATCAGATGTCAAGGAAATAAGCAGCTATCCTAATTTTAAGGCATCTGAAGGCAGCCCTGTTTAGGGTAGCTTTTAATATTTAATGCTGTATTGTTTTAATATTTGATTGGGAGCCGCCCAGAGTGGCTGGGGAGACTCAGCCAGATGGGCGGGATATAAATAATAAATTATTATTATTCTGTATTTTTAGTAAGAGTCTCATGGGCAAGCAAACTTTCTGACTTCCTTAGTTTGGAAAAGAACAAAATTTGGCCTATAAATGTTGGTTCCTTAGCAATTGAAATTATTTCCCCATTATTTCCTATTACTACTACGATATCTAAAGCTCTTAAGCCCCAAGCTCCCCTATGTGTTTATTTAACGTGTTTGTGACTGCAGGTACTCCATTCCTCCAGAGCATGGGAAGCGGCTGGAACGCCTTGCTAAAGGTAACCATCTATTTCTGTCTCAGTGGATGTATGCAGTTGATTGTTTCTGAAGAGCCATAGGATCTACTTTCGCTTTAATGCTACCATGGCAATAACCCTAATCCAGCATTATAAACCTAACAGCAGGGAGGAAGAACTTTTTGCACGTGAGGGAAAAATCTTTTCTAGTGCAGCAACTTACCCTAGTTCCCATACAGTTCAACTGACAGGTTAGTGGAGTGATGAAATTTATTAAATCACAGTCAGTTTCTGAATGTTGAAATGAGCAATGTTGGAAGACTATTACCCTTGCACAGCCCCCTTTTCTTTTTTAAGGACTACATATGGACAAACATTCATCTTTTTTGTATCTTCAAAGAAAAGTTAGTTCCTCAAGAAAAGTTAGTTCCTCATAGCTGTCCTTGCAGTTGAAAGAGGAAGCATTACATCAGCAGAATCCAAGTAGATCACTGTAATAATCATGCCAAAATGTATAAATGTACAGTATATAATACAACAGTGATGGTTGTACTGCTGGGAGCTAGTTTTGGCTTCCTTGGGCAATGCCTGACATTGGAGAAATTGGAAAACCATTTTGAGAAGAGACCTTGGGTGTGGGGAAGGACAGTAGCCCACCGCGTAGTGCACGTATCCTTCATAATGGAGCTCCAGGTTCAGTTCTCTGCATCTCCAGTTAAAGACTGAGCAAGGCTGGGAAATATCTCTGCTGAGACACTAGGTCTCCGAATGAGTGTGTGGGAAGGGAAATTTCTTTGTGGTGGTAACCATTCTTAGAATCTGGGAATGAAGTGTTTGATTTTATTCCTGCACTCCTACTTGGGCGAGGGATTTGAAGTTAAGGCTGATTGTCTTAATTGTATTCCATTTAGGCTTTCAAAATGTTTTTTACTCAGCTTGATTAAAGAAAATCCACTAGTTAGCTTCACTTTCTTTGGAACCCACAAACAAGATGCAACTTCTATTAAGAGTCTAAAAAACTGATATTAATCTCCACCTTAGTTCTTGGTATTTGTATTGTGAGGTGTCCCCCTCCCTCATTTTCATTATTTCGGTCCTTATTCTGAGTCTGTGACATAATTTTTATTGTGCTATGACATGAGATAAGGAAAGACTGTCCACCTTTCCACTGGAAACAAGTGGGTATAGTCACCTTTGAGAGAGCATGATGGTCTTCTTCTTCTTTTTGCAGTCTTATCTCCTGCTTGAGTAGCAAGAGTCGAGAATAAAGTATTAAATAATGTAGCCAAAGAGTATTTATGTGAGCAACCCTTTTCATCCAGCTGTATAGTATAGCTGTACAGGAGCAGGAACACATATAACATCTTTACTTAAACAGGGTTCTTTCCTGGAAGTGCCCAGAGCTGTGAAGCTTTCCTGCGTCACAAGATGACCCTAATATCTCCATCAATATTGAAGAAATATGGCATTCCATTTGACAAGGTGAGAAAGGAGCATTGGCATCACTGCAGTTTTAGAGTACATCTAAGAAAGCATCAGGGATCCTTGTAAGATGGCAGGAATTGGATTTCTGAGAAGTTGATGAAAACACCAGAAAATACAAAATTTCTTATGAGATACCTTAAACTTTGGCCTTCCTATTTCTAGAAAGGTCTGGTCTTAAACGTACTGGGCAAGATAGTTTTCTTCTGCAAGTAAATTATAAGCTGCAGGGTTTGGTGCCGTGCAGAGGGATGAAGCAAATTATTATTTGTTTGATTTGTGCCTACTTAGCATAACATGCCTTAACATAGGGGTTGGCCACATGTCTCTTTTCTAATGCCAGTTACACAGTTCTAATTGAAATTGAAAAGCCACTACTATAGCATTGAAAGATAATTTTAGTCACTCAGTCTCAGCTGATACATAATTTGTCTAAATATTTGTTTACAAATGTACATGTGGCCAAATAAAATTTTACTAAAATGTACGTTGCACCTCATTTCTTTTTCTGTCCAGATTGAAACATGCCATAAATAGTTCAATTTGCAGAAGTTCCCGGTCTCCTAGAAATTTGTGAATAGTGCAAGTAAACCAGCCTTTGACAATTTAATTATTTGAGAAAATGGGTAATTAAGCCCTATGATTTTTGGATTCATAGTATTGGAACTTACAAGTAAGAGATAATGTGAAATGCAGATAATCTTAAGTGGCCTTTCTGTCTTTCAGGTGACCCAAGAAGCAGGTGAATTCATGATAACCTTTCCTTATGGATACCATGCTGGCTTTAATCATGGCTTCAACTGTGCTGAATCTACTAATTTTGCTACACTCCGGTGGATTGAGTATGGAAAGCAGTCTGTACTAGTAGGTGTCAATTTGCTTGCTGCTTTAGGGGAAAAAACCTACTTAACAGCTTGATTTTTTGAATGGGGATCTTGGAACTACTGTATTTTTATAACAAATGTTTTTGTTGATGATTCTGGGCTGCAAAGTTGAATCAGCCACTTTAGTCTTTCTAAGATTGATTGTGTTTAAAAATGTGCAGTGGGAGGACTTGATTAGAGAACTTTGGAATCCTTTACCTCTACCCCATTCTGGTAAGCAACAGTGATTGTTGGTGTAGGGACAGCTCTGATCTTGCTTCCACCTTTCTTCACAATGGCCAAGTAAGTAGCCACTAGTAGTGTCAGGGCAGCTGTATGGCACCACTGCTCTGACTGTTCCTGCACAGAGTCCCCCAAATAGAGGCAAATCTTGCTTCATCTACTGTATAAAGCACAAGGCTTAAGAAATAACAATGTGATAATGAGACTTGTTGAGTTTCCCAGTACTCTTTATATATGTTTTCTTTTGAGAGAGAGAGATTTTATTGAACCTCCCAGTGCTCTCCCATCCAAGGGTCTGATCAGAGCCGCACTTTCTTAGCAGTGTGGCAGCTACAGATGGTTTTAGGCCATTCACTGGGTCCTTTTTTATTTCATCACTAGCTGGCCCTGCCACACGTTGCTGTGGCTCATCCGTGTAATTCCCCCCACCCTGTGCCGATCCATGGTGTATCTCGCCCCCTTCTCCCCCCACCCCCTGCTTATCCCTGTGACTGGCCCCACCGTGTCCTGACTTATCCCGTCCCCTCCTCCCCCCAACCCCCACCCAGGCGAGTCAGTACCTCCATTCGGGATAGTCTATAAAGGCTTCAGCCTAGTACCGGTATGTAAACGGGAGCCGAGGTGCTGTTGAGAGGGAAGGTTTTATAGGTGCAGTACCAGTACCAGTGTAGCTGCCGCTAGACAGGGCGCTGATTTGCAACCTGGTTCTTTTCCCAGCATGCATTCTCATCTGAGTGGTGTGTTTTGAAACACAGGTTTTTGGGGGTTTTACCTGGCACAGGTATGCCATCTGTCTTAGCAAACTTTCCTATAGCCTTCGGACATTCGCATGTGATGTTGTGTCAAAATTTCACCTCAATCGGTCAAGCGGTTTTGTTGAACATTGGAGATGAAGGAACATACCCAGTTTACATTTTTTATATACTGTACAGTGGTACCTCGACTTACGAACAACTTGACAACCAGATTTTTCAACTTACGAATGGGGGTAATGGCCGCGCGCTTACGAATGTCTCGACATCCAGGGGGAAAATCGCGGCGGTTTTAGATAGGGATTTTTCGACTTACGAATTTTTAGATAGGGTTGCTTCAACTTACGAATTTTTCCATTTCCAATGCATTCCTATGGGAAATCGCGTTTCCAATGGCGTTTTTCGACTTAGGAATTTTTCAACCTACGAAGGTGCCTTCGGAACGGATTAAATTCGTATGTCGAAGCACCACTGTATACAGATTAATCATTTGTTGCACCAGCTAACAAATATGTTGATGTCAGAATACAGCTTACAACAGGTCTTGAACTTTTGATATTAAGAATATTAGACAGGAATTGGATGTACACACTTATTACCCAGCACTCCCCAAATACATTTCCATTTACTCAGTAGAGCCCCCTACCTCTGTTATCCTCTCCCTTTTTGCACATGATTATTTTCAATCTCAAGTCTAGTACCTGCTTATTAGTTCTGCCTGGGAATGGCATGTGAAATCACTGGAGGGAAGACATGGTAGCAGAGTAAAGTAACATTGGACCGAAATAGAAATAGAAGTGGCCTCACTTGGTTTGTTATTCCACGCAGTGTTCATGCCGAAAGGACATGGTCAAAATCTCCATGGATGTCTTCGTGAGAAAATACCAGCCAGAACGTTACAAGCTTTGGAAAGCAGGGAAAGATGCAACAGTCATTGACCACACACTTCCAACTCCAGAGGCAGCTGAGTTCCTTAAAGGAGAGCTCCTCCAGAAAGTTAAGAAGCAGAAGCAGTGTCCTGAGGAAAGTGAACCTGAGGAAGGATGCAAAGCAGAGGGAGATACGGAGAAGAAGAGGTATGTTTGTTTTTTATACACAGAAATTGTGAAGTGGCAAATTCAGGAGGTGGATATTACCTTCCTTTCCTATGAACAAATTTGATCAAAAGTGATTATCAACCTGCTTAGGACATGGCCATCAGCAAATTCTTGTTTTTATGTTTTTTTGGCTCACAGTGGGGTCATGAATATTTAGATGACCACAGGAAATAAAAAGCATTTAGCTGAGAAGGCTACTTAGTGCTATTTGATCAGCATTTTCTTTAAATATATTTTCACTGTAGGCTTGTGAGGCAGCATTTTACAGAAAAAGCTGAGTTGATTTAATATATTGCAAACATCCTACTAGATTACCCTGTCAACCACAGCCTTTTCACCTTAAGTCTGTATCCGTGATGGATACATTACATTGAACATGGCTACTCCATTGCTACATAATAGTCAAGTCTCTAACTCAGGACTTTTATGTAAAACAGGGATCTTTTTAAAGCTGAGGAGGAAATGCTGTAAAATTTATTCCAAGCATAGATGTCAATGAATGTCCATTTACTCTGTGGCAGAGTGTGGTATGGTTTCTATCACCTTTCTCCATCGTTGTCTTCATTGTGATACATGCATCTTTTTTTTGCAGAAAGTCCATTAGTCAACTAGTCCCGAGAGATGGCAACTTGCTGTGCTGGCTTCAGTTGTGCTTAACTTGTAAGACTTGTTTTTGCAGCATGCCCAAGCATCGCATTGGAACCAAACGGCACCGGGTCTGCTTAGAGGTTCCTCATGAGGTGAGCCAAAGTGAGGCCTTTCCCAAAGAAGACCTGGGTTCAGTGCAGTTTGACATGGAAGTGGCAGAACCACTTGTTGGACCTGCTAGAGAGCCTGTGCAACAAGGGGACCAAGGGCTTGCACCCCCAGGTAACTGCTTCAAGGTCTTGCTCCATTGCACTGCTCCTTCAGCATGCACCATGTTGCTGCAGTTTTATTCATACTGTCACTCAAGTGTCATGTACCAGGTGCAACACACATTAGATTGAAAAGGGATACTGTTTCTGTATTACATGCAGAAATCTAGGCAGTAAATTAGCACGACCTTTAAATCTAACTACAAAGTACATGCTCAAAGACAGCAATCACAGAGAAAGTAGATGGGTTCTATGTAGTAATGTTAACCTTAAGTTATTCAGAGTCATTTGACAAAAGAAGTCCACTACTACCGTGCCATTAAAAGCTTTTAGAACAAATTAATAAAGTGAATAGCGGTTAGCCCCCATATCAAGAGGTGTTCATCTGAAAGTTGTAAAGGAACTGATACAGAATTGCCAAAGGGTTCAATGTGGTGACAGTAAATTGCGTATCGTTAAAATCCTTAGAAGGTAACTAATATGTTGTGTTTTAAAAGATTTGAAATAGATTGGGAATGTGCGCTAGGACATGCAAGTAGGGATAATAGGTGCCCCCTCCCTCTTCCCTTAATGTTGTACAGGTAGAGAATTCAAAATGGACAATAACATTTTTGAAAAAATGCTTATGAAATGTGCAAGCATGCATGCTGAGAAATGGCAGGGTGGTGATGACACTGAGCTAGAATGTTTTCTTGGTGCTTGAAGTCATGGAATAAAAAGGTTGCTGGGGCACTGCTGACATAGCCAGACTTAGTTACCTGATGGATCACCACTTGGAATTTGTCTAATTTGCCAGTTACTAATGAGTGCCTTAAACATTGTTTTGGTCCAGAATATGCAGATTCCTCGGAAGTAAAATTCGAAGAACTGAAAAATGTCAAACTAGAAGAGGAAGAGCCAGACGCAGCTGTTTTGGATCTTTCCATCTCTCATTCTGTGACTTCAGCCTTGACCCAGTCTGCCATGAAGCAGAGTTCAGCCTCCAGCTCTCAGTCTGGCTCTTCAATGTGTTCAAGTTCTTCAGATTCTGAATCTCCTGACTTCCCCAGGCAGGCTCTTGAGCAAGCTGAAGTTCTCACAGTGCACAGTTATGCTAAAGAAGAAGTCGGTGGCATGGACAGTGAGCAGCCGTCTGGGAAAAAAGCCAGTGCTACTACCCGTGTGAATGAACAGGAACTTGCAAAAGTAATTGGAAGATTAGTATTGGGATTGTTTTACAAGAGCGGTCTTGCTGTAGCATATGCTGCAAGTGGACTAATGATCAGTGATATCCAAATTGTATGAATTGCGTAATAGATCAGGCTTGACCATAAGACTGGTCTTCTTTTATGTAATGTGCTGTCAGCTTGATCCTTGTAGTGTTTTGCTAGTACAAGCATAAGCTAGATGTTAAATAGGTGTGCATTTGTGCTAGGACTGTGTTTTCCGCTTTGGGCACCAAGTAACTCTAGATGTCCAAAAGCTATATATTTGCACCTCTGGTTTTTAAGACATGAGTACTTTCTCCGAGTGAAAGTCTTGTATGTCATGAAGCGTAAGCCACAAAACAAACAAGCTGTTCTCACTTTCAGACTCTGTCCTGTAGCTTGGTACAGCAAAAGCATTTTGCAGATTTCAGCTTTTCTCCCTTCTTCCTGACTTCAGTTCTGAAAATCCCACCCCAATCTGTTTATGTTGTGTTGCATCTGGTGTCTGAAGAGATGTCCACTGACCTACCTCTGTCTCTTATCCAGATGGCAAAGGAGTATATCAGATCAGTAAAAGACCGCAAAAAATCAAAAGGCCGTCGCCAGCCCCTGAGCAAACTCCCACGTCATCACCCACTTCTGGTTAAAGATGGCCTCAGTGATGATGGTAAGTTCAGTGTTGTTTCCTTACCGCAGTAGAGGTCTGTTGTGGATGCTAGTGAGGATTGGGGATTCCCAGATCTGTGCCCTTGTGCAATTCCTGGGCAGACACAGATTTTTTAAAGGTGTGCGTACTGCTCAGTTGTTTCCTACATGCATGCCACATTTGTGCAAAATGAACACATTTGAATTAATGAATTGGAAGGCAGGGACAAAGACAAAGGGGGATGCCTACTGGCATGGATGGAAGCAAGCTGATTTGGTCTCCCAACTGCAAATGTGTATATATATGGACTAATGAGGTAAAAATTTGAACAGAAAAAATGTGGATTCCAAACGAGATCCCCCCCCCCAACGTTATTCCTTGAAATATGTCCTCTTACTCATTTCTGGAATATTTTGATGAATAGTTCCTGAGAAGATGCAGTGCATGGCTAACTGAACTAGAATTACTCTGGCATTGAATTTTCAGCCAGTAGGTTAGGGGCTGGTACAGAGCTTTGATCTGTTTTGGTTCCAAAAATTCAACACACTTTTTGTATCTATTTACGTTTAGTGCGTACTGTGTTGCTTCCAAGTTATTGATCCCATAAATTAAATAGGCTTGAGAATCATCATGCTAGAGCTTCCACTATTGCACCACGTGTGTGAGAACCATGCTTGTAATTGCTGCTGGTAAAGCAAACTTTCAGCAGTACTGGGCAGTTGTACACTTTTGGGGACAGTGAGAACAGTGTCGTTTGGTAATACTTGTGAAGTGGGTCAAACGGTTAAGGAATTTTCCAACAATCTATAAGTCCCTTGACTTGGCTGTTTTGCAGCTAAGGTTTGTAAGCTTTGAAAGACCCTTGTGTATCTTATTGCAGAGATGTCAGAGCAGCTGGGACCAGACGAAGAAACTGAGGAGATAGAAACATGGGCAAAGCCACTCAGCCAGCTATGGCAGAATCGCCCTCCAAACTTTGAGGCAGAAAAGGAGTACAACTCAGCCATGGCTCAGCAAGCTCCCTATTGTGCAGTCTGCATGCTGTTCCAAACCTACCAGGTAAGCAGGCCAAATCTTTTAATGGTAAGTGCACATATTCACAACTTTCTGAAGTTCAAATGTGCCTGCAAGCAGATATTTGCATGTTCTGTTTCTTATGCACATTTCCTCACACCTCTGTCTCTGCTGCCTCCCAGCAAATAGAGCAGTTTAGTGGGAGATTTTAACTCCCCTTGCATGGAAGGGATGTGGACCACAGTTGGTCTATATAAGAGATGTAGAACAAATATCTATTGAATTAGGCTAGAAGACAGATTTTATTTGGTTTGCTAACATCTTATGGTATTTGGAGGAATCTTTGTAATAGCACATATGTGATTAGTGAAGTATATATAAAACACAGTTTTAATGTATACAGTTTTCAAGAATGCCCTTTAAAAAGTGCTTGAAATGTGTCTGAATAATTTGCATGCATCTTAAGAGGCATCCACCATTTTGTATCTGTTGTTTGATCTTAGTTCTGTTGTACAGCAACATTTTATAGGTTGTGCAGTTTGTTTGGCGGTCTTTTTTCTTAAGCAAGGAAAAGTTAATTAAGCCTTCCCTTCAATATTACCTTGCAGAGTTTGCTTCCATAGAGAGTTACTTGTGAAAACACTGCAGGGTATGGGTCTCTTTAAATCATGTTGGATTGTTTCCAACAGCTGCTAGAGCCCACCCTTATCAACACCTTCCATTTAGCTTCTCTGCGCCAAATCTATTAGAAACCTCTAGCAGTTTGATGTGACCCAGGAAGCATTGAATATGGAGCAAGATAATAAAACGGAATGGGTATTATAAAGGGATTACAAGATAACTGAGGTCTAATTTAGCCTGTCCTTGATCTTGGCACATGATTACTTGTTTAAATTATTTAAAATTATGCCCTCACATTTGTACCTTGGTTTGACAGCAAGTTGGCTTACTGGGTTGTGTGTGGGGTTTTTGTCAGTAATATTTAGTGTTTCTTTCTCACTAGGGAATTCTTCTAAATCTGCATCTGATTTGTCACTAACCTTGTGTTACTTGTCTGTTTAAGACTAGAGCATTGCAGTTCTTGTGTTCGGACAGGACTGAAACTGATAGGTGGCCTTTGTTATTACCTACACTCTTAACTGCCTTGCAAAACTGGTGTCCTATTAAATGACTCTTTCCTCCTCTGACAGGCAGATTGTGGAGGCCAGAGCTCGCAGGCAGCTCCAGATGCTGATGGAAAGATGAGAACTAAGCCCCTGATTCCTGAGATGTGCTTTACTACCACTGGCTCCAGCACAGATGTCAGCCTCTCCACTCCTTACTTGGAGGAAGATGGCACCAGTCTTCTGGTCACTTGCAAACAGTGTCAAGTTCGAGTACATGCCAGTGAGTACAAAATATCCTGGGTCTCATCCTGTGCTATGATATTATATTATATGCTGTCCCTCCATTTTACTCTGTTTTAAAAAGGGAAAGATGGTCCTGTGGTAGCTCACTGCTACTTAAAAAAAAAAGCAGGGAAGGATGCCGAAAAATATTAGGGAGCTGCCTTCTGGGAGCTACCTTGATTTGTACAGAGAACAAAATGAACAAGTGCATGGAATACCTTGCATTAGTGTGAATTAGCTAAGAAATGAACAGGAAATATAATCTGTGTACATAGTAGAACTAGAGCATGCCAAAGAAATTATGCAGCAGATTTAAAAAAAGTATACAGAAAGCATTTACACACCAAACATAACGGAACTGTGAAATTATTCCACTTGAAAGCTTGTATAAGAGTTCATTTTTAAAAAGACAGCAAATGATGAATAGGAATATCAGCTGCTATTAGGATCACCACAATTAATTGTCCACATAATGTTTTGGGTATTCTTAACACTTCTGGTCTCTAGCGATTTATAGTGAGACAACTAAATCTGGTTAGTTACCCAGTTTTAATAATTTAGCCCTTCAATCCTAACAGTGACCAGAGTCAGGATCTGGAAACCCACCTACCCCTGTCCCCTTGACTGTTCTTATGTGTTGAGTAAATCATGAAGAAATGTGGGTATTCCCATTTTGAAATAAAGTATGAGAAGAGTGTAAGAGGCTCAGTGCTATTGTTAGATATGTATTACTATGATTTGAATGGGTGATGGAATGGTTAGTCAACACTCTGCTCATGTTCTGGTGTTTTCTGTTTCTTCTCCCTCTGGTCTGAATGCCGTATTGTTGTGTTCAGGGACACAACTGCCATATTCAGCTATGCAGTGATTAATTCTATCAGTAAATAAAGTTACTGAAGCATGAAGAGTAGAATCTGAAAAAGCTTTCCAGTTTAGTTATATGCTGCTTCTTCGCAGTGAGCTGTGCCCAAAGCAATTTACAACATAAATCAATTTATCAAAATACAAAAAAGGAAGGGGGAGAAATCAGTTCACAAACTTACCAATAAATCCAAATAGGATAAAAACAATAATTCAGAAAACATTGAAGAAATAAATAATCTAGACTTAACTTAAATTTTGCTCCATATTTATGTATTAATGGAACACACACACACACACACACACACACACACACATACTAGAGAAAAAATGTTTATCCTGTTGAAGTTGTATGTTCATTTGTATCTGAAGAAGTGTGCATGCACACGAAAGCTCATACCGTGTTTCCCCTTTTTTAAGACACCGTCTTATAACTTTTTTCCTCAAAAAAACCACAGGGTGGCTTATTTTCGGTGGGTGTCTTAAGTAAGATGCAAAGTGATACACAAAATAAGGAAAATATTTGGTGTGTGCAAGCAGTTTTGCATTTATTTCTATTCTGCTGCTGAGTCTAGTCTTCTTACAACACAAGGAGGCGGCTTGCCGGGTTGTCGCCCAGCAGCGCGCGCGGAGCGCCCCGAGCCTCTGGGAGCCGGAGGAGGCTTGCTGGATCGTTGTTTCCCTTGTGTTTCCTTGATTTCCTAATCCCTTCTTATCCCCGCCCTGTCCCACCCTAACCCTTCCCCACCCCCACTCCCACCCCCTCATCCTCCTAGAGCCATACCTTCACTGCGTGTTCCCTGCTGGGGGGTGCGGCTTGGGGGGGGTAATTTTTTCGGTTGCATAGGCTTCGTCGAGCGGCTTTTTAGCTGCTTGAAGGGGGAGCAGTCCAGAACGCTCCGTTTGCTTGCGCTGGGAGCGAGAGCGCTTTAGTGGCCAGGCTAATTTTAAGCTTTTGCCATGTTTTCCGTGCTCTAGGCTAGCGCTCTGAGCGGGAGCGCTCTAACCGCCGCCAGCTACCGGTATTTGGGCGGCAGGGTGCCATTTTCGCGCGCCTCAGGCCACGTGTCCAGTTTTAGGGCTGGCTTGTGGCGCCTTTGGAGGGGTGCTGTTGTGTGCGGAGGCTTCCACTCCCTCCCCCTCCTTTGTTGAGTCCATTGACAAGCGGCTTGAACCCGCTTGTCAGCGGTTCGCCAGGCTTTTCCTTGTCTGCGCTCTGACAGCCGCCAGTCAGCTGGGCTCGGGGAGGCTTTTGTGACAGCTGCAGGTCGCGCCTTTTTTGCCGAGGGAAGCGCGGAGCGGCTCCTGGCTTGGTGGCAGCGCTTCCTGTTTGGTAGCGTCTCTCAGTCCTCCGCCTTGCGGAAAGCCTCCTCCTCCTCTTCCCCGCCCCAGTTGTCTCCTTTCCTCGCTCCCCGCCTTTTCTCTCTCTCTCACACACACACAGAGGGAGAGACACCGTTCCGTGCGCACGGCTGCTCAGCCATTCTTTCGCGAGCGTGTCACAAACACCGCTCTCCTCCTCCCCCCACCCATCCTTTCTTGCGTGCGTGTGCATGCCTCCTCTGTGCTTCAGGTCAACAGCTCGGCGAGCGCGAGCACCGAAAGAGGGCCGAGCGCGCGGTGCTTGTGCCTCCTCCTGTTTCTCCCCCCCCCCCCCCCCGCCCGTGTGTGAGGGAGAAATTAGCAGTTGAGGGCGAGGACGGATAGAGAGCTGCACGGCGCTTCAGCAGCAGCAACAGCAGCAACCAGTTCCAGGTGCCGAGCCGCGGCAGAAAGAGGAGGCGGCGCGCGGAACGCCCTGAGTCTCCGGGACCCAGCGGTGCTCTATAGCCCTTTGAAACCTCCTCCTCCTGCTGTTGTGGCTTGGGGCGCTTGGGGCGCTCCGTGCTGTGTTGCTGGGCACTTTGTCGGTCCCGCTGCTGGGGCGCTCGGCGGTCTCATTCTAAGCGGCGCTGCAGCAGCAGCAGCAGTAGCCAGTTCCGGGCACCAACCCAGCAGCCCTCCTTTTCCTGCCGCGGCCAGCATGCTGGGTTCTGCTGGCTCGGGGTATGGCTTATTTTCGGGGTATGGCTTAATTCCGCAAAAGTGTAAAAATCCTGCTACGTCTTATAAAATGACTACGTCTTAAAATAGGGGAAACACGGTACCTATGACAAACTTAGTTGGTCTCTAAGGTGCTGCTGGAAGGAATTTTTTTATTTTGTTTCGACTACATCAGACCAACACGGCTACCTACCTGTAACTATGTTCATTTGTGTTAGGTTGTTATGGAGTAGCCCCTGCGAAAGCAACTGAGGACTGGAAGTGCTCTAGATGCAAAGCTAATGCCTTAGAAGAGGTAAGAAAACCTTGAATGTCATACCTTTTGCTAAAAAAACTATTGTGTAGATGTGTGGGCCTTGACTCAATGCTACTGGGGATAGCTTTTGGAATGCTATACATGAAAATGTCCTATTGAAATGTAAATAATATTGTGAGCTAGTTTCTGTTATGAAAATGCTTTATGGAATAGTCTTAAAGGAAAATGGAAGGTTGACTTATTGAAATATATTAGCAATGAATGTTTTAGGCGTGTGCAATTGATGCATGACCATGCATGCACGTATCATGCTGTCCAAAAAGTGGCTGAAAAAGGGAGTGGAACGGAACAGGTTGCGTTTACATGCACTCTGCTGCTGCCCACAGCGGTCAAGAACGCAACCCCCACACAAAGCAGTCAGTGCCTGTATTTGTGTCTGTGTTTAATGGTAGCCTATCCAGTGAATGCCTCATACTGGAACTGTTATAAAGTGCAAAATTCTTTGAGGTAGCTCTCTTGAAATTTCCTTAAAGCAATACGTCAGGTTGCACATTGAGATTCCATGTTAAAATTAATATTTATGGTGCTCATTGAGAACCATTATCTGGTCTGCTGGTTTAGAGAATTGTGTCCTGTTTAGTATGTATCTTATAGGTACTTGAGCTGATAATGGAACTGGTCTGTAAGAGCCACTACCTAAAAATTTGGTTAGGATGCTGTATATAGGCTTGGCATCCATCTGAACAAGGCAGAGTTCCTGCTTCACCTCCACCTTCAATTTTCATTTGTGTAGGAGGAGTTCCTCTTCATTTGTTCTAGAACTCAACCTTATTGAGTGCATTCTGCCCAGCATGAGGCATATGTTAAACCCTTCATTTCTGCAGGTTTCTAGTAGAATTGATTTGACTTCTCTTCCACTTTAGTATGCTAGCTTGACAAAAGTGGTTAATGCAATAAAAAGAATGATTAGCTTGTACAGTCTGCAGGACTGAGCATTTTGTGTGTTTGAGAGGGATAGGAAGGTTCTGTCACAAGGATGAAAGTGAGATTTTCTTCATTTCTTCTGTTTTGGTAATGTGGCTTTTTCCCTTATCTATCAGGATTGTTGTTTGTGCTCACTTCGGGGAGGTGCACTTCAAAAAGCCAATGATAACAAGTGAGTACTTGGGTAACTGAATATGGATGGTCTTTTTTCCTAAAATGTGTCAATAATTCACTTAACCTGAAGCAACAGATCTGGGAATTACGAGTTCCTGTTTGGTGCAAAATGGGTTGAGAAGAAGTGCATTTGCTTACCTAACCTTTGTACAAGGCGGGTGGGTGTAGGTTTGTTGGTTTCAGATGCATTATCTCCTGCAGTCCCATCTTTTATAAGCATGTGCTAACACTCCATCTTCTGATGTTGTTCAGGTGGGTTCATGTTATGTGTGCTGTGGCAGTTCTGGAGGCTAGGTTTGTGAACATCGCAGAACGCAGTCCAGTGGATGTCAGTAAAATACCACTGCAGCGCTTCCGGCTGGTAGGAAAGCAGATTGTTTTGTTCTTTTGAAGTGATCAATGATCCCAGCATATGCTTTTTGATTATTCTTCCAGCAACATTCTGACAAAGGATGTAAAATAAGGTTGTTCAAATCAGTAAGATAAATGAAGCTGGAGTGCGATTAGAGGCAGAAGCAATTGTACAGGTGTTAAGTAGAACACATAACCTGTATACTGTACCTTCTAAGCACTTCATATATGTTGTTCCAGTGATCTGTACAGCAGCCCTATAAGTTAATTATGTTGTATTATGTTGCAGATAGCAACTTAAAGCTGAAATTACAGCTTGCCAAAGGCCACTAAGTGAACTAATAGCTATAACTATTTGTTTTCTGCATTTACATCCTGCTCTTTTCCCATGAAACTATTAATTCCAAAGCCCTTCCCACCAGCTTTTAGTCAATAGTATTCACCTTGCTCCTGCCTGCAAGATGGACACATCTTTCCTAGATGTGTAATTATGTGGGGTTGAGAGATCCAAAAGCCTACTAGATTCAAGAGATTAGAGCAGGCATCCCCAAACTGCGGCCCTCCAGGTGTTTTGGCCTACAACTCCCATGATCCCTAGCTAACAGGACCAGTGGTCAGGGATGATGGGAATTGTAGTCCAAAACATCTGGAGGGCCGAAGTTTGGGGATGCCTGGATTAGAGGGCACTGAAATGCCAACAGCATTAGTCAGACCAGTGTCAGGTTGAACACACCAGTTGCATTATAATGAGAGAGCAGGCTGCTTATGCTGCAAGGAAAGATGGGGAAAGTAAACTACCCCAAAGAAATGGGCCATTATTCTCCTGCATCCTATGTATGATGTGTGGTTAACAGCCCTTTTCATCAGCAAGCAGTGTTGCATTGCATTTTGTTGTAAATTACCTTGAGCATAGCAGGGGAAATTTTCAAAGCAATATGGCATAGACTACCTGCAGCTAACTAAACAGCATGAGTTCTCTATTATTCTTCACAGGGTTCTAGAGTAGCAGTGTTCATTTGTGGAAAGTGCAGTACTGTATTTACTTGACGGAGATCAGTAAGTGCCATTGACATTTTAAAAATGAAACATAAAGCCTATAATAAAACACAAATCAGAACTGACAGACGTATTGAAAATAGGAATTGAACCCAAACCCTCTTATCTACTTCTCACTTGAAAGAATGCAGATGACTTCTTTTTTTAAGAGCATAGGAAAATTCAGAGAACAAATTGTGAAGGGAAAAGATGTTCTTTTCCACTGAGATAGTAATTGTTATACCTCCTTTCTGTGAAAGGAGACCAGTAATTGAGTAGGGAGAGGACAAGGGACAAGCATTCATTACTCATTTTTATAGTAAAGATGAATGAATAAGCTGTTCCCTGGCAGTTGGCTAAGAACACAGCAAGTAAAATCCAGCTGTAGTTTTTTATGGAATAAAAGTGTCCCTGCCTAGCTCAAGAGTCTGTCATTATCATTGTTATTAAGATATATATATTGCTCTTCATCAAATGATCTCCGGGCAGTTCACGAGATAAAAATACAATATAAAAACCCATGGAAACTTGAGTCAGATAAATGACATACTATCAGGTTAGGGCTGCAGGTCTCCTACACTTTCACAACTTTTGAGACTGGGTAAGCAGAGGCAAAGGTGGGGACACCATTGATAACTTAGTCACACTTCTCCTTAAGAGATTTTCCTGCTATCCTGTTGATATTACAGTAGCTGCCTTTCACTCAATCAAAATTTGTCTCAAATTTAGTCTGCTGTTTTCAGGGTAGTGTGGTGATATGAACATGATTCATGATTTGTTTTTATTTATGCTTCGGAAAAGCCTTCGTATTTTGTTCCCACCATGCTTTCATCTCAGTCTTTCATATTACTTTATGGTTAGAAGGGGCATTATCATAGTCGATTAACAGTTGCCCAGTTATCTTATATTGTGAATAACCTGCTTCTGTTGTCAGGTATTTAATGTTTTTCAGCTGATGTTGTACAGCTAGGTTTGCACTCTTGTTTATGTTCTAGTTCAAAGCCCTGTCCTCTAAATGAGACGCTTGTTCTTTCTCATTTGGGTATTAGACTTTTGGGCTTATCAGATATAACATGAGAGCAGCAGGGATGTTGGAGGCACCATTCTTGATAATTTCTCAGCAAATTATTTGAGGAGGGGAAAGCCCTATAAGAATTGTGGGGAGACAGCCAGGGAGGGATAGCTAATTGATAAGCCAATAAAAATGATTCATGAGGAGTCTAATGGTCCATCCATCTTTGTGACAAACACTTGAGCAAAAGTTGATGTACCACAAAGCTCGCATACATAGGTAAGCATAAGATGCAAATGGTTAACATTTATTTGGAATTTGGAGATACCCACGGCATTTGAAAAACTGTCTCAAGATTTCTAAATCAGTCCTGTATAAATGTGTGCTTATTTCAGTACCTCAACTTCAAAAATGTAGCATCCATTCCAGATTTGAAGCTGATATGGCTCAGTGTCCTTTCTGGTTGTCATGTTCCTTGAATCTGTTGACCCTAAACACCTTGAATTGAGCGCTAAACTGGTTTGTTCACAGAAATGTGTTTTTTGCAAGAAGAGACGGAAGAGAACTGCTGGCTGTTGCGTGCAGTGCTCTCATGGTCGCTGTCCTACATCCTTCCATGTCAGCTGTGCTCAAGCAGCTGGAGTCATGATGCAACCGGATGATTGGCCTTTTGTGGTCTTCATTACTTGTTTCAGGCACAAGATTCCATCCCAGGCAGAGGTAAGATCATGGAGGCTGCTAGATTCGGTTTAGAAACTGTTAAAATCGTTTGCATATCCATAGAGGGATGAAAATAGTTAGGAATCCAAAGATATGCAGCACCAGCAAAACACATAGTGTTTGGGAGGGGAAACAGTTATCTCCTTTGTTCAATGGAGGAGCATATCATTTTAGGGCTCTGTGTTAATTGACAGCTTTGGGCAAGTTACCTTACCCTTCCTGGACATAAAATGCATTGGAAATGCTTTGCTCCCTGATCAGTAGTCCATAAGCTTGGAAGTTTTACGTATCTTGACTATGGCTCTTCTTTTCTCTTCAGCGAGCCAAGGCTGCTCTTCAGGATCTTACCGTGGGGCAAGCAGTGATCAGCAAGCACAAGAACGGGCGTTTCTATCAATGTGAAGTGGTCAATCTGACCAAGGAAACCTTTTATGAGGTCAACTTTGACGATGGCTCCTTCAGTGACAACTTATACCCAGAAGATATTGTGGTATGCTATGTAATGAAAGATCCATTCCACTAGAGGGTGTATAGTTTAAGGAAATACCTTCCTAGATGCTCATATTGCGTCTCAGTTCAAATTGCTGAAGTATTAGTGTTCATTGAAGTGGTACAAATCTCTAAACCACCTGAACAGGGCTCAGCGTATCACTTTGGGCTGTAGGATGTAGACTCTGAATGGAGCACTTAAAATGCCTGACTGCTTTATTACAAATCTCTTTCACTCCCCCATCCTTGGCATTTTTGTACCTTTAGCATCATTTTCTTTTAAGTATGTGAGATAACACCAGCTGTGGTAGGAGCACATACCTGAAACACCAAGGATAAAGTGTTGTTTGTTTTTATATTGTTAAACCTTTACATGTATTATTGAGGAAGAAAGGGTCATAGATAGGTATCTACGGTGAAGAATTAACCAGAACTGGTTCCATGCTGTAGAACAGCTGTGTAGTTGTGGCACCAGATTTGGAAGTGTAAACAGCTGCCTATTTAAGGCAGCAATGCTCTCTGTGTAACACAAGTTTCATGCCTAACAGCAACTTAGGGGAGAGCAGGAATTCCACTTAATGAACAGTCTGATGCCTCCCCAAACCCCATTCATCCACTCAACTGGTAACACACTCCAGAGTGGGTTGGATAGTTGGCAATATTTACTCTTCCCATTTGTAAAGATAATGTTTATCTTTTCCAAAAAATTATCCCACATGACAGAGTCAAGATTGTCTCCAACTGGGTCCTCCAGCTGGAGGTGAAGTTGTTCAAGTGAGATGGACAGATGGCCAGGTTTATGGAGCTACGTTCGTGGCCTCGCATGTTATTCAGATGTACCAGGTAAGGACTGAGTGAGAAGGGATTATACCTCTTATCTTCTGTCTCCCTTGACTTTTTGTATGAGTTTTTAATGGCTTACTAACTTGGAGGTCTACTACTACTGTTCAATTCACAAACTTATTTGTCAGTTGTACAATTGGCAGATGGCATCTAGGCTGTAGCTTAGCCATAGTTAAGGAGCACTAGTTGAGCTGAGCATTTGAAATTTGACTTGCTATATAACTGTGGTCACGTGCTATGGTTCTAAACATCTGTACACGTCCCTTCCCAGACCCCTCTCTTGCTGTTAGCCTGTCTTTCACCATTCCCACCCTGATGTCTCTCAAGGGCATATATGCAGATTCAGTGTTTGTTTCCCAGCGTCAGCTCAATAGATGCAGGGGCCATGAGGGGACAGGTGGTAAGATGGACATTATCCTGAACTCAGGAAGGCATGGGTTATTGTGCTCACTTGACAGTTGCCTGATTTTTCTGGATGTAGGTGGAATTTGAGGATGGCTCCCAGCTGATGGCAAAGAGGGATGATGTGTACACTCTTAATGAAGAACTTCCTAAGAGGGTCAAGTCAAGGCTGGTGAGTCAAGGAGCATGGGAGGCTGATCCATATAGTTCTTTTCACAGAGGAGTAAAGTTATAATACAGACCTTTCTGTGCCTGAGATGGTTCATTTCATGATGCTATGGGCATAGGCGTGTTTTAATTATTAATTTAAGATGAGGGGCACTATATCCCTGCAAGGTGCAATCCTTGACTTTAAACAGAGATTGTGGACCTTCTCAAAACATTATAAAATCCCTTTTGTAACTAGCCCTAGTTTTATTTTAATGACTGGCAAACTGAACTGATGCTTCAGAAGCTGCTATTTAAAAGTCCTGAAACTGAAAGCCCAATTGATCACCTGTTTGTGGGGATCAGCTGGGCCACCTCTAATGCAGAACATGGATGCCATTCTCATAGTAACTATTTTGGTTGATTTCTCTCCCACAGTCTGTTGCATCTGACATGCGCTTCACAGAGATCTTCACAGAGAAGGAGGTCAAACAAGAGAGAAAAAGACAGAGGGTCATCAATTCACGCTACCGTGAAGATTACATTGAGCCTGCACTGTACCGGGCCATTATGGAGTAGTAGTGGAGTAGTAGCTGGCAACAGAATTGCAGTGACCACCTCCAGGTGGATCCTAGCACAGCAGAGGCCAAACAGACTGTCTTTACATCCAGGGTTTTTTTAAAAAAAATATGAAACAAACTTACCTGATTCTGCAGCACCTTGAAGGTGGTTGTCAAGTAATAGGATGGATTCGGCTTTTCCGGCAGACTAAGTCTAGAATTTGGGAGCACTAAATTTTCTGACTTCCTGAACCATTTGGCTCACACCAGCTTGATGGTTTCCCTTTTGGCAGTGAGTTTCTTTTTGAAGTACAAACTCATCTCTACCAAGGAAAATCTTCTTAATACAACCCCAGGGAGCAACAGACAGCTGTAGTGCTATGGATGAACCCCCAGCTTTTTCCTGGATTAAGTGTCTGGTTCAGGGAGTGTTTCCCAGCTCACCATGCCTGCACAAAGCTGGCGATGTCACTGGTGCTTGACAATTAATTCCTTTTTATATTTATAACCCTGTTTTTGTCATGAGCACGTGTTTTTTCAGCATCACCTCTCTCAGACGGAGCCAAGTGGGATGAAGAAGGGAGAGTGAAACTGATTAGCTCCTTTTAGTCCCTACTTCTTGAACCTTTGATTTAAGTTTTTGTCCTATTTTATATTCAGAGACTTATTTACTCATGCGTTTAATTGTAATAGTATGTGCCTATGTAATAGGAAACTGTTTGGAGCCATTTAGCACCGTGCATTTCTTGGGCAAGAGAATCCTAGAAAGTACCCGTCATTAAGGCAATAAGGACCGCAGGCATTCCAGGGCCCTGGTTCTCCTGGGAAGACAAGAAGCCAGGCACAGGCGTGCAGCAAGGATGCCTTGGAAAATAATTGTAAGCGTATCTCACTGGCATTGGCTCCAGCTTGTGGGGTGTCTTGAGTACAAGTTGAGTATTTATAAAATAAGTGCAAAGGTCAGCATTATTGGTATTTCCGTTTAGGAACTTTATGCTGGTTTTGCCCTAAACTTAGATGGCTGGCAAAAGTAGCAACAGAACTCATGTGTATTTGATCCTATCCAAGGTGTGGAAGTTCAAGGAGTATGATTTTGGGAGAGAGAAAGGGCTGCTTCTGTGCTTTACAGCCATGGGGACAACTTTACGTACGTTCCAGAGAGAGCACAAGCTACTTTTATAAATACAGTATGTTATTGTAGTGTATGTAGGGCCATATCATCATGAACATGCCCTTATCTGACCTTGGAAGATAAACGTACCCTCCTGTTCATTTGGCTGCTCTGGCAAAGGATGTGGTGCCACAACGCTCTGTTCAGCTATTTCTCTTGCTGTATAAAGATGTGCTGTATAGGAAATTTTAGGGATGGAGTGCCTTCTTACACAACAGACAAGACATGTTGTGGGGTAGGCCACTGCTTCTGTATCAGCCTTGCAGTATATATTGCAAATTCTTATAATGTAATTTGACCAAATTCTCCTTCAGCTTGCAAACACAATCTTCAGGCGTTTTTCTGGCTCTTCTCTCCCTTTATTGGTTGTAATTTTGGTGTGGCCTAAGGCAGCCCATAACAGAAGGGGGGAATATAAATCTTGATAGCCAGTATTAACTTGCCCTGTGTATTATTTGAGAGAGTCTAGGAGTGGGGTGACTTCAGAAGCAGTGTATGTGAGATCCCTGAACGCACACACATGTACATATACACAGCAGACTGGAAGATTAGAAAAGTCATTGCATCTCATTGATCTCTGTGACCTTTGAAGAGTAGCAGCTCCCCAAATGTATAAATCTGCCTTTGGAGAAACACTTCAAAATATTCTTGAATACTTTTCACTCCCTCTGCTATCTGGGTGGGTGGGCATACCTTTTGGTGCTTTGGGTAACAGATTCCCTTTGGTCAGTATTCTGGTTCACCAGGTATGATATTGAAAAGCAGAGTCTTCTATCTTTCTCTTTCCCAGGAGCCTCTTCCTGTTCCAGCTGGCATTTTCTGCATCTTGATTCAGGAAGGATTGTGTTTGTATACGGAAATCCTGATGTTGGCCTATTTTTTAAAATATGGCTTATTTACTGTTATGCTTCAACTGAAACAATGGGCTTTTCTGTATCAGCTTTGAAACTGAATCATTACCTTAAATATTATCAACAAACAAGGGATTTTTCCTTATGCTTTTCTTTCAAATTGTCTTTGGAAAAAACTAGTTTGGAAGACATGTAAATTCACCCGGTAAAAATAGTCTTGAACTGTAGCTATACTGTGGCTCAGGGCCTTTTCTGAATATTTTTTAAAACGATATTGGGGTTGAATATGTGTGTCTCTGGAAATGGCTATTCCTATTCTAGAGTGTGGGTGAACCTGAAGATTGATTGCAACAGGTTAAAGTAAAACAAATTTATATTGTGTGGAGACAATATGTAAAATACATTGTGGCTGAACCAGCACACTTTATGAGAATTCCAAGGATTCTATCCAGAACTTACTATAAGCATTCTGCTCTACTACTATTATGGGTGTGTGTCTTGCTTCATTCAGATCAATTAAATGCATTTAATCTTAGTCAGGATAGGAGATCAGTGAAATAGCAAAGCAGGTGTCTGTCCCCCAAAGTGCCAATTGTTAATTTTATATCTGATTAATAATTGTGGGAACTCATTTGTACTGATATTTTAATAGGCTTTTGAGGAGTTAAACTCCATTTTATTTGCTTCTCCCCTACTTTAAACACAGATTAACTGATTAAGATGCATGAACTGCAAGGAACAGGCTGAACAGAGTATTACGGACATGATATGTCATTATTTCCCTTCTCTAAATTGGACTCCAATAATTTCTGACCTGTTTGAAGTTTTACTGGCTTTGGAATGGCAATGTGAGATGGATACAAGATAGGCAGCTTTATGTATTGTTTTCAACCTGATCTAGTAATATAATTTTGGACTAGACTCAACTGATTAAATCTGAAACACTTTAACATTGTAAGCCTCATGTATTTAATTACACCATGGAACCTCTTTTGCTTATCCCAAGTTCTTCCTTTTGTATCTTTTCAAGTTACATGGTAGTTTGATCACTGTTTACTCTTAATAACCCCGGATCATCTGGTTTTTCTCCTCCTCCCCCACCCCAGCCTCCAAGGGTAATTCCAGATATTCTGAAAATAAATGTAATGCAGTAGGGGTATGCCTTATGCACACTTGGATATACATTTGGACGTTCATCTGGTTTTAAGCCCACAGCTCCTAATTCAGAAAATGATAGGCAGATGAAATGTGAACAGTAAGAGTGAGAATGAAAAATATAGGTAAAAGGATGGAACACTCTCTTCTTCTCTGTCCTCCTCCTTTTCTTGGGGGGTGGGATGGGATAAGTGTGATTTGCACAATGGTAATATTTCCAGCTGTAAAGTGATAGGTGAACTCTCCTGAAACTATTTTTCTCCATAGAGCAGCAGAAGTGACTAACTTGTAGTCCAACAATCTCTGGAGAATGCGGCCCTACAGAATGCTTTCAAACACACACACACACACATTGGGAGGGGAAAGTACTTTACTACCCCCTTCCCAAGAAAAACAACAATACTTTCTGAAAAGGGGGAAGGTCAGCAAGTCGTGGGGAGGCCTTGATAAAAGATGTAAGAGGCCCTGTTGGTTTCCTTAACAGGAAATTACAATATTGAGCATTTGCCTCGAAAAGCAGAGGAAACTATGAATACATGTTGCCCAGCAGGAAATTATGTTTGTGAGCATACTTTGGTGCATAATTTCCAGTGCAGAAACAGTTGGACCTTTCTGCCACTAGTTACGACTTTAACCTTCTCATGGTTTGGTTGTGCTTTTGTGGCTTGCTTGGGAGAGAATTGGCAGGCAAATTTAGTTTCAAGCCAGACCTGAATTTGGCAAATCTGGTCCTTGGGTTCCAGGCCCGTGCAGAGCTTGCCTGAGGCCCAGAGCAGAAGTCTTGTTATATAATAAAAGTTACAAACTCGAAAAAAAGCAGCCGGTCCAGTTACATAAGATGGCAGAGCCACTCAGCCAGCTTACCCCTCTGAAGCCCAGGGCAAATGTACTGAGCTGCCCACCCCTCCGCTCTGCACCATCCTACTGGCATGTACTGAGATGAGCTGTTTCAAAATCTGCCAAATTCATATTCCTTCGCTGAAAGTAATTGAAACGTCTCAAAGGTGTGGGAGATGTAGCTGCTAACAATGCTGTTCTCCAGGGTTTACCCACATAATTCTCCACCTTTGAAATTATTCTGGGTACCGTAACTCTTCTGGCTGCTTGCTGCTTTTATTAGTGAAATACAAGCCAGCAGACCTTTCTAAGTTTTGCATCTGTGCCTATAACCATGGTTTGAATGGGCTATTAGGAAGGCAAGTGAAAGGGGAAGGAAAAGTACATGCCGGAAGGTTCATTGAGTTGTGGAGGATTGTGCACTGGCTGCAGGGCTGGTTGTGGCTGTTTTGCTTCAGTTACACATGTGGAGATAGAACTTCAGGAACTCTCACTTACTTTGAGCGGCTGTTGCATCACCAGTTGTCTCACTGTTCCATTTGCTAATCTTGTGAAAAAAAGATTCCTATGGAAATGGGTGAGAGAGTTGAACAGCCAAAATTTGCAACTTGCACTTTGATGTGCTTTCGAACTGCTAGGTGGGCAGGAACTGGGACCGAACAACGGGAGCTCACCCCGTTTCGGGGATTCGGACTGCCGACCTTCTGATCGGCAAGCCCTAGGCTCGGTGGTTTAGACCACAGTGCCACCCGCGTCCCAGACACCTGTTGCAGTACCTGCTGCTAATGCAGTCTAGATCCTTCTGTCCTAGAGAACTCATTTCTGGCACATGACTTATGTGGAAGATGTCTGTTGGTGACTTCCCTCTTCTAATTAAGAACTGGTGTATGGTGTGTTAAATCTTTCTATGTATAAATCTTTCCTACACTTTGTTTTTGTCCTCTCTGGCCTCATTCGTGCCAAATCTCCACAGGGACTGTGCCGATGACTAGGCATTACTAGACATTATTAAAGAAACAGGAGGGCTGCAAGGATGGAAGATTTTACCATCTTGCCCAGGGTATATTCCTGCTTTGGGGCTGCCTTTACTGCTCCTTGTAGAACACAGCGAGAACTGGCAGGAGGCCTACGAGCTGTCACTACATAAAGACAGCATCTGCCTCCCACTTGCCCAGGGTATGAACATAAGGTCAGGCTTGTCCTCTCAGCTTGTGTGTGAGGCCCAGACAGGGCTGGATTGAGGCGAGCACAGTAGCTCTCTGTGCTTGTACTAGAGAAGTATGAGGAAAAGCCAACAGGAGCTGATACAGAGGTGCAAGGGGAGCTGAGGGCTGGGAAGGAGAGAACTCTGCTCACTACAGTTGAGGTGAGATCTTTTAAAACTGCTCTCATCTCTTTGGTGTTTCTTCTTAGTAGACACTCAGACATAGAGCAGGACGTGGGGAGTGGTCTGGAGAAGCCCCAGCTCTTTCACCTCCATTGTCTTCAAATCTCTCCTTTAAATGTCCTCTATACTCTCAGAGCAGGCCAGGATAGAAATAAATAACTTGCCAGTTTGCAATAAAAGCAAATAGTAATAGTAAATTCCTCAAACTGGTGAGTGTGGACAGTTTGGGAAATGGGTCACTGGGCTGCTAGCAATTAACGGGAGGCAATGCAGCATGAGGAGCTGAAGTGCAAATATTTGGGGGCCAGATACAAATACCAAAGACAGATTTTGCTTTCCCAACCCCTCCTGTCATGCATGCTCTATATTTTTTGTCAACTGCTCTGTGGTGCTTTAATAAATTTATTAGCCTACCTTTTGAGTTACCTTTTGAAACACACGATGTTATAAAAATCAACATTTTTAAAAGAGAACCAATAATGGTTTGATTTTTTTAAAAGCAAGGGTCTGTACTCAGGATTTGTTAACAGCTTCTAGCATAGCTAGAAGCAACTGCCCTGTGGTTTCATATGGGTCTTGGGGCTGAGGTGGGGGATGCAATTTTTCTGTCTGTCTACAGTGGTACCTCAGGTTACAAACACTTCGGGTTACGTGTTTTCAGGTTGCGGACCGCGGGAAACCCGGAAGCACCGGAAAGGGTTACTTCTGGGTTTTGCCGCATGCGCAGAAGCGCAAAATCGTGCTTTGCGCATGTGCAGAAGCGCCAAATCGCATCACACGCAGATGCGGCACTGCAGGTTACGAATGCTGCAGGTTGCAGACATGCCTCCGTCACGGATTATGCCCGCAACCCGAGGTTCCACTGTGTGTGTGTGTGTGTGTGTGTGTGTGTGTGTGTGAGAGAGAGAGAGAGAGAGAGCACTTTTTTGACATACTAATGGTCTCATCCACTCAATCTGCTGGAGCCTGTCTTCATATGCAGGGGAAGTCCCAACACTGTGGGTTTGAGACCCATTGGCTACCCACGCCTGGTTCAGCCAGCCATTCAAAGCTGTTCCTGGGGTGTGTGGCTGCTGTTGCATGCCAACAGCTTCTAGGAGCCACAGGTGAGGGCTGAGTGCAGGATGGGGACCAGAGGCAGACAAACTGCCCCAGAAGGAGCACAGTGTGACTTCCACCAGAGGTACTACCTCTCCTCTCTAATGAAAATAACATATGGATGGGGAAGCATTAAGTTTTCATGGAAGAAGGTTGAAGAAAGGGTATCCACTGTTTACCAAAATGCCGATGTGATAAAACCAGTTGGGTGCTGTGTAGCATTAATACCGTGTTTCTCCAAAATTAAGACACCGTCTTATATTTATTTTTCCTCAAAAAAACCACACGGGGGCTTATTTTCAGGGGGTGGCTTATTTTTTTTATTAAGTATGGTACAGTTTAACCTACAAGGTTAAACTGCCTATCGCTATGGCTTATTTTCGGGGTATGGCTTATTTTTGGAGAAACACGGTAGCTACCGAATTATAAGGAATGGCAACACACCTGGGAAGCAAGCCTGAGCAAGTTTCTGCAGTGCTCACACCACCCAGAAAAGAGTCAGGGAAGATGCTCTAGCTCTGTGGACTTGTAAAGAACTTCAGTGTCTCCCTCAGTTGTTGTCTCTTGCTTTGGCTCAGCGGAGCATAATGAGTATTGGGGAATGGGAAATGCAGCTCTATGGAGAACATGCTCACAGCGGCATTTTTCCTTCTCCCCACATCCATTTCCATCATGGAAGCAGGAACTGATTGCCTAGTTTTTTGTTTCGGTTTTTACTTCTTCTCTTTTGTCTGAATGTCTTTTCACTTTAAGATTTCTCTTCTACCCTAGTAACTCTGGCCTCCCACTAAGATTCAGTACAGCTTGTGCTATGCTGTTTGGATATATTCTTTACAATATTTATTAGTCATTGCATTTGTAGCCCACCTTTTTCTCTAAAAATCGCAAGATGACATACATGGTTCTCTCGCTCCTCACTTAATCCTCACAACAGTCCTGTGAGGTAGAATAAACTGAGAGGCAGCGACTGGCCAGTGAGTTTCACGGGTGGGTAGGAATTTGAACCCAGTTCCTAGTCCAACTCTTTAACCACAACACAATACTGGTTGGTGTGACAGCTACCTTGGGTTAAGCAGCCTTATGAAACTGCATTTCCCTAAAGTGTGGATAGTAATGGATTCAGGAGCTATTTTAGCATGCAAGTGGTATATACAGTAAATAAAGGAAATAATGTTGCTTGCCAGAACCCCAGAACCACCGTGGGTAACTTCATACGTTGTGTGCTGATGAAGTCCCAGAGCCCAGTCAGTCCCTCAGCAGCAAACAGTGTTTATGGGGAATTGTTAGCATTCATTTGCTTTCTAATCTATGCCATGAATGCTCTGCTGCTTGCAGGCACTCTTGGGTTACCTGTCTGGCCTAAGCTCAGGGATATACAGTAATAAGAAGTGGGCTTACTTGCAAGCTGTTCCTTGTGAATTGTGGTGATTCACAGGAGACCTCAAGGAAGGCTGCTTGCCAGCAATTAATGCCCTGAAGACTTGGAGGGCATTGTCACATAGCAACATTGCTCTGCCAGAGCTCTGTGCCTGTATGGGAGGGAGGAGTGGTGGAACGTAGACAGGCAGATGGGAGTACAAAGCAATTTAATTAGCTGTGAGCCTTCTTGGATGTCTCTTAGGGAAGGAGTCCTTGGCAGATTGAATGCTCACTCCCACTACCCTTTTGTGAGGCCTTTTGCCAGGACTACTTCTCAAGATCATGGTGGATGGAATAGTGAAACTGCTGAAGAATAAGAAGCCTTGCAGACCTTGCCTTCCGGTGCTGGGACAGGATTTGTATCAACTCCAATATCCTAAAAGGATTACCCTTTGATTGTGTAGGCTGCAAATATTCCATACCATTAAATTCTGCACCATAAGAACTAAAACACTGGATAAATTAAGGGCTGGGTGGATTTATAAATCAAGGTAGGAATGGCCAACACTTCACCCTGTGAAGGAGGTGCAAAACCACCCCCAGCCCAGCTTCTGAAGCATCAGGTTCTGCATTGTTCATGATTTGTTGCCTGAATCAGTGGGGCATCATGTCACACTGTGCAGGGTGCTTGGTAGGTCTGATGTGGTACCACATAGTGCCCCTTTTAATCTGGCAGGCACTCAGCATGAAGTGACCTTAGCACTCCAGAGGCCCCTTGAACCCCTGTCCATGTAACACGGGAGAGAGGCGGTGGCCAGATGAAAGCAGAATCTCTGAGCTTATAGGCACAGTACTGGCCAGGCCAAAAGTTGTTCTTGTGTTATTCCTAGTTGGCTAGCACACCTTCCGGTGCTAAATAGCAGGATGTCACAGAATCCTCTGCATTAGACATCACTGCAGCATCCTGTTTCTTTTGCATGAGATGCTTGGTGGGTCAGAAGTCTTGCATGCTTCATCACATGCCTTTTCTGACCAAGCAGGTGCACTGCCCAAAATGAGATGTTCCTATTGCTAGGCAACTGCCCAGTGTTGTCCCCTCCTTACTCTGTTTCCCTCCCCAAATATCCATGCAGCCAGGACTAAAATGTAATAGTAGTGGTGGACCAGCTAATTAGACATGGACTTAATGCTTGACGCCCTGTGCTTTAACATTATGGAGCATGAGGTATGCGCCCAAGAGACACAGTGCTAAGTGAAGGGATGTGAAGACAAAGGCTTTCTTTTGCATGAGTCACCAGCTATCTACCAACAGTCTATCCAGTACTATAGGCAAGCACCTCCACCTGAAATATACTCTTTCCTGCCCAGGGGAAATAACACAACACCACCAGGCATTCTGCAGATAGCAATGTAAACAATTCATATGCCTTGTACATGTTTTGCTGCTGCTGAGCTACACACATTTATACATACATTATACCTTTGTACATGTGTACTCTAGGCAAAAACCTGCCTTTTGCAACATGACTAAGTGACTTTCTCCACTGAAGGGCAAATCTCTCCATAGACTCTTCCCTCCTCTAGCAGATGCATGCAGCCTATGCTGGAGTATTCGCCTGCCCTAGGGGTGGGAGAGAAAGGAGGTTCTTTTTGGGGACTGATTACTCTTTTGCAGATTGACAGTTCAGCTTTTACTCTCTGAAGAGGTGCCAGGATAACAGATGCTGTTGCATGAATTCAGTCATCCTGCTCCCGGGGATATTTTTAGGTCCGCTAGTGAACAAGCATAGAATTTGGAACCTGAGCCATCAGCTCCTTTCAGAGTCAGCAGTTCAGAATGGCAAAGCAGTTTTGGCAGTCTGTCGCTAAGGAAGATGCTTCGGAATCCAGGTGAGGCCAGGACTCAGCAATTCAAGGTAGGATTTGGGGATGGGGGAGCACTCTCATTTGAAAAGCAACTCTGACTGCAAAAGAGAGATTCCACTGCAGGAACAGCATTGCCATTAATATATCTCTTGAGTGTAGGGGATTTGGGGAGTGTCAAAAAGCCACTGTTCAAGACCTGGCTATGTTTTCATAATATTCAGAGCTGGATATGGTGCACTGTGGTGTGGGTGTATTGTACAGCTGGTAGCAAATGCAAAACAAACTGATTAGATGTGTATAGAAATAGATTTGCAGATATTAACCCAAATGAATGCAGAAAATATGCCAGGGCTGCTGCTTGTGAGAGATCAGCGCATGATATACTATTCAGATGGCTTATCTGTGAACATGTTTCAAATTCCTAAAAATGTCACAGGTTCTATCACAAAGAACACTGTGCGAAATAGTCCACCCTAGAAAGCGCTGGCACTCTTAAAATGCATGAATGCTTTTGGAAGAAGCTGGGGGTGGAGTGGGAAGAACTCGTGAAATCATACAGAGCAGAAACAATATCATGGCTAAATCTGGCCAATTGCATCCTGAAAGTTTCCAAGCAAATAGCCAATCATAGAAGCAAGAGTTCTAATACATTCTTTTCAGGTATCTCTCTGATCTCCAACAGGCTCTAACAGTTATTCTCTAATTAGCTGATTACATTTCCAAAAATGCTGTTATTTGTCCTGGGAGAGGGGAGAATGCAAGCTACATGATACATGTACCTGCATGCTTTCCCTCATGAGGCAAATGGGGGAGGAAGGGTGTATAGATTTAGACTGGGCACAGGGGACGGGATGGGACAGGACACATGGGAAAGATGTAAATGGTCCCTTTCTCAGCACTTCCTCACTGATTCAATTTGCACATACACACACCTAAAAAAATCTGGTTTGAACTACAACTCCGTGTTTCTAATCTAGCTTTCACCTACAGTAAATACATGATGCATGGCAATTGCATTTGTTATATGTGTTGTGTACAAATGTTTGCATTGTAAACACCACAAAGTGTGAAGGAGGAACATGTGAAGTAAGAGGTGAGTAGTGGGCTTCTGCCAGGGAACCCTAATCAGCCACAGCTGCCATGCACTGTATGCAATATCTACAGGCTTTTTCCTTCACCCTTTCCAGTGCTCATTGCCACAAAGACTGATGAATACACAACAAAGTGTTGAGCATGTGATGTAAGAACTGACTCACTCAGAATCACTCAGGCAAGACTCCTCTCTCATGGAATCATTATACATGACTGGCTCAACTGCATAAACAACCCAGACAATTATTTAAGATACTGATATTTTTATGGCTACTAAGGCTGCATATTAACTGAGAGGCATGCCCCAGGGTCCCCTGCAGTGTCACAGTGGGTGCTAAAAAGCAAAGGTAGCTGTGTTGGTCCAAAAGAAGAAACCTCCAGAGCTGAGCGATACCTTTCTTGGAACCCATCCAAATGTCACTAAAGTGTGGCAAACTTCCATAAGTCTTAATCAAGCAAGATGTTAATACAAAGCAGAGGGTGATGGGGCAAGGGAAAATTGTCTAGTAAAAAATTAGACAGATGAAAGCTGGAGTTAGTGAGAGGCTGACTAGAGGTAGGCTACAGCCACTCATTTAGCACAATATATTCCTGAGGAGGATAGATGATGAATTATCACTGCTGAAATCAAAGAGCTAGATCAGTGTTGTGCCAAAGAGGTGCGAGTCCTGCATGCATTGTACATTTATTGGCCTTTTTGTAAATCTGGCCATAGTCTGAGTCAGAGAGTTGAGTATCAGCAGGACTTCCTCCTCCTCCCACTTAATTTGCTGTGCTTAGTTAGGAAGAAGGATAGCTACTCCCTGGGGCTGCACCTGAGTTCTCTGACATTTTGTTAACAATTCAAACTATGGGACTCAGCTTATCACCCACAGAGCAGCCTCTGCTTACTTCCATTAAGTTAAAGGGCCCCTGCTGGGATGCTTTTCCTAGAGACACCTGGAATAGATAGCAACAAGATATGATAAGAAAACTAATTGAACCTATTGCACATTGATTGATTAATCGCCGTGCCTTTATCTATTCTGTTGATCATAACTTCCTGACAATCACGGAAATAGAAGCAAAACAAAACAAAAACAAAAAACCGTGACAATAAACAATGAAATTATATATAATGAAAATATATTTATATAACAATGAAAATAATACTACAAAATGCAAAATATAATGGCCTGACATATATGCTCAAAAGTGCATACATACTACCGGGTACTAACAAATACCAGTCCATACAATAAAGCACATAAAATTCATCAAGTGTTCCAGGTGGATGTAAGTTGGTGTACTGTAATACAGTATTTTGTTTCAATTCCTTACCCTCCTGACGGGTTGCTGGCAGAAAATCCTCCCGTTTCACTGGAAATATCCAGTTTCCTCAGAGGAGAAAATTCTATCTTCAGCAATAGAATAAAACACAAGCAAATACTAAATATAACACTCTGAATTTTTTTACAAAAAACCAATTCCTTATACTCACCAAAGGGAACAATATAAAGACATTAAACAATGGCAAAAAGCTCCTATGTTGCGTGCAATCCTCAAGGTTGGCAAATCTACCGTAATACAAGCTATGTATCTCTCTGTCTTAAATACATGAGCCATTTAAAGGGCCAATACAGTATTGCCTGAGTACAGAACAAAGGATTCATGCTATAAATTACAGATTTAAGACAATTTATAAAAAAGGAACTATAATCAATGGAAAGATTAAGACCTAATTGAGCCAGAGAACCAAATCTATAAATCCAGTAAGCCTGTTTTTGATGTAGTTTCTTTTTTAATACTTCTCCATTCATCTCTATGGTGTTGTGTTTGTAAATTGCAAACCATTTGAAGTCAGTAGTGTTATGATTGACCTCAGTAAAGTGAGAGGTAAGCGGTGCTTCCATAACTTTGTTTAAAATACGATTTTTATGTTCTAATATCCTTATTTTAACTGGACGCACTGTACTTCCAACATAAAACAAGCCACAACTACATTGTATTACATACACAACCCCTCAGGAGTCGCAGGTGGTAAATGATTCTAATTTGATGATGTTCTTTGTTCCCGGCACAGTGAACTCCTTAATTTCTTTTGTTAAGTTGCATGCTGCACCCAACAATTTAAAGTGACCACGCGTACCAAATATAGGATTTTGACATTTGTCTGTTACATCTGCGTGTACAAGCATGTCCTTAAAGTTCTTAGTTCTGCGAAAACCTATCCATGAGGGTGAGGAGCAACCTGGTATGTCTCGTATTAGATGCCAGTGTTTCTGAATTATATTTCTGATAGAGTTACGGTAGACAAAGGAGTATACGGTAATCAAAGGCACAGCTTATAGAGTCATCTCCCCCTCTAGCATGTTTCTCAAAAAGACTGTATCTAGACCTGTTAAATGCTCTGGCTTGTGCTATTCTAAACACCTCCCGTGGGTACCCCATAGCTGCCAAGTTCTCCCTTTTTTAAAGGGAAATTTCCTTATGCTGAATAGGCTTCCTCGTGAGAAAAGGGAAAACTTGGCAGCTATGGGGTACCCTCTAGTGAAAAATTCTGGTACCATGTTTTCACTATCTCTGATGTAATCATTAAGAGAAGTAGAGTTGCGCTTAACCCTTAAGAATTGGCCATAAGGTAAATTCTTTTTAAGGTGTGGTGGATGAAAGGATTTATAATGGAGATTTGATGGCTTGTCGGTAGGTTTCTTAAAAGACCGAACTGCTAGTTTATTCATCTTATCACGTTACACTATGGTATCTAGAAAAGTTACCTGTTGACTGTGGTAATGAAAGGTATATTTAATATTAGGATGAATATTATTATTCCAAGTGAAAAAATCTTTAATACTATCTGCAGTTTTAAAAATAAAGAAAAGATCATTCACAAACCTCTTAAACAACAAAATCTCATTAAAAAAAGGATTGGCTATATGATTCATAATGAAATCTTACTCTATTTTACCCATAAAAGGTTCACTATGCTGGGTGTGCACACCCTCCCCATCGCAACTCCCTTAATCTGTAGAAAGAAATCCTCCTGAAATTTAAAAGAATTATGCTCAAAAATAAGATCAATAAGCTCCATGAGAAAAAATGTGGGTGGTTGGTGATATTCCCTGGCTAATAATATATTTTCAACGATGCAACAGGCTTTTCCTAAGGTTATGTTTGTATAGAGGGAAGACACATCCATTGAAACAGCGCATGAACCTTTGAATGTGCAAAGCTATTGTCTGACTATTGGCAAGGCAACCCACAAATTGACCAGTTTTAACAAGGAGAAATAGCAGGGATGGGTACAACTCAGAAGCAAGCACCAGAAAGCAAACACAACAGAGCTGTTCTCCAACTGCCACTTCTCCCCACGTCACCCCCTGTCACAATTACAGCAATTGCAGGCTTTCAGATAAAGTAGTACCAGATAAAAGAATACGATCTTATAAGAGACAATGGTTTTAACACTTCACAATTTTAAAGAACAAAATATGTTCCTAGAACAGGGAGTGTAGACTCAAAATATTAAGCAGAGTTGCAAATTATGACCAACTTAAGCCCATCTTTTATAAATAAAAGAGGTGAATTTAAATGTATAAAATTTAGATTTGCAAAAGGAAGGGATCAGATAATGGTGATTCCCCTGAGTTAAGTCCCTATAATTCTATCCTACTTTTCCTCTCTTCTGCCCCATTTTCCTTCCCTTCCATATTTGGGCAGTCATTTCCTTCTCTCTTTTTATGCAGGATGATAATAAGGTGATGATTCTTTTTTTTTCTTGGTTCTGGACATTCCTGCTGAGAGAGGGGTGAAGTGGAGAGTTGCACATGCCAAATAAATCTTGGGACTTTTTCTTATGTGCTCTCTTTTATTGAAAGCATCAGTAAATCCCAGAGAAGCTGTAAGACATTATAATGTTGTTTAATCAAACTTAATTACTTCCTAGTTTTTATGTCTTCTTAGCGACATCCAGCTTGACATCTGTTTGAAAATACCATTTAATGTGAAACAACACATTTAAGCCCTAAACACCACCAAGTAATCATGGCCCTAATCTTCTAGGTGGCAGTTAGATGGTTGCCTGCATAGACTGATCCTGAGTGCACAGTTTCAAGATTCAGTTGCCTCAAGATTCATTGTGGCAGGAAATCTGATTTCCAGCAGGTAAGACACCTGAGAGCATGGAGTTATGTTTCCAGAGAGACAAAACGCAGGCTGAATAACAAATGAGAACCTTGTCGCTATCTGTCTTAACTACCAAGATAATTGCTAATCTCACCTTTTGTCAGAAGCAGGTCACTGCCTATATCAGAGGTCATGTGGTTTGTGAGTGAACACAGTTGGCTGGAGAAGAGATGAGTGGTTGAACCCTCCAGCATCCAGCCATGATGAGGCCTTTTAGTTTTTTGTGCTCAGGGTGGGGTGTGATGAGGGATTGTTGTGATGAGCCAAGACTGGATTCTGGTTGTTTCTGTACCTTGTACATAGTGATAGCTTGCCCCAGCTGCTTAAAGTGGACTTCAGTTGAAGGTGTTGAATAATACTACTGTAATCCTTATCACATTCAGGTGGGTAGCCGTGTTGCTCTGACAGTCAAAATAAATAAAAAAACTTTAAAAATTGTCCAGTAGCACCTTAGAGACCAACTAAGTTTGTTCTAGGTATAAGCTTTCATGTGCATGCATACTTCTTCAGATCTGGACTACTGGACAGTTTTTTGTGGTGCTACTAGACAATTTTTTAATTTATTTCGACAGCGTCAGACCAACACGGCTACTTTATCACATTGTTATTTCACAGGGACCAGGTCTCTCCTAAAGAATTGCTTTACAAACCATGTATCTTTGTTAAGGCGTTTAAGCTCTGTTAAGCCAACCCAGCAGCTGCCAGTAATTAGGTTCAACAAAACCTTTTGTCACTAAATCTTCTGTTTACTTTTATTAATTTCAATGTCCTGTACTTAGTTCTGTTGGAGAGTACACCTATCCTCTCGCAAATTTGGGCCTAGTTAGACTTGCTAGCATGAAATGGGTCTAACCCCCCCCCCACAGGGCATTTCTAGCAGGTGACAGCCTATAACAAATCAGACATGGAGTTGACAAATGACACCTTGATGTTGTAACTGATATTATCATGTTGCAGGGTCTCGTTGACTACTGTTGCTGGTGAGAGTAGCTGTTTTAAATCAGGGAGCCATCTGTAAGCAAGGGCAGACCTTCTACTCAAGCACCATTGTCTAGGATGGGCTATAGAGCACTGGTGATACATTGGAATGCTTTAGGTGGAGCTGTGAGTGAAAAGAAATGGTGTTATGTTGCTTCCTCTCCTGGGTATGTCCTGAAATAGGGAAAAAAAGTGAATAGCATGAGAAGAGCCCGGATGGTTCAGTCAGACACCCACTGTCAAGCATTCTACTCCCACAGTGACCAACCAGCTGACTATGGGAAGCTGGCAGCAATAGTCCTCTCCCATTTGTTGTAGTAGGAAATGTAGAAATGTTTCATTTAATCCAAATAGAGTTTAGTGGATTTAAGTCTCTTTCCATATGTTATCTCAGGCAGCTTTAGAAACTAATGCAATTTCTAGAGCCAATTTCTTGCTTAGTTCTGTCGGCTTTGAGGACTGCCTTATATGCTGTTCATATTATCCTTGGAGGATTGAATTATTTCCTTGCGTGCAGGGTAGCAGAGCTAACACAGTTGAGAGGAAAATCCAAATCCCTTCATTTTCACTAGTTCTTCATATTGCTTATGTTTATGATGGGGGGAATGGCACCTCCGTTGTGTCCTTATTTTTTAAATTCTGATAGGGAAACAGGACACCTGATATTTTATTGTCTAGTAAAGTACTGTAGTCTTCATATGCCAGGGATAGGAGGACATGTTAGAAGTATTTATGAGAAATATGCAAATACCAAGCTGAACATAAGAAAAGTCCACTTGGTCTTCTTGTGTCATGTGCAAAATAATGACTGAGCTGTAGTAAAATATGACCTGTAGTTTTGTGGATCAACCTTGCTACACAATAATAATGTGGAAAGTTCAATGCCTGGCATCTCCAGTTAGGGTTGGAAAGACCTACCTGAAACCTTGAAGACCCATGTTGGACAACACTGAGCTGGATATCAAATGATCTGAATCGGTATAAGGCAGCTTTCCTTATTCCTAGCGTTGCGTCATGAAAAGCTGATGTTATATTAATACATATTAAAAGAGCAGCTGTTTCCAAAACTCAAGAAGCAATAATGACACATAGCATCCATGGGAGATTCAACTGCAAAAGTCATTGAACTGACATTAGACAGGATTTAGAAGTGAGATACAAGAGAGACAAATAATCCAGAAGGCAAATTATCTGAGGAAATGTGGGAGAAAGTATGCATTTTTTTAGTCCAGAAAAGAAAACTGAGGGAAACAGTACAATGGGTTTTCAGGCAGAGTTGTTCACTCTGAGAAAAGGGCAATATATAAGGGTTAATTTATGTGAAGCATTAGGATCAACTTTCTAACTGTAAGAGAAACTTGATGAGGGAACATTGGAGGTATCGGCTAAGTAATCTTCAGTTAATGCTTTAATGGTAATGCATTAGGTATAGAATATCCTGGTCTAGGGCAAAAGTTGGACCAGATGATTCACTGGACTCCTTCCTTTGGGAAGCAATAGAGAAGCATGATTTCTATGTCTGTGTTAAGGACTTTAATGTCTGATTTAAACAGCAGATTTATCTTATTCTAATATCAAGTAAACTTTGTATATGCTTCTTTTAGGCTGGATTATGTTCCATTTATGTATTAAATTTCTTAAGACACTTTTCCAGACACATGCTGGTGCCCAGCAATTTGATTTTATCATGTCAAGCATGTGTGATTTGCACTGACTGCTGATTAATTTCCAGGTTCAATTCAGGATATTGGTATTAGCCACAAAGCCTTCAATGGATTTGGATGTAGATATCTCATGGACTAGCTTTTTCAGCAGGCTTCTCTGCTCCACAAGTTGCAATCATCATCTGAGACTCTGCCGCAGGTCCTACAGCCTAATGAGGTGAAGGTAGTGTCAGCTAGGCTTAGGGCTTTTTCCTATGGAATGTCCTGCCAAGAGAGAAATGTTGAGCTCCTTCACTGTATTATTTCAGGTGTCTGGTGAAGTCATGATTTTGTTATAGGGATTTTGGCTTATTAAAAAGCTTTTTTAACGACTTAGGTTATGTCTGTTTATTGACTGTTGGGATTTGTTGACTTGTGGTTTGCTGTTGACTTGTGGTTTGTTCAGAGTGTTCTTGTATTACTATTTAATATGTTGAATGGCATTTAGTTTCCTTGGAAAATAATATGTGGTGAATGCTGCTAACAGTGACAATCTTTTTAAAACCAGTATAGAAGCAAAGTTGAAACACAATAAATATACTAACGTATTCAACAGAGCCCAGCAGAAATCTTTGCAAATGAAAATGCTTTTAGTTGCTGGTGAAAACTATTTAATGAAGGGGACACTCTGATCTCTCAAGGGAGTTGTGGATCTAAAATGCAAATGTGAAAGACCTACTTGTAATGGATAATCTGCTTAATCACAAAAACATGGTTAACTCAACAACTGACACAAAGAGCTTAGACTGACTACATAAAGATCATCAAAAAAATTCAGGGCAGCTGCTTGCATGTCAATGTTTAATGAGATGGCAGTCTCCACAGTGTCAGTGTCACACTGAATCTAAAACTGAGATGTACTTTGGACATAATACAAGACGCAAACAACCATACAGTATAAAACTAAAAAAGAGCACTTGGAACAATTCTAATTTAAACCAAAACAAATGCAAGGCACTAGCTCAGAAAAACACACACAACAGACTCTTAACAGTGAAGGAACAATTGTTGGATTCAACTCAATGCTGTCAATCTCTAATAACTACGCCGAAAAAGAGGTGGTGCTTAAGTAATTGAAATATGTGGAAGGAAACTCCGTGAATGCTAAGTAACACCAACAAATATGTAAGAAAAGCAAAGGAAGAGTGTAAGGAAGAAAGCTGAGAAAATTTAAGTGACAATTAAACTTTAATGCTCTGAAAGACATAGGATGAGAATATCATAGAAAATGGCTACTCTCACATGAATCTTTATGGGCTGGGCCTTTGTAGTGAAGGCACCATATTTGTGAAATAAACTCCCAGGGGGGATCTGCCATGCTCCCTTTTTCTATTTTTAGACACCAACTTAAATCTTTCTCAAAAATCAGCTGGCTTTCAACACATGGTCTGCTATTTTAAGAAATTTTCTATGGTCTGCTGCTTTTAGATTGTTGCTAAGTACTTCCATTTTATTGTTGTTGGTTTTTTTGTATGACTTCCATCAAATTGTGTGTGTGTGTTTTATAAGCCACTTTGGTTGTTTTACTGAAAAGCTGGGTAAATTCATTTTTAAAATTATATACTTCAGCAAATAAACACATCTAGGTGATTCAGTCCTAGCAAATTTCCAGGGAACATGTTTTCACTCCAAGGAAACTATTCCTTCCAATTGGAAGCAAGGGGTAATCCCTAACAGCATAACATTTATTTATTTAACAAACAGAATTTGTATAGTGCATAACATATGCAAATGTTTTAAGTTGCAATAATAGTTATACTGTACAAATATGCATTCCTTGCCAGGTTGTGAAAAGATTCCACAGGATTCCACAAAGCGTGTAAACCGATGTACAGTACAAGCTAACCTATGCTGAAGACCAGTTGTTTATCAGAGAAGGATGGAGTGCATGTTCACTCTTATAAATTTTAAAAACTGGTTAATGCAATGCTCTTTTACTCAGTCTTCCTATCTGTTCACTCACCCCTTATGTCTCAAATTCTTCAGCTCATTTAATCTATTCCACTTGTTGCTATAATTTAATTCTTAAACTTGACTTCTTATTGCATTCTATTTAAATGTTGTCTATTGAATTTCAAAAGTTTAATTATCTCTTTCCTCCTCATTTAGCTGTTCATCTCTCTCTTCCCTTTCTTGCTTTTTTGGTTCCTCCATTTCCCAACTCTACCATTTTTTCTTGGTTGTTCTCTTCTTTTTGTTGTGCTTTACCCCTTTACCTATTCCACTCAACTGTTGGTGCATTTAGATGTCCAATTAAAAACTTCACCAATTGATCTCACACCTTTACCATTTCCCTTCACGCCTCCTTTTCCTTTACGGTATATGTCTTGTCTTAGATTGTAAGCATGCATATTTTCATTTTGGTTTATATACAACTATTTTATATACCGGTAGGTGCTTTAGAAATAATAGGATAATGCTGCTTGACAGTTCACAGCAGGTGAGGAACATGATACAAACCTGAGTGGTATTGGTTTGTTATAGTTGCTTTTTTATTGACATCGGAGTAAACTGGTAGAAGGCAAGCACTGCTACAGAAAGAAGCATTAAGTGTGAAATTATTTGGCTTAACAAAGTCTTATAAAGGTAGCATGAATCTAGCTAAATATGCAGTGCTGGAAAATCCCTAACTAGAGGAAAACTTTTCAAACTGAGAGATCAAGTAACCATGGCAGAATGAAAATGCACATATGAAATTCCCCTTCAGTGAGCAGGAACATCAGTTCATCGAGTAGAATATGGTCTATCTGATCAGGCAGGAGAGCTTGCAGGATTTCAAGTAGAAGCCTTTCTCAGTCCTGTTACCTGAGTTTTTAAGTAGAGACACCAGTGATTGAACCTTCAGCATTCAAAGCATACGATCTACACTAAACTACGCCCCATTAATGGATTGCTAACTGTGTTATTTTGCCCTACTCATTCAACAGGATGTTTGACTTCAACAGGATGTTTGGCCCCAATCTGCTGTCCCACATTTACATCCGCTAGCCTACATTTCTCCTCAAACCCTAATCTATTTGGAAATTCCTTTGTTCCCGCATTTGCTTTCTAGCTGTTATTTTTATTTGTCTCAGCTTTTTAGGGATCTCATTTTGCTGAGATGCAGGTAAGTAGTTTGTCTCCCTCCCTAGGTAAAGGTAAAGGGACCTCTGACCATTAGGTCTAGTCGTGCCCGACTCTGGGGTTGCGTGCTCATCTCGCGTTATTGGCCGAGGGAGCCGGCGTACAGCTTCCAGGTCATGTGGCCAGCATGACAAAGTCGCTTCTGGCGAACCACAGCAGTGCACGGAAACACTGTTTACCTTCCCGCTGTAGCGGTACCTATTTATCTACCGCAATTGCACTTTGACATGCTTTCGAACTGCTAGGTTGGCAGGAGCTGGGACCGAGCAATGGGAGCTCACCCCGTCACGGGGATTCGAACTGCCGACCTTCTGACTGGCAAGCCCTAGGCTCAGTGGTTTAACCCACAGCACCACTTCCCTATCTTACTTTTATTACCTTCGGGGGCACCTTTGTTCTCATTGCACCTCAATTCTACTTTTTCAATCAGGCTGTTGCTGCTGTTTCTGTGTTTATTAAGGGACATACAGGCCACGTCCAAAACAGCCCCTATTTTTCAGGATATTTCTTGTTATGCACTGAGCTGAATCCTAGAACAATAGGATTCAGAATCAGCGGGAGCTACCCAATCCAACTCCAGGTGGAAGTGAATCCGCAACCTGATTGGCCTGCTGGAGCAGCCAATCAGGCGGCTGGCAGAAGTGAATCTGCTACCTGATTGGCCTGTAGGAGCAGCCAATCAGGCTGCAGGCAGAAGTCAATCCACAATATAATTGGCCCACAGGTGTAGCCCTGAAGTAGCCAATCACGCAAGGCCCATTGTGTAAATAATGTATATAAGCAGACGGTTTGGGGAAAAGAGCCATTCGTCTTCTCTTCTCCTCCTTGATGACTATGAGCTGAATAAAGAGCATGAAATTCACTCTTGACTCCGAGTATATTTCACTGGCGACGAGGATGGGATCCTGCTGAGCTGACCGCCACCACGCACTGCACCGCAGCACCGCCACCTGCTGCACCGCTGCATCGCACCGTGCATCCAGGCTTCAGCTCCAGGACCCAAGGAACCCAGAATGGCAACCGACAGCAGCTTCTCGCCATTCAAACCAGCATCAGGAGACTGGGAAGGGTACGCCGCCCGTTTCAACTTCCTCCTGCAAGCGAAAGAAGTCACCAACGATGCCATGAAGAGGGCAACATTCTTCAGCGTCTGTGGAGAGGAGACGTTTGAAATTGCCCGGGCTCTCCTTGCACCTAGAGATGTCGCTACCGTCTCTTACAAAACAATAATGGAACGGCTGAAGGAGCACTTCTCACCACAGCCCTCGGTGGTAGCTTGCCGAAATGCCTTCTATGCAAAGCGGCAAGCCCCGGGGGAAACCATAACTGGGTTTGTGACCTCCCTCCGCCAAGCCGCCCGGTTATGCAACTTCTCAGAATTGGAGAACATGCTTCGTGACGGCCTCGTCGGTGGCCTGAGGGACGAGATGTTGCAACGACGCCTCTACGCCAAAAAAGACCTCACGTTCCAGATTGCTCTGGAGGAAGCCCTGGCAACCGAAGCCGCCGAGAGGTCAACGCAAGAGGCACGACCGTCCCCGCCATCCCAACCGAGGGTCTACCACGAAGACCTCACCGACGAATCCGAATCTGACAGGGAGGAAGTACACCGAGTACAGCGGCGCACTCAAGCAGCACACACACCACAGCAGCCTCGACGAGAAGGAGGGAACTGTGCAAGCTGCGGGGAGAACCACGAGAGGAGGACCTGTCGTTTCCGCAACGCAGAGTGCAGGCAGTGCAGAAAATTGGGACACATCGCCCGGGTGTGTCGGGCTCGACTCACCCGTCGACAAGCATCAGATGACCGACCCAGGAGCCCCAGGTCACACGGCACCATGCACCAAGGCAATTCGACGGAGATCACGGACTACCAGGTATTCCAGTTGCCCCATCCCAGCACAGAGAAAATTTATATAGAGGTACAGATAGAGGGAGCCCCATGCCGCATGGAGCTGGACACGGGTTCAACTCTATCCATAATCTCGGCCCGAACATTAAGGGAACTGTGCCCTAATGGGGGTCCCAAACTAAGGCCGGCCCCATTCACCCTCCGGGACTTCCAGAAACGTAAGGTCCCTACTATGGGGGTGGGGACCTTCAGGGTGCAATATCGAGGGCGAAAGCAACAATTGGACTTGCTGGTAGTTAAGGGCCCCTACGTTAGCTTACTGGGACTGGCATGGTTTGGACCTCTGGGGCTAGCCGTTACCGGGGTGAACCGCACTAGCTTACAAGTGGACGTGGACGCCATATGCAAAGAGTTTCCAGGGGTTTTCGATGGGGCATTGGGACGATATACAGGACCCCCCATTGCCCTACAGCTAGACCCCGCTGTACGACCCATCAGGCACAAGGCCCGCCGGGTCCCGTTCGCCCTGAAACCCCGCATAGACGAGGAATTGGACCGGCTCGTGGAGCAAGGAGTACTGGAGCCGGTGCCCAACGCCCCCTGGGAAACTCCAATTGTCACACCCGTCAAGCCTAACGGTTCGGTCCGCATCTGTGCAGACTACAAATGCACCATAAACAAGGCTCTCACGGCCCATGCATACCCAGTGCCAGTGGTCAGCCATGTCCTCGCCACCCTGGCTGGGTCAAAAATCTTTGGCAAACTGGACTTGGCCCAAGCGTATCAACAGTTGCCAGTGGACGAAGCCACAGCAGAGGCTCAGACGATTGTGACGCACAGAGGGGCATTCAGAGTTAAGCGGCTGCAATTTGGCGTTAGCGTGGCACCAGGCATATTCCAGAATCTAATGGACTCTCTCCTTAAAGGGATTCCTGGCGTCACCCCCTTCTTCGATGATGTACTGATCGCCGGGCCCACACCAGAGGAATTTGAGGACCGCCTCCGCTCCGTCCTGCACCGTTTCCAGACGGCGGGCCTCAAGGTGAAGCGGGAAAAGTGTTTACTGGGAGTGCCGCAGGTGGACTTTCTGGGATTTAAGGTGGACGCAGAAGGGGTCCATCCAACCGGTGACAAGGTACGGGCCATTTGTGAGGCCCCAGCGCCCAAGAGCAAGCCCGAACTTCAATCATTCTTGGGACTATTGAACTTTTACCATGCCTTCCTTCCCCATAAGGCAGCGGTAGCGGAGCCCCTACACAGACTCCTAGATAAAAGGGCCCCTTGGGTGTGGGGCCAGCGACAAAGGGCCGCATTCCAGGCAGTCAAGGACTTGCTCGTCTCGAACTCGGTCTTAGCACACTTCGACGAGAGGCTGCCAGTGGTGCTGGCATGTGACGCCTCTCCCTATGGCATCGGCGCTGTCCTGGGACACCAACTCCCGGATGGAAGAGAGGTGCCGGTGGCATACTTCTCCCAGACGCTTGCTGCAGCCGAACAAAACTACTCACAGATTGACAAGGAGGGTCTGGCAATCGTGAAGGGCGTAAAAAAATTCCATGATTTCTTGTACGGGCGGCCCTTTACCATAGTGACTGACCACAAGCCGTTGCTTGGCCTGTTTGCTCCTGAGAAGCAGACCCCCCAAGTGTTGTCTCCACGTGTCCTCAGGTGGTCAATTTTCCTTGCCGGCTACCAGTATGCACTAATCCACCGCCCTGGGAAGGCGATGGGCCACGCAGACGCCCTCAGCAGGCTACCACTACCAGAAACAGGCCCCGACCCAGCACCTGCGCAAGAGGTTATGACCCTGGAGCTGCTTCCCGACCGACCCATTCAGGCACAAGAAGTTGCACACCATTCCACAAAAGATAGGGTCATCTCCCGGGTCCTGGACTGGGTGTGGCGAGGATGGCCCAGCAGCAGCCCCGGGCCAGAATTCGCTGGCTACACAAACCGCAAACATGAACTGTCGGCCCACAAGGGGTGCCTGTTATGGGGAAGCAGGGTTGTTGTTCCCCAGCCCCTCCGCAAAAGGGTCCTCACAGCCCTACACGAGACACACCCAGGGGTAGTGAGGATGAAGGCCCTTGCCAGGAGTTATGTGTGGTGGCCGGGGATTGACAGAGAGATAGAGGCCTGGGTCCAACACTGCCAGACCTGCCAAGAATCCCGCCCGGATCCCCCAAGGGCCCCAGTCCAGCCCTGGGAGTCCGCCCGACATCCATGGTCACGCTTGCACGTGGACTTCGCTGGCCCCTTCCAGGGAAAAACATTCTTCATAGTGGTGGATTCCTACACCAAATGGCTGGAGGTCGCACTGGTACCATCCACTTCTACGGCGGCGGCCATCCGGGTACTACGTAAGCTGTTTGCGACCCACGGGCTCCCTGACACCCTCGTCTCGGACAATGGAACCGCATTCACGTCAGAGGAGTTCCAGACCTTCACAGCGCAGAACGCCATCCGCCACATCCGCTCAGCACCATTCCACCCTGCCACCAATGGCCAAGCGGAGCGCATGGTGCGGACCACCAAGGACAGCCTCCGCCGCATGACACAAGGGGACTGGGAATACCGCCTTGCCGCATTTCTTCTAGCACAGCACAGCACCCCAAGCACAACGACGGGCCGGAGCCCAGCTGAATTACTAATGGGCCGGCGCCTTGCAACTAGACTGGACCGACTTCACCCCGACAGAGCTCAGGATGAGGTAGTGGTGGGGAAAGGCAGGAACCCCCGGACATTTGTGGCCCAGGACCCAGTGTATGCAAAGAATTTTGGGGCAGGCCCAGCATGGGTACCCGCCACAGTCACCAAGGTGACCGGTCCCGTGTCGTACGAGGTACTAACGGAAGGGGGGCAATGTTGGCGCCGCCACTGCGACCAGCTACGGCGACGATTCCCAGGAGGAACCCGGGAGGAGAGCGGGACAGAGGGGTCCCAAGGGGACAGCAGGGCAGTGAGGCCTGTAGAGCGAGAGGGGTGGGCAGGGGAAGCAGAAGCAGTAGGCACAGAGGGGCGCCCCGAGGCTGGAAGGACACCGGAACCAGAGCTACAACCTAGTGGTTCAGTGGCGCCAGACCAGACAGCCCTGGCACAGCCAGCAGCCTCGGAACACGAGCCAGAACCAGAACCCCTGACCAAGGAACACCCCAGGCCACAACGCACACGGAGGCGGCCAGCAGACCTTGGGGACTACGAATGCAACTTCCTGGGCAGGACTGGAACTTAGAGGGGAGGGGTGTTATGTACTGAGCTGAATCCTAGAACAATAGGATTCAGAATCAGCGGGAGCTACCCAATCCAACTCCAGGTGGAAGTGAATCCGCAACCTGATTGGCCTGCTGGAGCAGCCAATCAGGCGGCTGGCAGAAGTGAATCTGCTACCTGATTGGCCTGTAGGAGCAGCCAATCAGGCTGCAGGCAGAAGTCAATCCACAATATAATTGGCCCACAGGTGTAGCCCTGAAGTAGCCAATCACGCAAGGCCCATTGTGTAAATAATGTATATAAGCAGACGGTTTGGGGAAAAGAGCCATTCGTCTTCTCTTCTCCTCCTTGATGACTATGAGCTGAATAAAGAGCATGAAATTCACTCTTGACTCCGAGTATATTTCATTTCTGATACCTGGAGTTGGCAACAGAGCATAATGTTATTTATCGTTTTAGAGAATACATTTTACGCCCCAGGAGGAGATGTCTTGAAAGACATCTCCCCCTACCCTTCTACAGCTCCATTTTGTATATTTAGGTTCTGCCCTACAGCCTCCCCCCTGGAGAGGACCCAAACTAGCATTCTGCAGGACAGAAGTTCCGCTGGCATGCCTTGCCGCCGCCTTAACCCCCTCCTTCCTACTCTTGCTTTAGCTGGGGGAGCTGCCGCTGTTGCCCTTCCGCACAGGATCAGGTACAAACAAAACTAACCATCCGCTCTCTTTAGCATGTCATTTGGGGATTACGGGGAATCCCAGGACAAGTTTCCATTGAGCGGTGGGGAAGGAAAGCGTGCCCCAACATGCTGCGCTTCAGCTTCCCAGGACAGCCTCTCGGTGTCTGTCGGATTGCCAACCCTTTGCCCGCTACCCCCACCCCCGGTCAAAGGCGAGTTAACTTTTCCACGGTACCCACCTTGGGTAGGGTGGGGAAGCGAGGCTGCGTGCAAGCAGCGATGTGCTCTTCGCAAAAGCTTCATCTGGCCCCGGTCACCCACGGATGCCATTGGCACTTTGCGATTTGCACAAACCTACACGCGTTGCCGCATTCGGACGAGAACCCCCCCCCCCCGCGACTGAAGGCTCCATCGGCCTACAATAGATCGGATGTGCTACGACTGGTACCTTCTCCTCCCTCCCTCCCTCCCCGTCCCTCCCTCCCTCCCTTCCCGTCCCTCTTTCCCAGTGTCTGGGATTCCAATCCATACAGCACCTTTATTACTCTGCCCCCCCCCGACCCTTCCTAATCTCTGCAGAGGACGCTGGTCCTCCCACGCTATTCCTCAATTGGCTAAAGAGGATATCTAACGCCCCGCCTAGAGTTAAAGGGGGGAGCGGGGAGAACCGGAGGGAAAATAAAAGGATGCGGCCCCACTGATTGGACGGCCCTCGCCCCCCACGTCACATGATTGGACAGCTGAGGGCCTCCGTCTCTGGTACGCTTGAGTGGAGGACCCTCCTTGCCTCTGATTGGGTGGCAGGGAGCCCCCCGCGCTCCCGCAGTCGCTGAGCGCTTTGTGGAGAATGCCCCTCGCCTTTCTCCATTGGCCATCGGAAGTCCCGCCTTGTTGTGCGATTGGTGACCGACGCCCCCCCTCCTGCCCCTGAGGCCGGCTAGTACTGCCGCCGCTGCCCGGCCCGGCATGGCGGGCGGCGGGGCAGCCAGAACCCGAACCCGGAGGAAGGGCGGCCGGGATCCCCCTGATGCTCTGGTGAGGAGATGGGAGGCGGAGGGAGGCGGGATCCGTTCCGGGGTAGTGGTGGTGGTGCAGGAGGAGGAGGAAGCGAGCGAGTGCTTCAGTTCTGCATCCAATGTGTTTTCTTTGCCCAGGTCAACCTCTCGCCCCGCAGTGATTTTTTCTTATTTACGTCCCTCCCGTCCTGCTCTTCTTTTTCTTCCTCCTCCTCCACCACCATTTCACGTGGACCCTGCCTTGCCTTCTCTTGAGAGTGAGGAAAAGAGGGATCCCATGAGACTTAAGGGATTTCCTCTCTTGCTTCCTTTCTCACTCTCAAGAGAAGACCCATTATAGTACACCCCATGTGTGGCCAGAACCTCCTTTTCACCACAGGAGCGCCTCGCCTCCCACCTTTTCCCTTCCCATCAAACATATGGCCTCAGTTTCGCCATCTAAACAACTCCCTTTGGGTCACCCACCAAGCACTGTACTGCGATTTCAGAATCTTCCTGTCTTGGTTTTAGCTCCTGAGTGGGATCTAGTACTTGTATGGGTGGATGATTACACGACTGGGCCGGCAGGGAGACAATCGGTCTTAAAGTGCTACCTCAGGACTCTAAAGGTGGTTGTATCTCGCCAGCTAATATGTGTTCCTCTGTGGCAACATTTTCTGTGTAGCAGTGAATGGAAGATGAAAGGTCATGAGGGAGGAAGAAATTAGCAAGAATGATGATTAAATCTGGGGTGTGACTCTTTTTCGCCTTATGGTTATTTCATACGTGATTGCACTTTATGGGTTAATTGTTCACATGCTAGTTCATTTCCAAATAAATTCTCCAAATGTATTACTGTATTATTCATTCAGTGACCCAAAGGGGAAGGTCAACAAAACACTGACTGTAACTGTAACAAAAGCTTTTTTTAGTTAGAATGCAGAGGAAACATTGAAGGGCTCTATTCAGAAATGCATTTCCATTTGCCAAAACTACCTTTATAACCTTTGTAGGCTAATGACAGAGCTCCTTTAAAAAATGAACCCTTTGGATCCTGCCATATGTTGCAGAAGCATTGGCAACATTTATGTAGAAAGCAGCTGGAGAATTTGCTGGCAAGAGAAATCAATAACACCTGACCAGAGTACTCACTGACCAAAGGTATTTAGGAAATCTGTTCCATGCCTGATTAGGAGCCTAGTGTTCTCTGAAGTACTTGAAATTTTTACTTTTTACTTACTTTTTACTTGTTGAGTTTAAATGTGCAGGGAGGTTTTGGGATTATTATTATTTTTAAATGGACACTTATCCTAAGGAACAATTCCTGAGAACAGAAGGAGATGAATGAAAAACTTTCCTTTCAGGAAGGAATTTGATCTAAAAACCTATGGTCAGCCAACCTCCTGTAACTTGGAACTAAAGTGCTGGTGGTTACCTATAAAATCCCAAATGGCTTGAGACCTGAGCACCAGAAGGAATTCTTTCTTGCATTTGAGACTGTCCAGATACAGATTCTCTCTTCTGCCATCTTCTAAATTATTAGTTTTATTATTGTTAAAAGGTTTCTTGGGAGTTGTCAAATGGAAATTTGGCATATAAATATTTTGATTTTATAAGTAAATCCATGTGTTCCCTGCTTTGCAATCTTGTTAGAGTGGAGGTGAGGTGTACACCCAGAAAAATGTGTGTGCATGTGTGTGTGGCGGGGCGGGGGGGGGGAGAATCTGTCTATCTCTACATGTTCACATGTATATACTTGTTAGATTTATGAAATGCATTCTATGGTTATTATTCAAACAATGGTCGCACATATACTGCATGTAATTGTAACTTGCTTGTTGAGATATGGTACAGAAAATAGTTCTTAGGGTGTACAAAACAGTTAAAGTTTACATCTCTGTATCAGTGCAAATCTAGTGTACTTTCTCTGAGTGTGAAAAGGGCAATTGAAATGCAAGCCTATGCATGTGTACTGAGAAGCATATGCTATTGAGTTCAATTGGGATTTCTCTCAGGAGAGTATGTGTAGGATTGCAGCTTGACTTATGCATACATTTAGTATGGAAGCTTACCAGGCAATGAGATGAGGTAATCAAGAGGTCAGAAGTAACAATGGTGGGATTCCATCAGTGTGCATTTGCTGGGTTGTTGTTTTCCCCACTGTACATCACATTGATCTTTAATTGAATCTCTTCAACAATTATTTTATCTAGTCTCCAAGTTAGTAGAGATCTTCATGCAGCTCTTCACAATTTGTGTGGGATTTCGTTAAAGATTTGGTGACAGTTGTATATTTGACTATTTTATTTTGGGCCATTTTTTTTAAAAAAAACAAATTACATTGGACTAGTCCCAATATTGACTTTTGTGTTTTAATGCTAAGAGCGGTGCCCAAACCAGTCAGAACAGACAAAAGAGATGGCCTTGAGTGGAACTTAAGAGGGCTGGATTCACAGCTATATTTTTAAAAAAGTTTTGAATACCGGTAAATATCTTCCAACTTTATTATTTTTCTCCTTGGTGCTTTTGTGTGATGAGGGTAAGTCTAAATCTCAAGATACATTTACCATTCCTTTAAATTAAGGAGTTTTTTTGATCATGTATTAGCTTTTCTACTCTCAAGGAGTAGAGCATTTATTATGGGCTAAAGCTCACGAGTGTGAGTCCTTCAGCCTGACACAATTTTGCTAGTAATATCAAAACAAGGATGGTGAGAACATGAGTCACTCTTACAACTCACTCATATGTATCTTTACTTGGAAGTAAGTCCTATAATGTGGATTATTCCCTAGTAAGTGTGCCCAGAAATTTAGTATTAATGGAGCAAAGAGATGTGAGTAACTTTTCCTAATCCAGACTAAATAGTTATGCAAGAAGTGTGCTCTAGTCAGCTGGAACTTGTTTCTGTGAAGCAGGCCTTTTTCTGCTGTATCTTGGAGGAGGCCGAGATTTTAAATTGGTCTCAGTCCTTTAAAATGTGGAGAGGCTTCAGCAGCCCTTTCTATACCGTATATCCTTTTTTATCCATCTTAATATTTGGATGCTTTGAGCATGGCTGTTGTGAATGCAAACATAAGAGTAAACTGCAGTAAGTGTAAGCTGTGGCTTGTAAACCAGCTTCAAACACTGATTTGAAACCCTGGTTTAGCAGTCTCTTACAATCATGGTTTATAAACTGGTCCAGGTTAATGTAAGAACAGCAGAAATGTGCTGCTAGGCATGTTTACTCAGTAGCTGCCAGTGGGGCAGCATATGTGGGGCAACACTGCTCTCCTAGCTTCAGAACACAGCTTGGCATTGGTGCTTACTGGAGGGAGAGGGGAAAGGGAGCTCAGCATTGTAGGCATATACTAGAAAGAGTGTTGGATTGACTTTCCTGCATAGCACAGTGCCAAGCTTCCTGCACTTTGCCCCTCCTCCCTTCATTAAGTGCAGGTGATGTGCTCTGTTCAGAAGCTAGGAGAGTAGCAGATCCCCACCTATGCTGTTGCACGGGCCACTACTGCATTCTGTTTGCATAATGACTAACCAGATGCCTATGGAAAGCCCAGGTCTGGATGTAATGCCAAACCATGGTTTGGTGTAATGTTTCAATCAGCTTTAGACTGAAGTCCTATGCACATTTATCTTGGAATCAGTCTCGTTGAACTCACTGAGGGTTAGTTCTGAGTCTAGGATTTCAAGTCTAGGATTTCGCTGTTAGTCTCCATATCAGAAGGGTCTGTTTTTTGTTTTATTTTATGTGGTGGCATTTTCTTTTTCAGCTGAATGGTCAAGGAAACAAAGAGAATAATTTTTGAATCATATATCTAATTTTTGTTTAAACCCGCTAGTAAATTTTGTGGTGTAATAATGTAATACATGTGTTTGTGCCAGTTTTGGTAGCATACAATACTTTGGTTACTGCTCCAGGGAGATTTTTATTGGAAGAGCTCTAGCGATCAGAATTGAATGTTCTTGCCTTAAGCAACTCTTTGTTTTAAGCCCTTTTTGTTATTAAATGCTGAATTTGCCTTATACCACACTGTCTTACATTTATTTTTCCTCAAAAAAAACAAACACCACTATTGCTTATTTTCAGGGGATGTCTTATTTTTTTCCTCCTCCTGCCGCGGCCGGCATTGCTGCTGCGCCTATCACTATGGCTATGGCCTATTTTATGATGTCTTAAAATAGGGGAAACGGTAATTAGAAGATGCAGGACTCTCTTTGAGCAATGCCACTGTTGAAGTTCAAGCTCTACCCTTCCTCCTGAATGCTACGGTTACAGAGGAGGCTGTTAGATTTCTTCCTGACTTTTCTAAATGTGATTCTGGAGCTCCAGCTGGCTGTCAGATGGGATTTCTGAAATATCTTTCTCTTCACAACAAACTGGTGGGAAGGAAGTGAACAAGCAGTGCAACAGCGGGATGCATACAGTACATAGAGGTGCTCAAGGCATGAGCTTTCCTGGTCAATTATTCATATAGGATACTGGAGCATAGGGGGGTCTGCTTTGAAATAGGCAGGTGTCTCTGGACTTTTCGAGGGTGCCTTCAGCATTCACCAGTCATGTCTTGTAATGTTATATGTGAGGAATGTGGGTGGAAGTTCTTTGTGTTTGTCTCTTGCTGTCTGTTTGAAGCAAGAGGTGTCCTGAAATGGGATTTGGAAAATGTACAGGGTATCAGATAATTGGAAATAGTGACCAGACTTCAAATGTTGGCAGAATACTGAAGTTTGTACTAGCCTTCAAACCAGCTTGGGTTTCTTTTTTTCAGAGTTCCTGTATATGACCGGTTCTTGGTATGCTAGTACTTATTTTCTTTAGTTGCTGAAAGTCAAGCGGAACTCTGTCATTTAATTTCCAAATTGTTTGCTCATGCTTGCTTTGTAAGTGATCTGATTAATATATATACTAAACATGAGTCCATCACTTGTTGAGAAAATCTTTGCACATGCAAAGTTAATGAGCCTTCTATGAGAGAAGGTTAATTTTTATCTCTTTTTCTACATGGAAACTAAATCTGACATGATGAAGATAGCAAATACCTAGTGGCTTTAAGAAATATGTGGTGCTATATTGTATGTTAGTCAAAACCATGGTTTGAAAAATTGGGAACAAGCCAAGGGCTTTGAGTCCTCTCTTCTCATTCCTTGCTTTTCTCATTCATGTGTACAGATTATGGATAGCAGATTAGTATTTTTCTATTTAGAGTTATCACCATTCTTATTGCTATTGAGGGATGAGCAATTATCCAATATGGGATATATTCTAATTAAGGCATATGCCAAGTTGCTATTATGCCCATAGTTTTTAAGACAGTTGTAAAAAATGCAGGTCTTGTTAGCACCTGCTCTGCCACATCTCCATTGACTGCAGTAGCCAAGGACATAAAAAAGGTAAAGGGACCCCTGACCATTAGGTCTAGTCGTGACCGACTCTGGGGTTGCGCGCTCATCTCGCATTATTGGCCGAGGGAGCCGGCGTATAGCTTCCAGGTCATGTGGCCAGCATGACAAAGCCGCTTCTGGCAAACCAGAGCAGCACATGGAAACGTCGTTTACCTTCCCGCTGTAGCGGTTCCTATTTATCTACTTGCATTTTGATGTGCTATCGAACTGCTAGGTTGGCAGGAGCTGGGACCAAGCAACGGGAGCTCACCCCGTCACAGGGATTCGAACCGCCGACCTTCTGATCGGCAAGCCCTAGGCTCAGTGGTTTAACCACAGCGCCACCTGGGTCCCCTAGCCAAGGACATACATCTCATTTAATCTTAAAATACCAATGGTGCTTGGCTATGTAGAAGCTTTGTCTCAGAATTAAGTCTTATTAATTTTGGGGGAAATGTTGCTATAACCCTGTATTGCATTGCATTATGGTGTTGAAAGCGTCATGGGCTATTTTACTGAGGGTGAACGGCTTATAGAAAGTTTAAATGAATGTGAATTGTACTTTTAAGATTTGTGCAAATTAAAGCCAGCAAGTTCTTGGGAAAATAATTTCATATATACTCAATATTTTTTATTTTATTCTATTTAAATTAATTATCTTGTGCCATTTATTTAGTCTAGTGGAATATTTTTTGACTTTTAGTATAGCTTGTTCTAAGTTTTTATAATTGAGGTCATGTGTTACAGAGCAGTGGATTTTCTAAACATAGTGATCTAGGAATGAGTTGGCTTTCTATGGACTCTGATAACATCTAAGAATAGCATTTATAGACCAATGCTTGGAGGAGCAACCCCTGATTTATTTATTTATTTTTCACATACAGACAGTTACTCAGAAATTTTTCCTATTGTTACTTGTTTTTTCACAGACTGTTACTCAGAAATGTATCCTGTTCATTTAAATGGAACTTAATTCCATGCAAGAGACATAAAATTGTGCTGTTGCTGATAAGAGTATCTACATAATATGCATGTTAGGAAGGGAACAGATTTGCTGCTTGATATTTTATGTCTGTGTGTATTAGGCTGCAGAGGGTTCAGTAAACAAACTAGAAAATGCAATGCTCAAACTGGTTTCTTTCCCCAGGTATTATAAAAGAGACAACCCTATATGAAGATGGGACTGCTGGTGTACATGCGTAACCTGCTACTAGCCCTCTGTCTCTTTCTGGTGCTGGGCTTTCTGTATTATTCAGCTTGGAAACTGCATCTTCTCCGATGGGAGGATTCAAGTAAGTATGTTGCTCAGGCCATTTAAGAGCCTCCATAGATGTATGGCTAACTAATCTTTTTTTATAGATTTCAGGTCTGCCTGCTGTAGAATACCATATGTCCAAACAATTGTTTGATCCTTTCCTGTGCTGTAGCGATCAAATGTATCTTCCTCTTAATGTTTTTATTACCTAAATCAATTAATTGGAAAATTATAAAATGAACTGTAGGTTCCTGTTGCATTTACATAGGTATTTTGTCTATAGATGTGGTAGTTATATATGTTACTACTGTTGGGTGAGCCACTGAGACTTGTGTGAATATTTATTACTATTGTTATTATGTTGGTGGTAACAGCTCTTTATTTTTTTATCTTTTATACAAGCAGAAACATATTGTTTCCATTTATTTTTTTATCCTCCGTTAGATATGACTTACTATGTCATACAATGTATGTTTTGATTGTGTCCAGTACATACCAGGACACAACTGAATGAATAATCCAACACACATACAAAATGCAGTCATTGTGCTGGTATTTTCACAGAGTGAGATGCAACTTCAATGCCTTGCTTCCTGGTGTATTTGGGCTTTGGTTGCTCAGGTGGAACCAATTCTAGTTTAGTCCTTATTTAAATAGCTGAAGAAGATTTGTTTCACCAATGCTTTATTAAACAAAAAAAAGCAATCAAAATGTTGTTGCTTTCATTATTATTAGGTTCAATCCATGATGCAATTGATGGTTTGCAAATTATGAAGGATAATCTGGGTTTCTCCCTAGTTTGAACACACTTCTCCTTTCTATCTCTTGTTGGTTCCTTCCTGACATCTTAAACATCTTGTTTTGACAGGGTGAAACTACAAGTTCCCTGCTTCTCTTCCACATAAGTGTTCTTGCTATATGCATGCTATTGGATATTCATTTTAGTTTTTTGCAACTTGGTTACTATATGAGCAAGCTACCATGGTGTGTTCAGTGTGAAAGGCAGTGTTCAGTATGACAGGAAAGAGCATGGCAACTTAAGATTTTAACATAAACCTGGGGTGATGGGCTTTGCACATCCTGCTGCAGTTAGACACAATCACATTCTGGTGATGGACACATGGACAGATCCACACCTACTTGCTAGAATCAGGCTTGGAGTCAATGGGAGGGATTTTTATCCAAGCCTGAAGGTGGCATGGGGGGCTTTTCCAGCTATAAATGTTAACCCTTCACTTCCCACTTATGATTCCCCCATATGGCCCTGTGTACCACATTTAGGCTTGGAAAAATATATGCTGGTTTCAAAGGGAGGTTTGTGGTGCTGGGAATTGAGGAGGGGAGGCTGCAGGCCTGTTGGGGTGGTGCCATGGGCTGTATTTGACCCATAGCCTGGCAGTGGCCTGCTTTGTCCTTTTCTATTACCATGTTTCCTGGCAGCACCAAAACAGTTACTGGGTTGTTTCAGAGTACCTAACGTGAATACATTATTCACTTCCAAACTCTCCTACATTGCCCTCTGTATCTGATGTAGTGCAGGAGCTTTTATTATATTTGCAGTAAAATGTGCTGTGTGTTTAGGAAAGGGTTGTGGTAGTGTCTTGATATTTGTCTGCCACTTGGCTTTATTATTGTGGCATACTTATTTCGTTGTTAAGATAACAGTAAAGTATATTATTGTAATGTTTAACTTCCTGTATATAACTATTTACTGCACCTCATTTTCTCTTGGAAACCACCATGGGTATTGTGAGATGAGTCTTTGAGACAGCAGTTTGCTTACTTGCTTTATGGAAGTTAAAAAATGGTAAGTACATATATAGAAAAATAGGAGTTGACACTGGAGAACAAATGCATTTGAAGTACAGTGGAGTAACATCCCACGTCTGATGCATGCTTACTTGGAAAATAGTCCCACTTAGTTCAATGGAACTTAATTCTAGGCATGTAAGGCTTTGGATTGCAGCCAAAGTATCCTGACAAATGTCATAACTACAATGAGGTCAGCTGGGAAGTAAAATGTAGTAGTACAGTTGGTGTGATGCCTGATCAGTGTTAAAAATAGTGTCTCTAATAATGCTCTTTAAGCATGTTGTTGTTTAGTCGTTCAGTCATGTCCAACTCTTCGTGACCCCATGGACCAGAGCACGCCAGGCACTCCTGTCTTCCACTGCCTCCTGCAGTTTGGTCAGACTCATGTTGGTGGCTTCGAGAACACTATCCAACCATCTCGTCCTCTGTCATCCCCTCCTCCTTGTGCCCTCAATCTTTCCCAGCATCAGGGTCTTTTCCAGGGAGTCTTCTCTTCTCATGAGGTGGCCAAAGTATTGGAGCCTCAGCTTCACGACCTGTCCTTCCAGTGAGCACTCAGGGCTGATTTCCTTCAGAATGGATAGGTTTGATCTTCTTGCAGTCCATGGGACTCTCAAGAGTCTCCTCCAGCACCATAATTCAAAAGCATCAATACTTCGGCGATTAGCCTTCTTTATGGTCCAGCTCTCACTTCCATATATCACTACTGGGAAAACCATAGCTTTAACTATACGGACCTTTGTTGGCAAGGTGATGTCTCTGCTTTTTAAGATGCTGTCTAGGTTTAAGCATAGGATGTGCAATTATAGTTGGACCATTTGGCTCCAGTAGTGTTCAGCTTGTAGTTCAAACTTTGACAGGATAACTTTGTTTGTAAACTAAATACTGTAGCCTATTTCTAGGTCATATAGGGTTCTCATATATTTCATGAATCAGCACAACCTAGCCAAAATTAAGTACGGTATATCGAAATTTTATTTTTATTCATTCATTTAATGTATTTATTAAATGTGTACACCACCCTTCATCCATAGATTTCAGGGCAGTTCACAGCATTTTAGTTCATTCAGTGGCAGATAATAAAGCACATGCTTCTGAAATAAATTGGACCTCAATGCTTAACTTTTGCTGGATCATTTCTAATGTTTTTCTCCTTTGCATGTAACTACAATTTTTTTTTTTTTGTGTGTGTGTGTGTGTGTGTGTATACACACCTGCTAACCTAAGTTAACATTTCAGGCATATTTCTAATCCCTCTAGTCTATGAAATCTTATACCACAAGCTTGTTAATCTTTAAAATGCCAAAGGACTCCTTGTTACTTCTGTACGTATATATATTGCCTACAACTTGCACTTAGTGTCTTGTTATGTCAGAAGCATAAATCCACTTCATTTCTACTATCTATTTTTTGCTGTCATTTTTGGAGGGCATGATACCATTGACCAACTCTCTTTCATTTGAACTGCACTTTTTGCAGTTGCACAGTTGCCTAGTAACTGTAGATGATGATACAGAGTGGGGAAGATCTTGGCTTTCACTTTTTCTTAAGCACAGAAAATAAATAGAGTAAAATCGATATTCTATGTGTTGTCATGGGTTTGGAATACAGGATCATGGCATGTTTACCCTTCACATACAAAATTATGAAGAGTTTGCTTGTAGATGGAAACTTCTGTGTCTGTTCAGGGGAAACAGGTAGTCAAGTCAAGCTCCCCCCTCAATATCACCTGTTTTACCTAGACTTCCTCTCAACCCTCCTTCTTCCTATATTTGCATTTTCTGATGTTCAATAGTAGGTGTTAACTTCCTTCCTGCTTTTTCTGTCTCCTATCTCTTATTTCAGACAAGTGGAATATCTGGGCTGATCTTTACACAGTATGACATGTTCCTGGACTGCCTGATCAACATTCCTAGTACTAGTGTTGATGAAGGGAGTATAGAAATCGCATAAACAAGCACATTAATGAGATAAGTTAGTGACTCGAACTGCACAGTTTTAGATAGGACTTTTCAGCAGATCTTTAGCCAACAGGCTCATGTAAATAAATTCTTTAGTCAAACAGGCAAACATTTAACATTTGAAAAGCTGCCCATTGCAAAGGCTTGAATTCGAAAACGTGAGCACAAAAAACTATTATAAAACAAGACACACTCCCCCCAAATAACCATAGTTGGGCAATAGTTTTATTTGGACCAACCAAAATGTCACAAAAATTATCATCTGTACCTTGAAACTGAGCCTACAAGTTGGTCTCATAGCTGCCACATTAGCCTAATTTCTGTCCCCTTTTATCTTGTCCCCCCCTCACTCTTCTTTGTGTAACATTGTGCTTGACTAAGAGTTCTGGAGAACTCTAAAGCTTGCCACACTTTTGTGACATTTTGGTTGGTCCCAAGAAAAAATATTGCCCACCTGTTGAAGAGACACTGAGTTCATAGTTTTATCAAACATGAGGAAGGTAAAGATTGTGAAGCACTTTGTAAATGGAAGGCGATATAAATAGTAGTAGCGACAGCAGCAGTAGCAGAAGCCCAAATGTTTAAGTGGAAGGGATTTAATTGCTGTCTTAAATGCATCAAGAGTGCATTGATATGTCTGGAACTTTAGTACCGTATGTTTCCTAAGAATTATTGCATTTGAATATTATAACAGGTATAATAAAGGAAATAAACCTTAACAATATATATATATTCCCCGAAGAAATGGGCAAGGTCTTGTTTTTTAAAATTGCACTGTACCTGTGAAGTTGCCTTATATGATGCCACAGTATTGATTCATCTAGCCCTCTATCCCATCTGGTAGCAGCTATCCATGACTTGGGGCAGAGGTACTTCCCAACCCTGGGTTTGGGTTCTACTTACATGCAAGACATGCCGGCTACCAATGAGCTTTGGTCCCTTAGTACTTGGTAGCTGAGTACTTGGCATTAGGCAATTTGTGTGGTGTTTGTTTTTTAAGGGAAAAGTTGAATAGCATGGGTGGGCAGACATATGCAGCACTGTAACCTTGGCTGATTCTGCTTTGGCTGGACACCTACCAGTATGTATCAAATCACGACATCTGCTCTCTCTCAGCCTTGGAATATATTTACAGATTTAGCTCAAATTTCCTGACAAATGCTGCAGCCCTGAACCCGTAGAAACCTGTAAATGACTGCTGAAGCCATTCAGTAGACAGATTTTACTCCATGCCTGCTTCCTGCTGAAGCATAAAATGACATTCTTACTCATTTCTTCCTGCTGCTGTTGTCACTGGCTTTTCTCCAATGGTTGTACTGCAAAAATAGTTGGTAGCAGGAAAGCACTAGATGCAATTCTTATCTGTTTCCCGTCTGTCTGTTTCTATGGGAACAGAAATTAGGTGCATGAGCAAATAGACTCACTCAGCTGCTCCTGGTAGGTTGTGGTTCACTTCCATTTTTATGGTTGCAAGCTCTGTTCAAAGATAATCTGAACTTGAGTTCCAGGAAAAAGAGTTTTAAGACTGTTATGTTTGCAGGGTTCCTGCTGATAATGCAGGAGGTTTGAAGTAATGCTTGTGCCGGTCATATATTTGACACTTTCTCACCCCCCCTACCGCTATTTAGTTATTTGTGAGGCTTGATTTTCTTCTAGCAGGTATGTTGCTTATCTCTAGGACAGTGGTTCCCAACAGGTGGTCTGCGGACCCCCAGGGGTCCGCGAGCTATGCCAGAGGGGTCCGCAAGATGCTATTAGAATAAAAAATATATTAAATATATTTCGTATGATAACAGATTTTTTGTTTTGGCCGCTTCCTGCATGAGCAGAGTCTAGCGCAAAACTAGAATTAGATAGAGGCAGTAGTTCTGCTGTATGCCGTTGTTTTGCAAAGAGGCAGCGTGCGCATTCTACTAACGCTCACCTCCCCAAGATGCTTTGCGCGCGTCGGCTTCATTTGTGCGCTACTGTGCAGGTACCCTGTCTTCTCCATTCCCCTCCCTCCTCCCTGGCGCGTGCTGCCTCTTTGCAAAACAGTAGTGTTTGTAAGCAAAGTGTTGTTTTTCGCGGAAGCTACAGTTCGCGTAGTTAAAAATGGATCGTTGGTTAAAAAGTGGTTCATCTCATTAAGAACGGAAAATTAAAACTAACTGTATACTGATGGAGTACTCTGTTGTAACTGTAAAAAACGTATAAATATAAAATATAAAAAGACTCTTAATTTGGCTCTCACTTTTTAATTTTAGGATTAGGAATTAATGGGGGTCCTTGTCACAATAGCGGCTTGATGAGGGGTCCTCGAGAAAATTTTGTTGGGAACCCCTGCTCTAGGACCTGAAAGGGGATTCTGAGACACCATATTCACAATCTTCGTTATATAAATAGTTAGAAAGTGTTTCTCAAATACATATTGCATAAGCTTAAGTTATGGATTTATAACTCTGAAAGTATCAAAAGGCAGAGGGCCTTCTCGGTGGTGGCGCCTGCCCTGAGGAACGCCCACCCATCAGATGTCAAAGAGAAAAACAGCTACCAGATTTTTAGAAGACATCTGAAGGCAGCCCTGTTTAGGGGGGCTTTTAATGTTTAATTATTTCATTTCATTTTTCTGTTGTAAGCTGCCCAGAGTGGCTTTAATATTTATTATTATTATTATTATTATTATTATTAATCATCATCAAAAGTGTGCAACTTAGTAAACGTGGTATAAATTTGTTTTAAGTATACACCATTATGCTGCATGGAATTGTAGGCATAAGTGTTGGAGTAGTGAGCTGTAACCATTACCACAAATCTGCACAACTACAATGTTGAATGCAGGGCATTAGCCATGTATTATATATTTGATACCTTCATCCTCCTGCTTTTGCAGTCCAAACAAAAAGCAATGACAAGCTGTTGATTGTCTTCTGTCTTTGCTCCCCAGCATGTGGATAATTTTGGTGCTCTAATTTGAAAGGCTGCCTGGCATTTTAGCCGAATTACCTAAATTGTTGAATTATTCTCTCCTTGCATGAGTGCTGGTGCATGAGGTTAGAGCAGGGCTGAGCTTGCTGGCCCACCCCATACTCATGGAAGATACTCAGTAATGTGAGGCTGATCAAGATGCTGCCAGAATTCCTAATTGAAGAAAATACAAATGCATCATCTCTGCCAGGAGTCCTCACTGACCCAGGACTCGCTGTCCCATGCAACCTCACTGCAGCAAAAAGTTGTATCTAGAACCTTGATAAAATCAGGAGAGTGATAACAGCTCAAGAGCAGCTAGTAAGTCCTAACCCCAAACCACATGGGATCAAGGAGAGCATGAGAGAAGTTTCTTTCATGCAACAATGCTTTCCCTTGCATCTGTTCCACTACAGTCAATTGCACTTCCCTACATGTAAGGGGTCCCTCTAGGATGATAGGGGATGTGATGCGGGGGCTGATCCTGGAGGATAGAGATTGAGGACGCCATCCCACCGCCCTCAGGAGCAGAACTGTATTTTGCTTGTGAAAGAAATTATTTGGATCATAACCATTATCTTGGATGTGTGGTTCATTTCTTGAAAGGCAGCCTTGGTTTGTTAGGGTGCTATTTATCAGAAGTGACTGTATTCCCACATGGCTGACTAAGCTTTGCTTGTGCTAGTTTTCTTCTAATTGTATTTCAGCTCTTGCATCATGACTTACACACAGCCTTGTTGGAAGGGTAGCTGCATTGTTCTCCTGCAAATAACAAAACTGAATTACTTTAATAACAGGCTTTATTTGCTAAATAACTTGGAGGTTTAGAAGTCTAAAATAGTGTTAGACTAATTATTGTACTGTAGTGCTCTTTTCTCTAGTCAATTAATTCAAATAATTGCAGCTCTCTATTTTTTAAGAGGGACCCAGGTGGCACTGTGGGTTAAACCACTGAGCATAGGGCTTGCTGATGAGAAGGTTGGCGGTTCGAATCCCTGTGATGGGGTGAGCTCCCGTTTCTCGGTTCCAGCTCCTGCCAACCTAGCAGTTCGAAAGCACGTCAAAGTGCAAGTAGATAAATAGGTACTGCTCCAAGCGGGAAGGTAAACGGCGTTTCCGTGTGCTGCTCTGGTTCACCAGAAGTGGCTTTGTCATGCTGGCCACATGACCTAGAAGCTGTACGCCAGCTCCCTCGGCCAATAACGAAAGATGAGCGCCACAACCCCAGAGTCGGTCACGACTGGACCTAATGGTCAGGGGTCCCTTTACCTTTACCTTATTTCAGGGGTCCCCAGACTACGGCCCCCAGGCCGGATGCGGCCCAATTGGCCTCCCAATCCGGCCCGCGACGACCCCCGCCGCCCACTGCCGCCGGCCGCTCTTGTGGCGCGCTGCACGGCGGCGCGCTTCCAGATCAGAAAAAAATGCCGAAAATCGTTTCTGCACATGCGTATGGGCCTCTCCCGACCCAGAAGAGGTCATTTCCGGTGCACTTCCGGGTCGGGGGAGGTGCACTTCCGGGTCGGGGGAGGCCATACGCATGCGCACAAACAATTTTCGGCGATTTTTCCGGCCTGGAAGCGCGCCACCGCGCCAGTAAATGGGTGTGCGCATGCGCACTGGCGTGCACTCCCCCACCCTCCGGCCCACTGCGTGCGCACTCTCCCGCCCTCCAGCCCGCCGCACGATTGGCGCGGCGGGCACCGGCCCGAAGGCGGGTAAGTCTGGGGACCCCTGCCTTATTTCTTAAGAAAGAATTGCCTTGCTGAAAGCTAATGTACATTGCTCCCACTTTACACTTTTGAAAGTTTTTGGCACCTAGTCTCTCTTTCTTTTTGAACATTTGCTTACATTTTGTTATTGAATTAAGCAGAAGTTTAGTCATTCACTAGTTTTGGGGCACCTGCTGCAGCATTGTTGGCTGCCTTATTTATTTTACTTACAAAATATGTATAAACTACCTACTCATATAAAATATAAGTATAATAAGCCATACGATGCCAGAAAAGCAATACAGAATGATCAAAAAAACGACTGTCTTCTTAAGAAAAAATTAAACAACCAAAAAGTCCTGTTGGCATAAAAAAGTCTTCAGAAGGTGCTTGAAAATTAGCAGCAAGGATGCCTGCCAAATCTCGGCTGAAAGAGTACTTCTCAGCATGTGTACCAACAACCCTAAATGCCTGACTTCTAGCTGCATCTAGTCAGATCTATGAAACTAGGGACAACTAACAGCACTCCTCCATATTATCTTGGTGATTGAGCTTGGAATATGGGCCTCATGCTGCCTATGAGATATCCTGGACCCAGATTGTTCAGATCTTTGTACTGTATATTAATACAAAAATATCGAGCTTGGACTGGTAGCCTATGGGCATCCAGTGCAGATGTTTTAGCCAACAGCATGTGGCACCTCTGTTAGCATGCTGCACTAGCTGAAGCTTTTGGACCAAGCCAAAGTAAGTAAGGCAGTCTCAAGGCTGCTAATGCATGGGCTGCAGTGGCCAGACTATCCTGATGATGCGCATGCAGCTGTTACTGGAGTACAAGACAAGGCTGGTAAAAGGCCCTCCTAGCCAGGAGAGGTCACTTGGGCATCTAATGACAAAGATGTATCGATGAATGCCCCCAAGCTACATGGCTGCTCCTTCAGAGGGAATGCAACCTGTCCAGAACAAGCAATTGGTCTATCTTCAATGCCTTAAATGAAAACTGATTTTTATTTTTTTACAAAGCTGATCTCTGCGGGTGATACCTAAGTAAGCTATAGTTGGAATAGTTTCTTTGAAATCAGCAGTTACTTAAGACCATTGATTTCAGTGGGTATACTTTAAGTATGGCTCATGTTGGATATGAAAGCCATTTGCTTTTTCTGTGCTTTGTTGCAGAATCATGGCACACACAGTATCAATCTCATTAAGCAATCTTTTAAAGCCCTTTGTAAAGTGGAAAAAGCTCAGCGTTCAGTGTCTTAAAGTAGATATTTGTTACCACTTGAGGGCAGTAGATTTCTTTTTTTGGCATTCTCTAAAAATTATGTTTAACCCTGATCCCTCCTCTATGGATGGAACATAAATATGTGTGAAAAAGTATGAAATGATGTTCTTCCTGCTTGCTTTTCTGTGCTGCAGCTTTGGTTATTAATGTAACATTCCTGCTTTCCTTTGGAATAAAACATCATTCTTCTATCTACCTGTCTCCCAGGTGCTTTCCAAGATTTTTTTCAGCATTCCAAACTGAAAAGATAAATTGGAGACAGAGTAGTTGAATGACTCCACATTATTATAGTACACATTGCACTTCGCTTTTTAAAGTAATCTGCTTTCCTTTAGTGGAACAGAAACATGTTCTCTTGATCAACCCTAACCACCTCCTGCACTTTAAAAAAATGCGCCCCTTCTCCCCCAAATAGCCAACTAAGAGTTTTCTTTACTTTGCTACTCCTTGCTTGTGGTAAACTTCAGTTTCCTGAATCACAATCCTCTAACCAAGGGCCTCAACCTAAACACTAAATACTCAAAGTACTTACACACTAAACTTTTGCCATCACCAGGGAATGTGTGTGGTGTGCGTCCCCCAATCTCTCCCACTGAAATGCTGTTTTGAATACTGGATCATATGTTTAAAGACCACTGGCTCTCTATTTTGATACCTTCCTAAGGCCAGAGCCATCTCAGGAGGTGCAAGATGCAAATAGTAATTAGTTCCATTTGACAACCTAGCTATGTTCCCTATTAGGAATTTTTGCATGGAAACCTTTTACTGTATTTGAAAATGTTCCACTACAGCCCAGGGCTGTTGGTGTTGATTACAGATGTGTTTTGATTTACTTGTGTGGTGGCTGTGGGAGGGCTGGACAGAGACCAGTAAGTAACTAGGACAGCTCAACAGCTGGATCTGCTTGCTATTTCTTGAAGATTGTGCTATGTCCACAGTCCTTTTATAGAATTGCTGTGCTTCTGCTTAATCTGGTTTTATTGTTGGTCTTAATCCACATTTTCTATACTTTCCTTATTGGGGAATGTTTGAAATAGCTAATGTTTCTTTTAAATTTGTATACATTGTTATCAATACATATATAATAAAGAACCCCCAAATAAAAGGAAGAGGTGATAAAGGTAAAGGTAAACGGACCCCTGACCATTAGGTCCAGTCGTGACCGACTCTGGGGTTGTGGCGCTCATCTTGTGTTATTGTCCGAGGGAGCCAGCGTACAGCTTCCAGGTCATGTGGCCAGCATGACAAAGCCGCTTCTGGCGAACCACAGCAGCACACGGAAACACCGTTTACCTTCCCGCTTGGAGCAGTACCTATTTATCTACTTGCACTTTGACGTGCTAGGTTGGAGCTGGGACCGAGCAATGGGAGCTCACCCCGTCGCGGGGATTCAAACCACCGACCTTCTGATCAGCAAGCCCTAGGCTCTGTGGTTTAACCCACAGCACCACCTGCGTCCCTGCGAAGAGGTGATAGACTATCTAATAAATAAATGGAATATATATGAAGATTCTCAATACCAAAGAACATAGATACATTTACTATTTTTGCTTGGCAGCATCAACACTCTGGAACCCCCTGCTTACTGACATTAGGCAGGCACCTTCACTATGCTATTTTCAGTGCCAGCTATAAACCTTTTTGTTTGGTCAAGCCTACTCAGAAAAGTAAAGTTGTCATGCATTTTCATGTGTAATTTTATTTTATAATGTATATTTCAAACTGCTGATTTGATCTAAGTTTCATAATTCTTTTAGGTTAACTTGTTGTTATCTCTCTCTCCCTAGTAAGCTGTTTAGAAGTTTTTATGATTAAGTGATATACAAATGCCATATTATAAAGTATGTGTGTTGGTTTTGTAGATCTTATTCAAATTATGTGGCATTAAATAATACCCCCCTTTCAAATTTTGGCAAATAGGTTTTGTTGGTTCTAGAGTATAAACAGACATCTTATGCTGACTGTTCTTGCAATTGTAATTAAAATGATTTCTGTTTTTGTAAAACTTTCATTATTAGTAACTGGTAAATTAAAGGCAACGATTCTTTAGCTTTGGTAGTTGTGATCTGTTTTGCAAATTCAGAAACTGTGTGCTTCATTTGCTGTGATACTTTTTTTAAAAAAAAGTAAATAAAAATTGCCATTTCATTTTGCAAAATGCTGAATAACCACAAGGTCATCAGTCTTTAATGGGCACTGCAGAAGCTCGGTGATATTTGTGTGGAAGTTTACAACCTTAATTGTCAAGAGGTGAAGGGCAGTGTACTACAATGCTCAGTATTCCTCAGTTTGTGATAAATGCCGATTCATGGAACGTGTTGGAGTGGTCTTTGAAATCAATAGTGATATATAGCATTTGCCGCCAGGTCTTATTTGCACTCATTCTGTTCCAAGCTGTATTACTACAGTGTCCTCTTTCTTGCAGTAACGTTGGGTACAGTGATCTTGAATCTGTCTTCAGTAACACTGGAAGTCAAGATTGTGCAAGTAGCAGTCCTAAATAATTTCTGAAAAATTAGCAGAAAGGGGGACAGGGCAGCCTGACAATTTCAGAAATATATCGGTATTTCAAGGAATGAATGGAGAAACTCTAGGATATGTTCAATTTAGTCTTGAGAATTAAACAGTTATGCAATTCATTGATGGTATGAACAGGAATACCATGAGAAAGGACTCTGTTACATATTTTCTGTTTGTTCTGCAATTGCTGTAAGCAAAAGTCTCTTAACTATAAATGACTTTTTAAATTCAATATGGTTCTAGTCTGTTTAGTGATGATGATTTTGATGCACTTGGTATAAAGCTTTCTTGGTTTGACACTTTGCATATTTTGGGGGATAATCAACCCATGTGTCATTGTCATTGATAGTATTATACCCAGTTCCCATATTACGCTGTCCACATGGAAGAAAGTCTCTTCTGAGTTCAGTGCATATAGTGGCTACTCACAATGTTTCCTGAAATATACAAGGAATTGGACCCTGAAAAAGGGCAAATGAGCTCCCTGTTTAAAATATTTATATTCATGCATACTGGACTGTGCATGCTGGACTCTTACCTCTGCATTCTGGAGTCATATATCCTGGGAGCTTTTATCCAAGAAGCAATTAGATTTAAATAAAATGGAAAGATGTCCACTTTCCACTTACTTTCCACCCTGACTGCCCACAGAAATCTGGGTTGTTTTACTCTGTTCTCTTTTTGCAATCAGTGCTGTAAGTACTTTACAAATTCAGCATTTGTTTCCAGTTTTCCCCTCCTGAGTCACCCTCAAATGCACTTAAGATTTTTGTCTCATATTGGCTTAACCAAACAAATAAATATTTGTCATATGGACTCATTCAGTATTAAACAGTTATTGGCATGATTTTCAACTGCTGTCCCAAGTGAATACCTTCAGTTCCTTTAGAGAGTTTATTTACTATACATTAGGCATAAATGCCTGATTGGTAATGAAAGGTAAGAGGAGAATCCTTGGCAACCAAAGCTTGGAAACTTTTCTTTGAGCCTAAACACAGATTTCAAGTGCCCGTAGCCTGTGATCCTGTGCATACTTACGAGGATGCACAGATTGTGTCTTGTTTGGAGGGAAACAAAGCACAAGTGCTGGGTTGCATGTAGTGCTACGCCATCTGCTCCAGGGTTTGTTTCCCTGTTTGACTAAGATCGGAGTCAAGTGGGAGAGCTTGAGCTGCATGTGCCAGTATACACAGCTTGGACAGCATGGTTAAACAAGTCATAGCTTGTTCCTTAGCACTGTCAAAATGTGGTTCCTGGCATTTAGGAGTTCTTTTTCTGAATAATTCTTAAAACCAAGTATTTCTGCCAGAATCAATTACCGGTATGCTTATTAAATACATTTATTGAAGGCTAAATTCACATGCACATAAAGTTGGATGGGCAACTTTTTTGGCCCTGAGGGCCAGAGGTAGTGGTGGTAGATCAGGGGCCACACACTCATTTCGTACACACAAACACACTCATTCCCCATAGCCTTCCCCCTCCCCACCAATGTCTGTCTGTCTGTCTGTCTGTCTGTCTGTCTGTCTGTCTGTCTGTCTGTCTGTCTGTCTGTCTCTCTCTCTCTCTCTCTCTCTCTCTCTCTCACACACACACACACACCAAACACACTTTTATCTCAGCATGAGAGGAGACATGCAATGGTATTTTTTTAAAAAAATCCATATATAGTTGTACCTTGGAAGTCAAACGGAATCCGTTCCAGAAGTCCACTTCTGGGTTTTGATTGTTCAGGAGCTGGCATGTTTGACTCCCAAGGCGTTCGGGATACGAGGTATGACTGTTTCTCTTTATCTCCCCACTCCACTCCCTATATCTGGCAAGTGCTTCCTTCTGCTTTCCCTCGTTTGGATTTTCTTTCTCCACTGCGGTGCTGAGTTCCATTCTTATCTTGCTTACTCTTGCTACATCTTGCTGTTGTCTTCTTCTTTTGATCGTCGAGTATGCAAGGTAAAGTGCTGTATAGATGCTCTACCTGGCACATCTATGGTTGGAGGAAGCAAAGAGTAGGGTAGACAGAGCTGGCAATGTTGGCTCAGTTCTGTAAGGGCAGGGTGTTTTCTTTGGTTGTCTTTTTTAAAGTAATGGGTGGTTAGCAAAAGTGAAGTTGCTTTGGTGGCAGAGACAGTACCAAATGCAGCTGTGGCCATGGCAAATTTAGTGGCAGAGGCAGGGGTAAATTTGACAGCAGTAGAAAACTGAGAGGCATCCAGCTAGCCATATGGGGCAGGGGGACAACTATATGTAGCCTATGTTTTGCTCTTTGTGGTGTAAATGTATTATATATTTTTATTGGGGATATTCAGGAGGACGTGTCGCCTTCTGTACTGTTCACATATTTGATGGGGTCATTTTTAGAGAAGTCATGGGACTATCCCAGAGTTATCGTGACCTTTTGTCATGGATGAATGTATACTGGGAAGGAATATATTTTATATTGACATTTGGCAGAAACAAGCATTTCAGAAATAGGGATCCTTTAAATAGAAATATGTACTCCATGTTCCTTCACTTCCACTCATATTTTTGTGTGAATAATACAGGAGTTTATTTTCAAAAACTGCCTACTTGATTATGGATATAAAATCCAGATTTCTTTGGAATTACCCATTTCTGAGTAAGGTGAACACTCGGCTCTGAATAAAGATACTCTGCTTAATGAAAACACATAGTGATTTTCAGCAAATCTGCGCTTGAAAGTTCATGAAATTCTAAATTGCTAATTTTAAGCAGTGTTACTGGACTCCTGCTCCATGACCTCAAAACCACTTTGCACATATGTACACTGAAAATTATTTACATACATGTAACATTGGTGGAACACATATGTGTTTACCATAGCATGTATTATGAGCCAGGGAGTTTGAGATTTAGCCACTGTTCCTTGCCACATGTATATTTGATAGCAAATGTCCTGGCTCCCACCCAACACATACAGACAGAAGTTATTACTTGCAGGTAAGAAATAGATATTTATTCTGGCACAGTAATGTTACTGACTTGGTAGTCATGATTGAGGAGTTCAGGAGCAGGGCAAGAAGTTTAGAACTGGATGGAAGGTGATGAAGATGTCCCATCAAGGTTCCGCTTTCCTCCTGCCAAGCTTTTAAATACAAGGCATGACATGTTCCCTTGTGAGATTCTCTCACTTGTGGGAATGCCAAAATTGCAAGCTCGTGCTCTCTCAGGACAGGAGAGTCTGATCTCACCAAAGGGGATGCTTGGTTCTAGGCAACAAGATTGCACCTTCCTATTCTGGTTCTGCTTTAGTTGTTGCTGTCTCCAGTTGAGCCTCCCTCCTCAGCTGATCAAAACCCTCCCCAGCTTCCACTGAGACTCAGCATTCCACAGGAATGTCAGAGGAGAGAGCCAGCATCTCTGCTCCCCTTTCCAAAGTGACTGAAGTTGGGGTGGAAAGATGAGCTCCCTATCTTCTCCAACCTACATTCCTACAATTCAGCCCCTGCTTCCCATGTCTTCCTTCTTTCTCGGAATCTACCAACTCAAACCTGATCCAGACAGTGCTGCAGGGCTCATGACAGCAAAGAATGTGTGATGTGGCCCTAAAATGAAGTGTAAAAGGAAAGTAAGTAAGAGTTTTGTCCAACTAAATTATTACACATGTGGAATGACTTCTGCTCGCACAATGGAACTTTCCTGCTCTCCCCCCATATACTCCCAAGAGTTGGGGAACACCCAGACCTGATCTGGGGGTCCCTGGGGAGGGGAGAGGTAGAATATGTTCCATTTTATATGTGGAAGTCCTTCCACTTGTGCTCAATGATTTAGTCAGGCACAACCCTAAGTAGCCACATTTAAAAAATGAAGGAATTATATATTACCACATTAGCAAATGTTGGATATTCAGTGAACTTTTAAAAGCAGTTCCTTTATGCAATTATTTTTTCCTCTTTATTCTCTATAGTTAATGGGGGAAATATAATTGTTCATAAAGTTTACTTAAGTTAGGTCTGGCAAAGGCGAACAACTACATAGCCCAGTTGCAGGACTAAATGAAATGAGAAACCAACTTGATAGGCTGCAGTGTGCCTCTTAGAAGCTGTTGCATGCTTTAAAGTTTCATATTTACTTTTATGCTCCTCCCAGCAATATATTTTGTGTCTTGTCAAAGAGGACTTCTGCCTGCTTAACATGAATATTCAAGGTTAGATATTCAAGTGAAACTTGAGAGGAAAAAACTTCAGAACTGAATATTGGACATAAAAGACCTGCTTCTGGATTATTTGCTCACACAAAAACTAACATTGCGCATAAGGGTTGAATCCAGCATTTCCACAAGCAAAGTTCTGCTCCTGGGGTACTTCTGCTGGCAAATTATTTTCATGGTTTCCCCCTATAGTTGTGGGGACACTCTGGAACAGTGTGGGAGGTGGTGAGGAGGCTGCAAAGGAAAAGTTGTCTATGAAAATGGCCTGCCCCCATTCCCCCCAGTGGGAGTCTTTGCTGGATTGCAGTCCCATCCGTAAACAGAAGGAACCCTTCTGTTCATGGAAAGGCAACTCGGGATCCAGTCCTGTGATGTTAGTGTGCACCAGTTGCATAAATGTGTTCCAGATTAGGTTTGCCTCTACATAGACATCTTATAGTCTACTAGTGTATTTCAGCCCGTTTAATAACGGGCGCTAGAACATCCTGGAGTTCGGAGAGGCGCTTGTGCAGCGCTTCTCCGAACCCTGGGACCTGTCCTTGCTGTTGGCGGCAGGGGGACAGAAACGGAGGAGGAGAAAGCGCTGCGTTCTCCTCCTCCGTTCCTCTCCCGCAGCCGCCGACAGCAAGCAGACATCCCAGGGTTCGGAGAAGCGCTTGCGCAGCGCTTCTCCGAACCCTGGGACCTGTCCTTGCTGTTGGCGGCAGGGGGACAGGAACGGAGGAGGAGAAAGCGCTGCGTTCTCCTCCTCCGTTCCTCTCCCGCAGCCGCCGACAGCAAGCAGACATCCCAGGGTTCGGAGAAGCGCTTGCGCAGCGCTTCTCCGAACCCTGGGACCTGTCCTTGCTGTTGGCGGCAGGGGGACAGAAACGGAGGAGGAGAAAGCGCTGCGTTCTCCTCCTCCGTTCCTCTCCCGCAGCCGCCGACAGCAAGCAGACATCCCAGGGTTCGGAGAAGCGCTTGCGCAGCGCTTCTCCGAACCCTGGGACCTGTCCTTGCTGTTGGCGGCAGGGGGACAGGAACGGAGGAGGAGAAAGCGCTGCGTTCTCCTCCTCCGTTCCTCTCCCGCAGCCGCCGACAGCAAGCAGACATCCCAGGGTTCGGAGAAGCGCTTGCGCAGCGCTTCTCCGAACCCTGGGACCTGTCCTTGCTGTTGGCGGCAGGGGGACAGGAACGGAGGAGGAGAAAGCGCTGCGTTCTCCTCCTCCGTTCCTCTCCCGCAGCCGCCGACAGCAAGCAGACATCCCAGGGTTCGGAGAAGCGCTTGCGCAGCGCTTCTCCGAACCCTGGGACCTGTCCTTGCTGTTGGCGGCAGGGGGACAGGAACGGAGGAGGAGAAAGCACTGCGTTCTCCTCCTCCGTTCCTCTCCCCCAGCTGCCGACAGGAAGGACGCGCACACTCTCCCCCCCCCTGCCTCCTCCAACCGCCGCTCCTCACGGCCAGGGAGGGTTGTGAGGAGGCCTTCACCGGCCTCCACCCTCGCTTCCCTGACGTGCCCTGCAGTGAGGCGGTGTCCGGCAGGAGCGGCGGTTGGAGGAGGCAGGGGGGGGGAGAGTGCGCGCGCGCAGTCTCTGCTGTCCAATCCCTGTATCCCTGGGGCACATGCGCAGTGACCCAGGGACACACGGGACAGCTTGGACGCAGGGACATCTTGGACATTATTATATAGGATGTTCATTGTGGTGATGTCACTTCATTCCAAGAGATTAAAGCCCACTAATGTTACCCTTGGGATATTTATGTTTGAGAAATTGATGTTTTAAAACTTTTGAAGGCAAAAAGAGAGCAAGTGCTTAGCTATTTGTTCCTTGTGCCAGTAGAGGGCACTGCTGCTATATATTCTTGCATTTGGAATCAGTGATGACAAGTTGAAACCTGTGAAAAATTGCATAGAGCAGTTGGGGAGTAGGCTTGCGGTCCTTGCTATAAAGTTGTTGTAGCCTTCCTTTTCCCTTCTGTTAGCTTGAAAGTGGATTCCCATATGGATCTAGAATGCTGTCTTGGACATTGTGTGACCAAGCTTTCTAATCTTCTAAGGGAGGCTCCCTTTTGAAGGGACATAAATAGCTTTTGTGAGGATGGGTAGATTTCTGGTAGCTGTAAGGGTTTGATGTACAGTGGTGCCTTGCTAGACGAATTTAATTCATTCCACGGGTCTTTTCTTATAACGAAAAATTCGTCTAGCGAATCCCATAGGAATGCATTGAAATTTTTTTGGATTTTTTTTTTGCCCATAGGAACGCATTAATTGAATTTCAATGCATTCCTATGGGAAACCGCGATTCGCTAGACGATTTTTTCGTAAAACGAATTCATCTAGCGAGGCAACCTCCACTAGAAAAAAACATTTCGTTAAGCGGAAATTTCGTTAAGCGGGGCATTTGTTAAGTGAGGCACCACTGTACTAGAGTATCCCAAACCCTCAAGCCTCTGTACTGGCTACATTTGCTAGTTAGAATTGTATCTTGCTTGTGCCCACTTTTCTTTCTTATTGTCTTTTTATGTGCCGCTAATATGCCTCCAGTGCACACCAGTGGAGGCATAGTAAGCAAGTGGAATTGTGCAGTTCCCACCCCAATGCATTAGTGCAATTTCAAATAATGCTCAAATTAAGAGTGAAACCTGGTTGCAAGGCTCTGTGTTCGGGGCTGAATCACCAGATGCTCAAACACATACTGTCAGGCATCTTTTTGTTTTGAGAAATGAACAATCTTCTACATGTTTATTCAGAATAAATATCATAGGTTTTAAAGGGGCCTACTCCTAGGTAAACAGGTACAGGATTGTAGCCTTAGTCAATAATGTTTGTTTCATAATTTGAAAATAGTGTAAGGGATAATGAATATGTTTATAGATTTAGACTCCTGCAAACTGTCAGCATATTCAAAAGAATAATTTGGAAATATTAATTCAGTATTATATTTGATCTTAATGGTCAGTTTTTATATTCCCACACCTAGCAGAATTACCTGTTGTTTCTCTCCTTCTTTCTCTCCCTTTTCTAAAAAATAAAAAAATATATTTGGAACTACATTCTGCCCAACATTAATGTCAGTGAAGAGCAGTATATCTTTATCACAGATGCCCCCAAAGGGATGCTTTCCATAAGAGATTCCCTTTCAGCCCCGAGCTGACTTGGAAATTTTTAACTACAGAATTTTCAGTGAAAATTGAAGAGAAGAGGGAAGGCAGCTGCCTCATAATACCAAGATTAATAAAATAACTGCTACCATTTATGAGGTGCTCTGGTACTGGAAATAGCCCAGTAAACTGACATAACTGTAAGTTTGCCAACCCCATGAGAGCATGATACCTTGCCTCTGTCCCTGACATTAACAGGTGGGTGGAAATATTCCAAGAAGTGGTTGGGAGGAAATGACAGATACCTTCTCAGGTCTGCCTTTTTCCAGGGTTTGAGCAATAATTCATGGCTAAACTGTGTGGGCAGCTCCTATTTCTGAAGGGTTATTCATGAGAGGTTTAGTGACAGGTTTGACTAGAGGAATGGAAGTGTTATTTATACTGAATCACAAGAGATGCTCTGTGAAGGTGTATGATCAAATAAACAATACAGAACTCTCAATTCTTGTAGGGCTTTCATGGTTTTATTGAGCATATCCTGTGACCTCTTTGTCTTCAAACATCTCTTACTTCATTTGCGATGAATATGTGTGTGTATTTGTACACACACTTATTCATTTACAGTATAAGATTTCTTACCTACCCTTCACCATAAAGTCCTAAGGTGGGTAACAGCACTCAAATATACAATTATAGAACCAAAGAAAACCATCACAATTATAAAAAAATTCCTTCAGTAGCACCTTATTTTTTTTTTATTTTTTTATTTTTTTATTTTACTTCGATCCAGACCAACACGGCTACCTACCTGTAACCATCACAATTATAAAATACACAAAACCATTCAAATATGGAATGGAAGAGTGTAAATTCTGCAAAAGAGGTAGGCACCACAAAACAAAATAACTTAACTGTCAAATGCAAGAGTAATGATGTGCAGCTTCAGCTTTCAATATTCTGTGTGGTGAAGATGCTAGATGCACACACGTGTGTGACTTTTCAGTATGTGGGTGGGAACAACAAACCTGTCAAATGTCTTTCCTGTGAAGATCTCATGCTCAGTTTGCCTATAAGCCTCATGCTATTGCAGATTTCTGCTGGAACAGAACACCCTATTAATATACTGTTGATTGGATAGATGGTGGTTGCTACCAAGTGAAACTGACACTTCCCCTACTTATTGGGGCTTATACAGGAACTCTGCAACATGAACAGCTGATTTAGAAGAGACTTAGTGACTTACGCAGGGTCTCCAGATATTTGTTGCTAATCCTGACGTTACTCTGATCAGATAAAACATTTCTCTGCATTTACACTTCTGGATGACATAGGATGTTATTCTTCTTACTAGATCATGTCTTTCCCAAGTGCTAATTTGAAAGGCCACATTGTGGTTTGGTTTTCATACTCAGTGCGGTGCAAGGAATGTGGTTCTTTTTGAAAATGTTCCAGCTCTATTTGTCTAGGGCTGGAGTAGTTTGCTTCCTTGTCATCTGCTCTTGTTTAATAGTCTCACAGCCATGCTGCTTACAGAGCTGACTGGTAACTCGCAGAGCCTGGTCTCTGGCTTTTTTAAAATGTCCAAACTTTTCCCATGAAGCAGATCCTTTTCTGCTCTGAGATCATGCTCCCATTTGTGGGAATTTTCTTTCATTTGAGTTTTTTGGCCTCTTGTCAGAGCTGCAGTGGGCTTGCTTAGTTTTTCAGCTCAGAGGCTTTCAAACCAAGTATCTCTGTCAAATGACCCTTGATCCAAGGAGGACAGCTATGACCCTGAACTTTGGCTTTTTTTATTCTTAAAATGCAAGTGTCTTGATTTGTGGATCTGTTTTTACTTTATTATTTATTACACTATAGGTCACAGGGTTTATGGAAGCACAAGTCTAAACTGCTTGTAATTTTTAGTTTAGAAATATTGCATGCTGCTTTGAGTCTCTGTTTGTCATGCTTTTTTTCTCTGCAAAGTATGTTCACTCCCAGCTTGGGCCAATGATCATGTAAGGCAGTGGAGGGCCAGGAACATCTTACAACTTGCAGTCCAAAGTTACAGCTGTTGTGAGTCAGCCAGCCAAGGCCTGCATCCATGAGGGCAATAGTAGAAAACCAGAGGCATTGACTGGATCTGTTCAGTGTCAGCTTTCATTGAATAAATGTCTTGTTCAAGCCCTTGTAACGAAGAGAGAAGTGGGGCACTGCCACTTCATACAGAAAGGGTGTCTGGGAGAGCTCTTAGACACCAGATAGTTTAGTTTATCTCCCCTGTTTCTCTCTTCTTTCTTATGCTTCAGTCCTGCTTGTTCATATTGTCAGCGGAGTTGAGACAGGCAAGCTTTATCTGTGTAAAGCTGTCATGAATGAAATCGCTGACAATTCTCTAGGCAGCTGAGCCAGAAGATTTTAAGTTTTGGGTGATTTTGGCTGCAAAGTTTCTTTCTGAGAAACTGAGAAGCATTGTTGCCTTTATGGGAAGAACATTCATTTGAGAGATGTCTGGCATGGTCAGAGTTTAAGGAAAATCTTCCTTGATTCATAGGGGACTATTAAATTTGGGATAAATATTACTATTTTAAGAGGTTGATGTTTGATCTGCTCTTGTACTTGACAAAGGGATCTAATGATTTCATATCTCCTCTTTATGCATATCTATAAGAAATCTGTAGTACACATGTGCAACATGCACATTTGCATGTTTACTTGATTTGCTTTCACTCCTTGTGCTTTCCTTCCTCACCTTTTACAGTTCACAGAATCACATATTTTATTTCTACATAACTTGCAACTACTGCTTACATTTCAAAAACTAGTTACAAACCATTTGTGATTCTGCATAAACCTGATTTGGAATAATTGCCATGGGTATCAAAAGAATTAAAAAAATATTACATTGAACAATAAAATACAGTTGCAAGATGGTTCATTCGCAAGGGTGCTAGGAAGCCTAGGCCTTACCAACTGAACTGGTTGAGCATCTTTTGGGTTCTGAAACACACATCAATAAACAGTTAAAATTCTTGTTCTTTATCTGCCAGTTTGAGATGCAGTACATCAGTGAATCCTCTCTGTTTACCTTTGCCTTTCAGGCAAAGATGGAATGAATGAACCAGGCTGTACAGGGAACTTAAAAAAAAGAATGAGCTCACATATGTATGTATGTTTGTGTGTGCAGATATAGGCATGACCCATGTATCTCACTATGTGGGAAGAGCATCATATGATAACTATAAGAGATGTATTTTGCTAGATGACAGCTCTTAGATTTTGAGAAATGAGTTTTTAAACTCTGAATTTTATAATTCCGTTTGTGGATTCAAATTTTTCTTTTAAAAAATGGGACAAAATGAGTTTTCATGCTTTCTTTAGAGCCTTCAGGGTCTACTTGGATGGCTGCCATCTTTTGTTGGTGAAGCAGTTTTGTGAGCTTGCAAAAACCTGGTGTTTTCTTTTGCAGGGGTTACCCTTCAAAGGAGGCTTTCTGTTTCCAAGTAAGGGACATGCACAGTGACTATGTTCGTGTAGGTGTACACAGTAAATTTAGGTTGAAGCAACTCTGCATCTTTATAAACTTAATGACTCCCATCTCTCAATGCATTTTTAAATTAAAAGAATTGCTTTAGGTACATATGCTTCTCAGTTGGGCCTCACAGGCGCACCTCCAACTTTTGTGGTCCATGGGGGTAATTTAGTGAAACACACACAGAGTAAGACTTTGTAAAGCAATCTCATTTTAAGGAGGTAGTTTATTAAAGTAGAAAATCCAGAATTTATTGGAAATGCTTTTTACAATCAGATGTTTCCGGCTGCTGGATCCTGTTGCTGCTTTCCTTCAGTAAAGGGAATAAAAATGCACCATGGGCCCCTTTCTCCTGTCAGTTTGGACAGGCAACCTGACTGAGGCTCAATCCATATGTTAACTTGCTAGTAGCTTCCAGTCCCCCTGTTTCAATTATGCCATGTCCCTCTTTCCAAAAACATAATACATGGTATACTTCAGTGTGTGTGTGTGTGTGTGTGTGTGTGTGTGTGTGTGAGAGAGAGAGAGAGAGAGAGAGAGAGAGAGAGAGAGAGAGAGAGAGAGAGAACGAAGACACACAGAACACTGGATTGTGTCAGGAGGCCCTTTCCTCATAAACAGAACAGATCCTATGTGTGTACAGTTTCTATGTATGTAGAATCTGGCAGGGATTGCTCTCCAATATCTGCACTAGCATGGTTTGCTTCCTGATTATGCTGCCTCAAAAGGGCTGTTGTTTCTGCACCTTTGCAGAGTTGTCACTGCAGTTTGTAAGTCATCTCACATTCCCTAGCGCTGCAAAAATATGGCTGATGGGATACTTGGAAAGCAGTGGTTTTATTTGTGTCTGCACATCGTGTGACTGCTTGTGTTTTTGTAAGTTTTATGTAACGTGGAATAGAGTAATTGGAATTGAATGAACTTTGGACCATGCCTGAGCAAATGATTAAAGTATCTACATCCCTGTTAGATGTTAGACTCTCTTAACAGGTTGCCTTTTTATTTCTCTTTAAAGCAGAGTACTATGAACAGCAGAATAAATAAAGGAACAGTTCCACCTGATGACAATGTGAATAAATAATTTTGTAGCATGTGTTTCAGTGCAGTTAGCAGTGTTCAGTTCCTTTTGAACAAAGGGCCATAAATGTGGTAATAACTCTGGAGAAGGTGTGGGTGACTGCCAAAAAGCCTTGAGTGGCTGATGCAGGGCATTCATAGTCCAGACAAATAAGAAGCACCAAAGCAAGACAGGATGCTCAGTAGTTGATGGAATACCACATTATTATTATTATTTTCAGATACAAATCTGAACAAGGGTCCTGAAACTGATGGGTGCAGTCCACTGAATGGCTGGGTGCTTTTGTGTGGGGTGTGTATTGAGCAACCCCAAACTGGCTCTAAGCCTGGGAACAAGAAGAATAAGCCTTCCTTGTGAGCTATTAGTAGCTAGAGCAGTTCCTCATAGCTCCTACTATTGGAGTCGGGGAGGAAAAGGGGCAATGCATATATGGTGTTGTGCCCCCATGCAATTTTAATAGGAAGTGGTTATATTAGGCTGCAGGGACCAGTGAAGTGGACAAAGCTACCTCTTGACAGATTACTGCACACATTTTCTTGACTATGCTCTATTAACCATATTTACTACCAGCTAGCTTACAGTGTGTGTGTGTGTGTGTGTGTGTGTGTGTGTGTGTGTGTGTGTGTGTGTTACCCCTTTAATAGTGGGGTGTCAGTGAATGGATAAAATATTGTGGTCCTATTGCTGCAAAAGAAACAAAACATACATGGAACATTGTTACATGTGATTTTGACAAATGTATTCTGAGGGACTCAAATTTCAGATTGGAAAAGCAGACTTAATAAAGACTTTTAACAGCAATCTCAATATTCTATTTTCTCAGTGTGTTCAGGAATTACAGTGCTACCTCTGGTTAAGAACTTAATTCGTTCCAGAGGTCCGTTCTTAACCTGAAACTGTTCTTAACCTGAAGCACCACTTTAGCTAATGGGGCCTCCTGCTGCCGCCGTGCCGCTGGAGCACTCTGGAGCATTTCTGTTCTCATCCTGAAGCAAAGTTCTTAACCTGAGGTACTATTTCTGGAGTTTGTAACCTGAAGCGTTTGTAACCTGAGGTACCACTGTAACTGTTGCTAGTTGGATGTTTGCTTTTCATTATTTTCCATATCAACTGCTAGCAGATTATTTGGAAAGGACCATATTTGAGTAGACCTTTATTTCAGGTTGTTATTGAACCAACAATGCATGCAGAATTGGTTTTGTGTGAACGAGGAGTTTCTCTGATCCACATTTGCACAATAATACGTAAGTAATTTCTAGAAGTTAACAACTAGAATTCTTCCTAATGTTCTCACTTGTGAATTAAAGCTTTATTTTGTGCTTCTAATAATGCCTTGTTTGGTGTAACACAGTTAAAAAGCTGTGTGTATGCATATGCGTTTCCTGTATATGCTTCAATCTTAGTATTTCTGTGAACTAAATCCAACTTGGAATGGAGAAGGGGATCTAGCAGAAGACTTAGCATTGACTGCGTGAAATAGCAGGGCACTGTTCCAGGAAGCAACACATAATGTGTTAATCATGCTTTTTAAAGAATTTATTCACAGATAATGGTGTGTGTATAGGAGTTCTAGGAATAGCCATAATCTAGTTAATGTTGTTGTATCAAGTGGGCTTTACGTCTAGAGCAGATATGCATGATAGATGTTGACACTACAAAAAGTATTACTTCTCTGAGTTTGTGAATTACAATGTGAGGTTGGAGAAACTACCTTTATCAGTAGGAGCTACTAACTGGAATTTTGTTCTGTGATCTTGTGATCTTATTTTTGAGATGGAATCGAAATATTGAACACCTTACATAACACTGACCCGATTTGCATGCAACACTGAATAAACTTTGGTTTAGTGTAAATGAGTAAATGCGTGGATTCCCAGATCGAATACTGTGCTCCTCCTTGGGTCCTCCTGCTGCTACACTATCTGGGGCTAAGCCGTGGTTTGGCTCTGCATTAGGTGAATGTACCAGTTTTGATAATACGTACATTTCTTCATTGTTGTCCAGTGTGTACACTTCTTTAAAGGAGCCACCAGATTAGTGTTGGTCCATCACTATGTTTGGCTTGGGATTACCTGTGGTATGTACTGTAATGCAAAAACTGCATCAATCTTTTATTAAACTTCAAGTATCTATGCGGGGCCTGTGGTTTATTTTGTGATTCTCAGAACTCTTTCCAATACAGCATACAATCTGTACATACAAGTCTAAACCTTTGGAATAAAAATGGTTTATTGCTAAACATGATTCTGCTGAAATCATTATTCCTTTGGACACAAAATATGTCCAAATGGCTTGAGGGATATTGCAAGGAAAAAGAAAGTGGGAAAGTAGGCTTATAAAACATAGAATATATTGGGATCTAAGTCAAACTTGAGAAAAGTCACAGAAGAAAAGTGTCCATCCCTTCCCTTCCGCCTTGCTTCCACTGTTGTTGTGGGTTCCTTCTGGTTTTAGGTTTCACCATGTTGCTTGCCCTTTTTTGGAAATAGGGAATTGTGAATGATCTTGAATTTTATCAGTTGAATTCTGTATCTGTCAACTGGCCCCCACAATCTTTCTCTCCATGATCTCACTACAGTATTACATTGTGAAGTTAAACCATGGGCAGTGTTGAAACAAAACGTCCTTAGACTCAAGAGGCCATATAATTCCAGTAGTGATTTTAAACAGCTATGCTTGTGGTGGTGTATGCTCTTAATGCACATGTTATTGTATCTCTAACATAGTCATTGCTTCTCTTTCATATTTATTAGATACCTTTTTCTACTCACATGATGGAATGTAGCACTTGGGTATTCTATGACACAGTAATTTGCTAACCTGTTTGGCTAGTGCAGTTCATTCTCTCTGTCACAACATAGGAATAAGTCAGAAAAGAAAATCACTGCAAGACATTTGAATTATAATTATGAGGCATTAGTAGCTCCTCAAAGGCAGCATGAAGCTTGCTCCCTACTGACTTTCTGCTGTGGGACAAAAATTAGGTTCTTTTAGGACTGCTTACCCCCTTCCTGGAAGGAATGTAATTTTGGGCCAGAAGTATTTTTAATGTTTCACTCCAGTGTGATTGATCAGCTGCACATGTAGCACAAAAAAATCCGTGGTTAGAGTTTCTTTGCTGAATGTGTAGCCAGTACACTGATTTTATTGAGGAAGAGGAAATAGGAGCCTCTTGTAAACAAGTAATGGATTTATATGACAAGGGAAAAATGAACTTGTACTCTTGTATTACAGATTCATTGGTTCTTTCCTCTGACTCCGTTGGACGTTCAATAGGCTCAGGTACAACAATCCCTCCCCCTCCCTTCCCCCTCTCATAAAAAGATTGCCATTTAATTTATATGTGACAGCCATGTTGGGAGGCAGAGAAGAGGCTGTCAAGCCTAGTTCAGGATTACCCGTCAAAGTAGCCCTTGAAAGAAATCTAGCAGATGAACTCTCTGTCTTCAAAATGGAATTACTTAAAATTACTTTGTGTGCCATGGCAACTCAAAGCCACTTAGAGTGGAACTGCTTGTTTCTTTGTGTTGCATTTTTAGTGCTTCAGTTGTGAATTTGACTAAGCATTTGTTCTAAGTAGCGGACACATTAGATGCAGGGTGATACTATAGGACGTTATTGCAGGGATAGGGAGCCTGCTGCCTCTGGATATTACTGGACTTCAGCTTCCATTAGCCCTATCTAGCATGATCAATGGTCAGAGATGACGGAAGTTTAATTCAACAAAATCTAGAGTGCCACAGATTCCCCATTCCTGCTTTATTGTGTTCCTTGCCACCTCCCCACATTCCTCAAATCAATTGCCCTGTTGATTGCACAACGGATCCACATTGCACAAATGGTATTCCTCCATTCCCAGATGATATCCTGCCTTATCATGTCATTTGGTGGAAAGGCAGGATATAAATTTAACTAATGATAATGATAAATTATTTTCTAGGCAGAGGATTTAGTTGTGTCTAATGTATGCACACATGCACACCTTACCACCACCCCAACCATACAGTGTATTGTACACTAATTGGAGAAAAATACTCTTCCAAAAGAGAGTTCAGTTAAATAGATCCCTTCTCCAGATTTTTGGGAAGAAATTCTGTTGAGGAATCTGTTCAGGAGGAAGAGGAAGGTATGCAAAGTTTTACATGTGGGGTTTTAGCAATGTTTGTGGAGACATATGGAGTTTTTGTTTCTGGATTGTGACTGAACTTTATAATCTTACAAATTGGAGCCTAAAAACAAATTCTGTCCCTTGGGCCACTTCAGGGGTCACCTATGAACCAGCACTGCATAGATTGTACCTTCGGAGTGCTGTTACTAGGATGGATCAGTGTTCTGGCTCATAGCTATCTACCAGAACACACTTTCTGATACTCTGTTAAGGGCACGTACTCTGCAATGTGCGTTTCTGGAAGAGGAAGGGTAAGAAATTTCTCATTGTCCAGATTTTGTTGCAGTCCTAAAGAGGTGTGATGCCCCCAATAAAAGATGCTCTGTTCCCCTCCCCTTTAAAAAGTAGCCTGGTCCCACCCTCTCCCATTATAAGCTTCTTTCAATATTTCTGATTGTACTCTGGGAAGAATGTTTGCTGCCTTCCAACATGGTCCCAGGCTCCTGCCTGCACAATAATCAAGCACAGCTTGCTGCCTAACACTAATAGCAAAGCCTTGTTGAAAGGGTGCTGAGTTACTAACCTCAGATGGGGATCTTTTAAAAAGCACAGACTGCTTCCTGCTCTTCTTGCTTCATTCTTGAGAATGTGATCCTAAAGGCTGGTTGGGCAAGGGTGCATGATCTTGCTCACAGATTGCCCAGCATTGCTTGAAGAAGGGAAATATCATTAAGTTTTAAAGAGATCCAATTTAGTATTTGCAGATACTGTTGCTCTAGTATCTCTGTGTGGGGCAAACATCATGAGGCGTTAGAAGACAATAAAAGGTGGGGGGGGGACCAGTTCCTGTGTCTGCCTCAACAAAGTTCCATTATTCAGACTTTATATTAAAGTAGCCAGCCATGGAGAGAAAGCTTGGAAACGGTTACAGTTCTTTAAACTGCTGCATGTTAAAGTTATTTGATATTAAGAGCTTTGGCTTTTTTGTGCTTTGAGCTCTACCTGCTAGTGAAAAAGAAGCTATGTAATAAGTTTGAGTTGTGTGGTCTGTTGCTGGACTGAGGGATAGCTTTCCTTGTTAAAACAGGAAGGAGAGAGAGAAAATCCACACCTCTTGTGCCTCTGTCATCTCTCCCATCACATCTTGCTGCAAACCTGGGAACAGGCAAAGCTAAGAGAGAACCTGTCGCTATTCCACGCCCAACCATTCCTAGTAGGTACTGCTTCAGGTTGGGGAGAAAAAGGGGAAAAATCAAATGACACACACACTAAAGAAAATATATTTTTCAAGGGTTGGAAACTTGCAGTAGGTGACTTGGGAGTGGGTAGGTGCTTCCTCTGCTCATTGAGGCTTGGTTTGGATGATTTAAAAGTTAAATTCCAGCTGTGTAGTTTTCCAATTATATGAATACATAATAACTTTGAATTTGCTCATATTTCATGTTTACATCTATTTTTTTCCTACCCTCATTTTTCATTTTTACCTTCTGATTGATTCCTAGATTCTAAACAACTGAAACCAGAAATTTCTGTGACTGTATGAAATCCCTTCTACATTCATGACACCAGATGCTTTAAAGAGAAAATTGCATTAAGCAACTTATAATGTCTTCTGTGTTCTTAAAAGTAAACTTAAAATAGGGAATCTGAGGGTGCATATTCATCTTTGGGAAAGACCTTGCTACCTGAAAAAACACCTGTTTCCACATGAAACAACCCATGTGTTATGATATGCATCGGAGGCTCTTTTCCAGCAGGCCATACAATCAGAGATTAGGCAGGTAGCAACCACAGAACTGTTATGTTCGTGGTGGTGTCCTGGTTCTGTAATCTCTTGCTGTGACTGCTCACTTGTTACCTGTTGTGATAAGTTTCAGTGCCAAGACAAGTCTTTTTTATTTGCCCAGTCATTTAAGTCGTTTTTAGCAGCTATTTTATTTTACAGTATTTTAATATTTTTTTTACTCTGTTTTGTGTGACAATTTTTACTGGCTTACTATTTTTCTGTAGATTTTTATACACTGTTTTGAAAACTTTCATTTAAAAGCTGCTTTGGAAAAAGTTGAATTAGCATGCATTTGGTTCAGTCACGTGCAGGATACTGCATGCTTGCCCCAATCTGAAAAAAGAAGTGTGATGCACCAGGGCCTTGACAGGGTGCCATATCTATCAGCCTTCTTTCACCCTGGTGCACTCCAGAGGTTTTGAACAACAACTCCCATCATCCCTGACCATTGGCTGTGCTGACTGGGACTGAAGGGAGGTTGAGTGCAGTGGTTCCCAAACTTTATGTCCCTGCAGACCCACTTGTTGTGGGTCTTGGTGGACCACTTAATTATTTTTCTGCCTGTGGTCCCAGTTGTAATGTGCTATGCCAGATGCTACATGATTTTTAATTGTGTATTTCTTTTATTTTTATATAGTGTATTGTACAGTAATACAACTGAATTCCATCGTTTCAGATTGTAATACGATTATATGCAATATATAAGAAATAAAAAATTGCAATTAATATGAATATTTAATGCGATAGATGTGCTGTCTCCCATCTTCAAATTAATAGATGTGCCGCAGAACATTTGAATGAGGTTCATGAACCGTTGTTGGTCCATGGTGTAATCCAAAACATCTGGAGAGTACCAGGTTGGAGAAGTATGTATTATGTATTGCCTTGACATTTAGTATGTGTAGGAAGGACTTTGTGGCTATTTAAAATACTGTACTTCTCAGGTAGCCTCTATTAGGGAATCTAGTTTGTAGCATACTGAAGAAGCAGGCCCTCTTACACATCAGGGCATCAATTGAGGTGGTGAGGAAGTTGCAACACGTTTGTCCTTCCAGTCACATGGCTTCTCACTTTGAAGTTTTGGGTTGGACCTCTAGTCACTGTTTTGATTTTATGCCCCTAGTAATTTTTCCAATCTTCTTTCTAGTGCCATATATCCCTGAAGATGTGAAGTTGCTTGATGGCATTAACCTGTGCATTACACATGCTCCTTCCTTGTCCATACCAGTTTTTATGACCAACACCTCTACCTTTTCTTATCTTCTGTTGACTTCTGCCTTTCTACTCCAGTATACATCTGGCCTCTTTTCACAGGAGTCTCTGTAGACTAGAACCTCTGGGGATAGGGAGGGATGCCTTTTGCTCTGAAAAAGCACCAGCCTATCTTCAAACCCTAAATGGTCATCTGTATGTGTTGAACTATTTTCTTGTGGGATTATTTCTGTTGTGCAGGAGGCAGTTAGATTTAGAGTTTATCCAGATTTTTGAAGTCCTGGGTGTTTTCCTTTCCCTAGTCCCAGTGCAGTGAGCGCTGTAATCTGTCCAAATATAATGGATGAGTGTGTAAGGTAGCTCAGTTGCAGAGGGATAGCCTGTTTGCTGTCTTGTTTTTTCCTCTGACAAAAATTAATGGAGCACTGGAGATGTGCATTTCAGCCACCGAGAAGGGCGTATATTTTTAGAACAATCTATAAAATGGCAGACATTGATGTCGGAGACTGTTTTTATGGATAGCTTCAAACAGGGGTTGGCAGACCACAGGCTTGATAGATCTTTGTTTTTCAATAGAACCTTGAACCACCAGCCACATGCAGGTGCAAAATGGGGGCACAAGTAGGCTTCTGCAATCTGCGCACTTCTCATTTAAGGCCTCCGAGCAGAGCAATTTGGTTTCAGGCCTAGAACTGATCTCTTGGTCATTTCACATGCAAATCCAGTCCTGGATACACCTCAAGCTGTCTTTCTCTCAGCAACTTGAATTTATAAAGGGGGGAAGGGTGGACTTTTAATGGCTTCTGTTGTTCAGTATCTAGCAGTTAATTCCACCCCTGATAAATCAGCTCAAGATTTGCCCATGGATCCTGATCTGCTTTCTGCCTATCTCTGGCCCACAGGACACACCAGCCAAGAAGCTAGTCAATAACTTTATTAACTCTCTCAAAATAACAGAACAGGCACAGACAGTTCCTGCTACTAGTGCCACATGGTGATTTAACTATATTGTGACACTGTCCACAGAAGTGACTAGAATTTTGATGTTGACTTACATTTTTTTAAAGCACCACTAGCTATACAACAAGGTGACGCAGCCTCAGAAGATGGGAGACGGGAGAGGAGTTATAATGCTAACCTTTTTAAAAGGACACATAATGGAGCAAATACTTGAGGGTGTGTGTGTCTTGGCAATGTTGACATCAGACTTGCTATGCATTATGTGTCCTTGTGAATGTTTGAAGTACTGTTCTTAATTGCATTAAACCCAATAACTTTTCCAAGTGACATTATATTGTGTTCTAGAAAATTCAGTGTCCCTGAAACATACACATTTTGTTGATGGACGATGTCTGGATCACGTGCAACAAAAGAACAAGAGTTGAAGAGTTATTTTCAGTTTTGATAAATAGATAACTTTGAAAGGCCAGTTATGATTTCCAAGAATTAATTAATCTTCACAAAAGAATAAACTTCAGCAAAGAACAAAGCAATTTTGAAGAAGCATTATCTTGTATTATAATCATTGAAAAAAATATTAGGGATGTAGATTTGACCTAAGCATCTAAACTGGTATTATCAACAATTGATAGTAAAATAAAACTACAAAAGAGCACTTAGTGTCTATTTAAAATGAGAATCCTGTCCTACTCTGCTATGCCTCTTCATTGTGTGTGGCTGTATAATTGCATTTGTCATCTACATGCTGACATACTACATACTTTCAACCACAGTATTTAGAATTTGACAATTGACTGGTTTAGTGTTATTTGCCCACAATGTTAGTTTCCATGATTCAATGAAACAGAGTGTGTCATGGCTAATCTGCTGTTTACTACCCTTTGTCTTATGCAGTTAGAAACTTGAATTGCATAATGCAAAGACTACCAAAATAAATAATTCTGAATTTCAGGGTCTGGACTGAATCAGAAAACTGTCTTTACCAATATCAGTGTCCTGGAGGGATACTATTAGAGGACCATGAATGATCTGTCTCTTTTTTGTTACCAGATCAGGCAAGAAACAAGCTTGTGTTAATGAAGCAAATGAGCTAATGTTTTAATCTTCCCTCATCTCTCCCTGTAGGGTTAGGGAAATGGATTGCTACAATTAGAGGACTCTTACAATTCTTGAGATAGTTTTATTTCTCAAACCTGTTCTGACTTCTTTCTGTCTTACATATGTATTACTTCTGGAGGAGGACCTGCTCTTGGGTAGGGCTGATACTAGGCAGCAGCATCTAGTACAGGGATCAGCAACCTTTTTCAGCAGGGGGCCGGTCCACTGTTCCTCAGACCTTTTGGGGGGCCGGACTATATTTTGAAAAAAATATGAATGAATTCCTATGCCCCACAAATAACCCAGAGATGCATTTTAAATAAAAGGACACATTCTACTCATGTAAAAACATGCTGATTCCCGGACCGTCCGCGGGCCGGATTTAGAAGGCAATTGGGCCGCATCCGGCCCCCGGGCCTTAGTTTGGGGACCCCTGATCTAGTATCTCCTAGGGGGAAACCTCCATGAGAGCTTAGCTTCCACATCATGTCTTTCCTGAGGGCATTTCTCAGTCTCATCTAATATTTCTTTGACTTGGGTGAAAGGTTTACGTGAGTGGCATTTGGAGCTTTTTGCTCTGGGGTTAAGCCTGTAGGGTTGCCATATTTTGAAGAGCAAAAAAGAGGACACATTTGCCAACTTCTACTTTTAACTATGGCTCACTATGATGACTTTCATTTTATATACCCATGAAAAAGAGGACGTGTCCTGGAAAAAGAGGACACATGGTGTGAGGGACGAGGGATACAGGGAAGTCCCTCCCATCTTAAGTTCCAGCCCATCCCCAAGCGCGGGAGAGAGTAAGGAGAGCTCTGCCTCCAGCGGAGAGTCAGGAAGTGGTGTCCGAGGCTCAGGCAAGGTTGTGGAGCCCAGGCCGCAGGTGGGACAGGAAGTAGGACGCACAGGGGGGAGGCCAATTCCCCCAACTCCCGAATTGCGACGCAAACGTAGGGGGAAGAGGTTGGGTCTGCCAAAGCTGTGGTGCTGAAAGAAAACGCGCCAATCGCCATTCGGGAGTTCAGACACCTCACCTTAAGGATGCATTTTTACTGCTCTGAACACTGTAAATAATCAGCACTTAATAAAAACCTTAAAAGACCATGCTGGAGTCGTTACTCTAGAGTAGCCATACCAGGCCCTCTGACAGCAACTCCCGAATCTTTTTTTTGGCTACTTTGGAGTGCAGCGATGAGCGCTCAAGAGGCTGAGCATTGGAGGCTGGAGGCCGAAGCAGCGAAGCAGGAGCTGCAGAACCTCACAGCGCACGCACAGCAGCAATTGCATGCCGCTCAGGAGGAAGCGCGAGGGGCGCAGGAGGAGCTGAACAAGCTGGTGGACCAGGTGAGGACAAAAGAGGAGACTGAGAAACAGCTAAGGGTGATGGTTTTGGACCTACAGAAGAAGTTGGAAGAGGAGAAAGCCGCTAGAGGTGGGGGGGTGCCCCAGCCGCAGCTAGTCCAAGTGAGAAGGGGACAGAGCCTAGTCACCAAGTTTAGCGGCGACCCTAGGGAGTACCTAGGATTCGAGACAGAAATAAATTATGCGCTGGAATTGCATGCAGCAGAATTCCCAGATGACGCGCACAGAGTCTCCTTTATCATAGAGCATTTGACGGGGGCCGCCCGAGAATGGGTAAGACCGCTCATCGCGCAAAAAAATCCTTGCATGAAGAACGCAAAATTATTTCTAGAAGCTTTAAAAATAATGTACGCTAGTGACAGTGAAATGGAGGCCACTAAAGAGGAGCTTCATAACTTAACACAAGGAAAATCGACAGTTAGGGACTACTGGGCGAGATTCACCATGTTGGTGCACAAACTGGGGTGGGATCTGCAAAGTGAGCCAGTGAAATCAGCCTTCTACATGGGTTTGCACGCAGACGTTAAGGATGAGCTGGCAAGAGGTCCCAAACCGCGAACTATGGATGAGTTAAGCAAAGCGGCGCTAGCGGTGGGGGTGAGACAGGAATCCAGATGGAATGACAAACAAGCGACGCGCGCAGCAAAACCTTGGTTCCCACGCTCCCAGGACAGACCACATCACCAAACCCCACCCCAGGGCCCGCCCCCACACCCGCCCAGGCCAAGCCCAGAGCCGGAACCGATGGAGATCGGAGGAGCGCGCGCGCGGGCTTTTCAAACCCCGGCGGCGCCAAGACGCAAGGAGGGAAGAGGCGGGAATTGCTTTCTCTGCAACTCCCCCAGGCATCGCGTCAGAGACTGCCCTCATCGCAGAGAGTGGCTAGGAAAGGCGGGAACGGTTGTACCTTCCCCAGCTGACGCAGCACCACAGCAGGGAAACGAGACAGCCTGGCTGCAGGAGACAAGGGGGAGCGGCCAGGCACAGTCAGCAGACAACAGCCCCCGCCCGCCCACCCGCACAGAGAGGAGCACAGCCAGCCCACCCCTCCCAGAGCAGGAGTGGTTCTAGAAGTCACGCTCACGCTCCCAAATGGCTATCCCCTGACAGTCCTCGCCTTAATTGACAGTGGTGCCTCAGCCAACTTCTTCTCGAGAAACTTTGCGGAAGAGCACCAGATCCAACTTCTGCAGCTGGATTTTCCCCTGCACGTGGCCACCATTGACGGCAGAGAGCTGCTGGGAGGGGCCATCACGCATCAAACCCCCCCCATGAGAATGACGGTGGGAAGGCACTCAGAGACACTGGCTTTCAACGTCACAACCATCTCAGACCCCCCCCATCGTCTTGGGCATGAGCTGGCTGACGCGCCACGACCCCTCCATAAGTTGGCACCAGAGATGCATCACTTTTGGATCGGACTTTTGTCTGGAACATTGCATGCAGCACCAACCAGGGGAGGGGCCTCCGATAGCCACGGTGGCCACCATGCACGTCAAGGGGGGTGAGGCAATACCCAAGCCGTACTGGGACCTGCAGGAGGTCTTCAGCGAAGCGGAGTCCGACCACCTACCCCCACACAGGCCTTTTGACTGCCAGATCAACCTGGTGCCAGGGGCAACTATACCCCCAGCCAAGCTGTACGCCATGTCAGATCAGGAACTGGAGGATCTGCGCGCTTTCATCGACAAGAACCTCAAGCGGGGGTTCATCAGAGAAAGCAAGGCAGCAGGGGGCAGCCCGGTCTTCTGGGTGGACAAGAAAGACACGCAACAGCGCCGTCTGGTGGTGGATTTTAGACGGCTGAATTCGGTGACAGAGCCAATGGCTTTCCCCATGCCCAGAGTGGATGATCTCCTGACAGCGGCACGCAGGGGCAAGATCTTCACCAAGCTCGACCTAAGAGGGGCGTACAACTTGATTAGGATCCGGGAGGGTGATGAATGGAAAACCACGATGTTCACGCCTCTGGGCTCTTTTGAATATCTGGTGATGCCCTTCGGGTTGCAAGGGGGCTCAGCATGCTTCCAGGCCTTCATGCACCACGTCCTGGGGTCCCTCCTCTTCAAGAACTGCTTGGTCTTTCTGGATGACATCCTTATCTACTCCAATGACCCAGTGCAGCATGTGAAGGATGTCAGGGAGGTGTTGCAGCGCCTGAAGGACAACCACCTGTATGTGAAGCTGGAGAAGTGCAAGTTTCACACCAAAGAAGTGGACTTCCTAGGCTACAAGCTGTCAGACAAGGGGCTGGCGATGGACAAGGACAAGGTGCAGGCCATCCTGGACTGGCACAGCCCCAGGACGCGCAAAGATGCCCAACGCCTACTAGGCTTCGCGAACTTCTACAGGAAGTTCATCAAGAACTTCTCTCGCGTCACGGCTCCTATCACCGACTGCCTGAGAGGCAAGCAGAAGTTCCGGTGGACACCAGAGGCGCAAAGCAGCGCTCGAAAGCCTCAAGAGGGTATTCGCTTCAGACCAGCACCTGTTCCACGTGGTGCAGGATGCGCCCCTACGCCTGGAGACAGATGCTTCGGACAAGGCTCTGGGAGCGATTCTGTTGCAACTGGACGCCAACAGAGAGTGGAGACCCTGTGCCTTCTTCTCCAGGAAGCTGACCCAGCCGGAACGCAACTACACAGTGTTTGACAGGGAACTTCTCGCGATCCACGCTGCGTTCCAGCACTGGCGACACTTCCTGGTGGGCGCCAAGCACCCCATCCAGGTGTGCACAGACCACAAGAACCTGGAGTTCTGGAGAACTGCCAGGGTGCTCAACCAGCGGCAGATACGGTGGGCAGAGTTCTTCTCGAACTTCAACTTCTCCATCCACTACATCCCGGGAGAGCAGAATGTCAGGGCGGATGCCCTCTCCCGCAAGCCAGAGTACATGGAGGAGGAGTTGCCACCGGCACCCAGGCATATTTTCCCCCCATCAGCATGGTCCTGCGGAGCAACAGTGGTGAGCGAGGCAGAACTCACAGCACTGACAGCAGCTGATGAATTTGCCACCCGCATCTTCAGAGAACTGAGAGGGGGGGGGAGCAGGCCAAAGACTTTGAGGAAAGGAGGGGTTTGCTTTTTTACAAGGGAGCCCTGTACCTGCCAACCAAACAGCTGAGAGGTAAGGCCCTCAAGCAGATGCACGACAACCCAACGGCGGGTCATTTTGGAAGGGACAAAACCACTCACCTAGTCATGAGACACTTCTGGTGGCCAGGGGTGCGGGAGGATGTTCGGGATTATGTAAGGGGATGTGACACCTGCCAGCGAGCAAAGGTGGTCAGAGCGCCACCAGCTGGTTTGCTGGAGCCCTTAGCCACACCGCACAGGCCGTGGGAAGTAGTGTCCATGGACTTCATCACAGACCTGCCGTCGTCCAGGGGCAAGACCGCAGTGTTGGTGGTGGTGGACCTCATGTCCAAAATGTGCCATTTTATACCGTGTGCCAGGGCGGTCTCGGCAGAAGAGACGGCCAAACTGTTTGTTGACCACGTATTCAGACTGCATGGATTGCCTTTAAGGGTTATTTCGGATCGTGGCCGCCAATTTGTTTCCAGGTTCTGGAGGCGGCTCATGAACCTCCTGCAGGTGGAGGTCAGCTTGTCGACGGCTAGGCACCCGCAAACCAATGGACAGGCGGAGCGGGTCAACGCCATTCTGCAGCAGTACCTGAGATGTTACGTCAGCCAGAGGCAAACGGACTGGGTGGATCGCCTGCCACTGGCAGAATTTGCCTACAACAATGCGGTGCACGTCTCCACAGGGGTGTCGCCCTTTAAGGCCAACTACGGGCGCGACCTCAGATCTTTCCCGGAGAGGGAGGGGGAGGAGGAGGAAGAGGGCCCACAGGCAGAGGATTGGGCAGAGGACCTGGAGACGGTGCACCAGCAGCTCAGAGAACACTTGGAGAGGGCCAAGGAAGCGTACAAGAAGGGGGCAGATCGCCACAGGCGACCGGGAGAGGTCATCAGGGTGGGGGACAAGGTTTGGTTATCCTCGGAAGGTCTTCCCACCAGGGGGCGATGCAAGAAGTTAGCACCCAGGAGGCTGGGCCCCTTCACGGTCACGCAACAGGTCAACCCGGTAGCCTTCAGGCTAGCACTGCCGGAGGACATGAGAGTGCACCCAGTGTTTCATAGATCGCTGCTGTCGCCGTACAGGGAAAGTACCAGGTTCAGGGACAGCGATCAGCCTCCAGAGGGAGGGGGGGAGACGGGAGACGCCCGACAGCTCAATGAGGCAACTGAGATTTTAGACTCAAGGAGAGGGGTGAGAGGACTGGAGTACCTGATAGCATGGGAGGACACTCCGCCGTCCCACAATGAGTGGATACCGGCCACAGAAGTACCTGAGGAATTTTTAGTGGAAGAGTTCCACGCCCTGTTCCCCCACAGGCCCAAGCCCTGGCACATGGAAAGGGAGGGAGAGGGGGAGGGGCAGGAGGAAGGGATAGCAGGCAGCAGCTCTCCATGGAGATGGGAAGCGGAATTTGAGGACACGGAAGAAGAGGTGTGGGTTTCACCGAGGTCAACGACGTCAGAGGCAGGAGAGGACTGGCAGAACATTTTTACTCCCACCAGCTCTGACGCCACTGACTTCTTGGGATTCCCGTCTTCTCAGGGGGAAGGAGAAAGATCGCAGGATTGGGGGGAAATTTTTACACCCACAGGCTCGGATGCCACAGACTTCTTGGGGTTTCACTCGTCCCCAGCAAGCGGAGAGCCACTAGGAAGGGGGGGAGAGGAGCCTGGGAGGGGGATGGATGTGAGGGACGAGGGATACAGGGAAGTCCCTCCCATCTTAAGTTCCAGCCCATCCCCAAGCGCGGGAGAGAGTAAGGAGAGCTCTGCCTCCAGCGGAGAGTCAGGAAGTGGTGTCCGAGGCTCAGGCAAGGTTGTGGAGCCCAGGCCGCAGGTGGGACAGGAAGTAGGACGCACAGGGGGGAGGCCAATTCCCCCAACTCCCGAATTGCGACGCAAACGTAGGGGGAAGAGGTTGGGTCTGCCAAAGCTGTGGTGCTGGAAGAAAACGCGCCAATCGCCATTCGGGAGTTCAGACACCTCACCTTAAGGATGCATTTTTACTGCTCTGAACACTGTAAATAATCAGCACTTAATAAAAACCTTAAAAGACCATGCTGGAGTCGTTACTCTAGAGTAGCCATACCAGGCCCTCTGACACATGGCAACCCTAGAAAGGGTACAACTGCATGCTCAGAAGGACATTGCTTTCATGCTTGGAAGATTTTTTTTTTTATGAGGTCCAAGGAAATGAAGGTGACTTCAGCTTCCCTATAAAGAAGGCAGTCCAGAACCTTTGTTTCCAGCAACTTCCTTCCCTCCTTCCTTCCTTCAATTTTTTTCTATCCTTTCCTTCATTGCCAGGTGATCCTGGGGTGAGTCACATGGTAAAAATACACAAATAAAATACAACATGCAAACCAAATAAACAATATAAATTATATAGTTCACTACATCTACTCCTTTTTAAAAATAAACCAGGGGGCTCCATATCTCATCCACCAACCCCAAGCCCACAAGGGCTAGAGAAAAAGAAAATTGTTTTTTATCATTTTAATTTTGTTTAATAAAATAAAGCAAATATAAAGAGCAAAAGGCAATACAGTTTCAGCAGGTTGAAAGCAGCACAAGGTTGGACATTATAATTGATCTTGTTCTAAAACATTACCAAAAATACCCCCCATAAACCTGTTGTGCTGGTTTATATGTATTTTTTGTACTAAGTTACTTAATCATAGTTACTATGGACCAAATTTTATCCAGAAGGAGAAGGAGCATATCTCTGATACGTTAGGATATCATATGCCCCTGGAAAATAAAATATTTCTGCTTAGTTAAGTAAAATAAGTCATTCCACAAAATGATGAAGAAATAGTGTTTAGCCTTATAACTGCTGCTAATATAACAGCTAAAAAATAGGAGCATTTCCCTATTTCCCCATAAGTCCGCTATGCTGCTTTTTGTGCTGCTTTCAATAGTCCCCCAGCCCTCCCAAATACATTTGGAAGAACACCAAGGTGAATTGGCAAGAGATTCCCCTGTCATCCACACTCTACCAGGAATGTTTTTAGCAGAAGTCTGCTCAAGGGATGCTCCCACCAGTGGGAGGAAACTTAGGTTCCCAGCCAGTATGTCCTGATGGAAGTTTTAAACAATGCTGTATTTTTTTTTTGAGAAAACTGCTCATGAATTAGAAAAACATTTAATTTTAAGTTCAATGGTGAAGTCTGAGTTTGTCTTTTGTGATGCAGAATGCTCTACTTCAGTGCTACTTTGAGGACATCTCTGCCTGGGGCAGTAGAGCTTTTTCTACTTGATAAATAATTGCCATGATTGCCCATAAAGTTTCATCAGTTTCAATGAATCGGAGAAGCTCATTTGTTCTGCAGAACATTTCCTTGGTTTCCTCCAGTTCATCTTTGGGCAACAGTGCTTACTCCATGTTTTATGTCCCCATGACAGTTTAATTGGGAGTTGGCTGATGGTTTGCCAATTCCTGTTGTACCTTGTTTGTCAAGTGCAGCAGTTCTTTTCTACTATTGGTTTCCTTTGCAGCTCTCATCTCTATTGGCTATGGGATATGAATGTCTGTGGGTGGGAATCTCCATAGAAGTAACCTTTAATCTAGTCTTGTAATAAAATATTCTTATGTCCTCTTATTTATTATTTGTTATCTTTTGCAGATCAAGTTGACTCGCCCCAGAGGTCACCAAGAACTTTTGCACATTACTTTTTTGTTAATATTATCTTTGACTTTTACTAGGAAATATGATACGGCTTCTGAAGTGGAGCAAAACCTCTTTTGTGAAACAGTCACTTAGGAATGTTTAACTGCATTTACACAAGGATTCGTGGCACTGAATGAAATCACAGTTTATGTAACAAAGACCTGCATGTGTCCAAGTACATAACTTTTTAGAGAAGACGAAGATTATGCATATTCCCTTTCTTTTTGAGTTTTCTATGAGTTCATTATACTCCTGTCTGAAAGATTTACGTAGTTTTGAAGGCTGCCCTGAATTTACTGCGGAGAAGAAAAATATTCACATGCTTAGAATTTGTTATCTCTGACATAAGTCTGCGAATAAGCACTGAGACAACCGGTCCCCATTTTCTTTTCTCTTTTTTTGTCTCAGTCCTTGTTTATTCAGAAGATACATACAGGCAAAACAGTGGATTACTAACTCTTTCATTGCTAAGGTGATATGGAGCTGGCAGAGTGCCACTGAGAAATGTTCTGGATGCGAGCCCAGAAAAGAAGTTTCTGAGGGGTCTAGTCAGGCATTTTCATGGGAAAGGAAATTTTACTGAAAATGGAGTACCTGAATTACATAACTTGCTAAACACTCTAAATCAAAGGATGGCATTCATTATTGAAGACTGTTTATATGAATGTTTGCTTCGTGAGGAAAATATAAAGCAATTGGCTATAAAGTATCTTTATTGATGTGATAGATGCATGGAAGTTATTCTAGTTAAGGCTTTCATGTTGGATATTATCTGTAAGAAATAGCAAGGAGAAATGAATAATGTTGGTTGGATGTTACAAACAGCCAGTCCATTAAGTAGTTGCACGCAAACCATGGTAAGGCCACTGGGTAAACTGTCATCAAGACTCAGTTTGGGATGGGAGGTTCCTTTCTCCCCAGAAACCAAAAATAATCACTACACAGGTGAACTGTGGCATCACTTCTCATCTACACCTAACTGTTCCTCTGTGATATTTTTCTGGGAAAGTTATTATCCATTGTCTATTGTATACACACACACACACACACACAGATATCCCAAGGGCCTTGCAAGGGCACTCCAGTATTCAGATTGTGACTCAAGGAAACTCACACTGTGCCGTTGTGTATTTCAGAAAACATATTATTTTCTGGGCCAACTCTACTAGGCAAGAGAGCTGTCTTCTAGCAGAATAGAACTAGGGTTGCAATGGTAAATAATTCCTTTAGCATATTTCAGCTATATTCTGCCCAGACAGTCATTTTATTTTATTTTTCAATAATTTTTATTGAATTTTACATAAAGAGAGGGAAAAAAGAAAACGGAGAAAAAGAAAAAATTAAAAAAGAAATACAAAAATGCAAAAAACAAAAATAACAATATTATCACACCTTATCTCTTCAAACTTCTTCACTTCCCCTTCTTACAGTCCTTGTTAATAATTAACTCTTACCATTTCCAAATCTTAGCTAACATCATAGAATTACATCCTATCTCCCAATTCATGACCTTATTCTTAAATAATTCTTATTCATTTTATATAGAAAAGTAGAAGAAAAATAGAAACAAAAAACAAATAATAATAATAATAATAATAATAATAATAATAATAATAATAAAGACATAATCATAGTCCAATTTCTAGTCTAAACATTTCGGACTTCCTCATTTCCCCTTTTGTAGAACTACTAGTCTCAGACATTAGAAGGCAAGATTCATAGAATCATAGAATCATAGAGTTGGAAGAGACCACGAGGGCCATCCAGTCCAACCCCCTGCCAAGCAGGAAACACCATCAAAGCATTCTTGACATATGGCTGTCAAGCCTCTGCTTAAAGACCTCCAAAGAAGGAGACTCCACCACACTCCTTGGTAGCAAATTCCACTGCCGAACAGCTCTTACTGTCAGGAAGTTCTTCCTAATGTTTAGGTGGAATCTTCTTTCTTGAAGTTTTAATCCATTGCTCTGTGTCCGCTTCTCTGGAGCAACAGAAAACAATCCTTCTCCTTCCTCCATATGACATCCTTTCATATATTTGAACATGGCTATCATATCACCCCTTAACCTTCTCTTCTCCAGGCTAAACATACCCAGCTCCCTAAGCCGTTCCTCATAAGGCATCGTTTCCAGGCCTTTGACCATTTTGGTTGCCCTCTTCTGGACACGTTCCAGCTTGTCAGTATCCTTCTTGAACTGTGGTGCCCAGAACTGGACACAGTACTCCAGGTGAGGTCTGACCAGAGCAGAATACAGTGGTACTATTACTTCCCTTGATCTAGATGCTATACTCCTATTGATGCAGCCCAGAATTGCATTGGCTTTTTAGCTGCTGCATCACACTGTTGACTCATGCCAAGTTTGTGGTCTACCAAGACTCCTAGATCCTTTTCACATATACTGCTCTCAAGCCAGGTGTCACCCATCCTGTATTTGTGCTTTTCATTATTTTGCCCAAGTGTAGTACCTTACATTTCTCCTTGTTAAAATTCATCTTGTTTGCTTTGGCCCAGTTGTCTAATCTGTTAAGGTCATTTTGAAGTGTGATCCTGTCCTCTGGGGTATTAGCCACCGCTCCCAATTTGGTGTCATCTGCAAACTTGCTCAGGATGCCCTCAAGCCCATCATCCAAGTCATTGATAAAGATGTTGAATAAGACTGGGCCCAAGACAGAACCCTGTGGCACCCCACTAGTCACTAATCTCCAGGATGAGGAGGAGCCATTGATGAGCACCCTTTGGGTTCGGTCAGCCAGCCAGTTAAAAATCCACTGAATGGTAGCATTGTCTAGCCCACATTTTACCAGCTTCTTTACAAGAATATCATGGGGCACCTTGTCAAAGGCCTTGCTGAAATCAAGATAGGCTACATCCACAGTGTTCCCTTCATCTACCAGGCTTGTAATTTTGTCAAAAAATGAGATCAGATTAGTCTGACATGACTTATTTTTCAGAAACCCATGCTGACTTTTAGTGATCACAGGGTTTCTTTCTAGGTGCTCACAGACTGTTTGCTTGATGATCTGCTCTAGAATCTTTCCTGGTATTGATGTCAGGCTTCAGAAAAAGAAGGCTAAAAGCTAATACCAGTGAACCTCAACTGAAGGTTGTCTTAGAGCCAGAGTTAACCATGTATTATCCAAAAGTGCAAAGAATCTAGATTCATTCATGTTCTTTCTGTGTTGTCTTATTAGGAAACTTGAAATCAATTAACCTAATCAGTTAGGTTAGGCTGATTGGCCACCAAAATTCCCATTGCAAACTGAGACTATGACATGTAAGGTGGTACACACAGAGAGAGCAAATGGATGGAATTTATGCATAGAGCATGGGTCAGGCATGTTCTTGTAACCAGCAGTGTATGGGCATATTTCTAGATCTGTACCACAAATGTGCATGTAGTCCCTTAGCATAAAAGTGGGCTGTATCTCTTATTCTTTTAATGAGGCCAGACATTATAGATTCCACAAGAAGGAATGTTGTCAGGTAGCAGCTGAAGTTGTAGTATCTGTGTTCTTTGGTTTGACTTGTGTATACAATTTTTCATAATTATGCTTGTGGAGTATTTAGTCCGTTTTGTGGTTTGGCCCCTGAGGAATACACACTAGAGACAAATTAGTTTCCTTCTCTCTGTGTAAACATGTGGATGCAGCTGGAAAATGTGAAGGTGGATGGATTATACATGCATTTGCTCTTTCTGCTGTGTTGTCTGTTTGGGTGGTCTGTTGGGAGCTGGGCAATTAGACTAAGCATTTCTCACTTAACTGTCCAGCAGTTAAACTGATCCTAGATGTTCAGAGGAAAGTTCCATATTTGTGCCAGTGTTTAGCTTGGCATGAAAAGTGTGTAGTTTATTGAGCTTGCTGTGCTTGGCTGTAAGTCTGTTTATGTTATTTCTGCGACACTTTTATTATTAAATTGTTAACAGTGGTAGGTTCTCATTTGAAACTAGGGTGCACTGTAGCTTAGAAGAATATGTTTTTATCTTTCTTGACCCAAGGCCTAGTGTGCTTTGTGGTATGAGATGAACTTGTTTTCTTGTACTTGTGATATGCTAGGGTTATCTTTAACACATTGCACTATGCGGTACAAAGAAAGTTAATCACATGTTTTCATATTTTTGTTCCCCATGTTCTTAATGTTTCTACTTTCCTTAATTGAGTAAGATAGCTCTGCCTGAATTGTTTCAGATGGGCAGGAGTTCAAATTCACATTTCATTATGTACCAACATTTAGCCATTTCTTATTTGCTTCTTATTTCTTGCCCTGTGTCTTCCCTCCACCCGTGCGTGACTTCCTTGTTATTATTTTTTAACTTTGTTATTGTGATTGTATTTTCGTATCTTAATAATTAAACATACTTTCTTATATATCTGCTTAACTTTGTGAAATCAGTCTATACATATCGATAAATTCTTGTTGGAGCATCTTTTGGTCATGTATTCTTCTACAGATTTCCATTCCTGTTTGAGATTTTGATTAGATTGCATTCTAATTGTTGCCGTCATTTTTGCTAATTCAGTCATTTCAAAAAAAATATGCCAATCTTTCGTTGTTGGTTGCTCTTCACATCTCTTAGTATACCGGTAGCAAGGTCAAGTTTCCCTAATCATTCATTGGTCAGTGTTCTCATGCAGTGAAGCCTCTCAATGCTTGTAGCTTTCTCTATGATATCCAGAATAGAAATATGTCCCAAACCTTTGTTAAGGTTTGATGCACTCATTAGCATATTTGTTTGAATTGTTCTTTCTTAATGTTTACCTAGAATTTTTTTTTTAAAGTGTGCAATTTCTAAGTTTTTGATGCATGGAATAAAACCTCTTTACCTCATTTTTATTACACCTATACTTGAAATTTGAAATATTTGCAGTATCTACTTGACCAGGCATAGGCAAACTCGGCCCTCCAGACGTTTTGGAACTACAACTCCCATCATCCCTGACCACTGGTCTTGTTAGCTAGGGATGATGGGAGTTGTCATCCCCAAACATCTGGAGGGCCGAGTTTGCCTATGCCTGTACTTGACTATCAACGGCAAATTTGTATGGCCTTTTAGGCTACAAAGTATATTATCATGCAAGCACAACATTAATTATTGTTGAATATGTATGATATAATTGACTTTCTTATAAATCAATCTGAGAACTGATTATTCAAATTTTCTATATATATAGTTTCTTTTTCAGTTTTGAGTCTGAAGAATCTTCAGCTTGTGAATGTGGATCTCCCATCTTCCTCTGTATGCTCTTAGGAGAATTGCACCACACATACGTGTATCAGTAACAGACATTTTGAGATACTTTTTTTAAGATAGAGAAGAGGGACATAAATAAAGTACTGTGTATGTCAGAGACACATATTGTTTTATGAGATGACCAGAGTCATTCCTCTGAAGTGAATGGAGGCGATTAATACTTCTCTGCAAGAGTGGGTGGTCCCTGCCTACGTGAAGGATGAAGTTGGTAAGACCACTCCTTAAGAAGCCCTCGTTGGATTAGGATAATCTAAGACAGTAATTACTGGCCAGTTGCCTATTTTCTCATCTTGGGCAAGGTTCTTGAGTGGGTGGTCATGGACCAGATCCAAGTGCTCTTGGAGGAAACTGATTTTCTAGATCCATTTCAATTGGGATTTTGGCCTGATTTTGGCACAGAAACTGCTTTGGTCACCCTGTATAAAGACCTTTGTTGGGAAAAGACAGGAAAACTCTGTCCTTGGTAATTCTTCTAGACTTCTCCTTCTGGAGCGGCTATCAGAGTAGGCGGTGGGTGACACTCCTTTGCAGTGGTTCTAGTCCTGCTTGGACAGTCTTCTCCAGAAGGTGATGCTTGAGGAGTGCTCTTTGGCCCCATGGAGGCTTCATTGTGGGGTTCCTCAGGGTTCATTTTATATCCCATGCTGTTTAACATCTACATGAATAGATGACACACAGCTCTACTCCTTTACCATTGTCTTTCCTTGGTAATGGACTGGATGACAGCCAACTACTTGAAGCTCAATGCAGATAAGACTGAACCACTGTTAGTGGGTGGTTCTCTACACTGGATGGATGGGAGGTTGCTTGCTCCTGATGGGGTTGCTCTCCCTTTGAAGGAGCTTGGGGGTACTCTTGGAACCTTTGCTGTTACTTGATGCTAAATTGGCTTTGGTGGCATGGAGTGCCTTCCATCAGCTTTGGCTGGTTGCCCAGCTGTGCCCCTATCTGTACAGTGAGAGCCTAAATTATGTTGTTAATTACTCTGGTAACCTCTAGGTTAGATTGCTGCAACACGTTATATGTAGCGCTACCTCTGAAAATGGTTTGGAAACTTCAGCTGGTGCAGAATTCGGCAGCCAGGTTGCTCACTGGGGCAATAATATGTTTGAGCATATTAGTCTGATCCTGGCCTGACTCTGTTGCTTGTAAACTAGTTTCCAGGCCCACTTCAAAGTGCTGTTTTTGACCTATAAAGCCTTAAACAGCTCAGAACTTCAATACCTCAAGCACCACCTATCCCCATATAAACTGGCCTGGACCATGTGATCATCATCTGATTCATGTGCTTCCTCCATGAGAAGTCCAGAGGGTGGCAACACAAGAACAGGCTGTTTCTGCAGTTCAAAGGGTCAGAGTATGGCTAAAGTGTATTGCTACAGTAAAGCGTCACTAAGGGTCTGTTGGGTGTAATAGGTCTGAAGGAAGCTTAAAATTCAGTTTGCAAAATGTATGACACTTGGTTGTTTGCATCAAATTTATATTGATGCCCACAAGATTTTGTATGGTATTGGAACAAATGACTGAGATATATGCCCATGTAGATCTCCACCCAAAGTGACTGGTGCCTGTTATGAATATCATTGCTCAGGAGATAACGTAGCAAATCCACAATGCTTAATCTTTAGTTGAAGGCACTGGGATTTTAGACTGTTCAGACCTTCCAATTTTAAGCTGTATTTCATTTATATTCCTTGGAACTGTGCTTAGGCAAGGCTACTTTTTGCCTGTTGCAAACTTTGTGTTGAGCATGGGATTACCTCTTGCAGCCCAAATGTGTAGATAATATGGATCAGGGAAAGTATATAACACTTGCTTTCAGATTTGCACTCACTCAATCCTAATGATTTGTCTTCTCAATAACCTTCCTAAAGGAAAGTTTAATTATATAGTATGTCTTGTAATAAAAATGCTGTTTCTCAAAATGCAGTATTGTTAGCTTGAAAATGTGACATTATTATCTTGTCTTTTTAAAATAATGTTGTGTTTTTGCTGGGGTATGGTGAGGTGATGGAATTCATTTGAAAGTTTATTTGACTTGATGAGAAAGTGTAAATGCAGCCTGTAAATTTTGCACATCAGCACTTGAAGCAGCTGGAAGCAGGGCTGCTACTGTTCTTCCTTTGCTAGACAGGAATGCAATTTGGATTGTAACCTCTAAGACTTGAGACTGCCAATTGGAACAGGATGGGAGGCTGTTGATACTCCCTTCTGCTATACCCTTTTGAGTAAAAATGCAAGGATTAAATGTAGTTCCTGGCTCTGCTTTATACAGACTACAGCATGTAGAAATATATAATACTGTACCCAATCCTGGGATGTCTTGCTCTGTTTCTGTAGGGAAACCTATTCTGAAGGTCCTCCCCAAGTAAATGCAGGCTTTGTGTTTAATTGTGGCAGGAGTTACAAAATAATCTGTTAGAAGGTGAATGATCATGCTTCAGAAAATTTGTATGACAACTCACGCTCTGGTAACGTTCAGGATCAAGTTGAAAGAAGTATGTGTGTATATAGAAAATGCAAGTGCATCTTTATTCTTTTTTCTAGGTTCTTTATGTAAAATAGTCTATTCAGTTCTGACTTTAGAAATTAAGAAACCAGAAATTATTCATCTGGCGGTACATTTAACAAGAACTTCTTGATTTATTAACCATGCTGTCATATCCAGTTTCTAAACTTTTGTACCCTTCACAAAAGATTATTTTTAAAAAAGTTTCTGCTCTCTTGTAGGACACCTGATAATGAAAAGTTGTATTGCCTTAATTACCTGAACTCTCCTGCTTTTGTCTTTCAGAATATGACAAATTGGGATTTCTCCTGCAGCTGGATTCCAGACTGTGAGTAGAACTATGGAAAGGTTTTTTTATTTATCTAGTATTATCACTTTCCTCTGGAGACAAAAGAGATTCTGATCCATAGCTCTGTAGGGTAGTGCTCAGTAGTATGGCACAGAATTAACAGAGCTGGTTGGCAGCTTCTTCCTATTTTGCTCACAACTTTACTCTTGGTCAATAAGATTCACAATTGCACTTTTTGTTGTTGATAGCTGATTGCACTGCACAGCATCTACTCAGGAATAAGACCAATGGTGGTAACCTATACCCCCCCTCCCCAATTTGGCCACTGTATTTTTTTTAATGTTGTTTTTATTAGTTCTGAGTAGCAACTGGTGCTGTTGAGCCCTGTCATAGCTCTGGTATTCCAACTTCTTCACCAAGACTAGTGTGACCATAGGGATGTGACCTCCCCCTCTATCTGCTCATCGGATCAATCTGACCTGATGAATATTCATATCTGTTCTTAAGTAAGGTTTATCACCTTGCCTTGTGTATGTCATAAACTTTAAAATTAGAACTAATTTGTAAAATGGCAGATCACATTCCCTGAACAGGTTTCAAAGGGCAGAAGTTTAATATTGTTCTAGATCTGGGTACTCCATAGTTGACTGAAAAAGTCAACCCGTGCTGTCAGGCTTACAGTCTAGAAATACATGACACAAAATGAAAAATGGAATGGAAGTGGGGAGAAAATAAGCAAATTACAAGTTTTTAGTTACAAGTTGTTCTAATGACCAGATGGCGAGCGGATGTGTTAACAAATTGCTGCTCTCAGGTATAACTGAGGAATGGATCTGCATTCCTTTACTTGCTTTTGCTGCAGCCTGATGTAATGGCTGCTGCCAGGTGACTGTCAATGGAGGACAGAGCCTGGCTTCTCAGCAGAGTTGGTTGTGGCCCAGCATCATTTCCTTTCCTTCCCCTGTTGTAGCCTGTCATTCAAAACATCTGAAGGGCACCAGGGTGAGAATGGCTCTAGTAAGGGCATACACAGTTATCTGAATAATGCAGTGACAAGTTACAAAGGAAATGGTAGAAATAATTTTCTCAAGCAACTTCATTCAAACTAATTGTGAGTGCTTGTCCTACACATAGAGTAAACTTGGGGGGAAAATAAATTTGAACAATTGCCAGCAATTGTGTTTAATATTGTGCTTTTTCTGTTGCTTCATTTCAGGTTACTATTTAATAGCCAGTGCAGAAGTATAAAACAGGTGTGAAATGAAGACTAGATTGAAGTAAGCCATAACCAGTGATAAGTTTCAGAGAACTATGTTAGTCTGTAGCAGTAAGAAGACATAATAAAAAAGTGTGGCACTATGAGGCATGAGTGGGGAATTGTTTCCAGCTGGCAGAACAGATGCTAAGGTTGTCTAACCCCAGAGGGCCATTTTGGCATTCTGTCAGGTGGCACATTTTCCTTTGCCCTTGCAATTTGAAATCAAAACGTGGTTAAAGGCAAAGGACTTAACAAGCGCTGCTGATCAGGTGGCAGGTAGGTAGGAAAATGGCTTTCTGGCCAAAATGATCCTTACTTAGGCCCGCAAGTCAGAAGTTCCCCACCACTGCTATAAGCCATGTTGATTAGTTTGTGGCACACATAATTTTCCTCAAGCAGGGGAAGGTTTCATAAGATTCATTAACATATATGCCACTTTCCACCTTCTGATAAGATGTATATACACACACATGCATATACGTGCATACACACATGTATATGGGTTAAGGCAGGCATCCCAAAACTTCGGCCCTCCATATGTTTTGGACTACAATTTCCATCATCCCTGACCACTGGTCCTCTTAGCTAGGGATCATGGGAGTTGTAGGCCAAAACATCTGGAGGGCCACAGTTTGCGGATGCCTGGGTTAAGGTATGTAAGAATATGACAACACCAGCACCCTTGTATTTCAGTTTTTCATGTGTTCATGTTTTTCCTTTTGGTTGTTTCTTATGTCATGTTCCTTAATATTCTCCTATTGATTTTCAGTACAGTATATGTATTTGTCTGTATGCACTTATTCCTCTTCTAACTCATCACATACTGTATTATTAAAATATTGTAGCCAGGACTCAGCCTTTCTCTATGTGGAAGATTGGAAGGAAGCCAGTCTCATCAGAAGAGAGTTAGTGAAATAGAATTGGGTAGCCTACTATAATTATTCCTCTCCCTCTCCATCCACTTAACTGATGGTATCTGTCACAGTCTCTTCTTTAAGTGCATCCACTGACTCAGATCTGTGCATGGAGCAACTTTTTGCTCCTACTTCAAGCTTTCATGAGGAAGACTTCATCAGCGGACAGACAGACACAAAAGTGAATAATGCTTAAAGTTTGAAGTAGGAATGAAATTCCTCCCAGTTCTTTTATTTTTGAGATACCTCACTGACTTCCAGCGCTCTGCCCTTCTTAAACAGAGGGACTGGATCATGGCCTGTATGAAATATGAACACTGACCAAGTAGAAGGTAGCTCCCAATCTAGCCCAGTCTTGTTTGTTCTGACTGGCAGTGGCTCTATGGAGCATATGCAGAGGTTTTTCCGCACCTGTTAAAAATATCCTTTTAACTGGAAATGCCAAGGATTTGTTAGTGCCTCTTGTGGAGGCCAGTTTGGACTTCATTTCAGACTTCAGGAACTAATAAGTTCTGATTGTAGACCACAAATTCCTGTCAATAAAGGTATTATCATTTGATTTTTTTAAAAAATTGGTTGTCAACAATTTTAACAAAAACACACACACACACAACCCCACATTATTTACAAAAAGAGATGATTTGGGCAATTTCATGCAAATCGCTAACTGAGGTCAACCATTTATGTTAGATGTGCTAGAGAGAGAAATCGAATGTCTGCTAACAATTAAGATTTAAAGTTATTTGGGGGCAATAGTCTGTCCATGTAAATTTGTACAATTTTGTTAATTTGTTCTTAGATCCAGATATTTAAACACTCAATCCCATCAAAAGGCAATGGTTCATATAAGTGAGCATTACACAGAGTTCCAATTTATCCAAATTCTTGAGTATCTAGCAAGAAATCTGAATTTGATGACTACCTGTGCAGGTCAGGTATAGCTGATTGGGTAGTTGTACCAAAAAGAAATATTTGGATAGATTACCTGGTCATTTAGAAAGCATAAATGAACTAAATATTGTTGTAATGGGTTAGGAAATGCAGTAATATTCAAATATTGTTGATTTTAGTAACAGGTGTGTGTGTGTGTGTGTGTGTGTGTGTGTGTGTGTGTGTGTGTGTATACAGCATATATATATGACGTGAAAATGATTAAAAAAGTGAAATATTACAATTTTTTTTACTGAAGTCCACAATTTTCCAGCAAAACTGTATATAGCATGCTTTCCTTTGAGCCATTAGCCATCACTGGATGTTTCCAGTGCAAAAGCAGTGTCTTGTTGCAAAAATGGAAGATTCCAAATGTGGAAAACAATATTTTAGCATATTGGCAAGAAAGTCAAAGGAAAGGGTTAAAAACTAATCTCTCTCTCTCCAGAGCTCAATGCAGAAGATAATCCTGGGGCAGGGAGAGGTTCAGAGTGGAAGACATCTGGGCATGGTGCTGCATGGATATTATGTTCTGGTTGATGACCCTGTTGACAGAAATGGTTTCATTATATGGCTGTTTTGTAGATGTGATTGCCCCTGTGGAATTCTATTGCTGATATGTAACTCTGTAACAGTGTCTTAATTGGTGATGGTGTCTCCATGCCTGTATGACTTTGTGAAACAGAGCTTACTGAGCTCTGACAGGGAATTCTTTATCATTTTACCAACAAAGATAAAACAAATGAAGAAACTTTTTTTTGTTAAACTAGCTTTTGAATAATGCATATTCCTTGGCTCATAGCCAAGATGCATCTATATTTGGGAAGTTATTCAACTGGTGTAAATATAATGTGGTATTTTACATTTGGCTGCTTATGACTCTTTCTTGTGATCTCTTCCTTTCTTTCTTTTTTACATTGTTGACGTTCAGCCTGTACTGTTCAATGTGACGTAAGTCACACTTGTTATGTTCGCAGCTAGGTAATGATTGCTTGGTATTATTTTCTAGAATTCATGGGAATTGAAAGGAAATGAGAAAAGGAGGCTTTCAGTATATTAAGGGGGAAATATTAAGAGTGAGCACTGTGTGAAACTGCATGCGGACTAATATTGTCAGGCTGAAGTTCTGCCAAATAAGCTGTGTTCACACTGAAAATGAAAAGTTGGGGTGCAGAAAAGAGGGCAGCTCATAGGTTTTTTTAAAATTGGGTGGTAACTTGCACATAAAGCTTTAATCAAATCGGCAGCTGCTACACATACTGACAGGCACACTTTAAGCTGAATGGCTCTGGTAGACATTTTAGGTACTATTTGTAAATTATGTGAAGCTATAGATTGTAGGGCTGTTTCTTGACCCATATAAACATACTTGGCAGTCATTCCTTTGTCTAGCCTGTCGCTAGAAGAGTAACCTTGCATCAACAGTCTGTGCTTAATCAACTCCATAAATAATTGCAGATGGGAGCATTACTACAGCATGTATTTTGAAGCCCAGAAACATAGATTTGCTATAAACCACACAGATTTACTAAAATAGTGTGTGTGGTAGTAAATAAACTATAGTATTTATTTGGTGGCTGCATTAGTTACTTACAATGTTAGTGTCAGGTGCTGTGTGCACATACATTCACAAACTTTTAGTAGTGCTGGCTCCAGGGAGATCACATAATTGAAACTAGGGACTCATGGGAGGGCTTCCCCACCAGCCATTTTCCAGACATTCAGCAAGCTCTGAGGATTTGCCTTTGTTTTATTACATACTTGTGTTATATCTCCCATATCTATACTAGAAAGGACATATTACACTGTAATTGCAAACTTCTTTGTAAGAAATAAAATGTGTAGAAATTGAGGTCTTTGTCCAAAAAAAAAGAGGAGAGCCAAAAATAACAACCTTCAACCTCTCAAACCCAAATGAAACTCAACCCAGACTGCGAGAAGACCATAAAAATGGAGGCAGCCTAAGCTTAGGAACCCATGGAACTTGAGTTACTAGTGTTTATTTAAATGTCTTCCCTACACAGCATTAACAAAAGCTTAAGCAGATTCCTTTGCCTCTCATTTCTGGAATGGTCTTGCGAACAGTGTTTTTCCACTTGAAGCTGAAGACACAAGTCTTTAACTTTTAGGTGGGCATAAATAAATACTTTGGCAGATCTGACTACTTTTACACATACCGTGATTGCATTCAGATTAGATTACTGCAGTGCACTCAATGTGAGGCTGCCCATAAAAATGTTCAGAAACTACAGCTGGTGCAAAGTGCTGTGTTCAACCTTGTGGAATGTATTACGGTACTGTACTTCCGTATTATGTGAATTGCAATGGCTTCCTGTTTGTATCCAGGCACAATTCAAAGTTCTGGTTATACTGTAACCTAGAAAGCCCAAAATGGTTTGGGACCAAGATATTTGAAGGACCTCTTCTTCCAACTAAGTTCAACATAAGGAGGCCTTGTTCCATGTCCCTTTGACTTAAGAAGGTTGGTTGGGACTTATTGGTAGCAGAGGGAACTCCCTCCATTGGGAAGCCAGGTTAGCTCACTCTTTTGGCCTTCAGGAAAGCAGTGAATGAAGACATTCCTTCTTCATCAGACATTTTGTTTGTTTTAATTCCACTATCAATGTGGTTTGTGGTGTTGCTTCTGTTTCTTTTATCTCTCTGTTATTAACTGTATCTTATTGCAGTGATCTTAGAACATATTATCTCTTTAAACAGAGGTTTGTCATGGATGCTTTTGTTGAGATTCCTGTATTGCAGGTGGTTGGTCTAGATGTAGTTCTCTGATTCTATGGTTGAGCAGCGATTCAAACCAAAGTCTCTTTGGTCTATACCCAGTACACTATTCTCTTCACTACTGTGTGCGTCAAGAGATGTTTCTTTTGAAATGGCTTTGAGTTATATGATTCCAAGTTTGTCTTGCTGATAATTGTATATCTTTAGCAAAAGGGATTACACAAACTGATCCACCAAAAGGCCCATTATGATTTTGGTTACTTTTGGGGTTGTGCGGGTTTTTTTCTACTAGAATATGTAGATAGAAAATTGAACTGACTGGAAAAGATCCTACTAGGGTAAGGGCTGATTAGAAGTTTGTTCAACCTTTTGAATGGCAGAATTATATATAGAATAAGCTTTTACAAGGAGAAACCCAATAATGAAAGAATGAAATTGAGGTGAAACATAACTAATATTAGGTTAACATATTAGAGGCATCTCTGTGTGAAACAAATTTCCAGTCCTGCACACAGTTACCTGAGAGTAAGTCCCATTTAAATCATGGGTAGTCATGCATTGGATTTCACTGTTGTTAAGGTTGTAGGTACTCATCACTAAGAATATTTTAAATCAGATCTGACAAATCCCCAGTGAATGTACATTATGGGGCAGTCCCAAATTGATATGGAGATGCACTGGAAGAACTAATGTCTTTACATTCTTTAACGGCTAGGGTTCTTCTTGCCCACAGGCAAATATGCAATTGCTTTAACTGTTCACCCATGCTCTGGTGAGCGATTTTGCCATACCCTATGGCTTTGTTTTGGTTTTATGTTTTTTTTTCCTCCATGTTTTTCTTCATAAGTCATTTTAATTTGTTCTCCATGTTATCTTATGAAATATATCTACTAATAAAAATATTTTGTTATTAAGCTGTTAAAACATGTTTTATTTACAAATCAATGCAGAAAGTTTTAATATCAGTTTTGGCTCCCACTTCCCTCTGTGTCTCGTTGTAGAGCTGGGCTTTGTGTAAGCTCACCACATGCACAAATAACTAAAATAAATTGCTTTCATCCTTTTCTTACTCATTGTGCAAAGAATTTAAATCAATAATGTCTGTCTTCTTTCTAGGTTACTGGTGCGTATATAAATGCAGCTGTATTATTTTGCACAGTATCGTAAATTGGAGTCCTGGCATGAAAGAAAAATGAACAAAAGTGAAACAGAATTGTACTCTGTGATAATAATGAAATATAACTCTAAGCTCAATTAAAACTAGTTGGACCAAGACTGTCTTAGTCCACATATGAAGTTTGTGGATGATAGGCATCTTGTTTGCCAGAGGGAAAGCTCCAGAAAGCTTGGTGTTGGCAGGGCAGTAGCTTCTGTTTTAACATGATAACATGACTATTGCTGTTGGGGCAGATTAGCTCTCAACCCTCTCAAAGATAATAAAATTCACATTAATCTCCATCTCGTCTGTGTCTTTTTGAGTCTTTGCTCTTGCATGAAGTCTGATTATATTACTATGCAATTTGTAGGTTCCCCCGTAACTCACTACTGCTTTGAAGATCCCAGCTATTTTTCAGTATGGGATCTTGCAAGTCAGAGGCAGATCTAGAATTATGAAATGACATTGCAGTGGGGATTAAATTTGATTTGATTTCTTAGTTAGGCCCTTGACATATGTATAGTATATGATAGTGGTAGGTTTGTTGGGATGAGGGGGGGAGGGCTGCCATTCTTTGTGCTGTAGGAAACATGCTGTAGCTGGAGCTGATTTCGAAGCTCCCAACACAGGAACAATGAGAGGTTTGCAAATGGAAATGGAAACTAAAAAGTGTTTTTTTTAATTAAAAAAAAATCTAATTAAAAATGTGTATTGGCAGGGATGTACCTAATCAGCCTATCATCCACCACTTGGGGGCTTTTCTATAAAATAAAAAATGAGAATTGAAGTACAATAAAACAGAGTTTGAATAGACAGAAAAGCTCTGTTTGGCTAAAACTGTAAACAGGTTACAAGGAAGTATATATTTAAAGAAGTGTCTTTGAATTCTGAAACCATCTGTAATAAATATTGCAAAAACCAAACAAATAGTTTAACACAGGGGGTGTCAAATCTCCAGTCTTGAGGCCCAAAGCCTATTTCTTGCAGAGCAGGCTCCTGAAGGCTTTAACCTCTGATGATGAGGTGAAGGGAGATGAAGCTGCCTGAACAGCATATTGGTGACAGCCCAGCCCAAAGCTCTGGACAGTTTGGGCAAGGGTGTGCATAAAGATGTTAAAAAGCATCGGGGAGAGGATTGTGCCCTGCGGCACTCCACACACCAATGAGTGGCGCAACGACATCTCCCTCCCCAGCACCACCCTCTGTCCCCGACCAGAGATAAAAGAGCACAGCCATTGTCGGGCATTGTATCCCCACGTCAGCGAGGCGGTGGTCCAGAAGATCATGATCAACCATGTCAAAGACTGCTGACAAATCTAAGAGAATCAGCAGTCCCGACCTGCCTGGATCCAGTTGTCTACGGAGATCATCTGTTAAGGCAACCAGAGCTGTCTTGGTCCCAAAACCAGGACGGAAACTGGACTGAAATGGATCTAAAGCCGATGTTTCCTCCAGAAATTTGCCAAACTGTTCAGCAACCGCTCTCTCAGTTACCTTGCCCAGATATGGAAGATTTGAAACTGGGCGGTAATTGGATAGATCTAAAGGATCTAAATAAGTTTTCTTTAAGCGTGGACACACCACTGCTTCCTTCAGCTCCCCTGGGAATGTCCCCATGCCAAGGGACCAATTGATGATTTCAACCAGGGGGATCCATGCCCTAATCAGCCAAGACAGGCACATATCAAGGAGGCAAGTGGTGGGCCTACCAGCTCGAAGGAATCTATCCACCTCAGCAGGGAGTATCCGATTGAAATGGTCCAACACTGGACCCGAAGACAGTCAAGGGGCCTCCAGTTCTATTACTGTATCTAAATTGGCAGGGAGGTCAAGGCGGAGCAACAGGACTTTCTCCGCAAAAAAAGCGGACAATAAAATAGAATAATAGAATTTCTGAGTTGGAAGGGATCCCGAGGTTCTTCTAGTCCAATCCTGCAATGCAGAAATCTCAACTAGATCACAGTAGGCCTCAGCCTGCCCCAGAGTAGTGATCAGTAGGCTGGGCCTACCTTGAAATATAACCCCTGCTTTTCAGTTGCTGTCCAAGATGCTATTCCCCAAGCAAAGGGTCTGCTGGTTTCTCTTTAAAGTTTCCAGACTCAAAAGAGAGCAGGGCAATTAAAGGCACAGAAGTCCTGTCCTCTATTGAGTCTGGCAACCCTAGTAGAGGAACATTTTTTGTCAGGTGACTAAACATGGGGAGAGAGAGAGAGGGAGAGGGAGAGAGAGAGAGAGAGCCCATAGATTGTTTAAATAGCCAAAGATCTGGTTGTAGAGGAACATTTTTGTCAGGTGCCTAAACATATGTAATGAAGGCGCCAGATGAATCTCCCTGGGGAGAGCATGATACAAATGGGGAGCCACCACAAAAAAGGCCCATTCTCATGTTGCCACCTTTTGGACCCCTCATTTAGGCGGAATATGAAGAACGGCCTCAGGTGATGATTGCAGTGTCTGGGTCAGTTCATATGGGGTGAGGTAGTCCTGAGCCATTAAATCTTTATAGATCAAAGCCAGCACTTTGAATTGGGCCCAGAAACAGTCTGGCTGCAGTTGCACCAGGATTGGTATTATGTGCACAAACCATCTTGCCCCAGTGAGCAACCTGGCTGTTAACACTGTCCCACTTAAACAGGACAGCTGAAAAAGTCTCCAGTCCTAGCATCTGGAACTGCATAGCTGATAAGATTTCAAAACTATTCACTATTGTATTTAGCATTTCTGTGCACTATCTTCTGCTTTAGGGAGCTAGAAGGTACCAAAGGTTCCTATTCAAAGAGGAAGAACACTTAGAGAAGTTTAATCTGTTGACAAGGCAAATAGAATCAGGGTGTAAGTATAGCAAAGAATCAAAGTGTTAGGAATCACTAGGTTGTTATTATCTTTAGTTAGTTGTTGTAATCTGCATTGTACTATTGTGGTGCCATTTACAGTTGACAGTGGTAATACTGTACTGTAAATATTTTAACTAATGTCATAAGATGCTAGTGTACCTTGTTTTTATTTCCCTTTTTATATTAATGTAAAATATTAGTGTACATGGTTTGGAATCCATGGCTGGGTTTTGGCTCTTTGTGAGGATCTGTCTTAAATATCCTTCCTTTGGCACCTTGATATATGACCGTCCCGGTTGCATAATGCTTTCAAGGTGCTGTGGGGAAGCAGTCTTTTCCTTCCTCTGCGGCGTTTTCTCTGATGTGGTTCAGGTTATTAGCTATATGTATTACGTAAGTTTTCAAACTGGCTGTGAATGTCTTTGTGATAGTTTAATAAAGATCGAGATCTGTAGTGGTTAATAGGACCAGACAAATAAATGCTCCCAGATAAAGAGAACAGTGCTTGAGAAACCATGAAAGACTGACCCAGAATGGGGTATGAGTAGTGCTAAGCAAATGGGGTATGAGTAGTGCTAAGCAAATGCTAAGCTGTGGTTGGGTTGCAAGCCTAGCCTTGCTTGTGGCACTTTGGAACACAAACTTTACTACATTTGAAAAAGTTTAATATGTTTGTCTCTGACTTCAATGACTTGTAGGTTTTATGGTACATGAGCACCTATGTTCCTAGTATGGCACCAGCAAGTCATCACTAGTCAAGAAAAGATTTACTCAAGGATATTAATCCTTTTTAGGATCTGTACAGAACATTGGCATTTTGAATTTAATTTTTTAGAAAACTTAACGGACAAGCTAGGGGAATACATCTTTATGCATTGTGCTAGATATTTTGTGGCAGTGTAGACATTTTAAATGGATAATAGGATGTGGTGTTAATGGCTTTTTTCTCTGTTGGTTTTAGCTCCTCAAATAGAAGGATATTCCCAGTTGTATGGGTTTTAAATAATCAATGCACATAACATAATGGTTGTATCCATTGGTGGCTTTTCACTACCAGTAGTACCTCACTCACACAAGGCAGAGAACCCAATTTCCTCCCAAAAACTGAATTTCTGTTATACAGTGATGTTCCCCTCTCTGTTATTTCCGGAATATTTGTATTATAAGTGGGACACTATCTGGGGCAAAATCTAAAATAAAAAACTAACTTCAGTTCTTTCACTACCTATTTATGCCATTCAGTATTGTCTAGAACAGTGTTTCCCAACCAGTGTGCCTCCAGATGTTTTGGGACTACAACTCCCATCATTCCTGACCACTGGTCTTGCTAGCTAGGGATGATGGGAGTTGTAGTCCCAAAACATCTGGAGGCACACTGGTTGGGAAACACTGGTCTAGAACAGGCACCCCCAAACTGTGGCCCTCCAGATGTTTTGGCCTACAACTCCCATGATCCCTAGCTAACAGGACCAGTGGTCAGGGATGATGGGGATTGTAGTCCAAAACATCTGGAGGGCTGAAGTTTGGGGATGCCTGGTCTAGAACAATGAAAATGTCTGTCATGTATGGATTCTGCTAAGACTTCCTCAAAGAATGACCTCTCTCTTGAATAGTGTTGCTTCTTGCACATGCACTCAGGCTTTGCACTGCATTTGGGAAAAAGTTACGCTGTGATTTTAGCTGGCCTTCAGCTTTATTAAAGATGGTGGTTTAAATATTTATACAGGTTGAGATGGAGCCCATATAATCAGAAGTGCAGTTGCTGTGGTAACTGTGATCCTGAGAGATTGCTTTGTTTTCTTACTACTTTAAATCTTAAGAAAGAAATCAATGATTTGTTAATTTGTGTTGGTGTTGATAACTCAGGATCATGTTTAAATCCAAGCCTTTAAAGGTATAGAGTGGCTCCAACTGCTTCTCTGAAAGAACAACCATTTTACAAAAGGTATATAAGTAACAGGTTACAATTATTATGTGGCCAATATTCTTTTTGTATTTGTCAATAAAACCTTGAAAGGAGAGGCAGATATTAATGCCCCCAATAGCTACAATTATAAAGGTTGTGATATGTAGCCCCTAAGAGTTAAGTATGGTAATTTGGGAGTTTTTGGTGATAAAATGGCAGACACAAAATCCAGTTTGCTTGACTCACATAGCAAGTGGCTGTTTAAAAGTACTTCATTCTCCTCAGGCCTAGCAGAAACATTAGCTGCTCAACCACAATGCTTTTTCTTAGAATGTAAAGACATATCCATTGATTGTAAGAGAGGATGAGCAATTAGAAAATGAACTTGGGAAACAATGTTGTGCCTGTGATAGAGAAATGTCAACTGCCTCCATTCCCACACTGGCTGGTAGAAATTTGTGGTAATTTGGTTAGACTTGCTCTGCAAATAGTAACTTCACAAGGCATGTAGATCTGTCATGCAACAGAAAAATAGTCTGACAAGAGATTCTTTGTTGCTACTTACCTCCATATTTTGTGGAAAGTTCAAGTTTGAAATAGCATATGAGATCCCTTTCTTTACCTTTCTTGGTGTCTAAAGTCCTATAATGGCAGGGAACATATTAGATGCTAATGCTATCACATTCTTATTTATTTAATATTACTTCCCCCCTGTGCTGCTCTTAACTATTTGAGGAAAAGCAATTGATAAAAGGTGACACAGCTGACATTTCTTATACAGGATTAGCTTGATTCTTTTTCTTTCTTCACAGGCCTCCAGAACTAGCATCAAAGTATGCTAACATCTCAGAGGGGGTTTGCAAGCCTGGATATGCATCTGCACTCATGACTGCCATCTTCCCAAAGTAAGTTACCTGTGCCCTCAGGTTTGTGCATTACAGACCTTTACTTCTACCATAATATTTTCCCCTGTTTGTGGTATGATGATGATGATGATGACAATGACTAAGGTAGTATCATAATTTAGAGATTTGGGGGACAATATTCTTAGTGATTTATAAATTATCAGGGAAGTATGTTACAGTAACATAAAATAAGAAGCCATAATCAAAACCACTTAACACATTTTGAAAGATTTAAAACATCATCTTCCCATGTCATTAAAAGTTACTACCTAATTTATGGGCAAAATCAACATATTTCATAATCTAAAACTGTACCTTGAAACAGGAGGACATACCAACAGTACCGATTAATTCCAAAATATAAATTTCACTGGTTCATACATGCATAATTTCTTATGTTTGCCATCCTTTACAGCATTTAATAATATGTAACTGTGTCTGAATATTCATGTATTGTTTCTCTTCCTTTCCCATTTCCTTTTTTATGCATTCCATCTTTTTAGATTCCCTAGAATTGCACTGATAAAGATAGGCTGATTTGTGCCCACAAGACAGACCCTCCCAGTAGGCAGAGTGAGGGAACTGCCCCAAGTACCTAATTTGTAGGTGTTATGAAAGGGTGGTTACTTAATCTTTTTTGTATGCTAACTGCTAGTGAAGGGGAGATTTGCTTGTGGGTGCCACAATGACTTTGAGTTGAAGAGGAGCTGCCTTGTCCACCATCCAGTCCATTTTAGGTTCTTAGAAGTATATATGATTCTCCACTTGATTTTGCAGTCATCAAGTAGTTTGTATATATATGTGTGTGTGTGTGTGTGTGTGTGTGTGTGTGTGTGTGTGCCTTGCTTATAAAGAAAGTTGTTTCTTGGATAAAAATAGAACAATGTTATAGTATGATGACACTGGTGATTCTCAAATATATGTGTATATCTGACAGCATACAAGAGAATTCAGGAGCTGAAAGGCAGAAACCAGTATTCACTCTTTGACTTTAAATGGCTTGTTGCTGTGTCCTTGTTCATTGAAAGGATCATTCTAAATTGGAGGCCTTTGTTCATCTGAGAGTTGGATTGCTGAATAGCTTTTGACCTTTCTTTGGAAAGAGGGGTCTGGCTTTCCACATTTAATACAAGGGCCTCCAGTCCTATGGAATATGTCTGTGGTATACAGTACACAATGTGACAAAGTCCTTCCTAACCCTGAGGATTTTCTGCTCACAAACAAGCTGCAGTTATGTACCAGTGTGCAAGCCCTGCCTGCCTGCCTGCCTGCCTGCCCACCCACCCGCCATTTTGTAGTTCACAGTTGTGTGGAAATAACAAAAGAGCATTCACATCATAAGTTGAGAGCTTCTGGCCTGCTGTTTTAAAAGGAGACAAAACATGTATAACTCATTTTGAAGTTGTTCCAGTAGCATTTCTCAGTGCACGTGTGGATTTATTGAGAGATGAATTCAACAAAGTATGGGTAATGTCGGGTTTTATAGTGTGACTTCAGGACTATATTCACTGTGTATCAGCAATTAATAATGTACAGATGTGTAGGGTCAAAAGATGGTGGTCACTTTTGAATACAGTTTTAAGTATAATTCAGTAAAATGTAATCTGGTTGCTATGAAAAGGGGTTCTGGAGTTATGTGCTAAAAAAATTATATTCTTAAAAATCTAAATTCTGCTGTTAGGGTAAACCAGACAGACTTTGAAAATGTGTATCCAGTTGCCTGGTGTGCATGGGAGATTGCAGAGTGAAATCCTGCTGGCAGTATGTGTCTGCTTTGCTGCAGTGTTAGAAACTGAGATATGAAACCTAGGTTATGGGCGCAACAATGGAATGTCTAGACACACTTTTTTAATAACAAAAATACAGAGGTGAAAATGAATGAACTGCAGCTAAAATGTTATGTTCATTTTTCACATGGTCTAGTCCCTGCAGGGTATTATGATATATTCCCTTAAAGGATGAGCAGGATCTACTGGCATTTGAGTTTGAGCTTTCGGAAAGGAAATCAATAGAGTACAGTAGCCACTTTAGGGGTCAGTTCATATTTTCATGAGGCACTATAAGATACTTGCTTGATTGCAGGTGCCACTTCTGAAAGGTGGATGTTGCAGAATATTATGGGAGACTGAATTTTTGAGGGCATGTTTTGCACAAGATGAAACTTGTCTTGTACATTCCATGGACACTAAGAAGAGACATAGTTTTGCCTTATCTGTATATTGTTTGTCCCTCTTAATTAATATGGAACAGTCTGGCACAATGGTCATTGGAGCCTCTCTGTTGTCTTACTTAGGAGTGAGAGTAGGCGGGGACACCCAGGGTCGTACCCCTGTCATGTCCCCTCAGTATTCTTCCTCTGTTCTTAGTTACCTGTTCAGTTTTCAAGTTTGCTAAGGTACTGTTAGGTTGGCAGATGCTTGGAGAATGACATTGCTCAGGCACAGGTGTGCCAGCTTGGCCCCGTGACCATGTGTGCCCAGGGTTGTGGATGCCATGCAGTGTGCATGGCCCTGGCATGGACCTTGTGGGTACCTGGACCCTTCATGGGGAATTTTGTGGGTGTTCAGGCACCCAGGGCCCCAGGGAGTTGGTACCTATGTTCAGGCATACTTTGCAGGGAGCCCATCTTTCCAGAAGAAGACCAAAATGGAGAAAGGCCCTTTCTGTGGCCAGGAATAAGGGCAATCCTAGTCTGCACATTGCCTCAAATCCATATATGGCCAAGTTCCTGTTTCTCAACGATAGATGCTGTAAGGCTGCTGCAATCTGGTTGTGACGTTTGTTCTTGATGATAGTTCAGTATGTGTTGGAAAAGACAAATGATACTGAAATTTGTCATGGTGAGGCCTTAGTTCTGGGGGAGCTAATTTATGGTGAGCAATTATTTTAATTATTGCATTTTGGAAACTGACATATGTATTAGGTATCACATTTAAATTAAAACCTGGAACATTTCAAAATGATATATATGAAATGTTTCTGTGTTTCTTCACACTTTGGTTTTCATTATGTGCCTGTGGCAGCTTCACAAAACGTGATCTCTTTTCCTTCAGTTCAGTTTCAGCAAGTATCTTTTTTTTAAGTGTGAGGTGACAGGCCTGTTGCTTTAAAGCCCCAGTTAAGTTCAAAGGCTCCAGTTGTCCTTGCAAATTAACTCCTCTCCTCTCCACTGAGATAGCAGTATCTGCTGTAGCTATTAATTCTTTCAGTTAATATAAAATGTTCAGCTTAATACTATTGCCTCTTTTACCAAAGCCTTAGTAATTTTAAAAGGGAGGGAGGGTGTGTCCATTCATGAATTAGTCTGTTTTGACAGTTTTATACTGATTATGTTGCATAGTAATCTTCCTTGCATGACCCTTGCTCCCTCCCAAACCCCCTCTTGTGATTCTAGGACTCGTTTCTTGTGCTTTTCTACCTTCTGCAGTATAGAAGGATTTAATTAACAGTGATGCCGCCTCTAGTAATTAGTGCACGGTATCCTTATTTGGCGCTGTGGTTAAACCACTGAGCCTAGGGCTTGCTGATCAGAAGGTCGGCGGTTCGAATCCCTGTGACGGGGTGAGCTCCCGTTGCTTGGTCCCAGCTCCGTTCGAAAGCACGTCAAAAATGCAAGTTAGATAAATAGGAACCGCTACAGCGGGAAGGTAAACGGCGTTTCCATGTGCTGCTCTGGTTTGCCATATGGAAGCTATATGCCGGCTCCCTTGGCCAATAATGCGAGATGAGCGCGCAACCCCAGAGTCGGTCACGACTAGACCGAATGGTCAGGGGTCCCTTTACCTTTTTATCCTTATTTGTTGACTATACTAGTGAGAGAGCAAAGGAATATGAAATACTCTCTTTTCCAGATTTATGAATTAGTGGAGATTTACAGTTTTACTGGTTGAGAATTCCTGGTTCTCAAAAAAGGGAAAACAGACACAGTACCTGTTTATGTCAGCCAACTAATGCTTAAAATGGTAGAAAAATACTTTTGAGTTGCATAATACTCTCCATTAGGATGATACACAATCATTGATATTAATGATCATGGTGTTGTTGTTTTATCTAGTTTTTACTCTGCAGTGCTGGCAGACTATTTAATACCAAGCTAGAGAAAATAATTGAAGCATACATTTAACTAGAATACAAATAGTCCACGTTGTTAAGGGTTCACGTTTGCAGAAGTCAAACCCCGACTTAGCCATGAAGCTTACTGGGAAGTATGACCCAGTCACACTGACACTCACACAGCACACAAATGAAATATCGCTGCATTTGCATGACTATGACATGAGAACGCACCCAACAACTACCATCTAGAATCTAGATCTTATCTATCTCCCTAGACTGAAACATAAAAATAATGGGAAGCAAAAATCTGAGACTTTTATTATTCCGTCTGTGGAGATAGATGTGTTCTGTGATTTGATGGCAGTTAGGGGCTGATCCTGTGTTTAAAAAAAGAAAGTTATGCACATTCAGTCTCATCAATAGGAGTAGCACAGACCACTGCTGAAGAATGACTTAAATTTAGGCAGGAGGAGGATAAAGGAAATTTGGGGGTGGGGTAAAAAAAATAGCAGCTATTTCAGGTACTGAGTGGATCATACATTTCTGCTTGCCTGATGGAATTATCTCCCCTCTCTTCCCCCTGTGCTTTCTTCTGGAGGTTCTCTTGCCCTCTCTCTTCAAGTTGATTAGCCCAGCCTAGATTAATGAGTGGCAGATTGTTTTACTCTTCATAACTTTTTATCATGCTGAAGTGTTGATGCTGCCGTTGCCACAAAGCAATGTGGGTGGGCAAACGAGGAATAATCCTCCCTGCTCCATCCTCCCCACTCTGTGCCAAAGAGGCCTGGTGAGCCCAGTTCTGCTGCTGCCTACAAGCAAAAGTAAGTGGATGGACAGGCTAGGAAGAGGAAGCCCAGACAAATGGAGAATGCCTTCCATTTTCCATCCACTGCCACTTCCTCACAGAAACCCCCCCCCCTATCTGATTGAGATTCAAAATAGAAGGCAGGACATCCAATCAGAAGTCAATGGCAGAAGCAAGCATGCTTGCATTACAAGCAGTGAACAAGTCCAAACAAAGTAATGAGGGACTGCTTGCAGTGGAAGGGAGAAAAGAAGTCCCTTCTCTCTTCTTTGAAATTAAGGGACTTTCCATGGGTGCCAGAGGGGAGCCTATGGACACATTTGTGCCTGTGGTTGCCACCATGGAACTCCCTCTCCAGCCAATTAGACCTCCTCCCAAGCATCTTACTTTCCATTTTGACTTGCCTTTTTACTCAGCACTCAGAACCTATTAAGCAGTTGCAAAGCTATGATTCTAGCCATACACACTGGAAAATGCTTATAATGCAAATTAATGGAATCTGTTATTTTGTTCAGTATTGGGGTATACTGTAAATGAAGGTTTTTTTTAGTATAAATATTACTTACAAACTCTTGAATAGGTGCAGGACATCTAATATCTGGAGAAAGTTGTTTACAGGTTGCAGTTGGGAGGCTTCTTATGCTAAGCTCTCTGGAGATTGAACAATGCTTTTTCTCTGAAAATGTTACAGCATTTGGATATGGATGTTCTCAGAAGTGCCTACTATGGGCTTTGTTTAGTCTGGAGAGCATATACCGCAGTAGAAACCATTAAGGGAGTCTGCAGTTTTATTGGGCTTTCCACTGACACTTGTGGTCATAACTGAGAAATTGCAAATAACAGTGACAGAAGGCTGATGGCTACCTTGGACTGAAGTCATAACTTGGAATGGAATTTTCTCGGCTCCTGAGCCATTGTCTCCTTGTACTGAAGTTTAATACAGGCACATTTCCTCCCTTTTCTGTGCTTAATGCTACTTAATCTCTGTGTTCAGTCAAACTAATCACATTAAATCCCCAGATTAAAGATGCAATTATAGCTGGACATGTTCAAAATATGTTCTGTTGTGTTATGGTAAATGGAAGTTCAGAGCACCACAAAATATCCATGCTGCTGTTCTAAAGTGTTGTGAACATTACCAACATTTTATCACATCCAGTTTATTCCTTGTTCCTAGCTTTTCCATAATTGTTTTGTGAGTTCATTTTTTAAAAAATAATTTTTATTGGATTTTTATACAAACAAAACAAACAAGACATACAATATATTTTCTGTCCCTTCACGAGTCCACCTCTGCCACCTGTGGCACCCGCTGGTGTTGAGAATCAAAGGGGTCCATTATAAGGCTGGGTTTGACCTCACCCCTCACCCCCCCTGCCACTGAGAGGACAAGGACGGAGGGGTTCTGGGGGCAGGTTTCCCCTCAGCTGCTCCTTTAAACACCGTACATATGAAAAATACAAACGAAAAAAGAAAAAATAGAAAAAAAAATAAAAGAAAGGGAAAAGAAAAAAAACAGACAAAAATTTTAAAAAATTGTTTTGTGAGTTCAAACCAGGCCTGCAAAGAGTTTGCCTCAGGCTTGAGGCAGGAGTCTTGTGCATGACAGCGTAAGACCAGCAGGCCCCTGTCGGTACCCCCACCCCACCCTGGCCAGCTTAGCCTTCCAAGGCCTGGGGCCTCTGTTTGGGCCTGTATCAAACAGTTCCTGAAAAGACCAGGAAACTTGACAAAGAAAAGACTGCAATTCTATGAACATTTACCTGAGAGCTAGTCCCATTGAATACAGTGTGACTTCCTTCTGAGTAAATATTCACATGGTGCAAGCAGGTATTGACTGATTAATAGAACAGATAGCACCGCGTTACACAAACCAGGTCATTTTGCTGTGCATCTACACTTTTACAATCTGTTTTGTCAATCTTGTGTTAGGAGTAGAGCATAATGTTGAATTCCACTTAGACAGTCCTTTTTACAGTGAATATGTATTCATTTCCTAATGTAACTGTCCAAAACTTTGTGATTCTAATGATCTCATATCTACTTCAGTAATTATGACTTGATTTTGAAATCCAGTTTCTTGTTGTATATAATGGTTTCTCCTGCGACGCAGAGAACCAGTTTACACAGTGATGGAATATTAAGTAATGAAAGCTTTCTAGTGTGAAGAATATCAGGTAAATGAGAAGTGCTTCTAGAGATCTCCAGAGGGCAAATGAAATATAAGAGTTCCTGTTTTTTAATGAAATGTATAACTACAAGGGGAGAAATCACAGGTAACACAAACAGATAATACAAATTGTTGTAGATAGCAAAGACAAAAGCCTAGAGGTTTGGGTTGTCTTCGGGTTTGTGATTATGAAAAAAAATAGTACCAGGTGAATTATCTACTTACAGTGTGCAAATGAATAACAGTGAATGTTGTTGGGATATTGTTTTGCACAATGTGGTGTACATGCTGACAGGGTTGTTTTGTCCCTTAGTCTTGTAATAAGCAAAAATCTGCTCTTATTCCCTTATGGGGTACACAAGAGCCCTTATTGAGTTCTCCATCGGTCGGAGAATATAACAGAGGCCAACCAGAGAATTTTGAGAAGCAAAGCCTTTATTTTTGCTGTTGCAACAGGGTCCTTCCCCTCACACAAGAGATCAAGGAAGGAACCCAGAAAAAAGAGAGAACCTCCACTTTTATCAGTTTTCCCATCACCAAGAAACACCCCCCAAATACATCATTCCTACATCACAGCTACGTAATCAATACCTCACAAAAAGGGAGGGTTCAAGGTAGAAATCTGAGCAACTTTGACATCTCTCCTAGTCCTCCTCTTACCCCTTCCAGGTGTGAATTCCTAAACACAAAGAGAAATTAACAGTTTCTTAAAAGTTGATCACTATCTTTTGTTCAGAGTCTTCCATTGTGAATGAGATGGCTAGTAGTCTGGCATCATTTATGGGGAAATGTCCAGTTGGCAGAGCCTCCGGCTTACAGGATTATGGCTCCCAAGTTGATAGTCATGTGGAAATGTGTGTGTGATTCTGGTCAGAGTCAAAATGGTGTCGGTCAAGCCTGTCTTCCTGTGCTGTTTCAGACATGTGCCTGTACATTCATGTACATGTTTATGAACTATATATATATATATATATATATATATATATATATATATATATATATCCTTAACATTTACAACAGTCTGAAGTGTAAGATAATGCCTTAGAACCTAGTGTAAGGTAAGAGTTGGCTTGAGTCATGGTTTGTTTTTGTTGGATCTTTGGATTTTTGAATTTATCTGCGGAAAGGCCACATATGCTCTGATGAAGAGAGGTGTCTAGGGAGAATAGCAGCTGGTTGAATGTTATATTTTCAGAACAATTGATTTGACTGAATTGATTATATTTCTATGCTGCTTTTCATTCAAATGAATCTCAAAGCAGCTTACACACAATAAATAAGAACATGATAGAACATGATAGAATATCACAAATACAGCATAAATCATATAGAATAATTAACAAATCATCTGTGAAATCAATACAGCATTTATAATTGTTTTTTTAAAAAAGAATTTTATTGAAGTACGAGAATTTTTACATACATTATATTCTCTCCTTCCAATGTTTAATTTCCCGTACCATTTTTTCTTTCCCTTCCCACCCCCTCCCTCACCCATAATCCATTGGAAGGGTTCAAACAGTTGTCCTCAGCCACGGGCACAATGTCTTTAATTTCCACTGAATGTCTTCTGGTCCAGTAGTTGTTATCCATTGAAGATAGGGGTTCCATCTGGTCCTTATCGCAGTAGACTTGGCCTTCCATGTCATATCCTGTGACGTTACTGCCACGATGTCTGACTGAATAAATTCAAACAGATAATTAGTCCAGACCTCTACTGTCCATTTTTCTCTATCTTTCCAACCTAGAGCTATTGTTGCCTTTCCTGCTAGTATCATTGCTTTGAAGGTATGCTGGTCACCTTTCTCTATGGCCGTGTTTCCTAGTATACCCATTGTCATAAGATTGAAGTCTATAGGTAGCTTCACTTTAAAAACTTCATTAATAACCTTAAGGATTTTATTCCAAAATCCCCCTACCTCTGGGCATTCCCAATACATATGGGAGAACCATCCCTTGGCTTGTTCACAGTTCCAGCAGTTAGGGTTCAATCCTGGTATCATATTAGCTAGCTGGGCCGGAGTTCTATACCATTTTAGAAAGAATTTTAGTTCGAGCTCCCTAAATTTGCTTACTTTAATCTCATCTATTCCTTTCATTATCCTTTCGACCTTTGATTCACTAATTTGTTCTTCTTTACTCCACATCTTTTGAATAAGTTGGGTTGTCAGTTCTTTATTTGTAATCATCCTCTTATAGATTTTACCTATCATTCCTTGTTTAGCTTTTTCCATTTGTTTCTATAGTTCCTCTATTGGCTCTTCTAATCTCATATTTCCTATCTCTTGAGCTTTAAGAATTTTATTATATAGCCCTCCAATTTTTAGCCAGTATTGGTTACCTATGTTCTCTGTTACTTCCTGCAATGACTTTAAGGACTCTCCTCTATACATATCTTGGACTATGTGATATCCCTTAGCACTAAGAATTTTCCACCATTTGGGGTCGTCTATTGCCTCGTATATGCTTTCTAAGGGTGCCCACAGGGAGATCCTTTTTAACCATATAGGTTGCCATCTCTTCCATATGCCTAATGCCAATTTCCTGGGTCCTATTGCAGATTTCAGATCTTCCTTAACATTATTTGTGAAGATTCCAAATCTTCCTGCACCATTGTTGGCCTCGTCCTCAAATCTGATCCACTTTTGTTTATTTTTTGCTCCAATTTCTAGTAAAGTTTTTAATTGGACGGCTTCATAGTAATTATAAATGTTGGGGAGGCCCCACCCTAATTCTGATTTGTGGTTATACACAAACCTCTTTTGTGTCCTTGATTTTTTACTTCCGAATATCCATTGTCTTATCTCACCATTCCATTGTTCCAATTGTTGGTTTTATATCTCTAGTGGGATGGCTTGGAAAAGATAACTTAGCTTGGGGACCCAGAACATTTTGGTAGCCTTGACTCTAGCTGTAATGCTTAAAGTTTTGTTTCTCCATCTTTTCATATCCTTTAGTATTTTATTCCATGTCTTCTTATAGTTGAATTCTGCGGTCTTGTTAATATTCCTATAGAGTTCAATACCCAGGTATTTTATTCTTTTAGAACCCAGGCCCATACCTGTTATGCTATTTATTTCTTTTTTTTCAGGTAGGTTTACATTAAAGTACATTATTTCTGATTTTGTTATATTTGCCCCTAATCCGGAGTATTCCTCGAAATCTTCTAATATTATCTTTATTTCTTTTATCCCTTCCTTGGGATTTGTTATGATTACAATAATATCATCTGCAAACAAGTTAATTTTCATCTCCTCTTTCCCGATCTTATAACCCTCTATCCTTCCACAGTTTCTTATTCTTTCCGCTAGTTGTTCTATAGCCATTATAAATAGGAATGGCGAGAGAGGGCACCCCTGCCGAACACCTCTGCGTATTGGAAAGGGTTGGGAATGTTCTCCATTGACTCTTACCACTGCTGTTCCATCTTTATATAGTTCTTGTATTGCAAACCGATAAGCCTCTCCTATTCCATATTTAGTCATTATTTCCCATAAGAATTCCTGTGAGAGTGTATCGAATGCTTTAAAGACGTCTAATTTCAATAACCCAAGCTTTTTTGATTGTCCATGATGTAATACATTAATAATATTTCTAATCGGGTGGGCAATATTTCTACCCTTAACAAACCCATATTGGTCTTCTTTTATAATTTTGGGGATGGCATTTTTTAACCTGTTTGCCATGATTTTGGCGAAGATTTTATAATCTTGGTTTAATAGACTAATGGGTCTATATGAACCTACTTCTTTGGGGTCTCTGTTTGGTTTTAGGATTACCGTTATTTCTGCCTTTCTCCATGTTTCTGGGGCTTTTTTCCCTTCTAGTATACCATTAAAAAGTTGTTGTAATTCAGGGGCCAGAATTTCTACCATTTCCTTGTAGAATTCGGCCGTAAAGCCATCTAGTCCTGGTGATTTGCCATTTTTTAATTCCTTGATTACGTCCTTTATTTCTTTTATTGTAATTTTTCTATCTAGTTTACTTTTCTCAGTCTGATCCAGTGTTAAATTTATATTCTCCTGAAAATTAGCTACCTCCCTTTTTTTATATAGATTTTTATAAAAGCTTGCAAAGGCCTCTTTAATCTCCTTTGGGTCTTGCATTTTGATACCGTTTATTTTTATACTTTTAACTTTTTGTTTCTCTTTCCTTATTTTAAGATAATTTGCAAGTCTTTTTACTGATTTTATATTGTTCCTCTGAAAATCATTTCTGACCATTACTTCCTTCTTCCAAAGCAAAGTCAGATCTAATTCCTCTAATTGTTTTTTAATCTCCTTGATTTGGTTTTGGGTTTTGGAACAGTATCTAATAATTTGTTTGTTCTGTAATATTTCTAGTTCCTGAATTTTTAATTGTCTTTTAGAGTACCATTCTTTTTTTATTAATTTTTCTTTCATTATACAGTGCCCCCTCAAAACACATTTTGCTGCATCCCAGAGAATATCTGGAGTTACTGATCCTTTATTATCTTGGAAAAATAACCTGATCTGATTTTCCATATAATCTCTGTCCTGAACTTTGGCCATTATTAAATTATTATATCTCCAGGGTCTCTTGTCCTTACTCATTCTTAGTTCTAACTCAATACTTAAAGGGGCATGATCTGATATTATTATTGGGTGTGTTGTAATTCCTTTCACTATCCAATTACTAGCCTTTCCCAGGATAAAAAAGTCTATGCAGGATACTGTTTTGTGTCTGCTAGAGATATGGGTGAATTTGGGTTTTAAACCTAGAGTTTCATGTGCTTCTTGCAATCCCCATTTACTCAATAGAATTGTTTTATTTTTTGTGATATCCATATTCAAATCACCTGCTATAATAATTTCGCCCTCTGAGAACTGGTGGATTTTTTTTAGTATTTTAGTTAGGAATTTATTCTGCCTTTTGTTTGGAGCATATATGTTTACAATTGTTAGCACTTTGTTTTCCATTTTAGCTTTAACCAGCATAAATCTACCTTCCCTGTCTAGCACCATCTCTGTTATCTTAATGTCTATTCTTCTATTTACCAGGACTGCCACCCCTCTTGCTCTCGCTTTACTCCTTGCTTCTGCTAATACCTCCCAGGCTGGGTCATTAAGTAGTGGCTTTTTGTCTTTTTTTGGTTTGTGGGTTTCTTGAAGACACATTATATCGGCTCTTTGTTCTCTGGCAAACCTAGATAACCTATAGCGTTTTAGGTTGGATGAAAGACCATTGACATTCAGTGAGATAATTTTAATTGAGTTAACCATATTCTTTGTTGTTTTGATTTTTGTGACCGTTTAGCTGAGGAATTTTTTTCTTACTACTCTTTAACCCCCTCCCTCTCCCTCCCCCCCCTGTGGAAGAGAAAATATATTGGGGAAGAAAATTCATCCCCTCTCTCCACTTCCGAGAATGCACACATCCCCTCCCTCCCCTTAACCATAACGTTTCAATGATACACTTAGTTAAATGGCCTTTTTACTTTCCTTTAGGGTGTATCATCCTGCGGGTGTGTTCTTGGTCTTTTCTCTGGTCGTGTTGGAGCTTCTCCTGAGGGTCCTTCTCCTGGGTCGACATCTTCCATCTCCTCCTCCATTTCCTGGATCAGCAACTCATCCACTTCGATTCCCAGCTGAGTCAGCAAAGCCCCAGCCTCTGTTGGGTTCTTAGCTATAAGCCTCTTTCCATCTTTAAAAATAAGTATAGAGGCAGGGTATACCCAGGAAAACTTTATATTGTTATTATGCAGTTTTTGTGCATAAGGTTTCATTTGACTTTTTTGCCTTAAAGTAGCCTGGCAGAAGTCTCGCTTCACCCATACTCTTTTTCCTTGGAAACTCAACTCTTTAATTTTCTTCAAGGTCTGGAAGGCCTGTTGTTGCAACTTCTCTCTTGAAAATTTGATTATTACATCCCTGGGGGATTTTCTCCCCTTGGGCCCTCGCAAACGATGAGCTCGTTCCACATCTTCTGGCTTCAAACTAACTCCTTGGGTGCCTAACCAGGTTCTCAATGTTTCTTCTAATTCTTTAGCCAGTATTTCCTCTGGGATTCCACAAAGAATCATATTAGCTCTTCTCTGGCGATCTGACAATTCTGCCACCTGTCTGGTTAGAGTAGTTACTTTTTTTTCATTTTCCTGGGCTAGCTCTTTAGCTTGAATTGCTAATTGCTTCACCCCCTTGATTTCGACTGCTATCTGTAGGACATCCTCCTTCACCGACTTAATATCGTCTCTAATGTTGTTTTGGGAGGTAAGCATTAAGTCCTGGAAAGTTGCTAGCTGAGCAGACAAATCTTTCATTGATTTAGCCATCTTTGGACTGTTGAGTAAGGCCGTAGGTAGGAGGAAGCTGCTGGGCGTCCGTTAAGCTTAAAGCTAATTTAGTGACTTGCTTACCAGGTTTGCAGCGTTGAATTTGGCACCCCCGGATTCTCTAAGGCTTCACACGCTTTCTTTTATCTTTGTTTTCTTTTTTCGGTTTATCTTACATTCCTTTAGGCCATAAATTGTTTAGCGTGGCAGGGGAGTTCCGAGGCAGACGACCGGCTCGAGCTAGAGCATGCGCACAACCTCACAGCATTTATAATTGTAAAACAATATTAACAACATTAACAAAATAGCCAAAAAATAAAGTAAGCACTGTTAAATTCATATGCATACTCCCCACACCCCAATGACTCATAATTGTTCACTGTTCAGCTCATTAAAATACACATCCACATAATGCCCGTGGCAGCAACTCCCTTCTGAAGGTTTTTCAGGCTGGAGGTGGGGCAGCACAGGCGAAACCAGCCACCCCCTAATGACAAACAGTCTCTCTTCCCTCACAGTCCTTACTCAGGAAACAGCTCCCTTATGAGAGCACCTAGGGCTGTAGGGTGGGGCAAGGCAGGTGGACAAAGCCATTACCTGTTGGCCATTGGCCAACAGAAGGCAGTCCGTGGAAAAACCAATTTGTTCTGATACAGCGCTAAACTGGGTTATCCTAGGGGAAGATGGTGGGGCAAATGGAAGTGTGGATGAGCCCTCAGATGTGTTTACTGTATAGCTCCCTGACCAAAGGAGCTCTTCTTCATCTCACTCTCCAAACTTCTTCAGACGATATGAAGGAAACTTGTGGTGATCAACCCAGCAGCACTTCAGTGACCTGGTAGCAGTTCATGTCATTTTTTTATTAAGACTGTTCATTATACTATTGCATTCTTATGGTTAATGAATACTCAATGTGTTCTCCATAAAGCAGAGCTGACCACTGCAGATTTGAGCAGAGGGAAAACATAATTTTATTCTTTTTCCTTTCTTGCATTCAGCTCTCCTTGCAGACTTGTGTTTACCCATCTCCACCCAAAGACTTTTCTTTCATTGTGATTATTGATCCTGTAATTTCATGTGATGTAAGGCTGATACAAATTTCAAAATACGGTAATTGTATTTGCAGGATAGGCTTAAGCTTTAAAGTAACACATTTTTTCCCTTTGATATTTGCTTTCTCCTTCTAGTCTAGGTTCAGAACAGTATAAAAAGTATGGGGAAAGCTTATAAGTAAAGAATAACAGAAGCAGAATACTTCCCTTGTTAAAGAAGCTGGCTTACCTGTTGATTGAGTTTTATTGTTCCAAAATCCCTGCCTGTGAAGATTTTTAATCTAGGAGAATTGGGAAAAGTTCTGCCTGGTCTGACTGCTGTTGCATTCCAGCTTAAATGACTACATGTGTCTAATTTTGATTTGCTTCTAAATCATTAGGGACATCATTCCTCTGAACCTCTACTTGATGCAGTTGAAATTTGATGCCTTGCCTGTCAACAGAAATACAGTCCGTTAATAGTGTTGAATTTATTTGTTTTAATTAAATGACTATTAAAATCATGAAAGAGGCCTTGTGTTTGGGAGAGAGTGTTTCACATCCTATAAATACATTGCAAAGTCTTCCCAGAAGTGGTAGAGAGCTGATACGTATGCAAGGCCATGAGAGATTTCAGAGCTGCCTTCTGCGCATGTGTGCTTTGAGCTTTGTCCCACTGCATGCTGCACAAAAGCAACCTATTGTGTTCTGTTCTTTCATTGCAGCCCAAGTACTTTGGACAGCGACCTTTACATTTCTCTTAACCTTTGTTTGAAGGGTGTGTGTGTGTGTGTGAGAGAGAGAGAGAGAGAGAGAGAGAGAGAGAGAGAGAGAGAGAGAGAGAGAGAGAGAGAAATTTGTCCTTTAGATTTCGGATGGGTAGTTTAGGTTTACTGCTGACAAATACCCTGAGAAGAGTACTGAAAGGTGGTGCAGCTGTTTTCTCTTGCAACGTAGTGTAGTTTAATCTCCCTGGCCTCTCATTCAGCTTCTGTTCAAACGTTATGAAGAATTTTTTCCTTGTTTCTTGTACAGAGGGTGGATAGATTCTTTTCTACATCCTTAAAGTGACCTAGCGATCTGGCACATCAGAACAGGTGCTGGCAGATTATTTGCTCTTGATTTATGTTCAACAGTCTCTGTGTGTATTAACCTACTATAGTGATGGGCTAGACTATTTTTGTTTTTATCTTGTTTTACTGTATTTTATTATAATTGTCTGAAGCAGTCAAGGACTGAATAGAGTCTAGTCGACAGAAAAGGTGTCTAACTAGGAAACCTGCAGGTGCTGGAGAAGAGTGGTTGAGTGGTTTCAGCCAGCTTTTGTTTAGAAAGAATTTACATCTTCACAAGAGATGAAATACTGTTTGTAAAACTGGGCTCTTGCTCCCTCTGGGCTGCTTTTGCTCCACAGGGAAGCTTGGACTGTGATTGGAACTACACATTACCACATACCAGATCAAATAGTCTGATTTCCACATATTTCCAGGAAAGAAAAGCTTGTTTATATGAGCACAAGGTTTAAGCACAGGATTCAGTGTACACTGGAATAAATCTGTAACTTACTTCCGATGATCTACTCGATTGTTTTCATGGATCTATGTGTTTGTACCTATGAAATCCTTCATAACCTCCTTGGTAAAACATTGGTTTGATGAGATAGATTCGGGACTTATTAGTGAATACACAAGGTATGGACTACTTATGTCCAGATCAATCTGTAAAATGTTATCAATGCTGTATTCTTAATTCAGCTGTGTGGTTCTTTTCCAAATACAGTAAGTCATTAACTGCTGTTAAGCCATTGCCTTTATGAAGCAAAGTTATTCCTTGTCTTGGTAACCTGCTTGCCCCACTGAATTGAATTAGCCAGTTTTTCCCATCAAAATTAATTGCTCTTGGTTTATTATAGAGATTGCTTGACCTCTTCCAAGGACTGTTTGTTCCCAACAGTGTGTTTTAGGATATGTTTGTATATGCTGGAAGCTTTTTCAGCTTATTTTTTTGAAGGTCACCTTGGGTTCAGCAAAGTTTAGAGTGGTAGCAGCTAAAATAGACTCAAGTAAATTCTATAAGATACAGAAAGTGGTTGATCTGTAGAATTCTTTTCTTTCTTTCTTCAGATTTCATTGCCAAAATATGTTTAAATTGACAAATGATGCAGCCAATCTCTTATGAGATGCATTTTTGATCCCCCCCTCGTTCTGTTGCTTTCCTGATGCATGCTGCCATGTTCGATGGTTTTACAGAGCTTAATGAGTGACATGAGCTGTGCTGTTAGCTTCCCGCACCCCTGTAAAAAAAAATTTGTAGCATATTTTATAGAGTTGGTCATTAGAAAGAGGTGACATCCTTCATAATGTTTTGTTTTGAAATCTTTAAGATAATATTTAATTTCCTGTTAATAACGTTCCTTTGAATGTATACTTTATATTTGACTTTCTTCAGTAAAGTTTTATTCCAGATTGTTTTATGTTTTAATGTAAACCGCTTTGATATTTTTTTCCTTAAAATTAGAAGTATAGAAATAATAATAATAATAATAATAATAATAATAATAATTTTGCCCAAATCTGTATTCTCTGCTGCCTAAAATAAATAGTTGGTTCATGAGTATAGATAGTTTGAGGCAATCAGTTCTGATGTAGTGTCTAGATCAGATGGATAATCACTGTAACAATTGGAGGAAGTTTGTGGAGCAAAAGCACAAGCGGAGGACTTGTGGGGAGGAATTTAGTGTTGTGCTATCATGATCATTAGCTCAAGCATTTCTGCTTGGCAGATGGAACAATCTCCTCTCTCCTTTTCCCACACACTGTTCAGGGAGTTCTTCTGACTCCCCAGAGCCAATTTTGGGGAGGGAAAGCCCCATTGTGCTAGTGGGACTCATTGTGCTGGCTCCCTCTAACACAACCATTTAGTGAATCCAGTGCTTGATTTTTATTAAAAAATAACAGTTCATTTCCTGCATTTCTTGACCTTATCTCACCATGCTGCTACACCATTTCTCTCACCACAATGTGGCACACATTAAGAAGGCTCATGAAACTCTGAGCCCCTTGCTTTTCTTCTCCTACCCCAAGGTACTTGCTTCAAAGCATAGGCAGGATAACAGCTGAGTGTAGATGGAGGAGGAAAGCAAAGTAAAAACATGTTGGTGGGGTTAATCTAGTGTATTTACAAATGGTGTAGTGCAAACTGTCCAGATTCCTGTGAATCTACGTAAGCACTGCGTGTTTCATTCCATTATGACTCAGATTTTTCAGGGACAGGTCTATTTTGATGCTTGGGGTAATTCCCAATTCTTGAGAGTGCTCAGCTTGGGTTAATGGGATGCTGATCAATTCGACATACTAGTCTTCCAAGTTACACCAGTACAGTACCAGATAATAAATGCAGCACTGCAAATGAAGTCAAATTACATAGACAGTTACAGGACTTGATCAGACATATAAACAAGAGCCAGTTGGTGCCTCCCAAAATTAAACTTGTTACAACTTCATATCTGAATGCCAAATTCAGGGGATGAGCAAGCTGAGGGGTTCCGTTACTCACATTTCCTTCTTTTAAGCTTTCAGAAGTATTTGGCTGGCAGCTTTTGGAAACAGTACTGGACTGGATGGGGACAGTGACTTAACCAGCACTCAAACACCAAGCCACACCTTTGACATTCCTTTGCAGCTACAACACAGCATCCATTTTATAGGAGGCAAAACAGTGAGGCTCAGAAGCAAATAAATTGCATAATACCACAGAATGAGTAATAAGGCATAGGTAGAGTCTCTGTGACAAATGACAGAACTCCAAAAATAATGTCCTTTTCTAAAAAAATTACCACTCCTAACTCAACATTTGCTGCAGTGCCATGATTTGAAGTGCACCACCCCATCCTCAACTTTCTTTGTACAATCAAATGAAAAAACAAAAAAAGTTAGAATAATGAATGGCGGTCAACTCTTATCAACAGCTATTTGTAATGATAACTTACTTGAACTTCTGTGTTCCTAACAAAATAAAATAAAAAATCCTTCCAGTAGCACCTTAGAGACCAACTAAGTTTGTCATTGGTAGCCAGTGTGGTGTAGTGGTTAAGAGCGGTAGACTCGTAATATGGGGAACCGGGTTCGTGTCTCCGCTCCTCCACATGCAGCTGCTGGGTGACCTTGGGCTTGTCACACTTCTTTGAAGTCTCTCAGCCCCACCCACCTCACAGGGTGTCTGTTGTGGGGGAGCAGGGGAAAGGAGATTGTTAGCCGCTTTGAGACTCCTTCGGGTAGCGATAAAGCGGGATATCAAATCCAAAGTCTTCTTCTATTGGTATGAGCTTTCATGTGCATGCACACTTCTTCAGATACAGTGGTACCTCGGTTTATGAACACGATTGGTTCCGGAAGTCTGTTCATAAACTGAAGCGAACTTTCCCATTGAAAGAAATGGAAAGTGGATTAATCCGTTCCAGACGGTTCGCGGAGTACTTAAACTGAAGTGTTCATAAACTGAAGTGAACTTTCCCATTGAAAGTAATGGAAAGTGGATTAATCCGTTCCAGACGGGTCCACGGAGTACTCAACCTGAAGCATACTTAACCCGAAGCATGGGTGTAATTGTTCCGGAAGTCTGTTCATAAACTGAAGCGTTCATAAACTGAAGCGAACTTTCCCACTGAAAGTAATGGAAAGTGGATTAATCTGTTCCAGATGGGTCCGCGGCGTTCGTAAACCGAAAATTCGTAAACCGAGGTGTTCATAAACCGAGGTTCCACTGTACACTGAAACAGACAAACTTAGTTGGTCTCTAAGGTGCTACTGGAAGGATTTTTTATATTTTGTTTCAACTACAGCAGACCAACACGGCTACCTACCTGTAACTAGTTCTGTGTTGCTGTATGTTTTACTGGATAGTCACATCAAAGTGGTATGGGCTATAGCCAATATTATTATTAGTTGCCAATATTATTATTAGTTGTACTCTAAGTAGATCTGTTAAAATGAATGGACATGACTAACTTAGGTCCATTAATTCTAGTGGGTCTGTGTTGAGTAGAACTTAGATGGATACAAACCTATATCTCAAAAATGATGGACATAGCATCTTTGCCACAATATGAGGTAAACATTTATTTTGTAATCTTTCTTATTGTGTGTACACTATATATTTAAAGCATATTATTTCCCCCAAACAATCACAGGAACAATAGTTTGCTAAGAATGCTGGGAATTGCACTACAGTTCCCAGAATTCTTTGGGGAAGCCATGTGCTTTAGATGTATGGTATCTACACACCCTCTTTTTTATTCTTGTTTGTTAGATGTACAGTACGGATTCCCTCACCCTTCCTATGTTTCTGTGGCTTGATCATGTAGCTGTGTCTACAACTTTGCTATGTTGCATTGTTTACTCTGGATGCATAAACATTATACAGCAACGAGTTTGATAATTATCTCAGAACTATAGTTTGGTGTCCTTCCATCTTAAACAATTCTGGAATGTACCTTGGAAATGCCAGAAATAGGCTTTGGCTTCACTAAGTCTCCATAATGCAATCAAACAGGCAATAAATAGCAAGTACTTGGCAAGGAAATCTAACCCTTATGCATTCTGCACTGTCTTGTACAGTTTTCAAAAGAATTCAGTAAGGAAAAAATCTGATTGGTCAGATTTGCTTTGCAGGGGATATTTTGGAACAGTCTTCATTTGGGACAGGTATTTTAGGACTGATTCTGTATAACTTTTTTCATTCATGGAGAAATACATGTGAAGAGTATTATGCTGGAATGCAAAATACTCATACTTCTTGCATTCGGATTTAACATTTTTCACATGTGTTCCTCTGTGAAAGAAAATTGTGTATTTCACCTTATGTATCTAAGATGTGCCTCAGGAGAGAAATAAACTGATGTTTTAAAATAAAAGATAGAGCCATAGAAAAATGAACCATCGTAGGAAATCTGAATGTTGGAAACAAGAAGTAACTGATGCAATAAAATATTAAAAGTAAATTATGCAACAGGACTGAATAAACTAAAACCGTCTATACCTGTGTTAATTCACAATATTGTTTATTGATGAGGACTTTTCCATATACACAATTGAGGCTTCTGGCCTTCTGGCGGTTCCCTCACTACGAGAAGCCAAGTTACAGGGAACCAGGCAGAGGGCCTTCTCGGTAGTGGCACCCACCCTGTGGAATGCCCTCCCACTAGAGGTCAAAGAGAACAACAATTACCAGACCTTTAGAAGGCATTTCAAGGCAGCCCTGTTTAGGGAAGCTTTTAATGTTTGATGGATTTCTGTATTTTAGAATTTCTGTTTTGTTGGAAGCCGCCCAGAGTGGCTGGGGGAACCCGGCCAGATGGGCGGGGTATAAATAATAAATTATTATTATATTATTATTATTATATAAATATTCTGTAAACCTATGTATACTGCAAAGATTCTATTTAGCTTGGCGGTTACTTTTTCATATAGATGCAAAGTGTCATTTAAAAAGAGAGAGAGCATGAGAAGGCAGGCAGCAAGGGAAGTGGCAGTTGGCATGCTGAGCATAGAGGAAGGCTTCCAGACCAGTAATGTGCGATGGCACCTGCAGGATTCGGCTCCATTCTTGAAGAAAAGCTAATGGTAAAATCCTCTTGCATAGAGTAATATGGAGTGAGTACTATCCCTAGTCTTACACTGGGCTCTCAGGGCTCCTTGAGGAAACATTGACCAGAAGGGGTAGTGGCAAGAAACATAGAACACTGGTCTGATCCAGCAGGCTGTTTTTATATTCCTATAATAATAAACTTTTGAAAGAAAAATTTCTTTTCAATATTAATTATGGAATGCTGTGATGTCACTTTTCTTGTATTTGTTTCTTTATAAGAACATAAGCAGTCTGCCATGACTCACTTTATTCGGCAATGGGAATATTGTCATGGGGAAGAGAAAGAGTTTTTACCCCATAATCACTCATTTTAATTCTTTATATTTGCCTTGTGCACTGAACTACAAGTGAAACTCCATTAAGCTAGGATTTTAATGGGTATTTGCAGGAACTAAAAATATTTGTGGAACATTAAAACTGTTGTTATTCTAAGGTTATAGTGTCCTATCTTGGCTGCCATCTCAATATGTCAGTGAGAAGATTATCTCTCTCTGAAGGAACACAGTATGTATCTTTGTGTGTGCTGAAAAAGAATGAGAGAGAATAACAATTGTTTTTGTAAAGGTCAGAGCTGTGTCTTCTGAGTATTCCAGGGTTCCACATCAAAAGAAAGGACATCCTTTTCATGTTTCTCTCAAGATGGAAAATGAAGACTGCACAGAAAACCTGCATGTTGAGATAAATGTTTTATGATTGTAACACAGAAACTTCCATTTTGGAGTAATTTACAATAATAGTCTTGGTCATCAGCATATAACATGGCTACATGAGTATCCTGTCAGATGTCCAGTAGAATAAAATCCCCATATATGTTGTCTATTAGAAGGTACTGGTGGCTGATGGGGTAGGAAGAATGTTTGGGGGTCTCACCTGGTTATGTTTCAGCAAACACCATCTCTTTAATATCCTTAAAAATTGCTTACTGCATGCGTCTTGTCATTTCTGTGGAGGATAATTTCCTTTTTGAAATAGCTTCTTCATTTGTTGCAACCCTAGGCATCTTAGCTTTACTTCAGCTGTAGGGCCTAATTAGGCTTGCCACATCTAGGCTTAAACCACCCACATCTAACCATCACCTGATGTCATTAAGATTCTCAGGCAAGTTGGAATGAGGCCTCGTGGATCTTTCCAGAGCATCTTGAGCTAGGCCTGATACCTAGATATAGTACTGGAAGTAACAGTAAAGGTCCATCACTGCTGCTTTTATTGTTCACCTGTTCCTCATCAAAACTCGGGTTCTGTTCTCAGGCAATATTTTAATATGCATTTTACTGCCTGTCAAATGTGTTAGCTTTGTACTCCATTCTTATAAGTTTGCCAATGCATCTGAATCACAAATGCCCACCTTTGCTATTCTAGTGCTCCTTCTTCCAACTCCCAACTTCTTCTATTCCTTTTGCCATCCCAGTGCTGTTCTGCTACATACCTCAGCCTTGGCGTGCAGCACCCTGGGCTATTTTAAACTGATGTCCTCTTTAGAAGAAACAGTTCCTCCTTATGAGATGGAATTCTGGTGTAAGCTTGTTTATGTGTCTCAGAAGTTGCTTCTGTTAGAACTGGAAGATGCTGAGCTATATAAAGGTAGATCCCGGGTGCTTTGCAGCTGTTGTGAAGCAGAAAAGTGACTCATAAAGTAAATAGATTTAAAAACTGTTAGTTCTTTTCCCCACCTCAACTCTAGTAGAACTGAAGGGCTCAGCGTAAACAGCAATAGCTTTCTACAATATTAGAGATCAGTGAAGCAACTGTGCCAAATTGTTCAGAACTTTTTGTACAGAATAAAATCTTTTGTGGACAGATTAAAGAAACCAATATTGTTTCTGTTATGTGGATACCAGATGGAGGTGTGTGCAGATGCACATATCTCTTGTGCAAGGATAAACAATCTCAGGGCTGGAGGCCACATCTGTTTTGCTAAGGTTTCTCTACCATCCTGTGTAGACCTGCATTGCTGTATCGTGACTCACCCATGAGTAGGTCATTTCAGGGAGAAGGAGGTGGGGGGAACTTTTCTAGAAGAAAAGCATCAGTGGACCAGATATCGTTTATTGCCCACTGCAGCTGTAGTGCATTTATTCACAAGCTCTTTCACCGAGTATCAGTTTATCACTTGGAATTAATCAGGGAGAATTTGAGCACATAATAATAATAATATTAATAATAGGTTTTACTAGGAAATGAAGGTTAAACCTCCCTTCCTTCCTAAACTTTCTATGCATCATATTTTTGTTCTAGAAAATACAAGCAGGAGATGGATAAATGAAGTGCCTGAACAAGGCCCTTCAGCATACTCCATTGAACTAAGTCACTGCTCAGTTAACAGATGCTGCTTTGGCACCCTGGAGCCTTAGACTGGCTCCACAGCTGCCAACCCCCTCCCCTTCTATGTTCAGGACTTGCTTGCGTGCCAGCCTGTTGACAGCTGCTGGACATTATCTGCTGCAGTTTCCTTACCAACACTGGTTCCCACGCTGACTGCAGATGGAGAGGATTCAGCCATGTGATCAACTGTCATTTGTAATTGCCTGAATTCCTTGTTTCTCTGTAAAATGTATGCTCTTTTAAAAGCTGCAGATTAAGAGTACTGTGCATCTATTTTATATTTGGAAAACCTTGGCCTGTTCTTACAGGTTTAGAGTGGTGGGAGATGTCTTTACAGAGTGACTGAGAGAGAAGATACTACTATTTGTCAAGTACAACATTGTGGATACTGACAGTTCTGCCATCATGATTAGTAGCCACTGATAAGTAGCTTCATCTTCTGTGAATTTACTGATTTATTCTTTAAAGCCACTTAAGGCTACAATCCTAATCTAAATTAAATTCAATGGGACTTACTTTTGGATAAACATAGTTAGGATCACATTTTGTGGAGAATTCCATAGTTTAACTATGCACTGTATGAAGAAATACTTTTTGTCTGCCCTGAATCTCCCACCATTCAGGTTCATTAGATGATCCCAGGTTCCAGTAATTACAACAGAAGTAGAAAAACCTACATTTCTCCACACCATGCATCATTATAAACCTCTGTTGTATCTCCCACACTCATCTTTCCTCATAGAGGAGTTGCTCAGTCCCCTGATCATTTAGGTTGCCTTTCCTTCTGACCAGAATTGCATACAGTGTTCGAAGTGGTGTCCCACTATAGATATCTAGAAAAGCATTTACAGTCTTGACAATTCCCCACCCCCAGCCCATCTTCAGCAGCTTCTGCACACTGGGTCTGTGCTTCATTGAGCAATCTACCAAAACCCCATGAATCCTTTCCTAATCAATCGCCACCAGCTCACACCCCATCAGTCTATGTGTGGTTAGGATTTCTTGCCCCAATTTGTATCACTTTATACATACATTGAACTGTGTTTTCCATTCATTCATTTTGGAGAGATATTTGAGCTTCTTCATTATGGTCCACATTACTTTAAACCAGGCACCCCAAACTTCGGCCCTCCAGATGTTTTGGACCACAATTCCCATCTTCCCCAACCACTGGTCCTGTTAGCTAGGGATCATGGGAGTTGTAGGCCAAAACATCTGGAGGGCCGAAGTTTGGGGATGCCTGCTTTAAACCATAGTTAAATGATCAAACATAGTTTAAAGGTGATCATACAGCATGCTGCTGCACACTACTGAAATCATGGGTGCTTTGCTCCTCTCTCACTCATGCTTCTGTTGAACAGCAGCACATTGGGGCTCCACCCTGTTCAGGGCCGGATTCAGGTTTGATGAGGCCCTAAGCTACTGAAGGTAATGGGGCCCTTTATATGTCCAGCTGTCCTTGCTACATGTTGCCATGCAACCAGTCCATGCAGAATGTAGGCACCCTATACTGTATATAGAAATGAGCAAACCAGTGATATTTTAGGGAGCAGGCTAGCAGGTGGGGCCCATTACGTACATCATAGGAGTTTACACAACAACGCAAAACACTTGCTGTATGTAGGTTTTATTTTATTTGTTTTTTTATCTTATATTTTGGAAATGTACATCCAGATTTTTCCCTTTAATTTTTTTGGGGGGCCCCAAGAGAGTGGGGCCCTAAGTGTAGCTTGTTTAGCTTATACGTAAATCCAGCACTGAGGTCACTGTGTTAGACCTGAACATCCAGACTCAGGATGGCAGTGGGAAGAGGAGTTGCATGCCTTCAGCTGTGTCCTTGATAATGTGCTTTCCCCTTTCTCACAGTGAACCTGGTGGTAAGGTCAAACAGTGTTAGTTCATGGAGAGCTGTCTCTTTCACTTGGAATTCGTTTCCGGGGAAAAGTTAGTTCTGAAGGGGGTATCTTCCTAGAATCACTGAGTGGAACAGAGGACCATAGCACAGAGAGGGCTGTCTTAGTTCTAGAAGAGATTTAAGAGGCCCTTTAAGGGTCTGTCATCAAGCTGTGGGGCCAGGCAATGGGTAGCAGAAGAAGGGCTGCAGAAGGGTGGCAAGACCCCATAAGGGTGGCACCAGCATTTTAATATTCCTCCTGGGCAACAAAACTGCCTAAGGCTGACTCTGGGTGCTTGAAATAGAATTTTTTAAAGCTGTCACAGTGGGAAATATGATTTAAGCAATTCCCACTATATGGCTTACTTTAAACTGCTGGAATGCAACAAGGTCAGGAGATGGAACTGCTGGCACACCACTCCTGTCTGCTACATTTATTTGGAATGTTGGTGTTAATGATGGTGCTGAAAGCATTCATGGCACTGAATAAGAAGGAGAGAGAGAGAGAGGAGTCTGGAACATGACTAGAAGCTGAAGAGTTTAAAGGAAATCGTCTTAGAATAGGAAGGTGTGTTTCTAGTAGAAACTAGGAGAATTGCTTGGGTGAGCAGATATGTATGACACACACAAACATACACACAATGAGCATAAGAGCAAACTCTGTTGTGTTCTTAAAGTCACTTGGAAATATCTAAAGCAGGGATAGCCAATGTGGCACCTTCCAGATGTTAGACTGCACTTCAGGCATGCCTGATGATCAGGGATGATGGGAGTTGTAGTCCAACAGCATGTGGGGGACAGCACATTGGCTATCCTTGTGAAATGGGATGAAGTTGCTGGGCAGACTTCTGAAACTTCGGGGATGAGAATGAGGCCCAGGGCTGTGAGTTACACACACTGCATCATACTTCTGAATAACCACAACTTAATTGATTTAATAGTAGTTGGGAAAGAGAACTTAGATCAGGCACCCCCAAACTTTGGCCCTCCAGGTGTTTTGGACTACAATCCCCATCATCCCTGATCACTGGTCCTGTTAGCTAGGGATCATGGGAGTTGTAGGCCAAAACATCTGGAGGGCCACAGTTTGGGGATGCCTGACTTAGATCTACAGGGGTCATTTGTCCAAGACTGTTTTGGTTAGGTGTTTCATGTCTAGATCCAAAAGCTGAAGGCTTTCTAGAGTGTGAAGGAATATTTAACTAGCCTTTAAGATGAAACCTAGCTGTATCCTCAAGCATGATAATACCCTTAAAAACCTTGTATTGAAGCCCCAGAAGAAATGTGAAATAGATTCTCCAAATTAACAAACAAAACCTGAAATGGTTCCAGGTCTTTATTATTGCATTTCCACTCCCATTTATGTGTTCTCTGCATGGATTTAGATAAAGTCTTTGTGGGTTACCCTGTTTCTCATATTTTAAGACATACCCATAAAATAAGCCATAGCAGGATTTTTAAGCATTCAAGGAATATAAGCCATACCCCGAAAATAAGACATAGTGATAGGCGTAGCAGCAATGCCGGCCACGGCAGGAGGAGGAGGAAAAAAATAAGACATCCCTTGAAAATAAGCCATAGTGTGTTTTTTTGAGGAAAAAATAAATATAAGACATGTCTTATAATAT